>NC_052049.1:170662967-171262967 GCF_903992535.2 Arvicola amphibius | reverse complement strand
AGGCTACATGTCCTAATCCTTTCAAATAATGCCACTCCCTATGGGCTTATGGGGGACATTTTCATTCAAACTGCCATGTAAGTCTTTTGTTAAAGAGACCCTGGCCCATCAAATGGTCATCTGTTTCAATTTCCTCTTTTAGTCTTGTGACCCACTATCCATGGTCCTGGGAATAAATGGATTTTGTCAGTTTTGTTGTACCCAAACACATATAAAATTTAAACAACTCATTTTCCATGTTTTCTTCATGTGGCTGATTCGGTCACAAGAACTAAAGAGAGCTCAGCTTCACAAGTACAGTCCTGTAAGAAGATAGCTAAGTACAAATTCCATCTCTTCAATGTTATAATCCATATTGCTTTCCTGTGCATTCAATACACCTATATTTTGTTATCTGAGTATGTTCTTCCTGAAAGTTACATCTGCCTATATCTCAGAACATTTTTGAATACGGAGTGAATGAAGACAAGTTGTTCCAGGTCAGATGGATACAATTTTTGTATGTGCATGTGTTTCATGGCAATCGTGTAGAGGATGGGGCCCACATGTATGAGTTGGTTTGCTCTTTCCATAGTGTGAGTCCTGGGGAGCAAATTCAAGTCATTAGCCTTTCTGGCAAGTTCCTTTACCCACTGAGTCATATCACAGTCTCCTTCATTTATAATTAAAAGAGAATCAACCATCTAAGCCAAACACACATAGTAGTGTCTAAATCCCACAAGACCATGAATTACAAATAGAAGATGATCCTCAATTCACCTGCTGAGACTAGATACCCGTTCTCTCTCAACCTGATTTAACTTGGTCTTCCAGTCTTTGAAATTTCCTTTTCATTGCCTGAGAAAGCATTTGGATAGCTTTCCTTTGCTACTGCTCAGTGGGTTTGACAATGATGCCTCTGTTAGTTACATGAACATAACCAAGGCATCTGTCTTAGCTTGTAGGAGAGTCTTCTATCTATCTGTTGCTTTCATTGGTTAATTAATAAAGAAAACTGCTTGGCCTGATAGGTCAGAACATAGGTAGATAGGGAAGACAGAACAGAATTGTGGAAAGAAGAAAGCAGAGACAGGAATACGCCATGAAGCTCTGGCCCAAAATGGACGTAGGTTAGAATCTTCCTGGTAATCCACCACTTCGTGGTGCTACATAGATTATTAGAAATGGGTTAATCAAGATGTGAGAATTAGCCAACAAGAGGCTGGAACTAATGGGCCAGGCAGTATTTAAATGAATACAGTTTGTGTGTTGTTATTTCGGGGTATAAGCTAGCTAGCCAGGCAGCTGGAAGCTGGGCTGTGGGAAGTGGCCCACCGCTCATTTTACTACATAGATCAGTCGAATAGAGCAGCATGGCTTGCTTCCTTTCCATCCTTCTGTCTAGCCATGGGCTCTGGCAATCTACAGACTGCCAGCCATCTCATAGCTCATGTAGTTGCTTTAGAAAATGAAAGCACAAGGGGGCCTTTCCAATCCATCTGAGGTTGAGGAGCAGGGATCATACTCACCAGAAGGAGCAGGAATACGGCATCACTTTCAAAACAAGGTCTCATGTCATACTCTAGCAATAGGGCTTTAAAACGTGCTTAGGAGTTTGAAAAACTGTTGTCTATGCATGTCCTCAAACCCAACAACATTCCCATGCCTTATTCCCCAAATAAGAACAAACATAAAAACAACTTACTGTAAACTGGATTTGGCAGCCACCCATGATATAGTCCAAGAAGGAATGCATCTTGTGGATCTACATGGGAGAGGCCTGGATTAGTAACAGCATGATCTCTTTTCCTGCAGACTGAAGGTATGGGTTGCTGTGGTGGTATGAATAGGTATACTCTGCCCCCCGTAGACTCGTGTTCTGAATGCTTAGCCTATAGGGAGTGGCACCATTATGAGGTGTGGCCTTGTTGCATGGCCTTGCTGGAAGAAGTGTGACATGGTGGAGGCAGATTTTGAGGTCTTGTGCTCAAACTCTGCCCAGTGCAGGACCTAGTTCACTGACTGTTGCCTGCAGATCAAGATGTAGAACTCTTAGCTTCTTCTCTAGCACCATGTCTGCCTCAATGCCACCATGAAGATAATGGACTAAACCTATGAAGCTGTAAGCCAGAACCCAATTACATGTTTTCCTTTGTGAGAGTTGACCTTTGTGGTCATAGTGTTTCTTCATAGCATTAGAAACCCTAACTAAGACATCTGCCAGGTCAAGAAAAGGGATAAAAGGATATCTGTGGAGGGTTCTTCAATGTCCATACAGATGGGCCCAGGAAATCTGCAGATTCCACCCTCTGCTCCCTTTATTTGGGCTTATCTATTGCTTTAATTGACAACTACCTTTGGGCTGAGACCTAAACCATGTTTTCAATAGTCATTACTATTTTAGAATAAGGAATGCCTCATACTTAATAACTCTTCCCCATACAATTTGAGTATCTTTCTTGAACACTGTCCTGTGCATAGAAGGGCCTGAGCTATCACCTCCACTTTGCTGTTCTTTTGGGCCAGGATAGTTTCTGGGAATGGGAAGGTAGCATTGGTCTGTCACAGCTCTTAGGCCATTCATAATCATATTTAATTTCCTTTGTCTGGTGCTACATTGATTTTATGAATTTTGTCTTAGAGAAGGTCATTCTCTTGTAAAACTTCTTCCAATTTGATCACACGACTTGAACTTCTTCCCCAAGACTACTCTAGCATTGTGCTCCTGGCAGGGAGGGGATTATACATACATACCTTACACTGATTCAGAATCACCATGCCTGAGTTCTTGTAATTCTTCTTCTTGGCCTTGTACTTGGGGTTGATGCATTCCCATTGTACCTACAGCATAAAGGGTCACATGTGAGTGCCTTCAAAAAGAAGCCAAGTCTTTCAATGAGGTCAAGCTTCTGGGGACAAGCACATGGAACTGGATAGCTGGAAAGTAGCCTTGAGGTGGTAACTCTGGCATTCGGGAAAATGGCAAAGGAGAGAAATTGACAGAGACAAAGGCATCTGGTGCATATCCATGCTTTCATTTTCCATCTATGTGTCCTCTCCTGGGTTGTTTGACTCCTCTGTGCCTTGGATTTCTCTTCTTTTAAACTGAATTCATGGTCCCTCAGTTCTGAGCCTTTCCCTTGGCTCTGACCCCAGAGGACATTTCATGAAAGACAGAATCAAAGCTTTGGGAAGGACTAAGAACTGAGGAATTAACTGGTAACTGTCTAGAACAATTTTCAGCTCTTCCAGACTACAGAAGATTTCATGAGGCAGAAGTAATTGAGAGTCAAACACTCAACATTCACTGGACGTTTCTGTTCATGATCCTGAAGGAGATGGACCCTGAGGCTTCCACTTGGGATACAAAAGTTTATTCTTGACAATCAAAAGGAAGCAGCTTTGGAGGAAGACATAGCAGCCTAGACTGACACTTCATTGGCCTCCAGTGGCCTCAGTGCCCATGCACTGGTTATATGACTTTTTTGGCCAATGGGACACTAAAAATGTTGTGAGAATAGAAGCTAGAAAACACCACTGTTCTGAAACTGCCTTTTATTGCTTGTAAGTTTTGTTCTGCCACTTTATAAAAAAATTTATACATTGCAGGATAAAACCACCACCACCACCTCTGCCTCTAGTGCCACCACTGCTGTGACCACCACCACCAACATAACAACAACAAAAACAGACATCACATGGAGAGCTTCACCAGCCATCTCTGCTGCTTATGCACAAAAGCATGAGAGTGTCGTGGCATCATAGGAGACACTATCCTGAGTTGTAGAAGAAAGAGGCAGCTTGTTTGTTCTCGGCTGCTCAGCCCCGAAATAAACACCTAGAAACTCTATTAATTAAATCACTGCTTGGCCCATTAGCTCTAGCTTCTTATTGGCTAACCCTTACATTTTAATTTAACCCATTTCTATTAATCTGTGTATTGTCACATGGCTGTGGCTAACCTGGTAAAGTTCCAGTGTCTGTCTCTGGCGGGGCTACATGGCTTCTCCCTGACTCCACCTCCTTTCTCCCAGCATTCAGCTTAGTTTTTCCCACCTAGCTCTACTCTACCCTACCACAGGCCTAAGACAGTTTCTTTATTAACCAGTGTTATTCACAGCATACAGAGGGGAATCCCACATCCCTGGGTGAACCAGACAAAATTGTCAACCAAGAAAATGTGAAGTAATAATGACTGCTTTCAGGTAGGAAGTTAGTGGGCAATTAGTTACTCAGCAGCAGATAACAGTAGCGCCTTACCACCAAGGAGGCCCCAGACACGACACTGAACCACTTCCCTGCTGACTCCGAGACTCACACATCAGTATTATCACTCTGATGACCCCTCCAGCAGGGTCCTGGAGGGGCCCTCCTATTTGGTGTTGCAAAACTTTCCCTTGAACTCCTCAAAATAAAGATGCTTATGAGATACTTAAGAATTAATGAAGATTAGTTAAGAAATTACCCTGTTCTGTCAGCATGCTGACCCGGGCAAAGAAAGGGAAGGTGAACAATGGAGGTCCCCAGGTTCAAGTCTTCCACTCTCCTGCCTGTCAGCTCTCCCTATTTACTCAACACCTTCACTCAGTCTTAACCCTTTCTCTTTGATGGCACCTAAGACACCTTTTCAGATAAGCCATCCTCCAGGGTAGTTCCTCTAAAACCTGATTCTCTGACTGTCTTCTTCACCAACTGGACCTCCCTTCCGCAAAACTTCCCTTCTTAGGATCATTGCATCATTCTTTCCCTTCCTCCCATTCGCTCCCATTCCCCATCTCTCAACAAATCTTACAGTTCTTAAATCTCATTACTTTAGTCTCTGTCCAGTGCCATGCAGTCCAGGTCATTATCACATCTTGTCCTACTATGATAGTGGCTGCCTAACCAGGTACTTCCTCTTCTCTGTAAATGCTTACACACAAGTCAAAGCCCCCCCCCCCCGTATGTGTGTGTATGGGTGCACATGTATGTAGAGGCCAGAGACCCACCTCAGGTGTTGATCCTCAGGAGTTATCCACCTTTTCTTTTGAGATATAATCATTCATTGGCCTGGAGCTCCCCAAGTAAGCTAGGTAAGCCTCAGCTGGTAAGCCTCAGCTATCCTCCTGTCTTCACCTCCCTAGTGCAGAGCATGCCTGACTTTCTAACATGGGCTCTGGGGATCAAACTTGGGCCTTGATGCTTATACAGCGATCATTCTACCAACTTAGGGTTAGGGCGAGCTATTGCCCCACGACAGCGAATGCAATCCTTCAGCAAATTCAAACCAGTTTAATCCTTTCCAGCATCACACAATGAAACTTTCTGCAATGATGGAGATAACCCATGCCCTCGTCATCCAATATGACAGCCATCAGGTGCATGAGGCTACTGAGCACTTGGAGGGTGGCTAATATTACTGACAGGTTGATTTAATTACATAGGCACATGTGGTTGGTGGCCACTGTACTGCAGATCACAGTTTGAAGGTGTCCTCTTAGCATTCAGGTGAAGCTATTAGAGCCAGCTTGTCCTGGCCTCTGCTGTCTTGACCACTTTCCATGTAAGGTCACCTCATCCTCTCTGCACCCGTTATTCTGGTCCTTTTGTATGTTCTCAAGCACACCAAGCTTTTTCCTACCTCAGTACCTCAAAGCATTCTTCTGTCTTCCTGAATTGCTTTTCCCTTACTCATTGCCAGATGGGCTTCTTATCTTTAAAGGATCTGAAACTAAATGTTACCTTTTACCTTGTAACTCATTTTGTAACTAAACTGTTTTCTTCTTATTTTTTAAAAAGTCACATATATCTACCTGTCTATTTGGATATGCATGTGTGTGTATTTCTGTGTATGTATATGTATGTGCACATGTGAAAGATCCACACACATGTGTGGATGTCAGATGATAACTTACAGGAGTTGGTCCTCTCCTTCTACTTTTTGAATCCTGGAGATCAAGCTACCATTAGACTTGGTAGCAAGTACCTTTACTGGAGGAGCCAGCTTCTGAATCCTGTCTTTCTTTTTTAACTAACACCCTTCACAAGTTGTAAATATTTTTTAGGGTTTTGTTTATTTGGTTCATATTTAGACTCTACTTTGGCTCCCATTGGTCTGTTAGCTTCAGGAGAGTAGAGACAATGTTGGCATGGCTGGTCACTGCCCACCTAGAGCTGGGCACAGCAGATGTAAAATCACCAAAGAAAAGAATTGCCCCGCCATATAAATGTGTCAGCACAGGCACAGAGCCTTGAGGTGGAATCAAATTCTCCTGGTATCTCTGGGATAGAAAAAAGTACAGTGGCATGCATTTCATGGCCTCAGTGGGAGTTACAGATTTATCTCTGTTTATCTGGAAGCGTCTAGGCTTAGTGGTCTTCAGTCATGATGAATGTTAGAATTCTACTTTCAATGGCCTCTTGGGAACCTAAAGATGAAATGTTTCCCCTACTTATTGATTTGACTATTTCTGTTTATAGAGGAGAGCAAGAGGCAGCTTTATGAGACACATTGGAGCTGCAGCAGGTGGTGTTGGGAAGCTGGCATTGGCTTGTTAGCTCGATAGGGCCTGACTCTGTGCGTTTACTGCAGCAGCAGTTTCTCTAAGCTGTGTTCCTTATTATCCAGGGAGTGACGGCTTATCATTTAGTGTTGACTTTAATTGTGGCCCTTGGGAAAGTAATGCTACTTTCCCAAGATGGCATAGCTAAAGGAAATTAGACACTTATTCATTGAACCACCCAATGAATTGAAATAGAGAAACTTCTACTTCAGGGTGATGTCTTGACAAGGTCACAGGATGGTTTTTATTAGGATTGTTCTAGAATCATATCCCACAATTCTCCATTTCCATCAGACTCAATCATGGAAGATTTGACTTCAGCATTTTCAATTTTTTTTGGTTGTTTTTCTAGACAGGGTTTCTCTGTAGCTTTGGAGCCTCTCCTGGAAGTAGCTTTTGTAGACCAGGCTGGCCTTGAACTCATGGAGACCTGCCTACCTCTGCCTCCCAAGTGCTGGGATAAAGGTGTGTGCCGCCACTGTCCAGCTAGCATTTCCATTTTTAGCTAAAGGTGCATTCTAGAGAGTGTCTGGGGTAACAACACCTACCTGTTTCCCTTCCATGGCTCCTCTCATCTCCTTGAAAGTGGAGGTGAATTCTCCGATAAAGTCATGCTTGCCATTGGAGTCCCAATCCCACACTATGCACTGCAAGACAAAAGGATGATTGTTTTTCCCCCAAGATTTTTTTTTAATCACAGCAGCTACAGGCAGAGTGAACTTTATGAGGAGGAGTATATCAAAGCTGTTTGCTCTGTACTAAAGCTTGATGTAATATCCCATTGGTTTCTGTAGTGCTTTACTTGTCTTTGTTAGCGACAACATCATTCACTGTGCTAACCTAGCAGTGTTTTCAGAAGCCAGTAAGACCCAGAGGAGAAAGTTGTGACCGGCTGGAAGGGCTGTCTAGCGAATGTCAGCCTGAGTCTTGAAGGTAGCTGTCCGGCCTCCGATTCAGATGCCTTTTCTCCCTGATTATGATAAAAAATATTTTAAGACCCATCACAGATAATCTCTGGTTTACAGCTGGAGAACATATCTGAGTTCATGGATTCATAGCTTTCAGAACAGTGGCCTGTTAGCGATTTTGATTGAATGGCATTATTCTTATTTTTTTCTATTTTGTGGATGATAAAAGTAAATGCCAACAAAAGCAGATGAAAAGGTCAAAAAGTGAAAGCTTTCATGGCACCTTCAAGAGAAATGGATGGATAGCAGTGACCAATAAATAAACCACACTGTTAAATATCACACATCCATCACCCAGTTGTGGTTGTTCACATCTAACAAGAGAGATCCATCTACAACTGTAATGGGTAGAATCTGGGTATCCTAGCAATACTTCCTATAGTGACAAGATTAAGTCAAAAAGCTTTCTGATTGGCTGCACTGCTAGATAATTAGGAACAAAGGAATAAGTACTACCCCCAGATACAGTCTTACACATTTAATTTTTTGTTAAGATAGATTGCACCTACATCATGTAGTTACTACAAACTGAAAATGGCCTCCATTCCCAGTATTTGTCTTTACCCTCACACGTCACACACTGGTTCTCCCCATGCTGCCTGCTACACATTGCTTGGCTCCATTCCTTCTCTTCTTTTCTGTACTTCTTCTTAACCTGTTACTACAATAGCCACCCAGGTGGTCTCCTGGCCTCCCCTGTATTTCTCCATCCTCATGATCTATTAATTATGCTAATTACTTCATTTGAGTAAAAATGAGTATCAGCTAATACGTCTTCCAGACTTTCCATGATCTTTTTGCCATCAGTACTTCCAAATTTATCCCTTACAATCCATGCTTATGATATTTTAAAAATAATTTTTAAACAATAAAAAGTGATGTGGGTGGAAATGCAAAAGACTTATTTTGCTAAGACTTTAATTTTTCTGTTTGAGGCATTGTGAAAAAACTAATTTCTCAGCTTCTCTCTTCTTAAGCATGGAGGATTTGTTAGATAATCCTTTTGCTTAGAAAATATTAATAATACTTTCTGTGAAAAAAGAATGTATCAGCACAGATCAGAATGGAACAGGTGAGGAACTAAATTGCTTTGCTGAAACAGTAAGGACAGTCTTAATTTTTCTCTGGTAACTAGAGACCCAGGGGTGAAGGCTGAGAATAATTCCAGAAGTTTTCACCAGAAGGCTGAAGACAGGCCCCTGTGCATTGGGACACGAGTGTGTTCTGAGACCCATGCATTGAAGCCCCATGTTTGGTCTCCACCCTGGGTCACTAGTAGAACATGGTGTAACTTTCAGGAGCTTGGGCAGAGAAGAAAGTTATGTGCCTGGGCTGTGCCCGGGAAGTAGATATTAAGGACGTGTATTAGTTATTTTCTTGTTGCTTTCAATAAAGCACCATGACCCCAAGTAACTTATTTTGACTTATAGTTCCTGAGGGAGAGTCTGTAATGATGGGAGACATGACAGAAGATGGGCATGGCTATTGGAACAGGAAGCTGAGAGGTCACATATTTATCCTCACACACGAAACCGAGGGCAAACTGAAACCAGGGCAAGGCTATATACTATTAAAGCTGCTCCCTCCCCAATGATGTACTTCCTCCAACAAGATTCCACTTTCTAAAAGTTCCACAACCTCCCCAAACAGTGTCACCAACCAGGGACCAAGCATTCAAATATGTGAACCAATGGGAAACATTTTCATTCAAACACAAGACCCTGGACTTCCTTCTTCCTTTTTTCGTTTCCCAGTCACCTTGAGATGAGCAGGTCTCCTTGGTCATCTGCTCTCACCGTGGTGAGACTTGGACCTTTGACTTGGACCCGAAAGCCATGGGCCTACTGACCATGTATTGCAGCTGCCAGAACTGCAAGTTAAAAGCAATCTTTTCTCTTACTGAGTTGACAACCTCAGGTGTTTTTGTCGCAATGACAGAATATTGACTAACAGTCAGAGTCAGCAAATGAGGTGGAAGGTGGTAAAACAAGCAAACAAACAAATAAAAAACAAACAAGAAACCCACAAAACTTTGGAAACAATGATGTCTGACTCGATTCCCTAGTGTTGCCACCATGCCCTGTCTCCTGCCAGCCCTGAGACTTCTGCCCCCACAACACTGTGTTTCTAAAAACATTCTACCTTAATTGAGGGAAGCTCTCTCATTGAACTCAGGTCTTGTTAATTTGGCTATACTGGCTGGCCATCAAGCCTGACGAATCCCTCTGTCTCTCCAGTTACTTGTAGAATAAACAGTGAGTGCCATGCTCATGTCCTGGGGTCATAAGAGAAAGCAGAATGAAATAGAAGGGGACATACCAGAAAGCAGTGATCGAGAACTGAGTGGATATCAGGAGTGTGGAGCTGGGCTGGCAGGTGAATCTGAGGAGTGGAAAACCACTAAAATACTGGAGAGGTCACTGACTTGTGTGGTGACATAGATTTTAGTTCTTGAGTGTATCACTGTGTGTTTGTGTATATACACATTTCTGTATATGTTGTATAGCTATGGGTGTGGGTATGCATGCATGCATGTAAATCAGAGGTCAACAATGTCTTCTAATAACATTCTACTTTAATTGAGGGAGGCTCTCTCATTGAACTCAGGTCTTGTTAATTTGGCTATACTGGCTGGCCAGCAAGCCCGAGGTATCCTTCTGTCTCTCCAGTACTAGGATTATAAATACACATTGCCACACCCAGCTTTATAGACATAGGTGCTAGGATCAAGATTACATGGCAAACACTTTGTTGATTCAGCCATCTCCCCAACCTTTCAATTTCTCTTACTTAGAGTTTATTATTGAAACATACTATGTACATGTAAGGTATTATAAAAACCATAATAAAACATTTAGAAATCATTTAAATTTTGTACATGACTATTAAAAGGAGTTAAGTAGGATTGTTCTTTGAGAAGCCCACATCCATGATATCTGTGTTTTATTCTTTCTTTGAGTGCCTTTCTTTTCTATTTTTAAATAAACCCTAATTCTGCTTCAAAACAAAAACCACCACAACAAAAAATAGAACCCCACAAAGAAAATGGAAAATTCGCTAAAAATAATTTCTTAAAAATTTACACTATGTTTTTGTCTTTCAGTTTCTTCAGTTGACAAATTCTAAAAGTGAATTACTACCACAGAAAATTGAAGATTCTCTTAATTAAAGAAAAAAAGACCCTCTCATGTCTGAAGCTTGCCTCCCGTGCTGTGAATTTACCGTTTTCCTCCCAGTCACAGAGGAAGGCTACATTTCTCTTTTCCCCTAGAGTTTGGGAGTGGCCATAGGACCTGCGCTAGGTGATGGAGTACAAGGAAAAGTTTAAAACACTTTCAGAAGGAAGCATGAGGGACCAGAATGTGTTTTCATGTTTTACCTCTGTCTGTGCCTTGGTGATCAACACCATGGTAGCTGTTGTTGTTGGCCTGAGACCTTCACTAAGGGTTTCCCAGCCCAGCTCCCTGATGGCTCATGGTAGACATATATGCACACAGGAAACAGATCTCTGCTGCTCTTGGCCCCTGAGATTAGTGCCCAGTCTGCTGGGGACCACTTAGATAGAGAATAGCCATAGGCCAAAAGCAGGAAAAAGATGTTTGAAAGAAGGAAGCAAACAAATGCTTAATAATAAAAACCCAAATAATAAAAATGAGTCTGTTTCATTGCTAGGAATGTCTAAGCAGAAGTGTTGGGGGGGAGGGGGTTCTACATACAGGACACAGTGGGGAAAATCTAAGTGAGAAAGCAGTGAGGGACTTTGGGCATGTCTTTGAGCTGTCATCCCACTTGGGTACAACAAGGCTGGTTCTGGTTGCAGGATGCAAAGGGTGCAATGAAGTCAAAGAAAGGTTTTGCTTATTTTGGTTGAAATGCTAAGTGAGCCAAACAGTTTGTGTCATACGATTGGTCTATAGTCATTTTCTTGATTGAAGACTGATGTGGGAGGGCCCAGAGCCCTAGGGATTGTGACACTCCTGGGCATGTGGTTATGGACTGTATAGAAGGCCAGGTTGTGGGTCATGGGGAGCAAGCCAGTAAGCAGCATTCCTCCATAGCCTTTGCTTCAGTTCTTGCCAAGCAGAGTTCTTGCTTAGTTTCCTTCCTGAACGACTGTGACCAAGACATGTAAAGTCAAATAAACCCTTTTCTCCCCAAGTTGTTTTTGGTCATGGTATTTATCACAGCAAACTGGGACATTAAGCAATGCAATATAGCTTCGGGGAGAATTGTGAGAATCCTTTCCAGTTCTTCAAATAGACAGTGGGGAAAAGCTCCAGTCATTTGCAAAGTAGCTTAGGAAAAGGATTAGGTTAGTCACATTGTACAATACTGTGAATTGATGTGCTATAATAATATTAATGAGATCTCTCTACCCCTTCCATCTTCCTCCCCTTGTCTGTCTGTCTTTGCCAGTCTCTCCTTAGAGACAGTCACTCATTACATGGAGTAAGAACCCAAAGAAAGCTTATTTGGCCTAGACATAAAAGAGAGGCTCCTGGGACTTCTGCTGAAGGCTTCTAACAACTGCATCCCACCTATTGCCTGAATCTGACACTCAGAGACTTACTCTTTGCCTTTGGGAGGAGCTCATTAACAGGCACAGAAGACAGATGCAAAGGAGAGAAAGGAAATGGAGGGAACCCTTTAAGCATTGTTTTGCATAGGCAAAGAGAACCCGAGCCCCTTCTTTAGGGAAGTGGCACAAACATGTTACTTTGATTTCCCGTCATGTATGGGTTACTTTTCCCTCCTTCACCTGCCAATCACAGCTTCCCAGATGTCTGTAATGTGCTCTCTAGCTGGTGAAGAAAGTGAGGACCAATGAACCCTCCTAGGGATGATGAATGGAGCGCTCTCTCTCTCTCTCTCTCTCTCTCTCTCTCTCTCCTTTCTTTCTTCCTTCTTTCCCTTCCTCCCTCCCTCTCTCTCTCCCTCCTTCCCTCCCTCCCTCCCTCCCTCCTTCCTTCCTCCCTTCCTTCCTCCCTCCCTCCCTCCCTCCCTCCCTCCCTCTCTCCCCCATCTCTCTTTTCTTCCTCCCTTCCTCCCTTCCTCCCTCCCTCCCTCCCTCCCTCCCTCCCTCCCTCCCTCCCTCCCTCCCTCCCTCTCTCCCTCCCTCCCTCTCTCTTTCTTTTCTTCCTTCCTCCCTCCCTCCCTCCATTCTTGTGTATGTGTGTGTGTGTTTATTTTCATTTTGTTTTTTGATATAGGATTTCTCTGTGTATATCCCTGGTTGACGTGGAACTTGCTCTGTAGACTAGGCTGGCCTCAAGCTCACAGAGCTTGTCCCCACCTCCCAAGTACTGCTGGGATTAAAGATATGCACCACCACTGGCTTGGCCCTGCTTTTTAAGGTAGTAAGTTTCTCTTAACATAGCCGTTGAGAAATTTTATTTTGAACATTCTCACAAGGGGTCCCAAAGGAAGGAAGACACCGAGGCAGGTAGACTTAAAAAAAATGCTATGTCCTCAATTACTTCCTGCCGCTGAGCTCTGAGCAGCCGAGAAAGAAGAGCAGCTTGGTGAAAGCAAGCAGACCAACCCTTGACACATCTGGGAGAGCTCAGTTTTGCAAAGTTATCGGCAAGCTGGAAAGTTCTCCCAGGTCCCAGAGGAGCTAGGGCTAGAATCTGCAAACTTATAAGCTTAGCAGAAGGCTGATCAATACTCTTCTTACAGACAAGGGGGCTGGTGATTGCCTTAGTTCCTTTTCCTTCTGCTGTAGTAAAACACTCGGTGAAACTTATGGGAGAAAAGGCTTCTTCTGGCTCATAATTCAAGGGTACAGTCCATCATGGTGGTGATGTCTTGGGGGAAGAACTTGAAGTAACTAATCACATCATATCTTGGTCAGGAAATAGAGAGCAGAGGGTACGTGCTACTTGTGGGGTTCTTTCCTTCACTTGTATAGATTGTAGAAGTGGACCTTCCTATCCGAGTTAACACAACCATGATACCACCCTATGGGCATTCTGAGAAGTCTACTTTTCAAGTGACTCTACAGTTTTTGCCAAGGGGACAAATTTAACAATTACAGGGTCTAGACAGAGTTTCTACAAATCTGTTCAGTACAGTAAGGATCAAACTCAGTCCTTCTAGAACCTCACTGATCTCATCACTACTACACAAAGAGCAAAGTTTTCATGATTAAAAAGTGCAGGATGCTTACTATATGTCATTCACTGCTGTGACCATGTCGTACGTATCAGAGCTTATACCCTCACATTGAGGAATAAGGATGGATTCTTATTTCATGCAAGAATAGACAACGACTTTTAGATCAATGACTTAAACAAAACCAATGCACCCCAAGAAGAGAAAACAGAGAAAAGTTTCAGGACATTGGTCCCAGCAATGACTTCTTGGGCACATTAAAAAAAAAAGAAAGCAAAAGCAGGCAAACAGAAATACAGCAGAGACCAACACAGTAAAGGGAATAATAAACGAATGAAAAGGTAATCTGTGGAATTGGGGAAATATTTGCCAAGCACAAGTCTCATAAATGGTTCATCTCCTAAGACAGGAGCCCATTCACAACAATAGAAAAATAAATAAACAAAAGTACAACAAATCAGAGAACAACAGTGGCATCACCTCTCTGGGCTTCAGCCCCTTCATGCAAAGCAGATGTTTCTGCCCATCTGCCTGGATTGTTCATAGAAAGTTGTTGAGAACACCAGAATGAGACAGGATAAGTGGCAGCACTGGGATGACTATAAATGACCCAACAAAAGAAGTTATTAGCTGGCTCTATAGGACATCTCTGAGCTAAGAGGAGAAGCAATGCTACTATGAATACATTCCATGGCGTTGGTCTAAGTGATTTTTCTCTCATGCTTTTAATTCCCTTACTTTTAAAATTAGAAATTCAGAGTGAAATGATTCACAAATTATGACCGAGTGTAAGATTCTAAAAAAATTGTGATCAACTTGAGGCAAAGCATGGTTCACATATAATAAATCAAAAAATACAGATTTTGGGGGGGTACTTATATGAATAGTGCCCAGTTTCTATAAATATGTATCACAGAAGAACATGATATATGAAGTAACTTTTCCTCTGGCCTGTGTTTCAGTTTAATGTGTTGGCAGCATCTTCATAGCTCTCATTATGCCTGGTAGAGCTAAACAATTGGCCAATGCCTTACAGAAGCTGGCCAGGCTAATTGTTTATTCATGTAGCTCATCAAAGGCTTTGTGGTGAGGGCTGAGCTTCCAGCCTCTCACTCTTCTTTCTCTTTTATGCTCTTTCCATTCCTTAATTCCTGGCAGTTTATGCACCATTGGTTATGATGAATTCAAAGCTGTGCAGATTTAACCTGACTGACCTACGGGTTGTGAAGTATTCAAAGGTCAGGGAGAGAAATACTATCTCAATTCTGTCCATAAGGAATCTGGGCCCAGAGCTCCAAAGTGAAAACGGGAGAGAAAGATACTGAGCTGCATCTACCACTTGCCAGATATGCTGCTGGACCCCTTAGTAAGGGGTTTATATTGGTTAAGTTATTCTTATTCCAATTAATTTGTGTTGTTTTCAGTTTGGGAAGTTTAGGTAAAAAAATCACCTGGGAAAATGGTGAAGATGGGAACTTTGCCATACTGCCTAGATTCCATGAAGAGTTGACTAGGCTTAGTATTAGTGGAGCTTATAAAGTACTTAAGCCAAAGAACCATTTAGAATTCAGAGAATCCCTAGCAAATGAGTCATCTGGTCAACCTCCCAAGCAGCAAAGACTCACAATTACTCTCCTGTTCTGCTATTATGACAAGTCAGCTAGTCACCCTGTCACCCTGTGCTCTTCAGCTCCCACTGCTATAACCAACTTCTTTGTTTCCAGATAACTTCTTTTGTCCATGAAGAATGATGTTCTATACAAAGTCATGGCATAGTCTCCTGTCCAACATTCCCTCCTGGCTATCCTAAGGTAAATTACTCACTTCTTATGTTTTTGGTTTTTTTAAATAAAATATGTATTTATTCCTTGAAAACTTCATACAGGTGTACAATACATTTTTATCATATTCACCATCAACTACCTCTCTGTAACTTCCCCCAGGAGCTCCCAGTCCATTACTATTTCAACTTCATGTTATTTAAAAATATTTACTATTATTATTATTATTACCTCATAAATCCAATTAGTGTTGTTCACATGTGCATGGATATGAAACTATCCATTGTAGTATGAGTAGCCTACAAGGGAATGCACCTCTAAAGAAGTGCATTCCTCATCTCAATTAGCCATCAACTGCCAACTGATCCTTTACTAGGAATAGGGCCTCAGAAGTCCCTAATTCTATCCATGCTGGGACTCTGATAGGCTTGATCTAGTGGAGGACTTGTGCAGGCAACCAGAGCCATATCAGGCCCTCTTATCTGTTCTCAAGGAAGCATGGGTATAAGATACCAGTGGTAACTTTCAGATAGGGAAGCCCTTGAACAGGAGCTGTGAGTAACATGTGTTTGGAAATGCCAACTGTCCAGCAAAGGACACAAATTCAATATCTAGCAGAGTCCTAGATGCCAAGTGAAGTCAAACTTCTTTCCTGTAGAAACTATAATCAATGAAAATAAATTCTACATTCAAAACACCTAATAAAGGTTTCAAGAGCTCCATTAAATACCACTTTATTCTTTTATAATCCATTCTACACTATTTTACTATTCTTTGGTGAAGGGATTTTTAATGGAGTTCCTGATGTGTTAAAAAAAAACAACAAAATCTTCCTTTTTAAATTTGGGAGTGGAGAAAAATATATAGCTCAATAAAAACAATAAAAAAGAAAAAAATTGTTGAAAATAGATTCTTTCCTCATAAAATACATCCCAACCACAGTTTCCTCCACCACCCTCCTCCCAGCTTCCCCCACCTCCCCTTTTCCCCAAGATCTAATCCCCCTCTTGGTGTGGGACAAAGGTCTATATTCTGTCAATTATATTTTAAATAAATGCTGATTGGTCAGTAGCTATGTAGGAAGTATAGGTGGGACAACCAAATAGGAAGTAGAGGCAGGTCAATGAGAACAGGAGAAGTCTGGAAAGAGGAAAGCTTGGTTCAGAATTGTGCTCCAACCACAGAACAAGAAAGATATGACTGCTTCACTGAATAAGGTACCCAGCCACGTGGCTAGCATAGACAAGAATAATGGGCTAATACAAGTTATAAGAGTTAATAAGAAGTCTGAGCTAATGGGCCAATCAGTTTATAACTAATGTAGACCTCTGTGTGATTTCTTTGGGACTTAACGATTGCGAGAACTGGGCAGCACAGAAATCCTGACAACAATCCTTCTATAGTTCCTCTTCAGAAAAGAGCAGGCCTCCAAGAGATGACAGCCAAACAGGACAAAATAAGACACAATAAGACAAAGCAAACCCCTCTCTCAAGGCTGGACAAGGCAACTCAATAGTAGGAAAGGAGTCTCAAGAACAGGCAAAAGAGCCAGAGAAACACCTGCTTCCATTGTTAGGAGTCCCACAAAACACCAATCTAATATATGTAACATATTTGCAAAGGACCTGTTGCAGACCAATGCAGTCTCTGTGTTTGCCCTTTCTGTCTCTGTGAGCCCATGTGAGAAGAGGGGGAGGAAAAACTGTAGGAGTCAGAGTAGATAGAGGACAGCAGGAGAGCATGGTCTACTGAATCAAAAATAAAATCTTTCAAAGTTTAATAGTTACATCTAAGGACCATCTGTTGGATGAAAAATTAACTTCAAGGTTACATTTTGTTTAACTAGTTGTATTGCCCTAGTGTTATCTTTCTGTGAATATTTATTACAGTACCAAGAACTTTGAGTATATTTCAGGTGACCTGAGCTTATATGATAAACAGGAAATCTAAATTCCATTTACAGTATGGTTGCTTCAAGGAAAAAGAACATTCTGAGTACACTAACTGTAAACAAAAAGAACACCTGGAATATTATTATTTATAAATTGAAAAATAAGTAAAATTTTGTTCCAGAATTCGTCTGATCACTTGGCATCAGCATCTTTGATGACGTTCTAGTAAAATATCTTAGGAAATAAGCTTAAAAGTAGAAAATAGTTATTTTGGCTCATGGTTTCAGTTCATGGTCACTTGGCCTTTAAGTCTGTAGGAAGGCAGTACAATACAAGAGAAGCATATGGGACATTGGGATTGGGAGATAAAGACTTACTATACATGGACCAGGAAGCAAAGAAGGAAAGATAAAGAGAGGAAGGAGCTGAGATCCTGCTATTGTCTTCAAGAACATGCCCTTAATGACATCCTTCCTTTAATCTGTTCCCACTCACTGCCTCCCAATAACACCATAATCTGAGTATCATGCCTTCAACACATCATGATCTTTGGCAGCGGGACACACTTATGATCTAAACCATAGCAGCATATAATGTGTTTTCTTTATCATCCATCCTTTGATGGACACCTAAATTGCTTTCCATATCTTGGCAACTGTAGGTAGTATTGTGATAGACATCTGCATTCATATGTCTCTTTAACATGTGAAATTGGTTTTCTCTAGTTATGTATCCCACAGTGGAACAGCTGTTAGTTATATTTCTAGTTAAACATAAATCTTAGTGTGTCTTAGTGCCTTTGGTTTTGATGAAGTTTGGACTTTCACATTTTGTGGAATGCTGACTCAGGACCTCAATTCATAGGGTTATGAAGAACCTGCCAAAGAAATGATTTGTGCATTACAAGAGAGACCCAGAGGAGAGTGGTAGTAGCAAGATTTGCATTCTCAAATCTTTTGGCTAAACTAGATTACATTTCAAATTACAATACATTCTCTGAAAGTGGCTATCTAGGGTTACTTACAAATTCCTCTGTGAGTTACATACCAAAGCAATCAAAGCAATACTTAGTTTACAGAGCATATCCCAGCCCATGTAGGTGACTTTGCAAATATCTGTAACACTATTCAAGGTTCATGCAAGGCTCCTTTTCATAGAACAAAGATCCAGAGTGCTCTCTCCCCCCCCCCTTCTGTAGTCCAAGCTAGTCTGGAACTCAAACTTACGATCATCCTATCTCATGTCCTCAGGGGCTGTGATTACAGAAGACACAGAGAACACCCTAAAAGCAAAACTTCTCTCTAGGTAAGATGGTACATGACAATAATCAAGGACTTGAGAGGTTTAGGTAGGAGAATCACGAGTTCAAGTTCAGCTTGATCTACTTAGAGGGACCCTATATTAAAATATTTCTTAAAAGCTATGCCTTTAGCTAAAGACAGAAATAGAAGTCAGGAAGATATCTCTATGATGTTTTAGAAACTTACACAGAGGCAGTTGAGATGTGAGATGCAGGGGTGCTGTGGGAAAATGGTCTGTACCCTGTCACTTGTATTTTAAATAAACACTGATTGACTAGTAGCCAGGCAGGAAGTAGAGGCAGGGCAATGAGAATTCTGGGAAGAGGAACGTTTCAGTCTATAGTTGTCATCCAGACAGAAAGAAAGCCAGACATAGAGCAAGCAAGCCTCACTGAAAAAGGTACCAAGTCACATGGCTAACACAGACAAGAAAAACTGGTTAATGTAAAATGTAAGAATTAACTAATAAGAAGTCTGAGCTACTAGGTCAACCAGTTTATAATTAATGCAGGCCTCTGTGTATTTCTTTGGGACTGAATAACCGCAGGACCAGGCTGGACAGAAACCTTGGTCAACACAGGGGTCTTCATCATGAGGAGACCTTGTATTTGCCTCCTAATCATCTGGCTTTAGTAATATATGAAACTAGAAGAACTTGCTATAGAACATGCATGACTTTGTTAAGAAAAGAAAAGAAAAAAGGAAGCGAGAGGAAGAAAACCAGCAGGGCAATTCTGTGATGAAAGTAGTTTCCTGTGGTCTAATTATGAGTTCTTAACAGTCTTGGCAAAGGCATATAAAAGGAAAGCCACTATCTTGAAAGGACACCCAAGGTGACTAACTTGTCAGCAGGAGGAAGGCTCTCAGAATGAGGGAAAGGTGCTGAACTCTGGGACTTAGACCTGCTAATTAGCAGCCTCGGGTGTGCTTTGTTTTCATAGTAACCCAGCTCCCCAGGTAACTGACCCAACTATAGACTCTGCTGGTACTCTATGGTCTAGCTATGACAGGCTAGACATGGAAACCCAAACCATTAAACCACCAGAAAGAACAAAGACAAAATCAACCCAAGAGTAGTACAGAGCTAAAAATGACCTAATTTACAAGGGAGGTTATTCTCCATCCTTATAGTTCTGCACCAGTAATGCCATGTGGGTGGCTCTTTCCTTCTTAGTGCCCACCCTGCTCGCTCTTTCTTTCTTTCTTTCTTTCTTTCTTTCTTTCTTTCTTTCTTTCTTTCTTTCTCTCTCTCTCTCTCTCTCTCTCTCTCTCTCTCTCTCTCTCTCTCTGTATGGTAGGCATGCATCCCAACTCATAGGACTTGAGATCAGCATGAGAAAGCTGCTTTTATCTTTTATTAGAACTCTGATCAGTAGATAATGCCTGAGTAGGACTCTGAATTGAGGAGGACATGGACAGTTGATTTATCATTGAGGAAAGGGTAGACTTCATAGGTAGCATTTGCAGAGGAAAAGGTAAGGAATTCACAGGAGGAAGTGTGTGGAAGGGGAGAGGAACAATAATTCTACAAGGCATTTTATATTGTAAATAAACCTAGTTCACAGATGTAGGGGGGAGAGAGAGGAGGAGGAGGGAGGGAGGTACAGTCTCTCTCATAGCTCTGAGGACTTGGTTTCTCTTTCATGAGGAATAAGTTAAATAGTTCTTCCTTACTGCAAAGGAAACACACACACACACACACACACCTAATCAAAGGGGCCAATATGTGGGACTATTGGATATCAGCCTCACAGAAGGATCTCATACTAATAAGAAAATGATTTTTTTCTTGCAAATGAATTACAGCATTGTCTCAGCCCTCCTTGTGACCACATAGCACCTGAATGATTCTGAAGATTTAAGTAGCTACCCTGGACAGAGCAGATGGTCCTTCTAGGCCACTATAAATTTCACAAAACAGTTCGTGAGAGGAAAGGTCTGGATTGGTCTTGTCCACCCTTGCTCATGGTGAAAGTCATTAATAAGCATTCATCATTCCTTATTACCTACAAGAGAAGCTTTAGACACATAGAGGAGTTGGGAATGATGACAGAGGGTTATAAACTGCTAATGTTCAAAGCAAACCACAGAAAGGAGATTAAGAGAAAGTAAGTGCTGGTGGCTGAAGGAAAAGCTCATGAATCATGAAAACCCACAGAGAAAGCCCTTCTAGACAAATAGGAACTGGGGATCTCTTCTTTGTTACCCTTACAGAGAATATAAGTAAAAGATCAAGATAAACAGCAAGGTAGACTGGATACCAAGATGCTGCAACCAGCTTAGACCTATAAATAGAGTCTCTGACTGGTAGCCTTACAAAAGCCACAGTCTAGGCAGAAAGTCCTGAAACATCTCAAGTCACACTTAGCCTCCCACATATACCCAGCAATGTGTGTTTATATATACAATATGATTGGTTACTCCATATTTTGCCTTGTCAGTCAGACACAGTTAATTACACATTATTCTTGAGCATTGTTATATATAATGGTATGGCAAACAGTGCTAAATGTAATGGTCCTTAGCATTCAACAATTTGACAATGCAACCGCGTCAGCATTGATGTATCAGTATGGGTCTTCCCTATCAAGCCTATCAAGGGTAATTTATCTCACTGAGCATATTGGCTGTCCCATTCCCCTTCTTGCTGACTCATCATTCACACTGATACAGGCAATGAATCTGTCAATAAAGGAGAAATAAATGTAGTTTGATTTTCCTTAATCTTTTATAAAGGCTGATCATGAAACAATATGAATTTTATAGCTCTAAGATATAGACTAAAAGAAATGTGGGCTCATTGTAAAACTTGCTAAAATGGAAAGAGAAGACGGATGCTGGAAGTCACTTGTACTCAGCTGTGGTCTCTACCAAAGGATACGACACAGCTAGCCCACAATCCCGAAACACTCTTACTTCTGCCACTCTCAAGGCACCTGAGTAACACTCGTCTGCCCAAGTGTATCTTCTGAGAAGTCTTTCCTGACTACTGGATTTGGAGACACCTGTATTGTGCAGGATCCTCCAGAAGACAACCCAAGATACATTTGAAAGTATTTCTGGAAACTTACATGGGAATGGAGAGAGCAGGAGAGGAGACAAGCAAATCTTAAGAAAGGAATTTTGTGTCCATCTTTCAGGTATCCCCCAAATTGTGAATTCCCACCTTGGAATTAAACTTTTGGGGGAAGGGAAATGAAACGTGGTCTAACTCTATAGCCCAGAAACTTACCGCTCTTCTCCTGCTTCAGCTATTCAAGTGCTAGGATTACAGCTATAAAATACCAGCTCTAATTCAGGATTGGATACTTAAGCCCCACTGTGTTTTAGTCATTGGTAAAGAACTGCTCCAAGCTTTTCAGTTCAACACATGCAGTGAAGCTGTCTTGGCAGCCTTAGGATGGTCCTCCAATGGAGATATTGGTACCACCAAGTCCAGTTGGAATGGGACTGATGGAACAGGGGACCAAACCGGACTCTCTGAATGTGGCTGATGGTGGAGGAGGACTGAGAAACCAAGGACAACGGCGATGAACTTGAACTCTACAGCATGGACGGGCTCACTGTGAGCCTTGTCAGTTTGGTTGCTTACCTTCCTGGACTTAGGGGGAGTTGGGAGGACCTTGGACTTAACATAGTGAAGGGAACCCTGATGGCTCTTTGGCTTGGAGAGGGAGGGAATGGGGGTATGGGTGGAAGGGAGGGGAGGGAAGGGGGAGGAGGAGGGGAGGAGATGGAAATCTTTAGTAAAAAAGGAAAAACCAAACCAAAAAAAATGAGAAAAAAAGATAAAGAATGTAGGGGCAAGCGTGCTGCTAAGTACTAAAGCAATCATGTGACATGGATAAGAAATATAGAGAGTGTCTGCCTCATTGACCCTGAAAATATTCTTAGAGCACTTGATAGACCATGATAAAATTGATCATGCTGTTTTATAATTGCTTGGCTAGTTATCTCTCTTTCCTATAGATTTGAAGTCTCATTGTGGGATAAACCATGGTTTGTTCATCATTTATCATCAGTGACAAACCTAGCCCATGCCCTGGCTAGTCTTCATAATCTTCAAAAAAATACCCATGAAAACTCAAATAGGCAGAGAAATGGGGCACATGTGGGAAGACATGGGGCAGAAGGATTATGATGAATGGGGTATAAATAAGCCTTTTGGAAATCTACTGTTTAGTAACCCAATTTAAAAACAGAGAAGAGAGTTTGAAGGCAAATCCCCTGCAAGAGAAAAAATCCAAACCAAAACAGAAACCTAGTGCCAGGTGAGGGATACCACCAAAGGAGTTGTTGATGAGGGAAGTCTTAGGGGACTTCGAAACAATGCAGGTTCTTGCCTTTTCTTGGTTGTCCACAAGAACTAGTTGAGAAGACCTTAATGCTGAATACTACTCACACTTTGGATACAAGATATGGAGAAATTAAGCTGGCACTCAACTGAAAGCCTCTGCTTTGCTGGCTGGTTTTTATAGGGCTGGGTGGTTGTCATATAGGCTACTGAGGTAGTAAACAAATCAATGGTCTTACCCAGATATGACCTCTATGAACCAGAATACCAACATGCTAGGCAAAATACGCCTATTGTTGCAACAGTGGCTTGACCGTGTAAACAACTGCTCTATGATTGAATTTGAGTTCTGCTTCATAAGAACAGCCTCTGCTACACTGGAGAATGTAAATGTTAGTGAATAGCTTAACAACTCTACTATTCAACAAATATCTATTATTAATCCGGAGCAGAGGCAAGAAGAACAAGAATGAAAAGTCACTTTTCACTGTATAGTGAGCTAAAGGCTAGCCTGGGCTAAGTGAGACCATATTTTAAAATGAAAAAGTTTAAATTATTAAGCACCTAGGATACATAAAGCTCTGTATTAGCTGTTACACATAGAATGGTAGGTGAAATGGGAGTGGTTGATGCCTCGTGGAACTAACAGCATTTTCAAAGGAAAGAGGAATTCATCAAGCAGTCCTAGAAATCTATGGTCCAAAATATACATTGAAGCAAAACTTCAGAGAGAAAATCAATTTTATAACAAGCTGGAACTAGCTTGAGTACCCGAGGAAGGGGCGTGTGAGCAGATATCTGGGATTTGAGGAGCAATAGCTAGAAAGAATGGAGGGGAAAACACTCCAAGTAGTAGGAACAGCAAGAACTAAGACACAAAAGTGGTGTGGAAAATATCTGTCTAGTTGTAGTTCTGAAAATAAGAGTCTATGAGCCGTGGGGAATATCTTGGTCATTGCCCCAGTTCTAGTGATTTCTCATTGTGTATGTCCTGTATATCCAATGGGTGCATATTGATCTGTGAAGGGCATTGATATACACGTACTAACTTTATACAATTCATGTCCTCCATTCCCCTTTATGATGAACCTTAAGGATGGTCTGTTGAATGATAGTTGGTCTCAGGGACACATGTTTGTCTCTTCTGGCTGTCCCAGGGGTCAAGAACAATGCCGTGTATGTCCTCAGGTGTATCAGGTCTTCACACGTTATTGCACAAAGCACACACTTGCTGTTTCTTGTACCTGGAAGGTTTATCATCCTTTCATAGTTCAGGCCTCATTGCAACCTTTATCCCAAATTGAGCTTTCTTAATCAGCTTGGTTGGTGGCTACTCCATCACTGTGAACCCCGAGTTAGCATTTGCACTAATTAAATAAAATTAACCTTGGGTCAGGGGCTGAATTAGCAGCTACTTGAGAGAATAATCAGGGAGCCGCAGAGGGCATGTGGAAGAGACAGAAAGACACATCGGGAGTAGTAAGGAGGGAGTAGTAAGGAGGAGCTTTTTTTTTTGTTTTGGCGAAGCAGAAGGATGGACTTTTGCGGGGGGGGGGGGGGATGCCAGCAAGGACAGAAGATTAGCTAGTTGCTACTCCACCTCTCTGAGCTAGCAGGTTTTCACCAAGCCTTTGAATCTAAAGTCTTATTTATAAATAGAACAATAGAGATTTTGTTAAAGCTACCTTTAGTGACAGCCACAGAGCAGATGCCTGGGGGAACAGAATTCCTGCCGGGCTGCAGCCTGAGTGGCTGGGCAGCTGCCAAAGAAACAGGCCGGTAACTGTGAAGCCGCAATTGCTGGCTGAAAGAGCAGCAGATTAAGGTACAGCCACGGTGCTGAAGAGAAAACAACACAGCTCTATTACGAACACCTCACTATCTTTCCTCAAACTCCTGGATGAACCAGATGGTGTCTATTCCAATTTCACAATTCTCTCTGTTAAACGTACATTCTAGCATGGCACTTACTTGATTGTATGCTTGATTTATTTGAGCTATCTTCAAATTTGGAAGAAAGAGGTAGTTCCACTTTCACATGCCAATATTATGTCATTGTTTTTTTTTTTTAATAGCAGACACTCAATAGTATTAATTAAAGAAGAAAAAGTTAATTTATTCCTTAAAATTCTTTTCACAAGACAATTGGACGGTCAGTTTCATCTAAATGCAAATATACATATACAGGCTCCTTGGCTAAATAATACAGGGCAAGATCATGTATTATTATGCCCCAAACTAAAAGATTATTCACAGCATGCCTTCGTAGGACCTGGCCAGAGTAAAGCAAAGAGATAAGCAGGGTGAGAAACTGAAGAGAACAGTCACCCTCAGCTTCATGCACGTGCCAATCCCGCACTTACAGCATCCTAACAATGAGATGCCGCTTGAGTTGGCAGTGGGGACACCTCATCTTATTACTATGCTCTGTGCACTTACAAGCCAAAAGCTCTGACTTCCTGCAAGAGTCAAAATGGTTTGACTTCTGTTCCAAGGCAAGCCAGATGTATTTGAAGATATAGTCTTTGGTTAATTATACCCATTAACCTCTCATAGAACTGGTGCTCTGTGAAATAAAATTTAAAATGCATTGCTGCTATATAAGTGAATGAATTTTATTGTATTTTTTTTGTTTGCAAGTTGTAGCCTTGATGTAGAGAACGAATTTTTGATGGAAATATGGGTCCATTTCTCAAAACTACTTTTGAAAACACACTGAATGTTATGACAGCCAGGGAAGTGTCTAACCAAGTTCCCATACTTTTGCTGGCATCCCAAAGTGGTTATTAGAGGAACGGATACAGAGAAGGTCATTCCCAGTGGTGAATGGATGGATTTTCACCTCTGGGCAAGCAAGATGTGTTCCATAGTCACAAAGACAAATAAAGCTACTGGTGTATCCAGTAATAGGAATTGAATGAGAAGGAAAGTTCAATTGCTGGGGTAATAGCCTGATGAGATAGGTCAGTGACCCTACGTAACACTGTCAAAAGCTTGTGTTCCACTTGTCCATCTTAGAAATACACGTCTGACTTTATCTGGCTGGAAGGAATGGGTGTCTCTCTGGCTGGACCACGGGATAAAAGCCTATCTCTTAGGGACGTGTTCTTCAGAGTCTGTTCGCAAGAAGAGGAGAATTGATTCTTTTTGACAAATAGAGAGTACCTGGTAGAAATTTCAGGCTTAACAACTGAATGCAAATTTTTAATTTTCTCATGTCATCCAGGACTTCCCAACTGTCTTACACACACAAGCTAAGGAAGCATCACAATTCAGTGAAGTTGCCTACAAATGGCTGAATCAAGACAGGAAGGTTAAGGGATGAAAAGACGCCGTCTTAGCAAATCAATCAATCCATCAATCAATTTTCTTGAAAAAGAATATTAAGGGCTAGGGAGATAGTTAAGTTGGTAAAGTAGTTGTGTGGCAAACATGAAAAACCTGAGTTCAAACCCCAGAATTCACATTAAAGAGAAAAAGACAAAGCAGCCAGGTGTGGTGCTGTGCACTCATCTCAGCCCCAGCGAGACTGACACAGGTGGGTCCCTGGGGCCTGTAGACCAGCCAGCCAAGCCTGCTTGGTGAGCTTCAGACCTATGAGATCCCTGCGTGAAAATATAGGAGGGACAGTTTCTGAAGGACAGCGCTGAGGTTAATGTTGGCCTCCACACAATACACACACAAATACGTTTGCAAACAAGTTCATCTGCATAAAAATAAACATCCACATACATACATAAACCTTTCCACAAGTGTATTATTGGGTTACACTAGACTTTGTTTTCTATCATTTAGAGAGTGGCTGGAGTAGGCCTACACAAAGCCCAGTCAGTTATTACTGTGGGAAGATGGTCTTGTACCCTGTAAAGATTGGTCACTTGTATTGGTTTAATAAAATGCTGCTTGGCCAGTAGCCAGGCAGGAGGTATAGGCAGGGTGACCAGAATAGGAGAATTCTGGGAAGAGGAAAGGCTCAGTCTGCAGTCGTCACCCAGATACATAAGATGCAAGATGAGAATCCTTCACTGATAAAAGGTACTAAGCCATGTGGCTAACACAGACCAGAATTATTGGTTAATTCAAAATGTAAGAGTTAGTTAATAAGAAAGCCTGAGCTAATAGGCCAACCAGCTTTTAAAAAAATATTTATTTATTTATTATATATACAATATTCTGTCTGTGTGTATGCATGCAGGCCAGAAGAGGGCACCAGATCTCATTACAGATGGTTGTGAGCCATCATGTGGTTGCTGGGAATTGAACTCAGGACCTTTGGAAGAGCAGGCAATGCTCTTAACCTCTGAGCCATCTCTCCAGCCCCTAGGCCAACTAGTTTATAATTAATGTAGGCCTCTGTGTCTTTCTTTGGGACTGAATGTATTCGGGACTGAGTGGGACATAAACCTCTGTCAACAAGTTATTCTCAATTAGACTCAAGGATTCAGATCTGATCAGACATGATTGCTACCCTACAGAAAAGCACAAGTGAGAGAATCCCAAAGGTGAGTTGGGCCCTGAAAAGTCCTGGACACCAAGAGTTTAGTGCTACTGTTCTCATGGATAAGTAAGATGTACAGTCCAAGCAAGCTAATGAAGTACTATAGACATTAGACCTGGGCAGGGATCAAGATAAGTAGCAATAATAAAATAAGGTCTACAACAACTTTCAAGAATCTAGTGGAATGCTTGTGTTTCCGTTGTATTATCTGATGGGTGGGTGGTCAGTCTTACGTATGTATTTACTATTGGCTCAGACAAGATCCTTACAACACTGGTATGGTCATTCTGTGTGATTGGACAGGACTAATAAATTACCCATGCTCTTAGGATCTGTTTTTCCCCTTTAACGAGAACTCCAATTCTTAAATACCTGTGGTAGAAGCACTGGCGCCAATTAATAAAGAGAAGTGAATAAAGAAGCTTATGTTAGAAAGATACAGTAATCAACTTGCCTGACTATGCCAAGATTTCCTCCTGGCTGTTGGGGAATGCCACATTGCCAGCTTGTGGTTTCCAGACTGATTAAGCCATACAAATGAAATCATCTGTTCTCTCCAGGTCTTGTAGTGCCTTTTCTCCCTCAGGAACCCAACAGGAGGTTGTCTCCAGGCATCAAATTATAGCAATCAATAAACCTTTCACAGCATGGCTCACTTAGAGTCAGAGACACGGGCGTTTTGCTAGAAGAAACAATGATTACCTGTCATGGGATCTGAGAATCAGTGTGTTTATTACAGGTCAAGAGTGCAGACTCTCTGTGGCCAAATGTGAAAGTACCGTTGGGCCCTCGGTCTATTCTCTGTGGAATCACATTTTGTGAACGGTACACTCAGTTATCCAAGCTAGTTGTTTGAGGGCAGTCTTCAATTTCTTCTTCCTTTTTTTTTTCTCTCATGCCACCCCAGCACTTATTCAGATATTGGGTCCTCTAGTTCACCCTTCCTTGGTCCTTTCACATTCTTTCAAAATATATTTACCCCAACACCCCATGGGCTTCTGTTCCTTGAAATCTCTTCTTCATTCTGCTTCTGACAGCAAGAATTAACTTTCTCAATTTGTTATCTTAACATGGTACTCCTCTATTTCAACTGTTTTTCCTTTCTAAATTGTCTACACACTGATCATCCTACAAGGAATTGTGTAGAATACTCCAGCACTTGGCAAATACCAAGTCAAGATAGAATGACTTCATAAAAAATGTAAGTAAAATACACGAAGCAATGGCTCTGCAGTTAAGAGTGTTTGACAGACTGGAGTTCAGTTCCCAGTGCCTGACTCAATTCGCATATAAGAATGGTCTCAAAGCTACAAAAACATGGTAGATCCTTGGCCAAAATCCACTCAGTAGTGAATGAGCAGGCCATGTGGCACAGAGAAAAATACCAGTATTTCATCACACACTGAAAATGATGTGCTCTGCATCCCAGCAAGAACTGGAAAGTTTGTGGCCTTCAATACCTCTGTGCTGGCTAGGAATTGTATTCCCATAGGCCATTCTCTCAGTCCAACCGCCTGCCAGGTCTCAGATCAAATACCAGATTCTCGGGTCTGCCTTACACCTCTAAACTTAGTAGAAGACGGTGACACAGTCTGAGGCAGGACACAGTGACTGGTAATGAAGATCGACAAAGCCTGCCTCCTTGCTCTGCCCATGCAGCCATGGGAGCTTCATTCTTTCTAAAGAGCACTGAAGTATGACATTGTGGAGGTTTAGGCAAGCATTCTGGAACCCTTGACAATTATCTGAACTAGTCAACCCTCCTAGGGTCATAAATCTCCTTTTATTACTGGAAGAAAGCTTCCAGTAATGAAACACTTCTCTGAAATATCCTGTAGCATGTCTACAGCCCCCCCCCCAAACATGTGTGTGACCTAGCCTGGAAAGTCTACACCCCCATGGTCTTTCATTCTTGGATACCTCTTAGTCTCTCTTTGTTGAGTAAAAATTTTAGGGTACCATTTGTCCAATTATAGCTTTGGTCCACAAAACAATCACTAAGAACTCAAGATAATCTCTGAATGCTTTCTGTCTAGGATTAGGCTTTTTATTAAATTGAAGACTTTGTGAGTCTAAGCTAGAATATAATGGTAACTCCTGCCTTCATAATCTATACCATAGACTTCTGACTCTTCCATCCAGCAAACATGTATATCCAAACTGGCAAGGTGTTTACTTCAACGTGTGACTTTTGTGCTCTACTCCACACAACTGGATCAGAGCCTTTAAAGGCAGGGACTTGAAATATGAAATTTAGCAAGCTCTTCTTTGCACATTCTAAATTCCTAAGGCTGAAGAATTTTTATTGTTATTTCTACATTGCAAACCAATCATATTGATCTCAGACAAAGACTGAAACCCAGAAAGGTGAAAGGTTCTTCAAATAAATGTCACATAGCAAGCTAACATCAGATGCTACATGGAGACCTGACTTTGCGCTTCCCAAGGTCTATTCTTGAGTCACAGTATCCTCATCCTCCTCTTTTGAGGCACTCACTATAGCACAGCACAAGGTCCTAAAGAGATCATTTCAGGGCTCATGAGCATCTCTGAGGTACGAGATCGTAAGGCAAAGGACTCAGCCGGACAGATTACATTCCAGTTGTGCACAGAATGGCATGCAGACAAAACCAAAGAGAAAGTATGTTTGCTTAATCTAATTGCCCCCTTCAGACACTGGATGCTCTTCTGCTCTGTCCTCACACTATGATTAGGAGAGGTTCTGATATTAGACATTTTTTCTTCTGTGTAAATAAAGCAAAGATATGATTTTCTTGCATATGCCATTTACCAGATGCTATTTTCTTATTTGCTCTCAGAAGGATGCCTTTCCTGACTGTCCATATGGAATAATCCTAGATCTTCTTCAGCTTCCATTTCTGGCATTTGCACTTTGTCTGACCCTTATATATTTGCACATCTGTCTGTCTCCTGCACTCTGCTGTCAGCATCCAGAAGCAAGGACCGAAGTCATTTCTCCACCCTGATTGACAGCATCATTCTCAATTTGCTGCTGTTGATGAACTCGAGGAGGTGGGGTGGGAAGAGGTGAATCTAATGTGTGCTTTGGCCAAGTACCTGATAGGAAGCCCCTTAAGGGAGGAAATAGTTCACAGATTATGGGATACAGTCCCTCAATTTCAAGGCCTGGAGGTGGGACCTGTCCATGGTACCAAGCGTCTGCTTGCTGACATCTTACTTGATTAGGAAACAAACAAAAGCAGAACACCAGCCCTTAGCTGGGTTTTCGCCTTTCCCCCTTTTCATTTAGTTCTGGAATTTCTCCCCTTTTCATTCAGTCCTGGACCTTTTCCCCTTTTCATTTAGTCCAGTGGATGGTGCCACCCACTGCCATGGCATGTCTTCATCCTTAGTTATCCTCTCTAGTGAGATACCCACAGAAACATCCAAGGCTCCCTGTCTAGGCTGAAAATCAAAACCATCCATCACAAATATTATTCTGACCTTTGCAATGAATAAAATAGGTAGACAGAAACAAACTAACTTGGAAATGATTACAGTTAGTGAAAGTAGCATTTGAATAGAATTCTGAAAGATTCCAAGAGCTGTTGCTGCCTCCAGCAGGTTCCTGAGTTCTCTCTCCCTATCAAAATGTTCCCTTCCTTGCATGTTGTTGGTATTTTTAACCAACTCTCTAATTTTGGGAAAGGAAGTTCTTCCCCATTGCTGCAAATGCAATGAGAGAAATGAAATGACAAATTGAGAGCAAATTTAAAGGAAAATGTACTAAAATCCATAGCCATAAGGTCTAGAATCTATAGACAGAGCAAGGTAAAAGAACAAGTTATTGTAAATGGTGCTGACTCTACCTTGAAAGGGAGCTCAGTATTCAATTTCCCATATATTCAAGATCCTGTGTATTCAAGATCCTATGTATTCAAGATCCTATGTACTCAAGTTTCTCTATATTCAAGATCCTATGTAGTCAAGGTCCTATGTATTGGAGATAGATGCTTAAAAGAAATCCCACACTAGCTCAGAATTGAAAATAATAGACAGTTATTTATTTAGGGGTAGACTCACAAGTCAGAATCCTCTGCTGGAACGGAGAACAGAAACTGAACTGAATCCCACAGACAGAAAAGAGGCTGGACTCATGCTTTACATTGGCATAAATAGTATAAGAGGCCATGCCCCAGTGGGCGGGTAGCTACTGGCTGTAGAATTTCCTACAGCAATGTATTATTCAAGATCCTATGTATTATTCAAGATCCCATGTATTCAAGATCCTATGCCACTGCAAAGATCTAGGGTTCAGGACTAGAGAAAGGTCCATCAATTTGAACACATGTTATTGATTATAGAAAGTGGCATAACCTCAAGAAAGCAGATGAGCTGCCCATACATCACAGGTGTTCACACCCTGACTGTCCCTATATCACTACTATTCATGCCTTCGATGCCCCGCATTTCCTCTTGAGGCACAGATCAACACGTGAGGACTGACACCTGGTAGAGAAAAATGGGTGGTGGGTGACAGTGGACAAACTCACTAACAAGGTCTGCCCTGGGATTAAACAATGGTAGCACACACAATATTTAGAACAGCATTTGAAGTAGATGCTGGTAGAACTTCCCTTTTATCAGAGACAAGGTCTCAGAATGTCAAATGGCCAAAATACACTTAAAGAATTATTCATCATCCTTAGCCGTCAGAGAAATACAAATCGAAACAGCTCTGAGCTTCCATCTTCCACCTGTCAGAATGGCTAAGATCAAAAACACTGATGACAACTTATGCTGGCAAGGATGTGGAGTAAGGGGAATACTCCTCCACTGTTGGTTGGTGCAAACTAGTACAACCACTTTGGAAAACAATATGGTGGTTTCTCAGAAAATTGGGAATCGATCTACCTGAAGATCTAGCTATACCAGTCTAAGGCATATACCTAAAAGATGCTCAATTACACCACAAGGACACTTGCTCAGCTATGTCCATAGCAGCATTATTTGTACTAGCTAGCCAAACCTGGAAACAATTTAAATGACTCTCCACCAAAGAATGGGTAAAGAAAATGTAATTTATGCAATGGAGTATTACTCAGCTGTAAAAAAACAATGACCTCATGAAATTTGCGGACAAATGGATGGAACTAGAAAAGAAATCATTCTGAGTGAGGTAATCCAGACCCAGAGAGACAAACATGGTATGTACACACTCATATGTAAATATTAGAAATAAAGTACAGGATAACAATCCTACAGTCCACAGCCCCAGAGAGGCTAGATAACAAAGAAGGCCCAAAGAGAGATACATGTATTTTCCTGGGAATGGGAAATAGAAGAGATCTCTTGGGTAAATTGGGGGAAGGGGTGGGGAAGATGGGGGGATGGGAACTTGCCAGAACAGGTTGAGCAGGCTGATCCCAGGAGGTGGGTTAAAAGTGGAACAGAGGGGGAGAGTAATGAAAGAGGCATCTTGATGGGGGGCATTTTGGGGTTATGGAGAAACCTGGTGTCAGGGGAACTCTCAGGAGTCCACAAGGAAGACCCCAGCTAAAATTCCTAGCAATAGTGGAGAGGGTGCCTGAACTGGATATCTGCTGTAATCACGTTGGTGACTATCCTAATTGCCATAAGAGAGCCTTTACCTAGTAACTGATGGAAGCAAAAGCAGAGATCCATGGACAAGCACTGAGCCAAGCTCCAGGAGTCCTTCTGAAGAAAGGGAGGAGGAATTGTATGGGGGGGTCAAGGTCATGATGGAGGAGCCAAGAGAGACAGCTTATCTGCACTTGTGGGAGCACACAAATTCTGTACCAACAGTTAGGGAACCTCCATGGGACCCACCTCTGCATGAGTGTGATAGTTGTGTAGCTTGGTCTATTTTCAAGGCTCCTAAAAGTGAGATCAGAACCTGTCCCTGGTGCTTAGCTGGCTTTGGGAAACTGTTACCCATGCTGGATTACCTTATCAAGCCTTTATGCAAGGGGGAGAGCTTGGTCCTACCTCAACTTGTGCTGTGCCTTGTTCAAACCCATGGGAGCCTGCCCTTTTCTGAATAGAGACTTGAGGAGGGGGATAGATGGGAGTTGGGGGTGGGGAAGGGAACAGGAGGAGAAGAGGAAGGGGAAGCTGTGGTCAGTATGTAAAATAAAATAAGAAAAATAAAGTAAATATTAAGAAAAAAGACTATAGGTCTCACTCTGTAGCCCTGGCTGGCCTAGAAGTCATTATGAAGACTGGACTAGCCTCAGACTCACAGAAATTCACTTGCTTCTGTCACCAGAGTGCCGGGATAAATGGCATGAGCCATCACACTATGCCCAAAGGCCATTTGCCTATGACCATGAGGCCATTCATTTACTCATTTGCACTTCCATACTCTCTCTCTCTCTCTCTCTCTCTCTCTCTCTCTCTCTCTCTTTCTTTCTCTCTCTCTCATAGTGAGGAGAGCAGCGGGCTGCATTCCCGCCTGGCTCCCGGCCACCTGGCTAGCTTATGCCCCGAAATAACAACTGTAGGGACCCTGGATGTTTGAGTACTGACAGATGGAAAAATAACTGCCCAACAGCGATTATCAAGAAAACTGAATAGGTTCCATAAGTAAAATATACTAAATCATATTTCTAAATTTATAGAGCTGGTTTTGGAGTTGGACTCTGACACACTTCCCTTCTTCCCAGCATTCTGTTCTGTCTACTCCACCCACCTATGTTCTAACCTATCAGGCCAAGCAGTTTTCTTTATTAATTAACCAATGAAATCAACAGATTGATAGAAGACCCGCCTCCATCACTCTCTTCATCATTTCCTGTGCAATTACTATTGTCAGGTATAGTGTTAAATAATGAGTCATGGTACCTTGTCCCAGTATGAGTTGGGAAGTGAGATCAGGGTATGGGAGGTGCCGCTTTGGAGTACAAGGTAAATACTGGTGATGGTCAGACTTTACAAGGGACCCAGAGTTGGAGACTAAGGTGAGCATCTTGAGAGTGTGAGAATGAGTACTGATGTTGTTTTGGAGGGCAGAGGCAACACTGATCACAATGAATGCACATGAACTCATTTCTAAAACTTGTTCCTAATTGAAAACTAATAATTGTATATATTCATAAGATACAATGTGGTAGCTGATCTACATATTTATTTTAGAAAGAGTCAAATCAAGATAATTAGCATATTTGTCATCTTATGCATGGGAATTTTTTTGTGGTGAGAGTTAAGAAAAAATCTGCTCTTTCTACAATTTAAAATATTCAGTGTATTATTAGTCACCCATTTCCCCCCTTAATATCATGTTTCTTTTAGTAAATTGCATTAGTCCATCAGTTGTTCACCTGTGTGCTCTATAGTGTCTGGGATCTCTAAGAGCATCTCCAAGATATTCTTGGGAGGATGGTGAAGTTGGAATAGAAGGGATATTCCTATGCAGTCTAAGGCCAGGCAACAGTTCTCTAAGCCAGCAGCATATTGTGAGTTTACTTTCAGGAGATGGATGATAGGCTGGGTATGACTATAGTGCACCAAATCTCAAGCCAATACTTGTCTGGATCTTTTAAGACTTTTAGAGGTTATTTCTTTTGTTTCTTGAGATTATAATAGAATTGCACCATCCCCTCTTCCTATTCTTCCCTCAAAACCCTCCCATATATCTCTCCTTGCTCTCTTTTAAATTCATGGCCTCTTTTTTCATTAATCTTTGTTATGTGCACACACACACAGACACACACACACACACACACACACACACACATTTCCCTAAATATTTTAAGTTCATTCCTAGAATTTCTGGTTCAGTATGTCTGAGTCATGACCCTGGAGTCTGAATTTCTAGCAATTCTTTAGGTACTGCTGGTGGTCTGGGGAGAACGTATACTGTCTAGAATGGGAGAAGAAAGAGAAGAGAGTCACAGTGGTTAGGTCCCTGTGAATCTGCCACTTTAAGAAGAGGACAACACACACAAGGATTCTTTGTGGTTACTAAGAACAGAATGGCTTTTTAATTCTTGTCAAACCTAAAGCTTCCAAAGTACTTAGGAAAGTGGTCTTTAAAAATCTGCCTCATGTCCTAGAGAATGCCAAATGCATGTCAAGATTGGATACATCATGTGATTCCTGTGGTGTCCCTGCTGCTGGTAGGCACAAGACCGTGTGTGTGGTGACAGGAAATCCAAGAGCTTCTACCCAAAATTTATTTGTAACCTCACGTGGTTGGGTAGCAAACCTGGCTTGCTTTTTTTTCTGCAGAATAAAAGCAATTGGCACCTGGACACTTCCTGAAACAGTGGCTGCCACAGCTGTGCCTGAAGATTAGCTTTCTTTGTGCAGCTGGGTACTCTAAAAAATCAGGAAACATTAATGAACAATTCCTTGTGAATATGAGGAAGCCATGTGGAAGAGAGTGCTGAGGAACCATGTATTTCAATGATGAAGTTGACAACCGGTAGATGGAAAATGGCCTGGCAGAAGAATTAACCAAATATTGCTGGCTGTCATTGTATGACATTTACAGAGTCAGTAGACATTACTCTGCTGTGAAATTCACAGTATGGCAGGTATCACAGGGAGAGACATGGAGGGAAGAGGGAGGCAGAAAGGGAGAAAGAACACTAATAATTGGAAATGATAAACCAAAGACTCTATATACAGTCGAAAGTATACACCATTCTATTTGGCTCTCCAACAACCTATACGTTGTTGTATAGGCTCAGAGTAGCCTAGCAACTTGTCAGCCTCCCTCACCTTGAAATATTTTCAAAGGTGTGCCTCTTTTCCAAGGCCCTGTAAGCCCATCCTGCTTCATCCTGTCAGTCTTGCCCATCCTGTCCAATAATAAGAATCATTGAGAGTGTTTATTATTCAAGTAGATAACAAGATCCCCACCAAGAGCAAGGAAGTCAGAATTTCCAAGGGAGGAGCCTGAGTACCTGCCTGCTAAATACACACTCCAGGTGGCTCTTCTTCTCAGATCATTTGTGGGGAGTGTGCAATGCATTCCACTGTCTTGACAGGTGGCAGAAGACTGGAGAAGCAGCTAGGAAGGACACAGAGATGAAGGAAGTGGACTTGACAGATGTGTCTGTGGTTGTGAGGGAGACAGCCTTTGGTTCTAGCAGTGATTCTGTCTAGAGTTCTGTGGGCTGTAAGCTACAGCCTCCCAACGAAGTCCCCTAGTAGGTGAAGAAGTGAATGGCCACTCTGCCACATTCCCTTGGGTTTGAGAACCGAAGAGCACTTTGGCCAGGGCCCAGCTGCAATGTAGTTGTCCTGCCCTGGCTACATAATTGGTAGGAGATGGTTCCCTCACACTCTGAGGTGAAAAGAAATGCAGACGGGTTCCTGGGAGAGCAGCCAACTAGCATGTCCCTGTTTTCAGAACACAGAAATTATTGTAGTTGTTTGGCTGATTAAAAACATAATGATGATGATGGATATGATTTTAAGAGAACTTCTTGGAATAAGAAATTATGTAAGAGTTCTTAAAGGCTTCAATTTGGCAAAATTGTAGTAGGATAATTCAGGTTTCTTCTTGCACAGCAAGTTAATTTTCCTGAACTCTTTAGGCCCTCAGCTACTTGCCTCTTCTAGGGCAGATGTGTGCCTTTTTTCTTATTTCTTTAAATCTTCAGTGATACCATCTATGCAGTAGCTCCTCAAATATGCTCACATCCCAGTCTCTTGAATTGCCACATGCGATTTGTTGCATTTACATGGCTGATAGGAAGATTATCTGGATTATCCAAGTGAGCCTAATGTAATCAAAAGAAGCCTTGAGGAGGAGGAAGCTGGGTTAGGACCAGAGATGGAGAAGCTGAGTTCAACTGATGTGAATCATAGATGGGGTCAGGGGATTCAAAGATAAGGACAATTTCTCACCTGGAAATCAGCTGATTCTCCCACAGCCACCAGAAAAAAAAGGAGCTGTACAGGCTCTTAGGTTAGCCTAGACTCATTTGGATTCTGACCTGTAGAACATTTGTGCTGTTTTTAAGAACCAACTTTGAGGTGATTTACTACAGAAGCAATATGACAATAATATACCATCACCCAGTGGCTTCTTTGGTATTCTTACACTAAGAAGGAGGGTTTTCATGACCCAGTGGGATCCAGGGTCACGTTCGATGGTGGTGGTCAGCACTGAGGAACAAACAACCCTAAGCTGCTCCCTAGAGTGTGAGAGTGGCAGTTTGTGTTTCTTAGAATCACAGATGGCAAAGGTACATCTCAGAGTCTCTCCTGTGGTCTCTTCAGCACCCATCTTGACGGTGGCACCCCGAGTGTCTTTTAAGCTATCCATCATTTCTAACAAACTTTCACAGTGAGCTTCAGACACTTCCCCACTGATTGAAAGCAGCCCAGATAGCTCATTAGTGGCATGTGTCTGTGGCTCATATTGCAACTGTGCTTTTTGATGACAGCTGAATGGCTTCTTATGCTGACATTCATGCCTTGTGATGGACTCTATACCTCAGAGGAGCTATTTGTAAGTGCAAAGGCATTGGTCTGGTTTTAGTTTCTTTTCTGGTTCCATTACTCTTAAAAATCCCCTTTAACCTTATGTTTTTCCTCTCAGTTTTTGCTTTAGAGAGTGTAGTCAACATCTGACCATGAAGGCGACTTACCTGTGCTCTACACCAGGGAGAGTGGCAGCTCAAGTTTGCTCAGTTGGTAAATAAATGAGAGCATAGACTACCCATCCATGCTCTAGTGGGTGTGGTTCTATGATGTAGCATGTCATGAATCAATCCCCAAAGAGAGACTCATTTGAAAGCCATGAAGACTAATTCCTAGACTACAGACATGATCAGGTATGAGCTGATAGCCAATAGCTAAGACTAATGCACCAAATCAGGGTGGCTGACCAGTAAAAAGCAGTCTAAGGAGTAGAGATCCATTCTTCATAACTTCTTTCATACTTAGATCTTCAATTCTAAAAAAAAAAAAAATGGCAATGCTGGCCCATGGGAAACAGTACATTAGTTTGTATACATAATCATAATAGTGAACTGTTATATATCATGACCAAGAGAAGTCTCATTGTCTAGAGAGGGCAGATACTTTACATGATATGTCAGAAATGACTGTCACCGTCCCCTGTTCAGTAACACCGGGAGCGAAGTCCACACTGGAACAATGGACCTGTCTTCACAGATGTGGGCTTTCATCCTTGGTGCTGTTCTAGCTCACACAGCCTCATCACAGGCTATTGCTGCTTGGTGTTTTGCTTGGTAGCCACACTGATAGATGTATCGAGGAGACTGGAATATACTCTAAATTTTTCTTGAACCCAGAACACTTTCTGCCTTTCCCAGAGGTTGATAGGTACGAAGATAGAGTCACTTATTAAATGGGTGACTAGAAAGAGTTAGTGCAGTAATTTTTTTTCCTGCAAAGTCCGTAGAATTCCTATTTCTACACTTTTGCCACATAATCAACTCTATTTTTAAACCAGCTCTTTATGTCACTAAAATCTACTGTAGTGATATACATCCAAAAAAAAAAAAAAAAAAAAAACCAAACCCGAACTTCCTTACATGCAACAAGCTGGAGTGTGTAGAGAAGGGGTGATGGGTTTTTGTTTTTTGCTCAGGTTATGAAGAATAGTGATGGCAGGTTGGGGAGAGGGTTCCGTGGGTAAAGTGCCTATCGTGTAAGCATGAGGACCCCAGTTTTAACCTCCAGTACCCACATAAAAACCAGGAAGGTATAGCAGTATGCCTGCAACTCCAGGGCTTGAAAGCTAGGGGCAACAGACCCTTGGGCAAGCTGACTTGGTTGGGTGACAACCTGACATGTATACTACACACATAGACACTCAACAAAATTAAAAACACATTAGTGAAAGGTCGTGAGGGTTGATGAGTAGCCATTTAACAAAATCTTTTCTCCACTTCCAAATTGCATGTGTGATTTCAGTTACCAAATCTCCCCTTGCTGGGCTTGGGGAATGCAATAGAGACAATGTCTTCAATTGCACCTCCTGAGAGCCTGCATTCCTGCTCCAGGTCATTTTATAGCCCTGTGAGTCCTTTAGAACCACTGCAGTTCTCTCTTAAAATAGATCATTGCCTTTTGGCAGGTGGTACATTGTGCTGAGTCAAGGCCATGGTTCTTAGAGAGTGGTGTGGACCAGTGTTACCATGGATCAACGGTACTGTAGTCACAAGGAAGTCAGAAAATTTTATCTCCATCCCCATCCCAGGCCTATGGGACCAGATCTTCATTGAAAGAGGCCCCTGGGTGATCTGTATGCACTCTGAGAAACGATGGTTCAAGATGTTGGCTGAGACTCATTTTCAGCATCCTTGATATGCTCACTGATCCTATTCATTTAGACATAAGCATCTATCATCTCCCTTGTACTTTCTCTGTCCTGAGCTATAGGAAAAAGGCAAAGAGAATTTAGCCCCTTTTTGATGGAGGAGGGTCATCTATCATGTGTTACTTTCATTGGTTAATAAGGAAACTGCCTTGGCCCTATAATAGCACAGAAAATTAGGTAGGCGGAGTAGACAGAACAGAATTGTGGGAGAAAGAAAGTAGAGTCAGGCAGATGCCTCAGGCAGTCGCCATGCCTCTCCTCTCTGAGACGGCTGCAGGCTAAGATCCTTCTGGGTAAGCCACCACCTCGTGGTGCTACACAGATTACTAAATATGGGCTAAAGCAAGATATGAGAATTAACCAATAAGAGGCTGAAACTAATGGGCCAGGCAGTGTTTAAAAGAATACAATTTGTGTATTGTTATTTTGGGTGTAAAGCTAGCCATGCGGGAGCCGGGTGGCGGGATGCAGCCTGCCACTCCCCACACTACACCTTTTCTTTTTGCTCTCTACAACTCATCTATTTTTCACTCTGGCAGACCCGCCCCCCCCCCATTTCCTTACTACTCTTCTTAACTTAGAGTACCTGGCTTGGCTTTGCCACACAACTTTCTAAGTTTTGTCTGTTATTTCAGGTATTTCTCCCCTTTGGCTCTTCTATGAATAGAATGGATTTTAGTGTTTCTGACCACTGCTGTTCTTTTCCAGGTTTCCTGTTGAGGCTGCTCAGGTGCTGGCTCTCCTCCCTGAGGCTATGTGTCACAGCCTCACCTCTCCCGGATCATATGTTTCTAGCGTTGGCAAGGAGAGCATGTCTAACTCTAGCTGCTGCCAAGGTTTTCAGCAGTTGTGACCTCCACCAACTGCCAAGGTCATTCCTTGGGGAGAAGTAATCTGACCTTGTGGGCAAACTGCACCTGTCTTTCTTACCACACAAAACAGCCAGCCCTTCCTCACAGCTTGTTTCTACACATTTCCAGCTTAACTTCCTGCCTGCCTCTGTCTCTTTGTCTCTCTGTCTCTCGTCTCTCCCTCTCCCACTCTCTGTGAGTGTGTGTGTGCTATATGTTTGCTTGTTTGGAGACAAGTGGCTGATGTTGATGTCTTCCTCAATTACCCCCTACTTTATTCTTCAAGTCAGGATTTCCCACTGAAGCTGGCACTCCCTGATCTGAGTATGCCAGCTGGAGGGCAAATCCAAGGCATCCTCCTGTCTCAGTCTGCCCCAGCACCGGGGTTGCAGGCATGGCCACATCTGGCTTTTATGCAGAGGCTAGGCCTCTGACCTAAGGTCTTCATGCTTGTGCTCCAAGTCTGACTCCCCAGTCCTGTTTCTTTCTAATAGTATAGCCATTAATTTCAACTAGGGAAATAAATGGTGTTTTCTAGATAGCCCACTAACATCCTATATCTCTCCCCCCATTCTCTTTGATTACTCACAGAATTTGCTATACATTTAATGGATTCCAGCTCTAAGCAGGTTTGGTGAAGTTAAGAAATTACAGTAGAAACTATAACTCTTCCTTTGGAGTTCTTTTTAAGAAGACAAATGTCATTTGCACTTTCTGTTCTTTTGAATGGAGTACTGCATCCTCTCAGAGTGACTCCATTTGAAAGCATTCACTCTCTCTGCATTTATATAACACCTTGTGAGGATATTATGATTTTATAGGATGCTATAGAAACCCTGTCACCATCTGGGGAGGTGGTTCAGTGGATAAGAGCACTTGCTGTGAACGTAAGGGATCCTGAATTAAAATCCCAGCATCCACAAATAAGTGGGCCTTGTATGCCTGTGCCTGTAACCCCAGTGTCGGAGGCAGAGGCAAGTGGATCTTATAGCGTCCTGGACAGCCATTCAAGATGAAATGCCAATCTTCAGGTTCAGAGAGTCTGTCTCAAAAAGTATGGTAAAAAGTAGTAGATCCCTCCCTTTGTCTACACATATGTACACATATGGACATAGATACCTGCATACATGTGTGAATATATTGCATACACATATAAACAGATATATCTATATATAGATGAGAGATGACAGATAAATTGAGAGATACATGCAGACATGCAGGTAGACATATAGATAGATAAATGCAGGCAGATAGACAGGCAGGCAGGCAGACAGGCAGACAGGCAGACAGACAGACAGACAGATAAAGAGATTCTGTGACATTTCAGCAGTGTGTCCTTGTCACATGACCTCTAGTACTACACTTGTTCATGGAAGCTAATGAAGACACTCAAAATAGGTCCTTATGGTCTATACTCTGTACGAACAAATCTCTATTCCAAGTCAATATTCTGCTTTAATTACCTATTGTGGAATATTGCTTTAACTATGTGAAGATGTGTTTCATTTGTTTATGTTGTGGAATAATATTTTAACTATGTAAAGGTGTGTTACATTTGCTTATGCTGCATTTGTTTAGATGCATATGTAAAGATGTATTGCTATTTTACCTTGCCTGCCTAAAGCACCTGATTGGTATAATAAAAACAGTTAGTTGCTGGGCAGTAAATGGATAGGCAGGGCTGGTGGTCAGAGAGAATAAACAGGAGGAGGAATCTAGGCTTGAGAGAACAAGAGAAGAGAGAATGAGGAAAAAGGAAGGAAGACACCCGGGGCCAACCAGCCAAGCAGCTTCCAGTTAGCCAGACACAAGAAGCAGAAAAGCAGGACATACAAAATGAAGGTAAAAAGGCCCTGAGGAAAAATGTAGATGAAAATAGAACGTTATATTAAGTGTTAAGAGTTAGTGGGACAAGCATAAGATAAGGCCAAGCATTCATAACTAATAAGTCTCCATGTCTTGACTGGGGAGATGATTGGTGGCTCATAAGAGAGTCTTCTACAATTACCTATAACTTTCATCTTTCCTCCCATGGTCTTAAACAGTTTATTTTTAATTCTTTGTTTCTTCCAGCCAAGCAGAAGTTAACAGTGCACCTAGAGTCCTCAAACACTAGAACCCTTCACTTTCTTCTCATGCTTTCACCAAAATGTCTATCAAACTTCTACTATGCAGCAGAAATCGTATCTCCATTATATTGGCTAGGTTTTATGTCAATTTGACATAAGCTAGAGCCATCAGAGGTGAGGGAACCTCGACCAATAAAATGCCTCCATAAAACTGAGCTGCAGGCAGGTCTGTAGGGCATTTTCTAGGTCACTTCCCAGAGGGTTAAGCTGAGGGGGAGGATCTACCCTGAATATGATGATGTCATGCAGTGATTGATGGGCAAGAGGATAGTTCACTGTAGGTGGTGCTACCTATGGGATGGTGGTCTTGAGTTGTATAAGAAGTCAGGCTGAACAAACTAGGAGAAACAAGTCAGTAAGACACAGCCCTCTATGATCTCTGCACCAGTTCCTTCCTCCAGGTCCCTGTCCCTCCTGGAGTTCCTGTCCTGAATTCCCACAGTGATGTACTGTTACCTAGAAGCGAAAACAAAAGAACCCTTCCCCACCAATCTGATTTTGTCATGGTGTTTCAGCACAGCAGCAAAGCCCATGAATAAGACAGACAAGCACTTTTCATATCATTACTGACTGAAGGAAACTCTGTTGTTTCAGGTTTCAATATGAAAGTAAAATCTTGCAGATGGTGAGTTCAACAGAGATTTCTCCTCCACCATAAAAAATTCATGATTTTATTTTTAGTTATTGTGTATGTGTGTGCATTCACATGTACAGATTTGCATGCTTTATGACATGCATGTAGAAGTCAGAGAAGAACTTTTTGGAAATTAGTTCTGGTGCTGTAAACTAGGTTAAAAGCCCATGATTGGAAAAATTATAAACCCCAGAGGAATGTTTTACTGAATGGTCATTTTGTCAAATTACCCTCTAATTATTTGTGTTTATACCTATAGATTTGCGTTGTCTTTAAAAGATGAAAATCAGAAACTGTTCTTTTGAATGTCACCACCAACAGCAATGGTTATATTGACTATAAGATGTTGCTTTATCTTTGAGATTCAAAAATGTGAGAAATGCATGTTCCTTAAACACAATGAACCAGCAGATGTGGGAGTGGAGAGACAGTAATGACCAGGGATGCAGCAGGTGTGAGAATCAGCCCGGGAGAGTATCTTAGGTCTGAGTGGAGGCATGCACAAGCTCTAAGACATGAATGATTCCTCTGAGAGAGGCCAGAGCTGTCAGGAGCCACATGGGCTGAGGAGACTGTGTGTGACTAACAGGGGAATTAGCACAGAAATCTCATTACCTGGATGACCTTATAGGACCCTGTTCTGTGGAAATTAGAACTGACACATTTTTGGATATCTTTCCCCCCACAATATGGCTACCTTTAACCTTTTGAAATCAAATTCATTTTTATAATGTTGCTGTGTAATCATTAGAGTAATAAAATCATTTGCTGAGTCCCAAAAGAATACAGAACCAGCAGGAGATTCCCCAGCGAAGTGTTGTAAAGGCAATTTTCTGTGTCTAGTTCTCCCCCAGCCTCATTCTTTGACATATCTCTGATGATTTTTTTAACGACTGAGATTTTGGAATATGGCAGTTTTCTCTAGGGAATGATGTGGAACTACATTAGGCCTAGATGTGGCCCCAGTTTGACTTTACACAGTAAACTTTTAAAACTGTAGAAAGACTTAATACACGGTTCAATTTAATAATGGGATATTTAACTTCAAGAGAAATTACTGGGTGACTTGTATTTTTAATCATCTCATGCAGAAAATGAAAATTACTAACACTTTCTTTTGCTTCAGTTCATAACAAGGAGCAATTTGAGAGTGGTCTCCATCATGAAGTGCATTTTAATGAAAGAACCACCTCGTGTAGTGATAAATAATTGCTAGAATGGGATAAAATATTGAAGCAGCAGTTTTTGTAGGAGGTTGGGGTGGGATGGGCTTTCAGGGGTAGGAAGTGGTAGAGCTGTGGGCAGAGATATTAGGTAATTATTGAATACTGACTCTGCATCATTTCTGTGCATCAGGCTTCACACCCATGGTCCACATTCTCCTGCAAAACTCTGTGGAGTGTATCTTTATCTTTTAAACCCAGAGAGGCTAAGTAAGTATCTTGCCAGAAGTCCATTTTCAGGAAGCATCAGAGCCATCTAACACGGCTTTACAGCATTGCTCTTGTCTGTCACACGGATGGTCTCATCGGTGACCTCATGATGAGAAGCCCAATGGGAAGTTTTCAGGCCTTATCTGTTTTGACTCTCTGTAGCATTAGAGAAGGTTGATCACTTTCTTCTCTTTAAAAGACTTTCTGTACTTGACTTCTAAGGCAAAATGCCACTTAGAGTTATACTACACATGGAGCTCTTGAGTGGTTCTGTTTCCTTCAACTGTAGTTGGGTGTTTCCCAGACACGAGCAAGTCTAATCCCCGAATCCCTTCTCTTCTCTAGTGGGGCTTCTGCCAGCTAAGGTTTCTCATCCTCAGGATTGTTGACGTTGTAGGTCTGTTCATTCTTTTGGGTGGTGCTGTCCTACAGATCACAGTATGATGGTTTATTTTCATGGCCAATTTGCCAGGATTTAAATCCACCTAAAGACACACCCCTGCTACCTGTGTGGTCATCTTCATGGTAGGAATCATTACCCAGCAGGTGGTCTGAGGAGGAAGCAGGGCAACCTCCCTTCAGAGCTGGTGGTGGCTACCGCTAAGGCACAGCTGCTGTGGGAGCTCCTTCAGCCAATAGCTTTTAAGAATCCGGCCCACTTTGGGCGTGGTCTCATGTATTATGAATATAGATGAAAAGCGTGTGGGGGCCTCTTGGCTGCTGGATTCAGTTCCAGTTCCCAGCACACACAGAGGACTGTGGAAAGCTACTATTTCTGAGAGTTTATCCCCAATAAATAAACCTTTGTTATACTCCATTCCGGGCTATTTTGGAACTCTTTTGTATGCCAATAAATTGGTGCCCAACATAGCCAGAGTCGACACCATTGCTGGGACCTGCCCAGACGCCCCTGTCTGCTGCATTCTCCCACCCCACACAGCTGAATTACCTTTCCACAGCTAAACTACCCCTCTGGCATGTAGCTGCACACTGTTTAACACACTGTTTAACCTGGCAATTTCCCACCACCTGGGCTGCGTGACTAAGTGGCTGACTTACTGCCTCTGGCAACTTTTTGCTGAAACTCTTCTACGGCTTCTCTGGTATCTGACAGGCAATCTCTAACCAAGTTGAGCTCCGAATCTAGGAGCAGGAGCTGCTCCAGCTTGCGTTCCCAGTTTGGATCCACAAATGCCTGGCCCGAGCCCCAGCCAGTAACCTCACAGCTTGCAACCACCTGCAAACTCTGAGTTCCTTAATATTCTACCCAACTCAAACCTTCCATATACCTATACACGGATGTGCTGCTCTTAAGTGATTAGCTGAATTTGTAAGTAATTAAGTCTCAGGTAATTCAGGTACTATCTAGGACCTACCTTACTGCCACAACTATGACACCTGCTGGCCAATCAAGGTTATTACACCTACAACAATTTTCTGAAAATGATAATGGTGGAAAGTTAAATTGATAAATAAATAAATTTGAAAATTGTAAACAAACCCAAGGATGACTGCAGACACAATCACCACCCAGAAATTTAACAACTTTTTTCTTTATATTATGGATGGAATTCTGCAAGAACTATATGAGCTACCTTTTATACATATACACACAATTTTTACTGCAATCTTTTTAATTTTTAATTTATTTTTTAAAAAACTATTTTTTCTCATTTTACATATATTTTCTGATCATGGTGGCCATTAGCTTTGTTCTTCAGATTATATCATTAAAGAAATAGTTTGATAACAGAGTTAAGAATGAGAAATTTTTAGGAAGGATGCAGTCTTTATTTTTTATTTATTTATTTTTTTTTTGGTTTTTCAAGACAGGGTTTCTCTGTAGCTTTAGAGCCTGTCCTGGAGCTAGCTCTTGTAGACCAGGCTGGTCTTGAACTCACAGAGATCTGCCTGCCTCTGCCTCCCGAGTGCTGGGATTAAAGGCGTGCGCCACCACCGCCCGGCAAGGATGCAGTCTTTAGCTGAAAGGATTCATACTATTGAAAATGGTAACTTTAATATGATGTGCAAATTCAATCCATGTCAGTGAGTTATGAAACCTTATAAAAAAGTACTGAGAGATTATCTGAAAGGATTTATACTATTGAAAATACCAATCAAAATCTGTTAAAAAGTTATAATAAACTACCAGATAGAAAATCCCTCCAGGAAGGCAATCTATATGTCATCCCAATAATATCTAAGGATGAGAAGATATCATTAATATAAAAATTTAAAACTTTGGAATGTTCAGAATGAGAACCAGAAATTAATTGATTTTATGACATCATTAGAAATATTCATATGTCAAGAGATCCAGGCTTTACTAAAGACAGTAATAAAAAGATTTGAATTGATTGAGGAAGCCGTCAGAACTGATAAGTGAGGAGAGGAGGTACAAGAAGGATTTAGTGTCACCAGTACCTCTCAGAGTCAGCGATGACTTATCAAGAGTTTTAGCAACTTATCCTGTTATTACCTCTGAGAAGCCAGCAAATACCCAATACCCAAATGGATGGAAAGAATATAAATGGAAACCTATAGGTATGAAAGATCTAAAAGAAATTAAGCAAGCAGTAGTATCTTACGGTATGCTTTTACCATTTGTTAGGGAAATGGTAAAGACATGGGCTTCAAGCAATAAACTACTCCACACGACTGGCTTCAATTAGTCTCAGTGGTCCTACCTAGAAGATGGGCCACAGTTACAGTTGAAGTACTATTGGAGAGAAGAGGCTAAAGCCCTAGAACAGCAAGGAAGAGTCAAAGGATTTGAGGTTTCCCAAGATCAAATTCTTGGCAAGGGCCATTATGCTGATCCACAGAACCAAGCTATTTACAATGAACACATCTTGTCCCTATGCCATACAGCAACCTTGAATCCTTGTAACAGGATTCAAGAACTAGGAAGAAGAATTGAATCATATACTAAGGTCATACGAGGCCCAAGAGAATCCTTTAGTGACTTTTTATGAAGATTAACTAAAGCTGTACAAATAGGGGTAGCAGATCCAGAAGCTAGACAAGTACTTATTGAAACTCTGGCTTTAGAAATGCCAACTTAGAATGAAAAAAAGATACTTGGACCTTTAAAGATCAGATCAGCACCAATGGATGAATGAATCCTGCACATAGTCAATGTTAAGTTATTTGAATATAATACTGAGGTTTGGGTAGGAGAAATAATTTCCAAAGATATGAAGAGACATCAAAATACCAAATGTTTTGATTGTGGTAGAATAGGACATCTGAGAAAGGTTTGTAGACAAGGCATTCATAGAAATACTATTTCTTCTAGGAATGACAAAAAATAGAAGATCTCAATCTTCTTGATTATGTGGAAGATGTGACAAAGGCCAACATTGAACCAATGAATGTAGATCATCAAGAGACAAATAAGGCAACCTGTTACCATTGGGAAACTACTTGGGGGGTGGCTCTTGCAGCCCCCCAGGTCAAATGTGATCCTGCCATTCCCAGTCATTATGGAGGACATGTCTTCCAAAGAAAATTAAAAATCTAGTGCCTTTTGTAAAAAAAAGCCATACTGCTCTGGATTATAGAATAAACATAAACATGGAGGAGGCATCAAAAATTCCAATAGAAAATAGAAGATGTATATTTTGACAGACTTCTATAAATGATCAAAGACCAAAGCTGAGAGTACAAATAACATTGTAATTGAAGGATTACTAGACATGGGTGTGGATGTGACTATTATTATTCCAGAATCTTGGCATTCTAATTAGCCTCTTCAGGAGGCAGATGTTATTCCTAGGAATTGGAACCCTATCTTAAGTAAAACAAAGCATTATATGGGTTGAATTCATAGGGACAATAGGACAGAGAGGAAGGATGAGGCCATATGTGGCTAATATAGCAGTGAATTTATGGGGGTTGGGATCTTTTACAGTAATGGAATACCAAAACTAATATTCTTGCAGTCTCAGAAATGGAACATAAGCCAATTCATGTTTCTAGGAAGGATAATATAAGGTACTATAAAAACAACCAGTCTTTTTTCAGGTAGTACAAAAAACACAAAACAACTAGCAAACCTTCAGAGATACCAATGACCCTATCTTTAAAATGTTTAACTAGGGAACCAATATGGATTAAACAATGGGCTTTAACAAAAGGAGAAACTGCAGGCTTTAGAGCAGCTGGTACAGAAAAAAACTAGATGCTCAGCATATTGAAGAATCAACCAGACCTTTGAGTTATCTTGTATTTGTTGTTAAAAAGAAATCTGAAAAATGGAGAATGGTGACAGATCTAAGAGCTATCAATAAGGTGATTCAACCAATGTGCCCTTGGTTGAATGTCTTGATAAAGAGAAATGACAGCTCATTCACAGAGGTAACAATCCTACAGGTGGTAAGAAAACCTCATAAGGGTTGGGGCAGGGTTCTGTTCTTGTCTTTGCAGGAAAATACCCATCTTCAAAAAGTTGAGAGACCTTGAACATCTAGATGCCTAAAGAAAAAAAGATAGCTATCCAGAAGGAATCACCAAGCAAAGAGAAATCTGACTTATGATACCAATATTCTCTGCAAGGAAGAAGATGGGGCCTCACAAATTTCCACTTGGTTGATATGATGCTACTATGCTGTTAGCACCAATTTAAGATTGGTTTTGGGTTACAAACCACTCAAGATGATTCCAACTTGACTGGATAACATGGTACACCTTCTTGCAATATTCTGACCAGAACTTCAAATAAGAACTTCAGTAAAACCATACCAACTATTCAGAGACTATCTGAAATTATACCAATCATTAATCTTGAAACTTAGCTATCATTTTAGTTTTTACATGATCCCACAGATATAACATTGCCCCTATGACAGCTGGAAGTAATTCTAAAAAACAACATTCCCTCTCTCAACAAAGTTTGTCCTCAGGGTTAGGGACATCTATTAGGGGTTGATTATAAGTGGTATATGTTTGGGGGTGGAAATGAAGTAAGTTCAGGGATCTCTTTTGATAAAAAGGAAAAAAGGATTGAATGGGATAGAATAATAGGTAGATTAGATTATTACTTGTGAGCGATTATTTATAAATAATTTATATTGGTATAGATTCTTGTATATTGATACAAATTCAAATTATATTTGTTATATTGAATATACTCCTATTTCTGTTTACAATATTTGTGCACCTACGCACAAGAGTTATTTTGTCATATTGTATACATGCATGTTTCTACCTCTGTTTAAGATATTTTGTATATTGATGCAATTTTAGGATATATTTATCATATTGCAGTATACATTTCTACCTCTAATCAAGACACCTAGGTATTGTTTACATTTTGAGGTCATTGTCCTCATTTGATGTACATTTGTTTAAAGATTGTTTAATATTTTAATATGAACACTTACTCTTTAAGCTATATAGGTATTAAGAAGTATAGGTCTATAGTTATCCATGTTTGTCATACTTATAGTTAGACTAATCAAGTTCTTTAGATGCATAGAGATTGTATTCCACACACATAGGTAATCTTCAAACACTTCAAAGAACTGTAGAATATGGCGTTTAAATAACTTAGGATTCTGTTGATGTGAGACACAATTGCTCCTGGCAGCACCAATCTGTTCCCAAGAAAATGTTGGGCACTGAAGACACTCTACTTGGAGCTTGTTTCTGTGCGATTATTTTGGGTCTAAGCTAGCCAGGCAGCTGGGAACTAACAAAAGCAGCCTCCTCTAATACACAAGCATTGGCATTCTAGAGCTCTAGGAAGGTTGAATGCAGTTCCTGGTCCTGTACCTCCAACCTGGTTGCAGGCTTTATACTTGGCTTTCACAACCTGACTCAAGAGAATGCGGAACCAGCCTATAGAGCACGCAGAGGATCAAGTGTAGCTTAATAGTCTAAAGTTTGCTTGGTCAAAAAAGGCTAGAGATACACAGTGAAAGAGGTTCCTCTAAACAGGTTTCAGTGTGTTTTACAATGATATGAGAAAACAAAATGGGAATAGGCAGCTAAAGAAAGAAATAGTTTTAATAATTAATTATAAGTAAATAATTAATAGTAAAGTCTTTAAAGAGACAGTAAAAGTAATATAAAAGAAAAAGCCATGTAAAAATGAAAAAAACACAGTAAGTTTTTATATTTGGATTCTGTATAGTATTGTGTTGATTTTGAGTTTTTGATTGCTGAAAAACAAAGGACAGCTTCTGAAAGACCTGGTATTGAAAGAGTATTGTGCGAATGTAATCTTTACTTGATATTTGTCCTTATTGCATACAGTCTTTCTATGTTAAAGTTAAAACTTTTCATTTTTGTTTAAAAAAGGGAGAAATGTTTGGGAATATTATTTTCAGGTGTGTGACTTTTGTTTATGTTGCATTTACCTAATTCTATGAAGCTGTGTTACTGTATGTGTCTAAAACACCTGACGGTTTAAAGAAGAGCTGAACAAGCCAATTGTGAGGCAGGAGCAAGAATAGGTGGGGCTGACAAGCAGAGAGCATAAATAGAAGGAGACATGAGGAATAGGAGAGAGAAAACAAGAGCAAGGAGAGGAGGATGCTAGGGACCAGCACCCACCCTTCTAGTCATAGAGTAAGAGTGAAAGTAGGATATACAGAAGTAAGAAAAGGAAAAAGCCCAGAGGCAAAAGGGTCAGGATAATTTAAGAAAAGCTATCAAGAAACAAGCCAAGCTAAGGCCAGGCATTTGTAAGTAATAATAAACCTCCATATGTGATTTATTTGGGAGCTGAGTGGTGGGCCCCCCAAAAGTCAAAATAGTAATATTTCTCACAGCATAAGTCTTTTTGTATAAAATCCACAAATCTTTGTATTTGTGGATTAAAACAGGACCCATGAATTGAAACAGAAGTATATAAAAAGGGAGAGAATAATGAACACGAAAAAGTACTTGGATCCGATTGGACAATCCTTCAAATCTAATTAGATTAAAATTGTTTAATCTAATTAAACAATCCTTCAAATAAATTTAAGACTTAAATACTAGTAACAAAGAGTAAAGCTGATGATAAATGTTCAAATTAGTTTTAAAGAAGGAATAATACCCTGAAATGTAGAATAACAGAAAAAGGCAGATTAGTTTGGATTCTTTCTTTTTCATTTGTCCATCAAGAACATCATATTTAAAGCCACATGGACTATTTTTCCACTATTGCAGTTACTAGTCACCCATGCCAGTCATTTATAACTGCAAAATGCACAGTTAACCTCATGGGAAGATTAAAATTAGAATTATGAGACCAAAAGTGTCCCATGCTTAATGCTTTTGCTCTGTTTGGGACTGGGGCATGTAGCCACACTTATCTGGCTGCATGCTGAAATCATTCTACCATGCTTGGTACACCAGACCCTTCTTGATCTTACCCTCTGCGTGGTATACTGATGTATTCTATGACTGATGTACATGGTCACTTCTCAGATACTGGAACTGGTTTAATAATATGAACTTTTCATACTCTGAGCACTCATTAACTGACTGTTTAGAATCTAGGAATACTGAGACTGGCAAAAACAATCTGTCAAAGCTTTAGCAATATGAAATATATGGAGGAGTACTTTATTTGGAATCATTTCCCCAGGTGTAGCTGTTAGAATCAATGGAGAAAGTAAGTAATCAAACTCTCTTATTATTACAATCCAAATTTGCAGATTTCTGGCCAGTAAAACAATCCTAAGGATGTGTAAGCCAGGGTCTCCAGCTAAGGGGCCAGTAATATGCAACAATTTCTTAGTCACTTCTTATTTGCTTATCTCCATTCTTGAGGTAACATTTTTAGATTGAGTAAATGTGATTACCTCTATTTTAAGTATCAAGCCTTCAAAAATGTTCATTTTGATCCTGATAATACATTTTAACTGGAGGGGGAAACGATCAGAAGGCAAAGGAGGATGAATGCTCTTTCTGATTCCCTGTGGAAAATTGTTGATTGTAAGGGGTCTCGAGCCATGGTTTAGGGGAGATTACACTACACTATTACATCAAAATCTGAAAGACTGAGGAGATGGCTCATTCAGTAAAGTTCAGACTAGGCAAGTGTGAGGACCTGAGTTCAATCCCCAGAACCCAGTTGAAAAAGTCAGACATGGTAGCACATGCTTGAAATACCAGTTTGGGGTAGGTAGAGGCAGAGAAATTTTTGGTGCTAGCTCACTGAACATTGAGCCTAGCCTGCTCAGTAAATTCTAGGCCAATGAGAGACTGTCTCACAAATAAGGGGGAACAGCACCCAAGGTTAATCACTGGTCCTCGTATACAGGTACAAACGTGTATACTTGCTTACACAAACATAAACACTCCCTTGAACACATACATGTTCATGCATACACAGGTACACACACACACATATAAATGCATATACACACACGTATAGATATACACACATACATAGAGATATACTTGCATACACCCATATACATGCATGTATACACATGCATAGGTACACCCATGTACATACAAGTACACATGCATACACACATATCCATGCATACACGCACAGGTATGCACACATACACACATGCACATGTACACACATGCACAGGCAAATACACACTTTTGGAATCATCCCAAGTGAAGAACAAGTGACACTGGTTTCCTTTTTCCTGGCTTAGAAGGTGGCTGGACATGACACACTGGGTGCCCATCAACCACAGTTGCATATGAGCTCTTAAGGTTCATGTTCTTTCATGGGCAGCTTATCCTTCTGAAACACTTGCTTAAGACAGCTCTTTAGTGGGTGACTCGTTGCTGAGTCACAAAGTGAACTTTGATTTTGATTTCTATGACTGTTTAAGAACTGTTGTTTACAGATTCTATTATTTCTACCTAATTTGTGTTCAGTGACCTTTCCCCATTTAACATGGATTATCAAAGAGTTGACGTCATGAAAAGTCTCAGAAAACCTACTGATTCTAGAATGAGTTGGTACCCATTATGAATAGAAGGCTCTTAATTTTTTTCAAATATCCCAGTTGTAGATTTAGAGATAAACACCGTTAACTGGCTCCACAGGTACCTCATTCAGTATTTTAATTATGTGCACACACAAACATAACCTTATATAGACACTTGAGGAGATGAAAGGTTGATATTGGGATATCTTCCTTAACATTTCTCCACCTTCTTTTGTGGACACAAGATTTCATGGAACCTAGAAAACTTGCCATTGGATAAGCTTATTGCTAGTATGTCCTCAGGGTCCACCTGTGGTGCAGGACAATTCTATATTCTTTCAATTATATTTTAAATAAATGCTGATTGGCCAGTAGCCACACAGGAAGTAGAGGTGGGGCAACAAGAACAGGAGTATTCTGGGAAGAAGGAAGCTCTTCCCCCAGTCCTGCCCAGATCACAGAAGAAGCAGGATGTGATCTGCCCCGCTGAAAAAGGTACTGAGCCATGTGGCTAACATAGATAACAATAATGGGTTAATATAAGCTACAAGAGCTTATAAGAAGCCTGAGCTAATGGGCCAATCAGTTTATAATTAATATAGATCTCTGTGTAATTTCTTTGGAGATTATTGGCTGTGGGAACTGGGCAGGATGGAAACCCCAACAAGTAGGCCCTCTTGTTACACACCTGACTTCATCCCCCAGTGCTACAGCTAAAGAGGCACCCTGTCATGTCTCCTTTATGGGTTCTAGGGAATCGAACTCAGATCTTCATGCTTGCTCAGCAAACAATTTACCCTGTGATTCATCTCTCCAGCTCAAGTGTCATGACAGTCAATTAGCCTATGCCAGTTGTACAAAATGACTTCATTATGACATCTCCATGCATGCACACAGCGTACCTTGATCATATTTACCCTCCCATCACTCTTGCTTTTCCTTCCTCCCCTTTTATGTCCTATCAATGTTTTCATAAACAGCCCATTCTAGACTACCAATTTGTAAGCTTTCTAAGTACTCTTCAGAAATGCACAATCACATTTCCATTTGATAAATGATAGTGGAAGATATTAGTTGAACCTATCAAGCATTAAATATGCCCAACACCATTTAAATGTAAACTCATTAAAATTAAATGAAATTTAAACTGTTCCCTTCTTGCTAAGCTGAATTAGCACTAAATAGCAACACCAATTTCGGTGCTTACCCTACTGAACAGGGTCAATATCGAACATTTTATGAATGTTTATAAACATTCTAAAACATTATATTGACCTATTACCTGGGTTGCAGCTAACATGCTTCATGAAGATTAAATAGCATTTAAGAATTGGAAGAAATCTCACAACTCTTCAGAGGCCAAGAAGACAGCAATGGTATGCAAAGCAATGTGGCATTTAGGAAAGTGGTGTGTCTGTGGAACTGGCCATTATAGAGTAGTACAGTTGGCAGTGCCCATTCTCAAATGTGTGTGTGTGTGTGCATCTGAATCCCCGGCAGGCTGAAATCTCTGTGCTGGGAGGTAGTGGGTGAGGCCTGAAATATGACATTTCTCACGTGTTTCACGGTGACACCAGTGACACCAGCACTGCTTGCTAGTGAAAGAAGAGGACCCTGAGAAATACTAGTTCATGTAATTACTGTCCCTTCTTTTCAAGTTAAGTCACTTTCTGTGTTCACAGGTTAGATATAAACCACATTTGTGCTTCTGGGAGACAAGACCATGTGGGCTGGAAATGAAAGCTCCCAGAGTCATTGTCATCTTCTGGGCCTAGGAGAGCATCAAAGGTCTAAGGGTACTGCAGATACCAGAGAAAAGTAGCAGGGATAGAAGAGGGCATGACCAAGGAAGTGTGAAGGCAGGCTGGGTACAAGCCAGAGCTACTGCCGCGTCCTTTCAGTAATGGGTAAAAGCGAAGGCATGGCACGCAACCTTTTCAGTTTCAGATAATTTACCCGCGGATCAATAAAAACTAGTTTTCAGATGAGGAATAAAAGACCAAGAGTAATGATTGCCACAAGAACAGAAACAGCTCTCGGGAACTACGGCTGGGAATCGGTAGCAAATAGCGATTCTGTGTGTTCCGAAGGGAAAAGGAAAACAAGTTTGAAGTCATTCTGGGGAGGCTTTCTCGGAAATGAAAGGACCAAGGATGTTTTAGATTATGTTTGTGCTGTTACCATTAACCATCTGTGTTGTCCAAGTGGACATCACCCCAGACTAAAAGAGACCAGGTTTCAGAACTAAGTGCAGGGACCTGCAAGTCAGAAGACCTCTTGTTAATTTTTAAGACTATCTTTTTAATCTTCTAGAGTTTTAGCATCCTCCCCACAACCCTGACACCAGTAGTGTTTTGATACTTCAGGCATCCTTACTATTAATTAGAGAACTTGCTTATACTTGGTTATTTGGTATCTGGCCACAAAGAATTTTGGCGAATGATCTATCACAATGTTGAATAAAAGTATCAACACATACTTCCTGACCACCTATGCTTCTATTTTTGTCTGTTAATTCTTACACCTCCACGAGGCAGGGGTTTATTTATTATATTTTCATTTTATTAATAATGGAGATACAGAGATGTATTTTAACTAGACCCAGCAAGATTTAAGAAGCACCCCAAATCTCAAGTATACTGTCTTTGTAAAATTAACAATGAGGCAGCTTTTCACTTTTTGAGAGCTCAATAATTTAACAGCCTAATTGCCCTATGAAGTTCTGACTGCTAAGTAGGTATGTAGACAAATTCAAAGTGCTTCTTGGTCTCTCTCACTGACGAAAATCATGTCGCTGAGAAGTGGGCAAGAGCAAGCATCATCTTTGTTCGTGCAGTTTAAGCACAGGAAGGCCACTCCTCTCAGAGAGGAGTTTCTGAACAGTGAGTAGAAATCTGCCCAGGAAGAGTATTTCTGTTCAACAGCTCCAGGGTGTCTGGTTCCTGATGCCAGGGTTACTTTGGGCACAAAGTCTTTCAAATCCTGGTTTGTGACTCACTTAGGACACAAAGTCTGTGCAGTAAGGTGACAAACAGCAAAAGAAACGGAGAATTTTCTGCTAATCCATCCAGAGTATAAAAGGCTTTTGTTTACACTTCTTTTGAAAACATACAATGCCCCAAGTAACAAGAGTCGGGCCAGAGTGGTCTTTCACACTTTGCATCAATATATTTCTTATTGTAAAGTGAAATTTTTCAACAGGAAAATAGAGATTGCTTTTTGTGATAACTTTCATTGAAATCTAGCTATGTTACCAAACCAGGGAAATTATTTTTCCTGGATAATACCATAGCAAAAAAAGGTCACAAGGTCCAATTCTGTCCCTAGGAACCTTCACTGTAAAATCTCTCCCATGTCTCCAAGGTCCTATGGACATGACAGGTCAAATTCAGAAAAAGAATCCAGTTAAAGGTAGTCAAAGGCTGCAACACCAGGGTTTCGTCTCAATACAGGGCCATTACTACTCTCTCAAATTTGGTTTAGTAGCTTAGAGCAAAAGTAAATGGAAACATTGAAGAAAATCACGGATATAGGTGTATCAGGATGAGGAAAGGGCTGGACAGCCAGAGATATCTGATGTTGCCATTATGTGTCTTTGTTACCTTGGAAACCACGGCCATTCAAGCTGTAGATCATGGTAGTGCCTTTCTGCTACCTAAGCTATTAGTTCCCAGATATGGGAAGCAGAGTCTTATAGCGAAGACAGGGGAGAAGGACTTTCAACACCACTTACAGATGCCTTGAAATTGTTGCGCTGATTTAGAGGGAACAAAATAACTCCTATACACACACTGTGAAGGTATGGCTTTGACCAGATAGGAAGGTCCACATTGTAAATGGCTCCTGCAATGAAGGATGCTGGGTCCTGAGAAACTCTGCCAATCAGCTAAGAAACTTGCTCAAGTTTCCTAAATGCCGTATCTTTTGCCTTTCTTAATGAAGCTGCCAGATACATCCCAATATATGGAGCTGTTTGAGTAGCCAAAGCTAATGTGACTGCTGGCAGCTGAAGCGATTGATTGCCTGTCTTGATTTCTACAGATGGGAGGTGATCGGGTGAGCCCATGAATTCTGCACCCCAGCTGGTGGAGAAGAGCACTGCAGAAGGAATTTTGAGAGGGAGGAAAGTCTGGCTGTCAGACTCCATCCTCCATCTCCAAACCTCCAAGGTCCCTGCTGGCCCCTTGTGCCACCTAGGGATTTAGGGGAGAGATTTTGATTCAGAGAACAGAGACACAGGTTAATCTGAAGATCCCTGAGAGGAGGGGTTTGTAGTGGGAAATCCTATACTTTATAGACAGGTGACTTGGGTTTCAATCTTGATTGATAATGCAGGTTGTACGATCTTAGGAGTTCTCAGATGATATGGGATGCCCCCTCTGTATGATGCGAGTATGTTTTACTACCATTGGTTAATAAATGGTTTTGGCCTATGGCAGGGCAGAATATAGTTAGGTGGGAAATTCAGAGACACAGGGAGAAAGAAGGCAGAGTCAGGGAGATACCAGCAGTTGCCAGAGGAATAAGATACCAGAGCGTTACCAGTAAGCCAAGGGACATGTGACAATATATAGATTATTAGAAATGGTTAATTTTTATGTAGAGCTAACCAGTAAGAAGCCCAAGCCATTGGGCAAACAGTTTGTAATTACAATTAAGTCTCAGAGTGGTTATTTGGGAGCTGATTGGTGGGAGAGAAACCTCCAGTTACACTCAGAGGTTTTTTTTGTTAATGATGAAAACATCTTACAATGCAGGGTGGATGGGAATAATTTTTCAAGGTAGAAATTAGAAAGGCCTCTTGATCCCCAACTCGCCGCCTTATCTCCCAAGTGCCCTCTCAGGAATCAACGTGATCTCATTTCCCTGGGGTGAGGGAATCTATTAGCCCAATAGACTTCTAAAAATGCCCCTTTTCGTTCTTATCCTCAGTGTCACTGGCCTTCAAGGTCTCGCCGTCTCATGTTTGGACCACAAAGCACCATCACTGCTTCCTTGCCCTCCTCTGCAGGTATAAAGCACCAGATCACAAAGATGGTTGTGACTTCATTCTTCTTGTCTCATCCCCCAGAGTAGACGCCCCAAGGACTTCTCTTTCCCTACTAGTTCTGAGCTTCAAAAACACGCATCTGCTTATAAATGGGCATTATGTTTCCCCACAATATTTGAATTGTTCTGATACAGAGACGATCATCTCTGCAAACCCAGGACCCAGCATAGTGCTTCGCAGAGCACAGGTCTTCAGTGTAGCTTTATGTGGGGCAGAATGAATGGTCATTCATTCAATGAACTTAAAAGGGTTGGGATTCAAAGATATTCTGTGAATTCTTGTTATTTGTAAGGAACTAATACATTGTAAACATTTTAATTTTTATTTATTTGCATACACACATGTGCACGTGTGTGCACACACACCCACACATGTGCATGTGTAAGCCAGAGGACAACTTATGGGAGTTGTCTCTGTGGTGATACTTTGTTTGTGCTTTGACAAATATAGCTTGCCTGAGGATCAGAGGCCAGGCAGTGGTGGCACACACCTTTAATTCCAACACTCAGGAGGCAGAAGCAGATGGATCTCTGTGAGTTCAAGGCCAGTTTGGGCTACGCAAGACTGATCCAGTCTAAAAGAGAAACAGAGCGAGGTGGTGATAATTCACATATTTAATGCTAGTACTTGGAAGTCACTCGCCTTTAATTCCAGCAATAGGAAGGTGGAGACAGGAAGGGATATGGTTGGATGGAGAGAAGAATGCAAGGTGGAAGGAGACAGGAGCTCAGAGCATTCAGTCTGAGGATTCATGGAGACAGGATCTTGCCTACTTTGGTCTGAGGATTCATTAGAGGTAAAAGGTCTCTCTAGTGGCTGGCTTCTTTTCTTCTCTGATCTTTCAGCACTTATCCTGATATCTGACTCTGGGTTTTTATTATTAAGACCAATTAGAGTTTGCATTACACCTCTTTTCCCTTCTATCATGTGCATCTCAGGGACTTACATCGGGTCATCAGGCTTGGCTTTTACCTGCTGAGCCTTATCACTGGCTCTGAACAAAAGTTTTAAATACTTGAAATTAAGATGGAAGTGGAACTCTGGCTTTGATCTTTGATCATCATTCTCAGAATATACCAGGCAATTTAACATTGGGGGAAGTAAAGGTGAATCACCCCTAGAAACAAGGGTATACACTGTTGTCTCTGTCTTATTAAAATATAAGATGAAGCTTAAGGTGTGCGGTACTGTGTGTTGACCCCGTTGCCTGTAAGGAGGTGACTGAGTCAGAAGGCAATCATGAAATCCCTCTCATGGCAGCCATACAGCCCCTAGTTCAACCAACAAGGAAAGCAAGAATTTTCCTCCTTGGCTGCATTGCTGTGTCTGATTAGAGATGGGCTAATGAGTCTGGACACGTGGAGACAGACAGAACACAGCTGCCAGGATGGCTGTATCTGGGTGAAAGGTTGATCTGTAGAAGGCAGCAGCTTTTGGTACACTGAGCTGCAGTAGGGTGGAGGGAAAGCTATACCAAACCACCTCTCCAGTTCATGTGGGACCTTCAACTGTTGGAACTCTGTAGTCTCAGCTGTTCTGGCACTTACTCTGTAGACCAGACTGGCTTTGAACTCAGAAATCCTCCTGCCTCTGCCTCCCAAGTTCTGGGATTAAAGTAAGCATGGGCCACTCCAGCTGAGAGGTAGTCCTGATATGAACTCCTTCTCATGTGTAACAGTTGTATCTAGAATCTACTGCTAGCACCAAAGAGATGCCCTCAAATACATCAGTCTTGGAACAGCATCGGTGTATGTGTGTGAAAGATACCAGCTGAAACTTATAGAAAGGTTTGCGTCCATGTTAGGAGTCACTAGCATGGAGGGAAGTGTGTTGAGGTTAATTTTATGTCCTGGTATACTGCAGGGTCAGTTTATTGTAAAGAAAAGAAAGATAGAATGGGCTTTATTCTCAGACTCAGACTGGGGTTCAGTCCATTCCCTTTCAGGTCTATCTGAGAGACCTTGGGGAAATCGCTATTCAGCCTCAAAAGAGGAACAAAACCACCAAGTCCAGAGCTGTAGAGAGCATGTGCCAATCCCTGTAAATCATCAAATTCCTACATTAGAAAACAAAGCATACAAGCCAAGTGTGGTGGCAGAGACATGTCATCCCAGCTACTTGGAAGGCTAAAGCAGGAAGATTTCAAGGTGAAGGCATGCTTGGTCTGGAGGGTGAATTCAAGGCAGACTGGACAATGCAGTAAATAAGACCCTGTCCCCAAAATAAAATAAAACGAGGCTGGGAATGTCACTCTATGGTGGAACACTTGCCTAAAATATGTAAAGTCCTAGGGCCAATGACTTACTTCCAGGTAATTGTGCCAGAATACAGAGCCGCCTATCTTGAATGTCCCCTTCCTTAATCAAAAGCAACAAGCAACCATTTACAGTGTAACATTAATTGTACGCTGCTGGGTAATGATTTGCAACAAAGGAACACTTATTTGGTATCTCATAATTTTGTGTGCCAGGTCCACTCATGTTATCTGCTTCTGCCATTCAGGGTCTTGTTCAGGCTGGGATGGAGGCATTGGTCTAGCTGCACCTTCACTTAGATTGACTAAGAAAGTATAGGTGTTTATCGTCCCTGGGGCTGTGGGACTATTAGCAGAATTTGTGCATAGTCTTTGCTCCTGGTTTTCTAGAAACCAGCAACAGAGAGACAGGTGTTTGTTCGGAGTCTATGACATCTGGGACTGCCTGAGCCCCCTTTGAAAGGGTTTCCTTAATCAGCTCTTTTATTAAGTGAAATGAGAGAACCAAATAAACGCCACAGCAGGCTCCTAGTATCCCTGTCAGAGGCCAGGCCTCGGTGTCAGTTGACTGGGACTGGACAGGCAGTTCTTGGAAAAGCCATAGCCTAGGAGCAGCCAATCAGCAAGAGCCCCACAGTCTTCTGCTAGCAAAAGATAGCTTTCTTACCCTGCTTCTGGAAAGTCTCTAACCACTAAAGCTTCCAATCAATCCTATAGCAACCTGTAAACTTTTTGTTCAATCAGTCCCTAGACTAACCTCCCCTCCCCGAAATTCCCCTTGCTGTGCTTGAAAGGAGCCTGTGTGCTTCTTTGGAGGTTGCCATCTTGCTGAGTGGTAGAACCCTGCATGCTGGAAATTTTGCTCTCAAAAATAAAAACTTTTTCTGGTTGCATATGTGAATGGTGATCTTTTGTAGGACCACTTGTGGACCCTAGCATTAGGTCAAAGTCAACTGATTTGAGATCTCAGCTGTGCCTTCACCTTTGCCATCTAAGGAGACACAACCACCATTGTCACAGATATTGGTTAGAAAGCAACAGTTACTGCCCACATTTAAGAGGATGAGATTACGCAAAGATACGGATGCCAGAAGATAGGAATCACAGGGACAGTCCTAGGGGATGTGGAACATAATCGTGGTAAAGAAAAAAAAATATTAGCACTCTAATTTAGGCTCATTTTTTCTATGTCATAAAATTTCTCTTATTGGATAAAATTCACAAATTATTCACACAATAGTACAGACATGTGATTAGTTAATAAACAGCTTCGTCTCTCACAGTCTCTTCCCACCTTTGATAATTATTCATGATATTCTGTACAAATAGTAAAACCTATCTTTTTATTTTGCACCTGTAAAATGAGCATCTTAATTCCTCTAACTACCTTTTAACCAATGCTCTGAAGAGAAAATACTGGGAAATCTTAGGAAAGAGGTACAATTAGTGTAATATAGGTAGAAAGAAGAAATGTTCTTCCTCTTGGATCTTAGAAGAACAAGAAAAAATGTTGAAGGTACCCCTCTCTCCACCTGGCTTATATAATATCTCCCCCATACACGCAGAGTCCTTGGGTTACAACAAGCTTAGAGAAATCCTTCAGGCTCCTGATTTCTGGTTGTTTGCTGCTAAGGGCCCTTCACCTGGAATGTGATGGGTGACATCAAATCACAGGCAGGTCACTGTCATTTCTTCTCTTCCCTCATCTTTCAACCACTTAGTACAACTGATACATGAATCTGTCACTTTTTCCCTCTTACATAAGGACGGACTTTGAATCTGTTCCCTCAACCCTATTTAACCCTAGCATCCGAATGGTAGCTCTCAGGAAGGTAGTATGGCCAAATAGGATCCCTGAGTCTTGGGACACTTTGGAAGATATAGAATGAATCTGGGAATCAACCAAATCTGGATTTCAGGTTATGTCTTTAAGAAGATTGTGATTTACTTTTTAGTAGTTTACTCAACTCCCTAGCTCCAATTTCTTCTTTGCTAATCTTGCAGGTTTGTTGTGAGGATCAAAGGGATAGCATGTGGGAAAGTGCCGGCATCATTTCTGCTGTACAGCAGGAGCACATCAGTGGATTAACGCCGTTTCCATCTATACATGCATAGTAACGTCTGGTTTTGGCTTCTAATAAGCCACGTGGCTCACAGCAAATCATTTCTCTTTTCTAGATCCCCAAGGATTTTGTCGTTGGGATCATACAATGGTTGGGACACCTTAAGGACCCTACCACTCATCTGAAGACTCTGAAACTTCACAGCTCATAGCCACTGTGCACAGCTGCACAGAACCTGGGAGGACACTTTGTCCCCTTTCTCACTTCAGGTGAAGGTCGGTGTTAGCATTCCTGACTCACTTGGTTTAAAGATAGCCAATGATATCAACAGCCATGTGCTTTAAAAAAAAAAAAAGTGCTGTAGCTTTAGCCCCAAACAGATTGAAAAGATTTTTTAATTCCTATATGTGTGTGGGGGGAGGTGGAGGGTGGGGGGTGCACATGCATGGGCCACCTGCACGGGTACTAGGACCCACACTCTGGTCCTCTCCAAGGGTAACAAGCACTACTGACTGCTGAGCCAGCCCCCCCCCCCAGATGATTGATCACGGAGCTGTATAGGTTGCAGCTACAGCATGAACAAGACTGCAGTGTGTGACATGACAAATTCAGTTTTGAAAACAAACAAAACTTTGAAAGTTGGTAGCCTTGGCTTGCTTGCATTCACGTCACTTTTGGTCACGTCTTGGAGGGTCACTTTAGGTCTCTGCAGATACCGAATTTAAGTGGAGATCAGGGCAAATTGGATAACTTTGCATAATGTCACTGTACAAAAATAGGACACACTTGCTCATCAGCAGGAAAACCCACTGGGACTTTAAAAATAGTCACTTCAATTTTGAATTTTTAAATAGGAACTAAAAAGGTCTAAGTAAATATAACAAGTTGGCATGTATATTAAAAACGTGTGGGGATTTTAAACAAGTGTTTGCCTTTTCCTTACTGCAAATGTAACACATTCTAAGGTAGAAAATGAAAACGAAACCCTATATTTTTTTGTAATTTAGCCACTGAGAAATATATAGTTATCATTTTTATTTGTTTTCTTCTAGTCATACACACATATATGAACACATGCATTTATATTTACTGGGCCTTATATGTATGCCCCAGCTTACATCTCTTCTCTGAGAGTCAAATTCGTTTACCCAACTGCCATGTTCACGGCTGTCCTGGTGTATTCAGGACCTTGTGGCTTCCTCCACTATGTAATTCCCAGTGATACAGTGGGAGGATTCGGGGCTGTCTACTGAAATGTTCAGAAACACCTTAAACACAGCAACTACAAACCTGAAATCATATTTCCCATCCCAAACCTGTTCTTCCATTGGCTCATATTTAAGTATGGTCCCTTCTCCACACACACGAGGCAGGGATCAGAGACCCACTCTAGACTTTCTCTTCTTTCTATACCCAGAATGTGGTTTGGGGCTGAGTTCTGATCACCTCCTACTGCCCTGACTTTTAACTGGGTCGCTTATCTCAACCTCATTCTCTCTCCTTCCGAGGTCCACCCCAGAGTTCAAACAGCATTCCGTCACCCGCCAAGGTAAAACCACTGCCTCTCCTTTCCTGAGATAAAATCCTAAACTTTTAAAGCTGAAACATGGGGCTGTCTTTAATTTATTAACTTTGCAATCTCGATCTGTTCTTGGGGCCTCTGGCAACACACTGAAACAATATAGCCTCTAGCCCATTCATTACAAACTCCTAGGCCTTTGGGACAGAGAATCATAAACACTGTATTTTCCCAGGAAACCCTGCAGCCTCTGAAGCAAACACACAGCACTGATTTTCAAGCCAGTTACTTTGTAACTCACATGGCAGCAGAATCAGATGACTCACCGACTGGACTGTCTTAGGAAGCTTTCTGGACAATGTTGTATGACTCCCCCTTCTCCACCCCAAACAAAAAAGCCATGTATGGCAGCATAAGCCTGTAGTACTGTTTACTCAAGGGTTGGAGGCAGAAGGATTATGACTTTGAACCCAGTCTGTACAACACAGTGGGATCCAATCTAAGAAAACTAAAATGGCTGTGGGCATAGCTCGTAGATGGAGTGCATGCTTGAAGCCCTGGGTTCAATCCTCAGCAGTGAAAACAGCGCCAACAGGGGATTACAGTTTCTCCGTGTATTAACTTAGTCAGTGAACCTTCCCTGTGCACATTAGATTTATTTTGGCAGCATCTAAGAAGGTCTGATGCCTTGGCTCTCTGCCCAGAAATTTTGCTTAATTGTTCTGAGGTGGGGGTCTGGGAATCAATGTTTTTCTTAAGCTCCCCAGGTGATCCTAATATGTATCCACAGTTGATTTATGCTTCAAAGGCTACTGGATGTCCATGCATAAAGGGAGGACTTGGCATTTATATAGCTCTTCTCTTCCCATCCTAAAATTAACTATGGCTTTTCTCACTTGTTGATTTTGCTTTTTTTTTTTTTTTCTTTTCAAGACGGTCTCATGTAGCTGAGGATGGCCTCGAACATCTCTTCTTCCTGATTCCAACTCTGGAGAGCTGGAATTGCATGTGTGTGTGTGTGTGTGTGCCACAGTTAATCATAACCCAAAGTCTGGGTTATGACCTGGGCATCAAGGATTTTCTTTAGCAGCAATAAAATGACATCTTGGTTTCCATGTTTCTGACTTATGTCTTTAGTTTTCAATTGGCCCAAATTCAAGATGGGGTGAATGAATTTTCACTCTTAAATCTGTCCCCTCCCCCAAGAGGAAGAGATTAAATTTACAAGGACTGCAATAACAGTTCTCAAACACGGACAGTCTAATCCCTTGGGGAGTGCCTGGCAGTGTCTGGAGGCCAGCCTCAACAACTGAGTAGAGATTCATTGCCCATCTTACCTTTCATGGTAAGATACTGTTCAAAGTAAGATGTCAGTTAATGTCCTAGGATCCACTGGACAATTATCCAGCCCAAAATGTGGGTCATGGAGAGGCCGAGAGACCCTGACTGACATAGAACCCCAAAGCCTCCTTCTAGTGTTAAAATACTTGTGCCAATGCCTAGCTGGGGAAAGAGTCTTACGTCAGCAGCAGGAATGAAGCGGGCAGATGAATGCTGTTTTTGGAAGATGCAGATATAAAGAAATCTAGGGGGAGGGGAGGAGGACTTGAGAGAAATACATTATTATGGCTGTGGCTCGTTTCTCCTATATTACAGTTCTCTCAGTGCAAACAGCCAGCAAAACCAGCAGCACCTGGAAACCCATCAGTCACGTGCACGCTCGGCTCCAAGTCCTGTTGCATCAGAGACTCGGGAATCTGTGTTTTAACAGCTCCCTGGGTGATTCTGGATGCTTCTCAAAATTGGCAGGATTGCTCGGGATCCCATGCTGACCTCATCGGAAGGTCTGCTGTGTTTTGGTGTATCATCGACTGTCAAGAGTCGATTTCATCATTGGAAGTAGCAGAGCTGAGGGAGTTGTAAGGGGGGGAGGGTATGAGAAGGGCCAGCTGGCCTGCAGGGGAGACGAGCTGGAGGTAATGCCTCCTGACAAGTCCATTTAGTGATTTTATTCCTTCATGGGATGTCTGCCATAATGTGTTTTTAATGCCAGCGCAGTCAGGCATGCTGGGTAGAGAACAATAATGATGCCGGGTGCAGGTTTAATTGCCAAGGGGAAGGAAAGAGAGGGGTGAGGGATGCATAAGTTGAAGAAAAGTTCTGAGGATCAGCATCTGAGGGATGGCTCTTCTTGCACTCTCCTCAAGACTTTTAATTGAATCCTGTTTGTCTCACCCACCCCACCCTCCTCCTGATTTATTCCACTGACAGTCTCATGGCTTAAAGGTAAGCCAGGGTTTATCATTCTTAGCCCCAGACTTGGTTCATGCCATTTCAGAGACTCTTCAAAGGAAGCAGAGAACTAACCCATGAAATACGGCTTTGAAACGAAAGGGACCTGACATTTGGAAAATCCACGAAGCTACTTTCGTCTCCCCTTCTTTTCTGAGAAGAATTTAGCCTCCATCTCCTCCAAAAGCTGTGCTCTGAGAGCCAGCTCTGTCCACAATACCTTTCTTCTTTGTGGGACTCTCCCTGTTGTCCCTCATTCCTGAAGGCTTGTTTCTCCTTTGCCCTCCTCCCCACCCAGACCTCTCCCTCCCTGTAATCTAGAGTTGGTGTATACAGAGAGAGCTGGGGGGGGGGGGATATCTGGTCGTGTAGAAAGGAGCTCTTAGAAGAGAATGTGGTGATAGTGAGCGTCCGTGGGGGTGTTCCCAAGACACAATGAAAACATTTACATATTGAATTTAGACCTGCCATAGGTGATAGGATGTAACCCAGGCCCAAAGTAATTAGATGGACATATTTCTAATGCGTGAATCAACAGATATGGATGGGTGAAGGTATTGCTTTTTTGGGGATATTTTTTAAAGGGCAGACCAAATAGTAAAACCTACCAGGGATGTCTTTCAAAAGCTCTATCCAATGTAACTATAGGCTTTAACATCCAGCCAGCCAGCCAGCCAGACAGCCAGCCAGACAGCCAGCCAGACAGCCAGCCAGACAGCCAGCCAGACAGCCAGCCAGACAGCCGAAACTTATGAAGATTATACTACATCCATGCCAAGCACGATGGGGCAGATGGAATAAAAATGGCATGTGGGATTACATCTGAGTAGGTGAACTCTAAACTGACATATGAAGGTTAAGAATTCACCAGCCATGCAGAGACAGGGATACTTAAGGGACAGATAGGGTTTTCAAGTTTATCTCTGGCTTTAGAAATGTGGACTCAAGGGACTATTTGAATAGGCTAAGGATATCATGCACAACATGGGCTCAAGGATATGGGTGTGGCTGCGTGTCCTTTCAAAGTCATAGGGAAACTGTTCATCAAGTCCTTCCAAGGGTAATTTATTATTTCCCTACAAGGACACATCGCCATTTGATTTCAAAGCTTACTACTATTAATTAAGGGCTCAGACTCTATAAATACATATGTTGAATACTATCTATGTGTGAATTTTATATGTATGCATGTGTACGATGTAATGACTTCTGTATAATAACAAAGATAACCCTGACATTAGAGTCAATTGCCCTGAGGATATTAACCCATTTCTATGTAGAAATCTTAGTTCTTCATAGGTGATATGGAAGGGAAAAGGGGATATATGGTGGCAGACATATTTAAGCAGGGATGGGGTGGGCACAGGGAGTAGGGGTGGGGCACAGTGGAGACAAAGGGGCAGGGAGAGGGGGCTAACCAAATGAAGGGCGGATGAAAAACTTACGGAATTCTGCTACTCTGAAAGTCAATTTAAAAAGAAGTTTTAAAAAGGAGTTAGAAAATAGTGTCCTGCATGACTGGATGATGTTACTCCCCAAAGCCACAGAATATTAAAACATTCCAGTAGCAAGTATGTGCTAGCTCCTTATGAGTTACTGGCCAGAGAGGCCCCAGAGAACATCCGAACGAGACAAGCTCTTGCCATTCTACTTGGTTGCCTACCAAAACTAAATGATGAGGTTCTATTACATAAGACTGCATTATTGTTGGCTGAAAATATAGAGAAACTGAGCTGGAACTGAACCAGAAGCTTCCGCCTGCTGGCTGGATTTCCTAATACCTGGAGATACCGTGCCTGCTGCCCGAGAAGAAAAAGAATCAGGGGCCTTATCAACCAGCTGTGCTCCTTATGAACCACAAGACCAACATGCCACAAAAAGTGTCCTTATGAACCACAAGACCAACACGCCACGAAAGTGTGCAACTGGAGCCACAGTAATAACACAACAGTTATAGCAATAACCAACCCCTCTGGGATTCAATTTGAGGCTCATTGCTTAAGATGGAATTCATGATTGGTACTCTATCCCCAGTAAAAACCCACTGCTGAGGAGGTCTCAGTCCGGGGCGAGGGGGCTTATTATTGATGTTCGGTAAAATTGACATGGCACCAAACTCCCTTTAAACACTTAGGGTTCCACCCACAGACAAATGCTACACCCAATCTTAAACAGAGAGACTGTCTTCGCAGTGAGTGGTGAATGGCTGTCCGAGGTGCTGAGAATAAGCCACGGCTGAGTGAGAATGACCCTGTTTAAACAGAACATTTGTGCTACAGCACCAGAAATGCAGGGAGCAACACAGAAGAGGGAACAGAAAGAATGTAAAAGAGAGAAGATAGGGAGGGAAGCTGGGAAAGGCTTTCTTCAGGGCTAGACACGGCTATTGCAAACATGATCTCATGGCAGCTATGATCCTGCACTGAGTCTGCGCATGACTGGACCTGTCAGCCGTCAACTGGAGGCTGCAGAGGTGCTCATGGACCCTACTTCTCTTCGCTGAACTATCGGCTGTTGATGGATTCTGCAGGGGGCAATACACTCACTAAGGAGCCCAGGAGGCACCAATGGACAGTTCCAAACCTATCACCACACAAATGGTCCTAAATAAAATCAATACGCAGAAATATATGATTTTGGGAAAGGAACTTAGAGGGAAATGGTGGGGGATGCAGAGGTGGGGGAAAGGTGAGTGGGTGGACGGTAAGAGTAATAATGTAAGCATCTATGGAATTGTCAAAAATCAAAAAAAAGTGACGCGATTTCAAAAGGGAGAAATCCCAGTCATGGACCTCTTTAGAGGAAAGGACAGTGTAAACTGAATTCCTGAAAATGCTCGGGTTTTTTTTTTTTTTGGTTTTTCGAGACAGGGTTTCTCTGCAGCTTTTTTAGAGCCTGTCCTGGAACTAGCTCTTGTAGACCAGGCTGGCCTCGAACTCACAGAGATCCGCCTGCCTCTGCCTCCCGAGTGCTGGGATTAAAGGCGTGCGCCACCACCGCCCGGCTGAAAATGCTCGGTTTTATCATCTCCTCGGGTTTCTCATTAATCGGTGAGGGGATTACAATGCAGTGAACATGTTTATTTGGAAGCCTAGGGAGAATATTGTTCTCTTACTTTATCAACACTACAGTTTGAGAAGGGCCATCCACAGTCCAGGTCAGAGGTCTGGAAAGTTGTCGTGAAAGATTTCAGTGTTTATTTCTGCACAGCTAGATGTGTTTTTAACTTAACCTTGTCAATAGGGAGGACTTCAGAGGTGGACTTGACTTCCTCAGAGGCACTTGCCACTGAGTCTGTTTGCAGGGTATGGATGTACATGCAGCCTCTATTCTACAATGTAAGCACTAAATAGGAGTGTGGTTTATGGGGGTGGGGATCAGCATATCTATGGTTATCCTGGGCTTTTCTCTCTGGAAAGCATCTTCAACAGAATCATCAAACAAGATGGGAGGAGAGTATCTCTGAGGAAGAACACCAGCTTTTATAAAGAGAGCCCTCAAGGCCAGGTTCCTTGTGCTCCAGTTACTGGTGTTCAGACACCAGAGACGATCCCTCTCTATATGGGTTGTGAGGAACATAGTTCTGTTCAAATCAATTTATTAACACTTTATTAATTTCTTATAAATTAGCATTTTGGCCTCTGGACTTATATACTTGCCTCTTGTGTGAGTCAATTTTTTTCAGGTCCTGTCAAGCATTTAGACAAATTCTTATTCCTTGCACTGAAGAAGTTGGAGTTTGCACCAGGCTCTGGCTGGAAACCCCAAATGTGAGGAGCCTTTGTAGGCGATGTGAGGAGCCTTTGTAGGCGATGTGAGGAGCCTTCTCTCCATCTCTTCCTCATTCACCTCTCACTGCATGAGGCAGAGGTGTGGCTGGCTAATGTACTGTTTCTTCTCTCTGTCTCTCTCTCATACTTTTTTCCCACTTCTCTCTTGTTTTTTTTTTTTTTTTTTTTTGAGAAGGGTTTCTCTGGAACTAGCTCTGTAGACCAGGCTGTCCTCAAACTCACAGAGATCCACTTGCTTCTGCCTCCCGAGTGCTGGGATTAAAGGCGTGCGCCACCATTGCCCAGCTAGTACCACCATGAATGTAGCTGGTCTTGTCTGTTTCTTCTCTTAATTGGGATAGTCAGAAAGTATTTGTGTTCCTTTCTAAATAATTAAACAGGTCATAAATGAAGGCAACACCCTTGTTCTCAGAGAACAAATAATTGGTTCCTTGCTAGGTTAGTAAGAAGTTTCTAGTTTCCTTCCTTGGCATTCAGTTTAAGGCTGTTTCATGTTCACACACATGGCATAGATTTGACCTTCTACAGTCCCACTCTGATGGCCGAGCCTGTTGCAGACAGATGAGACCCTTGGAACACTGTACCTAGGAGGAGAAGCTGCTACATCCTCCGGCTCTAGAGGATGCTCTGCTTAGCATCCCAGTGAGTGAGGGTCACTACCCTCGGCCTCAAGGACTCTCCTCACAAAAGCTAACTTCTTCCTTAGAGATGACTCTCCTAGTGTTTATTTGAAGATTCTATTGAAAATATTCTCTGGAGGAAAAGCACACAGAATAGCCATAAACTGTGTGCCCCCCCCCCCAACACATTGCTAGCTACTTAATGTTTATGCTGTGGGAGTGGAGTTGCATGCATTCCCTGCAGAACTGACTCAGAGGCAAAGACCTTTCAGGAAGTACACTCCCTTTTGACCTCCCTATTGACAAGGCCACATTAAAACATTTCCAACTGTGCAGAAACAAACATCAAAATCTTTGGAGGCAACACTTTCCGTTTCAGTGTTAACAAAGTAGCACACCACATGATGGAGTGAGTGGCTTAGATTAGCGAACAAGCAAGCCAAACAACTAACAAATAAACCCGGGAAGGAGCAATCTGTGGGTAGCACACAGCCTCATTTGAATAAAGCAGCAAGTCTCTCCAGTTAGAAGGGATGCCCTGAGTTCCCACTCAGACTATTCTTTTCTGCATTAGCTACTTTTCTCGTTGCTTTAATAAAACACTTGGCAGAAACAACTTAGGAGAGTAAAGGCTTACCTAGACTCCTGGTTCAGACGGTTTCAGTCTACCGCAGCCCAAAAGACACTGTGCAGTTAATGGCGGCCTAAGAGTGTGTGGTAGAGACTTCTCACCTGGTGGCTGATCAGAAAACACACTGGAACCAGAGCTGGCCATAACCTTCAAAGGCTTCAGCCAGTGAATCACACCTACCTGTTAAGCCCCAACCCCACACCTAAAGACTCCTGACCCTTCAAATTAGCACCAAAGTGGGGAACCTAGCCACCTAAATATGAGTCCGTGGAGGGCTTTTTAGACCCAAATCACATCCCTATTTCCTTTAATCACGAAGCAGGGTCATCTCTCCTCTGATTTCATCCCGAAAGCTGGTCACTTTCCACCAGAGAACTAGCTTCAACGTGAGGAGACTGCCTCCCTTCAGAACAATCATAAGTTCTGTACTGGGGAAACATGGTATCCAGAGGGACAAGGGGACTCCCTCTTAACTTTCATCTGAAGATCTCACCAGAGAAGTGAGACCAGGTGCTTGCTCAGAACCCTAAGTTCACAACTCAGTTGATGTCTTCAAAAACATTCTAAACCAGTCAAGAACTGACAGGTTATTTTGACAGCCAGTTAAAGACATGCCACGGCCATGGACAATTTTGCTAATGAAAGAGTTTGTCATTACCTTGATATTGAAGCAGTGCCTACTGCTGACCTCACGCCCCTCCCTGGGTAGTTTTATTAAGCACATCAGGCAGAGGAGGATCCTCATTAGCATCAGGGTCATGACACACAGAGAGGGGATTTTCTACTCAATGAATGTTTGAAAGGCTGGTGCGTGGGGAAAAGGATGGGCTATTAGCGCCACCTCTACTGTGCTCTTCATTCATAATGGCTGGGCCAGGAAAGCTCCTCTTCTTCCCACAGGGGTTTATGAAACAGAAGAACCTGAGCGTCAGAAGGACTCGGGGAGCTGCCATCCCCTCCCTCATAGGAGGTGACAGACAGAGCAAGAATAGATAAGATGCAGGAAGTGCAGGAAGGAGCCGAGACACCACAGACCAGCGATGTCAGGTTGATGTCTCAAGTTCAGTCATGCTAACTGGAAGCAGATTATTTATTTATTGTGACAGAAGATTTATCATACTGCATTTACCATCAGATTATTTTTAGGTGCATAGCTCTGTAGCATTAAGCATGGCCATACTGCGGTATAACCCTGATCACCACCCATGACTGGAAAAGCTCTGTCTTCCTCACTAAAACTCATGCTCATTCAACAGCAGCTCTAAAGAGTCTGCTTTGTACATTTCCTGAACTAAACAGGACTTGATTTGAGAAGATGGTCTCAGTCTCTCCTCCCTCTCTCTCTGATTCTCACTGATAAAACATCACCTTGATATGGAAGCAGTACCTACTGCTAACCCCATTTGCAGGATACCTCACGCTTTCCCCTTTGGAGCTACTAAACCCAACAGGCAGAGGAGGGCTTTCCTGAGCGGCAGGGGCTGACACATGAAGAGGGGCAATTTTCTACTCAGTGGACGGAAAGCGTGATGTTTGGAGAAAGAGGAATGGGCTGTTAACACAGCACAGCTGAAAACAGGAAGGGGCTTAAAGAGAAAGGGAAAGGCTGGGAGATCATTGGTCTGGACAGGTGTATGTGTACGGTCACTGCCCTTCTGAAGCGAAGACTTAAGGTGTATCTGTCCCCTCAGAAAGTTTAATTGTACAATGCTGGTATGAACTCTAGTTCAAAAGTCAAATAGACTTGGTTCTGTTCTTGCCATTTCGAACTTTTTGGATCTAGGTGTTAAAGTATGATTTTCTTCCTTTTCACCTCAGTTTTCCTCATCCGCAAAATGGGCAACAAAAAGCATTTCTCCGTGTGAAAGTCAAATAGCTGATCGCAAAAATCTCTTCCTTCTTTATAGGCATCTAACTAGACTGCATTGATCAGTTTGCCTCGCCGCTCAGTGTGACTGGGCTATGTTATGGGTTCTAGGAATTGGTTTTCAGCTAAAACTTCTGCAGACACAAAGTTTCTGCTTTCTGTTTCCTGGATGCAAACTAGTAGTAGAGTGTGGGTGAGCCAGAAATACAAGGAACCCAAGCACCAGCCCAAGGCTTCTCTGATTAAGTAGCCTGTGCAAGTCTGGCACTAGCTCTGTAGAGCAGGGTGGCCTCAAACTCATAGAGATCCACCCGCATCTGCCTCCTTTTGTTATAGGATTAAAGGTGTGTGCCAACCACATCCAGCAGAAGCCTGAGTTCTTGGATCATGAAGAAGCAGACACTGATTTGAATAGCTTATCTGTGCTTGTTATATAAGCAAGACATAAACTTTTGTTACTTGGCGGCTCTCTATTGCTATGAGATGGCTCTTTTATTTTTTTATTTATGCATGTGCATACATGTGTAGACAGGCAGAAGGTGCCAGTGTCTTCTTGAGTTGCTTTCTCCCTTATGTCTTGAGACGATGTTTATCTCTGAGCCTGGAGCTCACTACTAACTCAGCTAGACCTAACTGGCCAATGGACCATTGTCTCTCTGGCTGTATGTAGCCCAGTGCTGGGATTACAGATGCATTCAGGTGTGCCTGCCCTTTAATGGGCACTAGGGACCTCACATTTGCACAACAAGCAGCCTCCCCACTGAGGTATCTCAGCCCCCTGCTGGATTGTTTAAGCTAAGAGAATGACAGAGCTTAGTGAGAAAACTTAAACCCAGCGCCTAGCACAGATCCGGGAGCCTGGCGAGGACTCCTTAAATATTGTGTTTTTTAGCAGAGACACTGGGGCGCGAGAGACCCGGGTTTAACGTAAGACTATTCTTACATAGTTGTGAAATCTTAAATTGTTTTCTACAAAGCAGATCTCTAATTCCTCATTTGTGAAGGAGGACAATATTAATGAAAAAGGAAGAAATATTAAAAAGAAGAAGCCATGACCCCATCTCGGTTCAGAAGCTTAGCTGATTCCTGAATTATTCAAACTGCTTTCCACATCATGGCATTGATTTCAGATCTCAGGTAGGACCAGGGATCAGGGGTGCCATTTACTCAAGTGGAGTCGATAATTGAATCAAGAGAGGCTTGGCTGAGTCTTCAATCCTCCTGCAGAGTGAACGAGTGACAGGCACAAGACCAGTAGCCCTGAGCCCAGAAGGCCACGAGGAAAGCACATGAATCTGAACAGATTTCCAGAAAACATTATAGGACTGTGGACATCCAAGTCCCACCCCCACTCACCATTAGAAAGCAGTAGAGAGGGCAGAAGAGTTGCTTTCAATTGCCCAATAATGTCAGGCTCTTGACTACAATTTCCAATAATACTGAGCACAGTAATGGCCTCTTCAATTCTGGTGCCCTATGACGTAGTTTGCATGAACCACATTAAAAACAAAAAAAAATTAAATCCCCCCAAAACAAACAAATAAAAACTCAGAAAACGTTGAGATAGCCCATGGAAAGTATAGTGCTGAAGCTTTCTGCTATAGATTTGGGGTTTTATGGAACTGAATGAGGGCTGCTGCCAATGACTGAGAACTTGGGGGGGGGGGGTTAAACTGGGGTGCAATATCATTGCTCCCTTATAATAAATCAGGTTTATTAGAGATAGTCAGCAATAAGGAAGAAAAACGTGTTTAAAGGATGAAGATAGACAAAAGATAATGGGTATATAGGAGTACAGAAGTTAAGAATCGTGTGGGACTAGGGATAAAAAGCAAAGGTCCAAGGCCAAGAGAGTCCAAAGCAAAACAGCGAACGTATGGAGAAAATAGAATATCAATTAAAGACAGCCTAGTCATACATAGAAGGGGGAGACACAGGTAGTTGTATGAGTAAAGGGACTAATGCAAAGGGTTTCACAGAGTGGCAAGGACGGAACACACACAGACATGTATGCTTAGCTCTGTGTTGAGACAGCAGAAAGACAGCTGAAGTGCCAAATGGAGGGGCCGGCGGGAAGTTTGCGAGGTTGCAGAGGCACTGAGAAGGAGGTGGTGTCATTTAGGGCAGGCTCTGCACAATTAAAAAAGAAGACTGTACCCTTACTGTTCTGGGGTTTTGACTTAACAGAGCACTCTAATGATCATTCAGAAGTCTAGCCTTGGGAGTGTCAGGTGACAACTTGGAAATACAGCTGTTTTAATCAATCAGCCTGGCAGCCAAACAGGAAGAGCAGAAAGACGAGCAAAGCAGGAGGTGGGCAACCGTTATCGCGTGGGGGTCGCTTTTGATCTGTGTTCCGGCTTCCTTTTGCACACCCACAGGTCTGATTTCTACTTTAGCTTCCACACCTTCCTTTCTGTTACTCCAATTCCCTGACGACGTTTTGTCTGTGCCTACCTCACCCTGATCTCAGTTACCAAGCTGGGTCTCTTGCCTGCATAAGGCATGAGGGCTAGGGTCACAGAAATCACAGTCCCTCCTCAAGGCAGTTAGCTGTCATCCACTCTTACTCCAAGGACATCACAGGAACTCTATAGAGGGGGTCTCCAAGCTGCCTTTGTGATTGAGCTACTAGAAAAGCAGATAGAATCTGACCCTTTAGTGTGGGCAATTCAAAGTTCTCCGTGTGAGCTCGTGGAGTCTGTCGAGATTGCTCTGATGTGGTATTTCCCCTCAGTACCAAGCACAATTTTGTGTCAATAAATACTTTCTGATGGTACTCCCCAACGCTCTATTTTTCTAAGAGCCCCCCATTTGGAAGAATCTTTGGTGAGCACTATACTGTCTCTTAAAAATGTAAGACTTGTAGAGGAGCTATGTGCTGGTCAAATCAAAGGAAATGATGAATACCACATTTCACCCAGTTGTTTTTTTGGAGAGTACTTTTCCCTTAATGGAACACTGAGTGATTCGGGGTCTCAGACCTCATGAAATATCTTACATGTAGACATTTTTCTTGCTAACTGTTACAATGACATAAAATGAAGCATTTTATTTGAGATGAAAAATATGCTTATCGTGGTGATTTATTTTTTTAATAAATCAAATACGGGAGGAATGGATTCAAGAGGTATTCAACAACTTGACATTCACATAAAGACGTATTAGGAAAAGAGAATTATAAAACCTTAAAATTCATGATTTCAAAGCTTTGGTTTGGAAAGCAAGGAAAACCATTAAGCACCTGATATATGATGTGTGGGTTAGAAGAATTCAAGGGCCAACTCAAAGGAATTTTCTGTGCTCAAATATGGAATGGTGCAGTGTGTTAAAAGATTAGTAGTAGCTGAAATAGACTGAAACACTCATATGAAAATCCATGAATTTTTAATAATACCCAGGGCATTCTCATCAGGAAACAGAACTTGAATGTGTTCGGGCCCCAGTGACCCATTTCTAGGCAACAGAGAGTGTAGGAAACACTTCAGGAGAGACCATACTGGCGTTTTCTTTAAGAAAACTGAAAAAACAAAACAAAACAAAAAAAAAACCCAAAACTAAAAAACACCAAGAGGGAACAAAAACTAATTTGCATTTGGTCTCATTTGCATCCTGGTCCTTGTTCAAAGAATAATAAAACCCAGAAAAACGGGCTGGTGAGCTGTCTCAGTGATTAAGAGAGCTTGCTGCATAGGCAAGAGATCAAAGCCACAGCACTCATGTAAAAAGCTGTGTGTGGCCTCCTGTGTCTGTGCTGGTAACCTCAGCACTTTGTAGGAGTGGGGCAGAGGAAGGAGTGGTGGGGCTTGCTGGCTGTTAGCCTAGCTCCAGAATAGTGACTGTGTCTCAAGGGAACTAGGTAGAAAGAGATAGAGCAGGGCACCCCCACACACATTCTCCTCTAACCCCAGCACTCATTTGGGTACATGCACCTAAACGCATGTGAACATACACAACACACATGCATATACATGCACACCTTAAAAAACAGAAAATCCAACTGTTTAATAAGTTAGTAAATCACTAGGAGAGAGGCAGATAGGCACAGGTGGCTGCATATCTGATAGCATTAACGACCTCTAGTTAATCTTCTCGGGCATGGGATGGTTTCATGGCTGTGTTTATTGGAAGGTCCTTCATCTTTCAGTAGTTCATCCTGGAGTATTTTCAGGTCAGGAAATCCGGTGGCTAAGAAAGGACCATGGCATAGTATGGCTTGGCCTCAGGCTCTTTTTTCAGGCTGGCTTTTCATAGGCGAGTCCCACAGGCCTTTAAAACATCGTCATTTTATGATGTAGCAAAACATGTGAATACTTCCTTCAGTTTGAAATATTCTTTTCTCTGATAATTTTAAAAGAAACAAGAGAAACTGGAGGTGGGTTGGGGTATTCCCGAGAGCACCCTACACCTTCTGTCTGCTCACTGGGCATCACAGGCGTTGACCCTGGTCTTGATTTAATGGCCCAGAGGTATGAGTGGGACAGGATGACAAGTAGGTGGCCATAGTGAATAACTGCTGGATCTGTGTGATGGGATGAAGAGGGGAGTGTCACAGCACGTTTAAAACTGCCTGCGTATTTAAATACTTTCATGTTAAATAAAGACATCTTGAAAAAAGGCATTTAGTCACTATTTTGGCTTTTATCATGGATAGGAGTTCCAAACAAACCAACACACAAACAAACAAATGGATAAGCAGGCCAATTATTTAAAAGTTGATATTCATGTAGCTGTTGCACACGTAAGAAAGGCATTAAGATGATGTATTGGAACAAAAGTTGTAACTATTAAGCTTGGATTTAAAAATCTAACCTGACAGATGGCTTAAGAAATTCACTTTTCTTTTTTGGTGGTTGGTTGCTGTCTTTGAAGAAGGCCATGTTAGAGTGCCATAGCCGCTCTTGAAGCAAAATAACCAATAAATACAAACAAAAGCCTGCACAGGAATCCACCTGCCTTTCAGAAGAGCCCATTTTTACAGTGAGCGGGTGATGCCACTGGGGGGCCAGCATGTCAGTGGGGGTTGGGCTCTTCCTGAGGCTCAGGAATGTCCCTCCAAGCTCTCCGTGCCCCCTTCATGCTTTCACGGGTCATTGCCAGAAACAGTTAGTGCATGTGAACTCCAGGCAAGACCTGGGTGTGCTGGGTGCCTGGAAAACACACACACACACACACACACACACACACACACACACACACACACACCTGTATGTGCATCCTCCCTCCTACAAGGGTTTATAAAGTATTGATAAGTATGGCAAGGGAGCACCCCATAGGTATTAGAGCCCCCAGGAAGGTTTTCTGTGAGTGGGAGAAAATTAAAGAGACTCAAATGTAAGCAGTATGCTCCAGGAAAAGCAGAAGAATGAGGCGAGCATCCCAGGTCAGAGAGCTGACTGTAGTTAATCCCGCATGTGGAGAGAGTACAGCCTGGGTCTGAGCACTGGGCAGAGGGAGAGTGGCAGAGAGGGAGGCAGAGAGAGAAAGTGCAACATGGAAACTAATAGAAGCCACCAACGCTTAATCTCAGAAATGCTGGAAGAGACATATGAATCCCATCAGGAAACCCGATAGAAATGCAGATTCTTATACCTGTTCTGTATCCCCTGAGTCAGAAACTGGCGGTCGGGGCTCGGCTCAGCCATTGCCCTTTTAACAAGCCCTATAGGCATTATGGATACGTCAGGAGTTTGAGAACATTGCTCTGTACCAGCAATTCTTAATTAAAAGTGATTTTACCCTCTAGGGAACATTTTTCAATGTCTAAATATATTTTAGGTTATCAAATTGATGAGAGGGAGGGAGGAAGAGAGACACAGGAGAGAGAGAGAGAGAGAGAGGGAGAGAGAGAGAGAGAGAGAGAGAGAGAGAGAACAGCACTAAGCTCCCTATAATACACAGCACAGTCCACAGTCCCCCCAGAACAGTACCCAATGTGTCAGCTGGGAAGATGCTGAGAAACAGAGCTTCTTCCACGTTTCACTCTTCCTTCTTTTCCTTTCTTCCTTTATCCTTCTCTCTCTCTCTCTCTCTCTCTCTCTCTCTCTCTCTCTCTCTCTCTCCTTGTTCTGCCTCTTTCCATCGGATTATCTGCGTATCTATCTCTGATGAGCTCCTGTTCCCACAGAGGTCTCAGAGCCCTCAACAACCCAAACCACATTATTTATGTTTTTATGCATTCAACCGTATCAAACAGTCTTCTTTACCCACTCAGTAACTCTCAGTGACAAACACCAAAGGAGGAGCTGTTTTATTCCCAGCCCAAGGAAGACATTTATCATCCTAAGCAAGGCTCAGAGCAGAAGTGGTAATTGTCACCTGTACCCGAAGCTGTCACTCTCGGGCAACTTTGAAAAGGAGCTTCTACCAAGAAACCCAGCCAGAAGTCCCATGTTTTGGCATGAATGAGAGTTTCCAGAGGTTTTTCTAAAGTAGCTATTTTTCTTAAGAGAAAGGGGTAGAATTTGGACTTGTCATTACCGCCATGGAAGCCAGCAAATTTACTTGACAATTCAGCCACAAGTTTCACACAAACAAAGATATGTAACATTAAAGAGACTAGGACTAACCAAGCAGATGGGATCTTAACCTGAGTAATAACATTGAGACTGGAAGAACGTCACCCATCAGAACAGTCTCTAGAGTGAGGGGAATGCAGTCTCAAAGGCAAATGGCGACAGGGCTTAGGATGACAGTGTTGACTGTCAACCGAACAAACTTGAAACTCGCTCAGGAGGAAGATGACCTCGTAGGCATGCCTTTGCGGGAGTTATCTTGATCAGGTTAAATGATGAGGGAAGACCCATTTTCATTGGGGATGGGACCTGAACTGTGTTCGAGTGGAAGAAGTGAGCTGAGCACTCTGCGCATGCGTGATTCATTTCTCTCTCTCTCTCTCTCTCTCTCTCTCTCTCTCTCTCTCTCTCTCTCTCTCTCTCTCTCTCTCTCTCTCTCTCTCTCTCTCCTGGCTGCAGATACACTGTGAGCAGCTGCTTCAAGTGCCTGATGCCTTCCCCCCCTCCCACCATGATGGACTGCAGTCTGGAGCTACAAACTGAGATCAATGCTTTCTCCCTCAAGGGGCTTGTGTTGAAGTATTTTTTTTTTTTTATTACAGCAACAGAGAAGATACCAACATAGTGCCCATTTTACAACCTTATGAGAATGGGTTCCCTAAAGGGCGAGCATGAAGGTTTATTTGGAGTAGTGGGTGAACCATTCCTTTTGTCCACGTGTGGAGGGGATGCTCTTGATTTTTAGCATCTGGAGCTAATGGCCGAGTTTCTGAACACCCCTGCCTATGCCCTCAGACTCTATTTTCCATTTCCCTCCAACAACTGTCTTCCTGGTTTGCTCACGATACACTGCTCTAGAGGAGCCAATGGGACCCTGGATCTACTTGATAATCATGTTTCTCACTGAACTTTAATCAGATGGACTTTTGGCTTATAGACACTTTGTGTCCAGTGAGTTAGTGAGTCATCCGGAATCAATAAAGTCAGCTCTGTGGCATTAGCAATGGAACTTCTTCTGCTTCCATAGCCAAGCACATGTCCACAGACCCTGACTTCTGGTGTTCAGTTGTTCCCTCTCATGATCCCTGACCTGCTAGTGCATGAACCCCACACGCCCAGCTTCTCCATTCCCATAGTGCTCCAAACATTTGTGGTGGATTTTTAAAAATGGTCCTAAAACTTGGCAATTCTTCCCATGGAGAGATAGAATCTATTGTATTTGAATTTGGAATAGGCATGTTATATACTTTGGCTTCTTGGCTGTGGAGAAAGTAGTTGAGTTCTTAGCCTTGTACTCAGAGGCCTTGCAGCATCTGTTTGGGCCTCTTGGAACACACGGTTACCCTAAGTAAAAGTTTAAGATAACATGTATGATGATGACAGCTAAGGCTCAACCTCCCTCCCACCCTCTGCTGCATACGACACCCTGACAACCGCCAGACGTTGTCACCCTGTTCATGGGTGTCGGAACACAGATGCCTAACAGAGACCAAGCGAACTCAGTCTAAGAACCACCAAACTGGCCCAAACCAGTTTGCCAATGCACAAAGTTATAAGTTAAACATGCTTGCTATTTCAAACTACCACACTGGAGGGGGCTGGGGTTGAAGAGTCACACATTATATAGTCATAGATACTTAATGCAGAAATATTTTTTCTTCCAGAAACTTCCAATTATACTCTGAAGTTATTACCACATTTTGTTTCTGAGAAGCCCCAGGCTGTCTTTTGATATAATACAGTAGGATTTATTTTGGGCTTTTGTATGATCGTCGATAGCTCTGGCAGTAGAAACAGCCTGCCTTTCTTCTATTAAGATTTTAAAAGGTGAGGTTTGGAAAAAGTGACACAGCAAATCCAGTGTGCCAACGTTCATGTATAAAGAAGAGGGAGGAGTCAATGCACTCTCAAATTCACATCTCTTGGATATGGATCTAACCTTCAGCCGGCGGTCAGGATCTCCACTACACAGAGAATTCACCGATACTTTGAATGACTTCCAGGCTGGGCTTAAGTTGTTCATCACAACCTGAGAAGAGAAAGGCATGAAGAGTGAGTTGAAGAGTGAAAGCTTGACATTTTCATACTTCAACATAAAAACTACTCGAGAAGCCACAGCCATGCTTGCAGAAAGGACAAGTGTCTGGAACTTGTTGCTTGATGAAAACTTTAAGGAGTGAGTATCTTAAGAGTGGCCACTAAGTGTATCACTATGGGCAGAACTCCTGCGGTCACTGGCCCAGATGTTGTTCCGTGAGTAGCGACAGTGACATTGCCCAGCATGTGGCTATAGAAGATGATCTCTTCCACAGCCAAAGTCCTGCGGTCGAGGCCTGGCTGCCTCTGGCCACTGATAAGGGATTCCCCAGTCCCGCAGGACTTTGGCATGAATTCTTTCCCCTTGGAGTCAGCAGAGGAAATGTCTTTGGCAAGGGTGGAGGGGAACTGTTGAAGAATCATCACCACTAGCTGAGGGGCTATGAGCAGTTCACGGTTGCTGGGGCCAGGGAGTCTTTTAGTCATGTGGTGTAGCTCCTGGTGAGTTGTCCGTGCCCAGGAGACAACTCCACAACCATGCTCATGCAAGCAGCCCTCGTTAAACTCAGTGGGTCACACGAACACACAAAAAGACATCAAAGTAGCAGGCGAACTTTTGATCAGAAGGCATCCAGTGGGGCCAAAGGGGCAAAAGGTTAAGAGAGGGTTAAAGGTGACAAATGAACAAAATACACTATATACATGTATGTATGACACACACATATATAAATACACACACACACATATATATACATACATAACACATATATAAATATATAAACACATATACATATACACATACACACATACACACACATACATACATACATACATACATACATACATACAGGAGAGCTTTGGTAATCTGCAACCTCGAGTCATATCAGATCAGGGAGTCAGAGAACTTTCTAGATGAAGAATACTAACAGCAATTTTCCATTAGCTGATCACAATCTCAATTAGAATAACACAGCAACTTTTTAGATTATAAACTAAGCCAGTAATATAGGACAATTTATTTAAAATCAGCTTACTAGTCATGAACTTGGCTGAATATTGACCAAGGGTCCATGAGGCTTATCCTGTCTTTTAATGGTTTGAATAATTCGGTGTGAATAAAGTATCAAAACCGGACTCTAGGACGGGGCTATCGAACTGTGGTTCCTGGACTTCTTACAAACAGAAATTCTGGACTTTATCCAGTCCTATAAACAGACGCTTTGTAGGAAGATATCCAGGTTATCTGAAGGAAGCCTAAGAGCTATTGCATTCAGGAACACACAAATGAAGTTAAATTGTTAAATTAAACTCTGCCATGTTAATCTTCCTTCATATGAAGTTTTTATGTAGACATCTTTGTGGATTTTTTGAAAAAAATTCTGTCTCAAAATAATGTAATTATTTCATAAATGATTCCCACTTCTACTGAATTCTTTATTTTACTAAGAATTATTGATTAGATCACAGATTCATTGTTAAGTTTATCTTAACATGTTAAAATATGGAAACAATGTTCCTTTGTGACTGTGTCTTATCTCCTGATATCCTGGGCATGATCAAATTATTGTGAGAAGGAGACCTGAATAATAAGACCTGTGTTCATTTTAATTGCTTACATTTACTAGCAACATTTTAATGAAAATATTAAGGAGTGAAGATTTACCTAAAAATTTCAAATCTATATGCATGCATGAGTGTACATGTATGAGTGTGTGTGTGTGTGTACACCAAGAGTGTAAAGCTGTGTGTTTATTTTGAACCTGCTGAGTAAGCAAGAGAAACCACCAATGCTATGTTATTTGATCTATTAGAAAGCTACATAATCAGCAATATTATGAGATTCCAAGAATTTACTGGGACAGGGGACAGAAGTTGCATAGCTTCTTGGGAACAGAAAAAGTTCCCAATACCAACAATTGCAACTGGCAGGCGTCATGGAAAAAAAAGAGGATCTTAGGAGAGAAGAACCTAACAGTGTGCTGTGTGTATCTCTTTCCTCCGTTCACTGACTCAGCAAAAGGCATGAATGGACACCGCAGCTCTGTCTTCCCCAAGGTTGATTTTACCATGGGAATCTTGATAGCAGCAGGAAAGCATTTGGCGATACTGAGACAGGAGCACTCAGGGAACCTGGACTTTCTACCCATTAGTCAAGTTTCCAGGGACTGGAACCCAGACAATCACACTGCTCTTCAGCCTCCACGCGATCCCCATTCATACAGCCAACTCTGTGCACTTACCTATCCTTTAATTAAGCACATATTTTGGTGCCAGCCACATGCCAGATCATATCTGCTATTGACCCATTTGAGACTACTCAATTCTTGTCAACCTTAAACATGACAGAATTCCCTTTTGCTGTTTTAGGCAAAAAGAATTCGATTGGCAAAGCGACATGGTAGGAATATGATGCCCCCACTGTCACCCTGTGAAAAATCACTGGCATTCCCACTTCCTTTCCTTTGCCATTGGCACACACAGGCTCTCTTAGTGCCAGGTCATTCCACATAGTTATTCCATTTCCTTCTTAGAGAATTTCTTGTGTTCTGGCTTGCAAATCTAATAAAATAACGGAGATTGGAGTTGGTCGCTGCATTAATTACTTTCCTTATTATGATGACAAAAATGCCTGACCAAAGCAACGAACACAGGAAGGTATATTTTGTCACTGTAACAAGGAGAGCATGGCAGTGGGAGTGTGGGGTCATGTTGCATGAGCAATCAGAAAGCAACGAGAAGAATACGGGCACTCTGCTTGCTTTCTCCTTTTTATTTATTCTGAGACTCCAGCCCCACAGGATTGTGCTGCTCACATTTGCTTCTTCCCCAGCCTAGCCAATCCTCTCTGGAACTGTCCACATACACCCCTGTGGTGGTTCACAAGAAATGGTCCCCCAAAGGGAGTGGCATTATTAAGAGGTATGGCTTTGTTGGAGTAGGTGTGGCCTTGTTGGAGGAAGTGTGTCACTGTGAGGTGGACTTTGAGGTCTAGGCTCAAGCTACTCCAAGTGTGACAAACCATTTCGCGTTGCCTTCTGATCGTGATGTAGCCAGCACCATGTCTGTCCATGTGCTGCCATGTTCTCTACCATGATAATGGACTGAACCTCTGAAACTGTCGGCCGCCACCTCAGTTAATGTTTTCCTTTGCAAGAGTTGCCGTGGTCATGGTGTCTCTTCATAGCAATACAAACACTAATTAAGACAACCCCATAGGTGTTTTGGTTTGTTTGTTTTTGTTATTGTTGTTGTTATTTTCTTCCTAGGTGATTCTAAACCCTATCAAGTTGACAGTGGAGGTTTAGCTACCATAGGCACTGGTCATATACGTGAAACAGTCATACCAGGGCTTTATGGTAGGGGATGACATAGGATAAGACCTGTTATAGTGTGACTCTGAAATGTTTCCCACAGACATATATTTGAACATTTTTTTCCTAGTTGGTGGCATCTTTTGAACACGTGTGGAACCTTTGGGAAATATGCCTAGCTAGGACACATTGACCACAATGCAGGGCCCTGTTTCTGGTCCTGGCTCCATTTCCTGATCCTCTAAGATGTAGCTAAGCCCCATTGCACGAATCTGTGCCTTGGTCAGCACTACTTCAGCTGCTTTGCCTCCTCTCCCACAGTAGGCTGTATTCCTTGACGGCAAGAGCAAAAACAAAGCTCCCAGCCTTTATTTTGCTTCTGCCGGGTATTTGGGCACAGGGATAATGAAAGTAGTGAACAGGGGACCCTTGGGAGGCAGAATGAGTGAGAAGGAGCACAGCCTGACCCAGTGACCCAGTGGCTGTGATAACAGGGCAGTAGCTCACATGACAGCTTCAGGATAAGTATTTTACCCGAGTAAGCATTTTGCCCTACAAACTCAGTGAAGCTGACTCGAACAGTGCCTACGTAAATCTCAGCTCCACTTGTCACCAATTGTGAAACATGGGAAATGGTGTGACTGTCCCAAAGTCCAGTTCCTTTGACTGGAAAATGGGAACAACAATATTTCTACAAAGGAATAAGAAGTAAAATACTGCATGTAAATCATTCCAGATGATGCTTCCTTCCTGGTTGTCTCATTAAATGTTAGCTCGTACCATAGTCAATGTCTTCTACATTTACTGTGTGTGTGTGTGTGTGTTTGTGTGTGTGTGTGTGTGTGTGTGTGCGCATACATACACACATGTGAACATTTGGTTGCCTACCCATTGCAGTGTATGGCCAGAGGTCAGAGAACAAGTTTATGGGGTCAGGTAGGTTTTTCTTTCATATGTAGGTTCTGGGGATCAAACTCAGGTCACCAGACTGAGCCACCTTGCTGGTCCTAGTATTCTTACTTTATTACAAATAACTTGCTGGTTGGCTGTGTTGGAAGTCAATGATGTGAAAATGGGACTTGGAGGGGGGTGTTTTTTCTTCAAATTTATAAAATTAGAGTAAAAACTCAAGCCTAAAGTGCAGAGGATTATCTTGAGGAAAGAGGTCCCAGGTATTTGTGTGTTAAACCAACATGGAGGGGGAGCTGCTATGGCCCCCCCCGAGCCCAGACAAAGAACTATAGATCACAAAGGAATGGTCGGAGCAAGAGAAATAGCCTTCCCTGGAGAAGAACCCCTCACTTGGCTTTCCAATACCAAGCGGTCACCTCTGAAGTCACAAAGCAACATTTTATAGACTAAGCAGGCTGTATTTCTATATCTAAGAATACCACACACACACACACACACACACACACACACACACACACACACACACACTAAAGAAAAAGAGGCCGTGAATTTGAGAGAGCAAAGAGGTACATGGGCGGGGTTGGAGAGAGGACAGTGAAGGGGGAAATAGTATAATTATATTTTAACTTCAAAAACACTGAAAGTGGTTTACAGAAAAGGGAAAGGAATCTGGATGCTTCTCTCTGACCTCCTCAGAGGGCAACACCACAGGCTTCTTACCTCCGTCCGGTGCACAAGCTGCTGAGTTGCGTCATCATTCATTCTGAAAATTTCCAGAAATGGGTCGGATTTACTGAAGAAATCCTAAAATAGATAAACAGAATTAAGGTTTCTTTCTTCTTCTTTTTTTTTCTCTTCTGAACTTGATCTAGTGCTGAGCACTGGGAGTCTTAATTATCATAAACTAACCTCTGACTTCCTGTGGAATGGGGGCCAGCATGCTATTTCTTTTCAAAAGCTCAGCCTCAACTTCACTGCTTGCACTTCCTTGCCCTGAAGTAGTGCACACCACCCTTATTTGCTGTTTTCTCGTCCCTGGCCTGGAATTAGCTGCATCTGAACTCTGGGGTCTTTGTAAAATATCTGTTAGGCTGAACTCTGAAGGACTCTTTACAGATAGATTCAAATGCCAGTTTGTTGAGAAGTGAGATAGCTGTTGTCTCAAATACGTCGACCGTGATTATTGCAGAGCCAGTGTCTGACCAGTGTGATGTCCAGATCACTTACGTATCTGTCTCTATTATCTGTTTCTTGGTTCTGCTTCTTGTTATGTTTGTTACTTGTGATGAAATAAGCACCACAGAAAGAAAATTACAAAGATTCATCCTCAGTATTTATTAAGAAGCTAGAATGGAGGCAGTGCCTTGAATCTAATCAGGATTAAACTATTCAAAGATTGGATTCCTTCATAAGTCTTTAATAAAAGGAATCCATCTATATCCGAGTCCTTTCCTCCTTGGGTGCTGTCCTTGGAGTGATCTAGCTGAAAGTCAGTGATTATGGAGCAGGTTCTCCCTGATGAGAATGCAAGGCTCCCTGAGGGCTGTTAGTCTCTTTCCTCTTTTGGCTTTAGGTTTATGTTCACTTTCTCTGTTGCTGTCTATTAATTAATGAAGGCCTCGAGAGGCAAAGCCCATGGCTGCACCCCTCCTCCTCTGTAGCATCCCTATTCTCTTAGTGGTCCTGAACTTCCAGCTTTTATTTTTCTATCCCAGAAGTCTATTAAAAGTTGTGCTTAGTTTTTTTTTTTCTAGACACCTCCTGAGAGGCTTCAGAGTCTCTATATCCATGCCATTTACGGAACCCGGCTTGCATGGGAAACCTGCACAGAAGATCTGAATTATCTTGCTGGCTTTCTTCTCTGCTCAGTTCTAGGTCCCTCCATCTTCAGCTGAATCCGTTCCCTGCCTGAGAACCCACAGACAGATGCCCTTCGTGTCTTTTCTAACACTTACGGATGCTTCTAGCAGGTGGAAGAGCCCATACAAACAGGCACTTCATTACCGGCATCAGAAACTACAGAATTTACATCCTCCTTATAATTTCTGTTTATACAGTAGTTGGCAAATTCTCAGAAAGGAAAAGCTATGCCTGATCTAAGTAAACACTTAGACATTTACTATTTACGTTCTCAGTAGCTTACACGGTGCATACTTTCTTGGTATTTTACAGTGTATACACTTTAGTATTATACACTTGGTGCTTACTGAAGGAACACGGGTGCGAATGAATATAGAAATAACAAAGTAATGGATGAATGAACAAGCCCTTGGTATAGAATAGGAAGTCATCCTTTCCACAATCTTGTCAGCCCCATCTAAACTGCAACAAAACAGAATTCAATCTATATTTACCCTAACAGCCATCAAGTTTACAAGCTGTTGTCTGACATTATTCTATTTTCCTTTGGCTTCTTTTTGTAACATTTTCTTCTCTACCAAAGTCTTTACCAGTTGTCCTCACATTGAGCTTAGCAAAGAGTTTTCAGGGTGTGTGAAGGCCGTAGTCTTTGTGCTGGCATTAGGATCAAAGGAACACTAGTACCTCGTTGCACTCTCTAAATATCATTGAGTTTGTTGGGAAGTCTAAGAAATGACAAGGCTGACGCTAGAGAATGAAGGAGTAGGTATGCAGGGCTCTTTAGAGGGGAGGGATAGGATCCACTTGACTGTAGACAGTGACTGTGAAGAGGCTGTATTCTACAGCAGGAATACTGTTAAAGAATAAATATGGAGAGGAGTAGAGGAAGCAGTCTAATTTAACTGTGCGTGTGGCTGGTGGCTGAAGACAATGCTGGCAAAGTAGGCTCCAAAGTAAAGGCCACTGATGCTCATTAGGTCTTTGCTATCAAGTAGAAAAAGCACAGAGCTACCAAAGGACCGTGAGGAAGAAAACAGCACAATTAGCTGTCATCAATATCCGTCTACACAGGACTGCTGTACATATGAACACTGTGTTGGTTTAAATAGGTATGACCCTCATAGGCTCATGTGTTTGAATGCTTGGGCTATAAGGAGTGCCACTGTTGGAAGGTGTGGCCTTGTTGATGTAGGTGTGATCTTGTTGGAGGAAGTATGTCACTATGGAGGTGGGCTTTGAGGTCTCATGTATGCTCAAGCTACACCCAGTGTGGTGCATAGTTCACTTCTGTTGCCTGTGGATCAAGATATAAAACTCTCAGGTCCTTCTCTAATACCATGTCTGCCTCCATGTAGCCAACGCTTTTTACCATGATAATGGACTAAACCTCTAAAACTGTAAGCCACCCAATTAAATGCTGTCCTTTATAAGAGTTTTCGTGGTCATGGTGTCTCTTTACAGCAATTGAAACCCTAAGTAATACAAACATACAGAGACTGTAGAAGCACACACAACACCTGCAAAGGTTCAAGTCAGATAGGGTCCCAACATAAAGAGGGACCAGTAGACATAGGGTCCCATACCCAACCAAGAAGCTATTTGCAATTGATACCTATTGGTAAAGGAAAAATTGATCATTTTTTCCAAAGAAGTGTCACTAGGTATAACAAAAGACTACACTCTAGGGAAGAGCACTAGTAGCCTAGAAGTAGTTGGCCAACACAAACGAAACAGATACCATGGTTTGGTGTGGGAGGTTATGTTATCTTGTTTAAGCATATTTTGATTTTTTATTTGTTTATCTTGATTTTAATTTTCAGTGTTTGCTTGGTTTGTTTGTTTATTTATTTTGAGAAAGAGAGGGCACATGAATTTCAGTAGGTTTAGAGGTTGGGGAGATCTGGGAGGAGTTGGGGCATAAAAAACACAATCAAAATACTTTTTAGGAAAAATATTTAAATGCAAATAATTTTACAAAGAATATAAGCATTGAAACATTGTAGAGCAACCTAGAAAGAGAAGAGATGGGCAATAGGAGAATTCCCTTCTCCACTACATCCCTCCCTATTCAACCTGAGAATCAAACACCAGCTCTTTCACTCAATATCTGGAAGTATGATTGTACCAAAGCCCTCCTCTTACCAAGAACCTACAATGTCTACTTTCTTCATTCGCCTAACCCACAAACCTTGTCTCATCCCCAAATGACCCATTTATCTTTCAGACACACTAGTAGCTGATTTGCATGCACCTGTCAAGGCATTTTCATCTTAGCCTATTTCTGTTTCCATATATATATCTAAAAATATTGTTGCTGTTCTCTCTTTCCCCTTCCCTTATGGATGTGGACCACATTCACTTGTTCCTGTGTGCCCATGGGCCCCTAATTTGCCTTCATAAATAGATTACTGTCCCCTCAGGAGATGTTTATGAGTTATATTCAAAAATTGCTGACCACAAGCCGGGCGGTGGTGGCGCACGCCTTTAATCCCAGCACTTGGGAGGCAGAGGCAGGCGGATCTCTGAGTTCAAGGCCAGCCTGGTCTACAAGAGCTAGTTCCAGGACAGGCTCTAGGAACTACAGGGAAACCCTGTCTCGAAAACCCCCCCAAAAAAAAAATGCTGACCACAGTAAAAGAACTCATTTATTTTCATTTTTCCTCCTTATTGAAAATTTAAAACTTTTCTTATCATCATTTTTACTTAAAAATGAAAATGTAGAAAAATACAAGATAAAAATAGAAACATGGAAAACAAACACAACAAACATCTGTAACTTGATGCTTGCAACATGAAGTTTGTCTTGTTCATTTCTCTCCTGGAAACCAAGAAGACAGAAGTTGGTGGAACTCTGTAGCTCTCAGACATCATGAGAGAAGCTTCTTTGTGCAGAGGATGATGGTCAATATGGAATTTATAAGTAGCCAGAGTACATAGAATAAATGTCTGTGGAGTGCTCAGCCACCAATGGGCACCTGTATCCTATTCCTGTCCATAAGACTCAGGGACCCTTGTGGAAGGGAAGATGGTAAGAGCCACAGGTCAGGGAAAATCAGAATGAAAACATCTTCTGGACACAGCACGACCTCTGCACAGAAGATGTGGTTGCCTGCACAAAGCCTGGACAACATCAAGCCAGTCAACATTCCAGCATGAAGAGGGGAGGGGCTTATGAACTCTCACACTGAGCTGAGGATTTATTGACAGTTGATGGAAGTGTGGTGGCAGAGATTCAGTTTTCTTTAAGGGTGTGGTCCTATGTTCCTATGTTCCTATGTAAATGGCCCCACAAATTGGACTCACTTGATTATTTAAGACAGAGAGACAGACAGACACATAGTTGGGAAGGATTGGGATGTGTAGACCTAGGAAAAATTAGGGAATGAATATGTTAAAAAATATATTGTATGCATGAATGAAATTCTCAAAAAAGTAGTAAAAACACTACATTACAAAAAAGAAATTGGTGGGAGGCAACAGGTTTATTCAAGACTTTGGAGTTTCAAATCTATCTCAGTGGTCCAGAGTGTTATATAGATGCTGCCTTCTTCCCTCCCTCCAGATAAAAACCTCCATTTTGGAGGGAAGCTCATTAAGACACTGGATGTTAAAGGGAGGTAAAACAGTGGAACATCTTATATCTTTGTTGTGAGCCCAGCCTTTAACGGCCGAGCCATCTCTCCAGCCCTAAGAGTGGAAAATCTTAAGACAGAATGTTTACAGGGAGGTGAAACAATGGGATCGGGGAAGGGGAGTTGAAATATTCCATCCTTTGGGAAACTTGTTAAACTCAGGAAGTAAACGATTCAAAATCACTTCAGGAAGTTCCCCAAATTGACCAGATTCACTTGGCCCTTGCTTCCCAAGAGCATTTATAAGTATTAAGGTTTGCTGAGAGATGGTACCAGACAAACTGAGCTGCTGAGAAGAGGGTCAGGCCTGATAAGCAGTCTGGAAGAAGCAGAGACCAGCAGAGCTGTCTGGATGAGTGTCAGACCAACCAGGCCACCAGAAAGGACACCCAACCAACCTGTTGAGCTTCCTGCAGGTTGCACAGTACAGTGCCTTCCAGGTTCCCAGCTCTTGTGAGATCTACTCATGCTGGGATGGACTTTGGTGATACCGCTATCTCTGAGTCATTTCTTTTCTTATAAATAACCCTTCACCGACTGTAAGTAACCCTGATAAAACTCATTGGTCCACCAAGTCAGACTTCGGTATTATTCGGTACTTTGGTTTGCTATCGTACTAGTGGTTCCTCATCTGAGAAGAGAAGAAGTCTCATTATGTCCCCCCAGGAACAGTGTCTCACAACACAGGGTATAAAGGTCTTATGGGACACAGAAGGGTTCCACTGAGACAATGGGTGGGATCCGCTGGGTTGAGCAGAGGCCCTTCTCTCTAGAGGACTGACCGTCTCCTTGTTCTCTTCTTGGACATCATTCACAGATTAATCTCATGAGGCTGTGTCTGCGTTTTCTTTTTAGAGAAATGCATTATTCCTCCGTGAGTCAATTCATATGAACAGAGGAAATGTATGTGTGTGGGGGGGTGGGGGGACACTGGAGATGGAGAACTTACAAAAACTGCCTGCTGAAAAGGGTGGATCTTTAAAAGATTAGGGGAAGGATGGAGAGGGGAGGCAAAAGCTAAAGCTTTTTCTATCTTCTTCTATCTAAAGCAATTTTTTCTTCTATCGCCGCTTCCCTCCTTCAAAACAACCAACTAAAAGGCAGGAGAGATGTGTCTCAGTGGGAGAGGGTGCCTGTCACCAAGTTAAATATCTTTCTGATCTACACAACCCAAAATGTAGTAGTAGGAGATAGTAGATTCCTGAAAGTTCACACACACACACACACACACACACACACACACACACACACACACACACACACAGAGAGAGAGAGAGAGAGAGAGAGAGAGAGAATAAAGACATAATAACCAACTTAAATGTTTTGTACATTTTCTGTTTCAATTGATATGAATATATTCTTTCACATTTTACTTGGTCATATGCTAAAACGCTCTATTTCAGTTCACAATTTTTAAAAGAAGACTTATTTATTTTATCAATATGAGGGCTCTATCTGCATGTATGCCAGAAAAGGGCATTAGATCCCACTATCCCACTAGAGATAGCTGTGAGCCACCATGTGGCTGCTAGGAATTGAACTCAGGACCTCTGGAAGAACAGCCAGTGCTCTTAACCACTGAGCCATCTCCCCAGGCCCTTACTTCACATTGTTTAAAAATGTGTATTCGGGGTATGAATAAGAATCCCTGGAAGGAAGCTGGATCTGCCAAGGCTGATTGACTAATTAGAACTTCAACAATGGGCAAATGTTGCCAATCCAGAGCCAAATTATCCTAGAGAGAACGTTTACTCCTTTCATAGCCACAGATTGCTCTCTCTCTACATGACCTAACATCTTTTGTGACTGTTAGGTAGATCCTTTGAAATGTATGAACAGATCCCTAGTTCCACCAACCAAAGGGCTAAGAGTTCTGCCAGATAGCATCAGAGGCCAATAGTGAGTTCCCCGGCTTTGCTGTAACTGCCTGCCTAAGGTACCTGCCAATGGAGTTGAAAAGTGTTTTTCTTTCATGACTGTTTAAATTATATTGCTATAAACATTTTATGGAATGGTTCCCTCATTAAAGCATGTTGTTTGACCAAAAAAAAAAAAATCTAAATCTGTGTTCCAGGCCATGGTCCCTCATATGTGGCTTTGGAATAAACCATCTCTGTTATTCCTATGATATGAGAACTGTTTCTTTAATTGACAAGGGTTCGCATAAAGATGCTGTGGGGGTATCAGAGTGTGAAAGGAAGGGGAGTTATATGTAGTCTCCAGCTTCATGGATGTGGAAATCTATTATGCTATGCATGGCTTTAGCATTACTCTCAAATCCAAACCCTCCCACTTTCACTCTGGATAGTTCAGGGCACAGGTTTAATGTCTTATGGCCTCAGTTTCCCATCCACAGAGTGGAGAGTCTCACTCTTGCTCCACAGCAGTGTGGGGAGGGTAGAAGAGCTATCCACATGAATCTGGTGTCTGTTACATGCTACACTCATAAGAGTTGGCTTCTGGGACAGACCAGTGGGAGAGAGAAGTCATGCAGACACTGTGAAGAACTATCCAAATATGGAGATAATGATAATTTGATTCCTGGAAACCAAACCACTCAAAAGCATTCTAAAAACTATCTCATGCAAATAATAGTTATCTTCAAAACCACGACTCTGGGCACGGATAGTTGCTTGGTCACCTTAATCTGCACTCTTCAGTTCTCTTTGCATCGAAGCAGGCTTTGGGACAATTTGCTCTGATGAAAGTGAATAAGTCAGGCCTTTTAATCAAGTTCTGCTAAAGTGGGTCATTTAATATCCTGAAGGTCATGTTACTTTTCTCTGTAATCCAGTATGAATGAAATTCGCTTAAGTGAGAGGGCAGAGAAATGGTCACTAAAGACTGGGAAGAAGGGAGGAGTGGGTAGAAGGAGGTGGAGAAAAGGAAATACAGAGAGAGGCCTGCTCTAGTGTTCTAGAGCAGTGTGGGGTGACTAGGAAGTCTGTGGTGCTTTCAAGAACTATAAAGGAAGACTGAAAGAGTTCCCAACAAATAGTAATAGCAAATGTTTGAGGAGTTGAAAAATGTTAATTTCCATAATATGCTCATTATACACTGAATGCATTTATCAGATTATCATACAAATATTTGTCCATTTTTTTTAAAAAAGAAAAGAAAACAAGATGCTCTACATCCTTTAACGGATACGTAACACATCCATATTTCTATTGTTGCTTTCACAATAGCCAGGAAATCAAATCTGCCCAGAAGTATCAACTGATGGATGGATAATGAAAACGAGGCACAGTTACACAATGGAGGTCTGTTCATCCATAAACAAACAGGAAGCTATGGAATGTGCAGGAAGCTGCATGGAGCTGGAAGACAGCATATTAACCCAAACTATCCAGGCTCTGATAGATAAATACCAAATATCCTCTCCCACACATGACTCCTAGCTTCTGACTGTTACATGTGTGTGTCTAAGTGGGACTAAATATGGATAAAGGCCAGAAATCCAGAAAGGGTCCATGGGAAATGGGAGGGGCCGGAGAAGGTAATAGAACAAAGTGGAGTGGGGGATACTGGGGATAAAAGGGGTGCAGAGGAAGAAAGGGGAGTAGGGTAATAGGGGTGCGTGAGGGAGGAGAATCAGCCAAAACCAAACATGCATGAAAAAATCATGAGGAAACCCATTCCTTGGTAAGTAAATTTTGAAAGTATAGCTTCTATAAAGAAACAGAGAAAAATAAGCAGTACATAGCCACTGCTGTAGTCTCTGAACAGAACCTGGATTTACACAAGAACTGGAAGAAAAAGGCTGCCATATCCAGACTCCATGGATAGTTTACTTTGTGAGCATAGGCAAAATTGTAAGCTCCCTGTGTTCTATCTGTAAGTTAGAAATAAAAATGCCTACCTTTGGAAACACAGTCAGCATCTTAGGGACGATTTTTCTGTCATCTATGCAGACTGGACCACAATTTCCCGGCAGCCACACACAAACACAGTGAAACACAGGACAGCGAGTCTCTTTAAAGCAGGAGTCAGTCAACTACAGCATGAGAGAAATCTAGCCGTTGCTTTTATGAATAAAGTTTTATTGGACCACTGCCACACCCATTCATTTATGCTTCATTGGTGGCTGTCTTCATGCCTCAAGACACAGCTGAGTGACAGGAACAAAGACCATATGGCTTGCAAAGTCTACAGTACTTAGCCATCTGGTCCTTCAGAGGAAAAGTTTGACAACCTCTATTTTAGAGACAGATCTGCTTAGTCATCTACCACTTCATCAAGCTGGCTTCATAGGACCATTAAAATCGAGTCTGTAATGACATCCTTTACAGACGTGGAGGCCAATGGAAGAAGTAGTTTCTCTGCACCAGCATGGATACTTTCTCAGGGAAGGGAGAAGGAACATCCTGTTAGCTTTCATGGTTCAAAGTAGGTACTATATGTGTCTGTGTGCTTATCTGTTAGGCTAATTGCTAACTGCCTACCAATGTAAGAAACACATGCTAATGTAACAAAGGAAGTTATGAAGGCTCTCTTGCCATTAAGCAAGGTGCATTAGGTCAGTAAGTTACTCTTCACAAATGTAATTTATTTACATGCTGACTCTTAATGACAAATGCTTATCAGACTTTAAAGATGTCCACCTTGGGAAGATGGTCACTGAACAGGATAAAGTGAGCTAAAAAAAATGACTTCCTACCAAGAAGAGTGGACACATTTCTTTATCCCTGTAGTTTGAAAAAGTACTTAGCACTCCCTGGTGAATCGTACAACAATAGTTCTCAGATTTTTGGATGTAATATTCCTTTGCATTTGAAAAAATTGTTGGGGACCCCAAAATTTTTATCTGATGGTATTAGTTAATACATACCATGTTATAAATCTCATACACTTAAAAACATTCATTTGGTATATTATTTTTTAAATGATAAAACCCACACAGTAACAAAACAGCATTTTGCCAGGAAAATAAGTGTATTATCCAAATTCAAGGGGCTAGTGAGGAGAATGTTATTTAACATTTGTACACAATAGTCTAGTGACCTCAACAGGAAGAAGAGGAAGCTGGGTTCTCATGTCCACTCCTATACTCAGTGTGGTTTATCTGCCCTTGGGAAAATTTCTTTGTTCATGAGGGAGAGAGTGAGAATCAAAGAGAAAAGATGTCTTGGCGTTACTATGGAAACAGGTTTCACTTTAGGGATTTCCGCGGGAGGGTGCAAGGGTACTAGACCTCCCTTTGAAAACTGCTGATCTCCAGCTTACTCTCACCTTTCCTCTCCTGGCTTCCTGTTCCTTTGAACCAACAGCACTACCTCCTGAAAGCAACCCAAGCTTTGGCTGGCAGTCAGGAGACTCACTGGCAGGACACTCTCTGTCCCTGATTTTTGTTTTCTGTTTTGAGTGTACAGATGTAGCTTTAGGTAAATCATTTCACGTCTCAGAATCTCAATTTGCCATCTATAAACAAAGGCACATGGACAGAGCAATGCGTTTTTTAAAATCTGCAGTATTTAAATGCTTGGAGGTTACCAGACTAACCAGGAAACAGAATTCAGATGTTCTGTGGCTGATATTAACTGGATACAGCCCATTCCCCCCATAGATTCATACTACAATTTTTAGAGGTGTACGAAAATCAGTTACTTTAATGTTATTCACTAATATAATAAAATCCAAAAATTTATTTGTAACATCATGGCTTTTAGTCATTGGTCATATTCTAGCCAGTGACTATATCTGCTGACCACCTAAGTGGCTGCAAAATTATTTAAAGTTAAAAATCTGGGAAGGAATCTTTCTTGAGAATGTCCAGAAATTACTTTTTTTCTACTCATGAAAGGAAATAATTGTACTGTATTATCTGTACCTAGCAAAAACATAATGGAAGTTCACATTTTCCAAAAATGGATTCCACAGTGTTTGGGGTATACACATTTCCTATAACATGGTTTTGCCATTTTCCCATTGACCTGGAGTCTAATTCCCTGTTCCTATATCTTATGTATGACTTCTCAGATCGAGTCAGCAAATGGTTTGAATTTCCTACCTGGTTCTTGAGATGCCCTGTCTGGGAGAAGCCATGTATGCTACAGGACATGAATCATGTAGACACTCTGCCAACTATGCTGGCTGAGCCCAGCCTCTGGTCAGCCCGAGCGCCAGGCACTAGCAACCTTTTAGAACCATGTGAAATGTGACAGAGGTCCTTTCATAGGAACAAGTGGTCAGAAGGACACTGTTCAAGTTCCTCAGAGACCCCAGGGCCACTAACAAACCTCAAGCTCCCTCCCTTGCACCGCACCATTAGTTACTGAGAAAATGAATGGGAGATGCTTAGGGGATAGCTAGTGAGGAGAAACCATTGCAATCCACTAAAGGAGCAACCTTGAACTATTATACTGGCTGCAAAGAGACTGCAGAGCATTTTGCAAACTCTCCTGAGACTGGGACGACACTGGAAGAGGAGAAGCTTAGTAGTGGTGAGAGGGTGCGGATGGAAAAGTCCATTCCCCAGTCCACTGGGTGCACTGCAGACCCAGTACTCGGCTCTGAACACCAGCGGGAACCACTTTGTAAAGGTTTCCCGGTAGTTACGTAAGACATAAAACAAAATGAAACAGCAAAGCAAAGCAACAACAACAAAAAAACCCACTGATCGGTACTGAGTTTGTGGGGCTAAAGAAATAGCTCAGCTGATAAAGTGTTAATAAATGGAAGGACCGTGTTTAGTCTGTGGAACATGTGTGATAGTAAGACACCACCCACTTTGACTGCGGAGCATAGAGAAGCCAGCTGTGAATTGACCAGAAAATTCTCTACCCAACAGCTAGCTTTTATAGTGCTGGCTGGCATGTGCCGTGAAGGCTGGTGGGGGAGAAAGATAGCAAAGGTCTCATCCAACACCAGACCCTCGGTGCTACAAAACCCACCTATCAGACAGGATGTACCCACGTGTATAATCATGGCAAAATTATTTGTGGGGTAACAGACTGCTCTCATGATTGGATCTGAGGGCTGGTCTACAGAAGAGAATCCATGTCTGGTTTCATAAAACCCATGGCTGCTGAAGTCATTACCCTAAGAGGAAAAATTCTTGATGCTGTTTTGCTAAATTGGGTCTCAAACTGCCTTGTAAGCATTCACGTTTGTATACATAGATCTGTGTTGCCTTGGCCAGAGAGGCTTCTTATTGCAGTGGGTTATGGGTAATGCAGAGACTCAAAAGTGGCCAAAGTATTGGAAATAAGAGACTGAGAGTCTCTAACCATAGATGAGATATCTTTATCAACACTTCCCCTGGCGTTCAGGGAATTTGTAGAAGGTGACACGCAAAGAATGTAGGCACCGGAGGATGGGGGCGGTGCCGTGACACGCTGTCCTCTGGACATGGCGTGGCTGTTGCCCGCGTGAACTCATGGCAGCTGTGCTCATCTTCACAAGACCTGTACAGAATCAAGCCAGTTAAAAATTCCAATGTTGAGGCAGGGAGGAGCTCCCCAGGCCTCACTCCTAGCTGAGGTATTGGCAATTGATGGGTTTTTTTTGGTGTCACATGAATTTAATTGGTCTTAATAATAAAAACCCAGAGTCAGATACTTGGGGGTGAAAGCTGAAAGATCAGAGAAGCAGAGCAGCCAGCCACTAGTTCTTACGTCTATGAAATCCTCAGACAGAAAGGGGCATCCTGTCTCTACAGGTCCTCAGATTGAATGTAATGAGCTCCTTACTCCTCCACCTTACATTCCTCTCTCCTCCCAGCCTATCCCTTCCTGTCTCCACCTCCTTAGCGCTGGGATTAAGGCTTGTGATTCCCAAGTACTGGAATTAAGGGTGTGAGCCACCACAGCCTGGCTCTGTTTCTCTTTTAGACTGGATGAACCTCGTGTAGCCCAGGGTGGCCTCAAACTCACAGAGATCCGTTTGCTTCTGCCTTCCGAGTGCTGGGATTAAAGGTGTGCTCCACTATCACCTAATTTTATGGCTAACTAGTGAGGCTAATTCCACACTCTGACTTTCAGGCAAGCTTTATTTATTAAAGCAGAGACAAACTATCACCACGTCTTGGGGGAGTGAGTGTTGGTTTGGCAGGTGTGGGGCTTGGTGACTGGTAGGTGCCCATTCCCCAGTGGGTAGTTTCACACCTGTGTGCACATAGGCAGCATTTGTTGGACTCTGCAGTGGGCTATAATCTATAATCTTTTTAAATTAAGAAGAAAAACATGAGATTGGGAGGGACATGTGTTGGCAGGGGCCCCAGTGGGGTATGATCAATCTACACATTGTGCAAAACTTTCAAAGGATAAATAGGAGAAAAACATCTAGATTTGGTAATATAGGTCTGTAGTCTCCATACTGGGGACAAAGGAATGTGTAGATCCCTGGGGTTTGCTGGCCAGCTAGTCCAGCACAGTCAGTATGTTCTAAGTCCCGGTGAGAGACCATGTCTTGAAAAAGAAGATGGATGTCTCCTGAGGAACAATATTCAAACACACACACATGCATGCACACACACACACACATGAACTCAGACATGCACACACACAGCGGCATGCACACAGACATACATGCATGCATGCACACACGGACACACACACGGACACACACACACACACAGAGAGAGAGAGAGAGAGAGAGAGAGAGAGAGAGAGAGAGAGAGAGAGAAAGAGAGAGAGAGAGAGAATTCATAGGGTTGTTTAAAGTCTCTCTGGATATTGCCAGGCAGAATGATAAGCCACCTTTCCTAGACACTCTTATTCATACACCAATTATCATATCTTCCACATCACTATATCATTGTATGCTATGTAGCTTTGCGATTTGCATCTAGCTTTGATGGTGAAACCCAGGCTGTGGTGTGAGGCTGGTGTGTCTCCTTCCTAGCCCTTTGACATGGGGATGGATCTTCAGTTTTATTGCTTACTATCAGGATGTGGTGGCCATGGAAACACACCTTGCACACTCTTTCTCTAGGGAATAGAACTGACCAAGGGTTATAGGTTCCTGAACTCTGATGTCCATCCTTGCATTTGCACTGTGGCCAGACTGCCTAGGATTGCTCCGTCTAGTAACTAAGTGCAGAAGGGACATTATGGCAGGCTTTTGGCTGGGAAACAGTTCTCAGTGGTTCACTTTGGTCCTGGAACTTCCCAATGGCTTTGCTGCATCCCTCTTGGTTTGGGTAGCATTCTAGGGGATTTCTACCCACACTCACTGGTCTCTTTTTCATTCGGGGTCAGAATTTCCTCATGACCTGTTCATATTCTCCCAGTTTTCCCTTTATGCAAGCCACAGGCATAAATACAATCCTGTGTCTTTGATTCTGCCTTGGTGTCTGCTACTCAGTAGCTCTGGACTATGACGTAGGGGAAGCTTGGACTAGTTATTTCATCTTTTAATCTCTTTCTTCACCTGCATTAATACTCCTATCACATGGGAATTGTACACACAAGTAAATGAGACTGTATGCAATGCTCTTAGCCCTGAACTTGGCGAACACAGATGCCTCCTGATGTGCCATCGTTGTCCCCTTCAGGGCTTCACTTTTTCCTTAGAACGACCCTAATGATGGGGGAAAGTCATATTTTCCTGGGCACAGCCAACCTCTGGCATTTGTAAACAAATGATGACTTAGTCTTACCAAATTGCTTTACCAAACGCTCCTCCATTTGGGGAAAATCTTGCCTTGCAGACCTCTCTGAAGTCTTTGATGCATTTAATAATGTGGGTGAAAGGGGAAAACAGCTGCGAGGAGGAATCTGATTAAACTGTGTGTCTTAGCTTTATTACTTCCTTCAGTGAGGTCAAGGTGAAACGTTTTACCTTATCATCCAATTTCCGTGCATTGAAAGCAAGCTCCACGTAGTCGTCATTGCCTGATAACTCTTCGGCAATCACCTAGGGGAAAAAGCACACATCAGCCGCTGTAGAGGGTGGACCCTCAGTCCAGGAGCCTATTAGCACCTTTGGGTAATTTTGATCTCAAAATGAACAAACACCAGCACCGGGCAGGTGTTTCTCCATACTCCTTATGCATAGGGTGTACCGTTTTCAGCTCTGGAAGGAGCTCACTAGTCTACACAGCAGTGGGTCACTAACTTTCATAGGCTGGGTGTGGAGTGTGAGTTGGGGCCCAGGCTGGAGGTGGAGCCATCAGGAGCAGCAGCTAGGAAAAGCTTCCTTTCTGGGAGAGGAGGTGCACGCTTTTAATCCCAGCACTTAGGAGGGAAAAGTGGCCTTATCTCTATGAGTTTGAGGCTATCTTGGTCTACATAACAAGTTCCAGGCCAGCCAGGGCTACATGTTGAGACTCTGTCTCAAAACAAAATAAAACAAAACAAAGCAAAAAACAAACAAAAAAAAAACCCAAAAAATTAAAAGCACCTGCCTTTTCTTTAACAAGTCACTGGACTCAACTGTTGAGCAATCCCTTCCTTGCTAGCGTCACAAAGGAACTGAATTTCGGCACTTAATTCCTTTTAAATAAAGAATAAATTGGCTTAAACAACTACTGCTTGTGGAACGAAGCCACAGAGTTCAAATCAGTCACTCAATGAAAAATATTAAGGTTGGTCTCTCCTTGGCAAGCAAATCAAACTTTGAACTAAATGCTTTTAAAATAAAATTGTCTCGGGGGGGCACTTTGCCAATCCAAAAACCCCAGCCAATTCTGTATTCTTACTGTGTCCAACAGAGTCAACGTTCTTCTCTTTCCTGCTCTATCTTGTGATTTCTACTGTGATTGCAGAAGCTCTCAGCAGAAGTGAGTGACCCCACTTTCAAATCTACTTCTTTCCCATTTTCCCTAAGGGGAGAAGGATCAAAATGGTTTTCACAAGAAAGGAAAAGATGAAAAACAGAAAAAAAAGAGAATACAGAGATGCTTTGGGCAGTTCAATCAGCTCCCAGCAGGCAGAGGAATTCACCATCCTAGTGTCTCTTTCGGATCAGTACTCGCTGATCCAAACACAGGGCCTAACATCTGTTGCCACCCACCCCAGGGCCAGCTTACCGTGATGGAGGACTTCCCCGCCGTGTTCCCATGCTTCAGCAAGGACTTGGAAAGCTTTCTCTGGGACACAATCTGCAAAAGGAAACAAAAGGAAAACGCTACGTATGCAACTCCAGGCCTATTTTAAAACACTCTCCTCCGCAAAATGCTTCATTGAAAGTATATATACATACGTGTGTCCATTTATGAGTCCAGTTTTGTCCCTGAGCCTCTCTGAATACAAATTAGTACCCCCCCATTTCCTCCTATGTGCGCTGTAAGGAAGGGGGGGGTGAGGAATTTAGATAACTCGTTTGGGCAGTGGTATTATTGCTGATGAGATGTTTATATCAGAATTAGGAGCGGAGTGTTGAACGTGTATATCAAGCTAACAGAAAGGAGACTTCACAATCATCTGAAATTAGCATCAAATCTTTGCAAAGTAGGTGCAGGGAGGGGAACGTGTAAACACGTGACTTCTGGGTCTGGCCCCTCTGGAGCTCTATTTTTTAATATATCCACCAGGGAGCTCCAAGTCTCATCAGGAAACCGATGCTCAGACAAGCCCGCAGAAGTAAATAGGGTGCTTTTCAGGACCCAGGGTCAGTGCGTGTACACAGGGACAGCTATGTCATCACACGGGGAAGTTATTCTTAAAAGAGCTTGCTTGCCCCTCTGGTTCCCCTGCTTCTTATTTCCTTATCGTGAAAAAAGGTGAGGTTGGCGAGGCATTGTGGTTGGGATCGCTACATAGGCCATGTCCAAAAGGGGAACGGTGTGAAGGGAATCAAGGTGATGCTGTGCCTGTACTTAGAGAGAGAAACCACCCTCTCTTTGGTGGGCACCTTCTGTTTAATATGGTCCCCAGTGATGCCAGCTTCCTAGTGTGGTGCTAGTGTGTGAGCTCCTCTCTGGAGTGCGGGGTGGTACAGTGACTGCTTCCAATCATCAGGGCACCTAAGGGATGGAGATGTCACGTATGCCTGTGAGCTCCCATTTCTCTTATTATTCTGGGGACAGCAAACAACCGGATTGTAAGTTAGCCCTGTACAAAGTCTGAAGAAATTTGCTACCCAGAGGCTTCTCTTTCTAATGCCCTTGTGCTTCATCCCCATTGGTTACCTACCCCTGGCTCCTGTTGATCCCAACAACCTTAGGCTGACAGTTTTTGAGACAGGGTTTCTCACAGGCTTGGTATACCAGTTTCATTAGGCTGACTGGGAGGTGAGTCCTAGAGATCTGCCTCTCTTTTCCCAGCACTGGGATTATTAGTACACACTACCATTCTTGGCTTGCTTGCTTGCTTGCTTATTTATTTATTTATTTATTTATTTATTTATTTATTTATTTATTTTTAGGACCAGGTTTCTCTGTAGCTTTGGAGCCTGTCCTGGAACTAGCTCTTGTAGACTAGGCTGGCCCCAAACTCACAGAGGTCTGCCTGCCTCTGCCTCCTGAGTGCTGGGATTAAAGGCATGCACCTGCCAGGCTTCAATTTATTTATTTTCTTAGTATTGGTTCTGGAGATGAGAATGTGGATTGCCATGCTTGTGAGGCAAACAACTTACCTACCAAGTCCTTTCCCCAGCCCCACGTGCCCGTCTCCACTCTTACCAGTTTATCTTATCTTATCACACCAGCATTTCATTTGCAGGGCATGGATAGCCTGTTATTGTGCCAGCTCTCTCCTTCTGTTCATTCTAGGAAGTGGGCATTTGGGGTACAAGTGGCTAACCAAGTGGGCAATCACAACCTGCTTTATAGTCTTCAGGCCTCCAACTCAGCTTCAAAGACTGAGTAATAATTAAGGTTTCAAGGCTTCCATGGTAACAATGATAGGCATTCAATGGGCTGTCACCGATGCTGCCATTCTTGGGGCTCTTGGGTAAAAATAGCAGGGATGCCCAGCTGGGGTGTTGATCTATAGAGAAGCCTGTTCCCTGCAAGCCTCACTTACCATGCGTGCTCTGTTGCTTTTGAAACAACTGCACCGGGCTGGAGGAGACCTTAGGTCATGCCTTGGAATGAGGAAGCCAGAGTGACAAGGACTGACTCTGGCTGTAGCTGACATTTGAGGCCAACAAATAATAAGGTTTGCATGGCTGCAAGGCTAAAGGGGGTGTACCTGTCAGAAGCCCTCTATTTTGATTCTTTTCACCCTGTGGCAGGGTCACAGCTGCAGACCTTGGTATACCAGGAAAGGGCGACAAAGGAAGAAGAGAGGAAGCTGTAGACACCCCTCCACCCCGGGTTAGCAAAGCTGGACCAGAGGGATATTCGCACCACTGGGAATCTGGTCTGCATCAGCCCTGGGTCAAGGGGGAGGGCAGACTCCTCTAGTGAGGACGACAGCAGGGTCGAACAGCGTAGGTCTCCATTTTCAGTAAAGCCCAGGGTTTCATTTAAACAAACCGGAACAAAGCCAGGAAACTAAAATTTAAGCCCATATTGTAGCAAGTGTATATAATCAGTTATATTTCAAAACTGTCTGTTTTTCAAAAGCAGTCATTTGGGGACTAGACACACATTTGTCATGAGGCCATTTTCAGTGAAAATGTTCTCAGTATTCTTTTTATAAATTGCTACAGTAGCAAATATTTATTAAATATCTTCTATGTGTCAAACATTGGCTCATAGGCTACAAGGGTGGGGAGAAATCAATTATAATGTATTTTAATATTTTTAATTTAAATAAGATATATCACATTCCCTGGTCTTTTTCTCTCCTCTAGCCCCTCCCAGCTACCATCCCTCAAACTCCTCTTATGTCCTCCACTCAAGGTGGTAGCCCCTTTTCTTCCATTATTGTTATAGCGTTAATATTTATATGTATATGTATGTATTATATGCATATGTATATATATGTATACATCCATATATGTACATACAGATATATACATACTCAGTAGGCTGTATATATATATATGTGTGTATATACACATACACACATACAGTCTGTTAAGTCAGTTTTTGCATACATGGAATCAAGGTTGACTTTGCCTTGGAGAGCCAGTAAGAGGGATCATCCCTGGGAGAAGCTGATTCTCCTTCACCCAGCAGTCATTAGTAGACTCTAGTTGTTTGCCTGGCAAGATATGCATAAAAGTACAATAAGTGGCACTCACATGTTGGTGTCAATCAACAGCTGTCTACATGGACTTAACATTCATTCACAGGAGGGAAATCAAGCCTGGTATTGGAAACCTAGCCAGTTTCCTGGGGCAAGGAGAGTCATGGAACTTAGAAAAGAATCTACGACCAACACTTGACTAAAACAGCATTGATCCTTACCACATGCTAAATCTTATCCTTATACCATAGATAAGTGTAGCTAAACTTGTCTTTACACCAATCACAGAAGACCACAACTGGACACAAGGCAGCGATCAACATCACGGGACCCCAGATCCAATGGGTACATCTGTGCTGCAGCTCCTGCATCTGTGGCTCAGAGAACACCTCAGAAAAGGAGGAAAGATTGTAAGAGCTGGAATAGCAGACGTCTGCTGTGAAATTTCTGCTAGAAATGGCTGCAGCAACAAGACTGGAACAGAGGCAACATCGACAGACGTGCTAACATGTAATCCCTTCCTTCCCTATTAGTCTGACTGTTAATCTCTAAAGCATGTTTTTGTAAAACTTGCCATTATTTAAAGGCAAGTGCATGGTAAATACCCTTGTGAAATACAACCGGAAGTTACCAGTTAAAGCAGGTTTAGCATGCCAACCTCAGGAAATCTGAGATCTTTAGTTGCAGGTGCTTGATAACAAGCATGCATGTTGCTCTGCTACACACAGGTTCAGGGAAGAGAGCATGGGTACTGGGGAGCAGAGGGAATAACGTCAGGGGTGGGGAGATCTTCTTTCACTGCTTCCTCTAGACAATCTGGCTGCTCTGCTTCAGAGACCCGCCTTTCTCTGCCCCCCACACTGGGATTTCTGGCCTATGCTGCTGTGCCCAGCTTTGAGTACATGGTGCGCGTGGGAGAACTCAGGTCTTCATGTTTGTGTAGGAAGTGCTTTACCAACTGAGTTATCGCTCCATCCCTGGGCACTATCATTTGCTTGCTCAGCTTCCCACCTTCTTACGTGTTTGCTACTACAATTTCTAGGCCCACGTCTACAGAAAACAAAACAAAAAACTATCCTGGCAGTTTCCTGCAGCAGACAGAGAATCTGCCAAGAACCTCATGGGCCTTCCTCTTGTAGAGCTGGTCAACCTTCCTACAGTTACACTGGCCTGAAGGCTTTGAGTAATACTCATGCCAAGAGGTTCATAGACACAGGAAACAGAAAGTGGGAAGAACTAATACTTTTAGGGAGCAGCCGTCAACCAAGGATGGGTAGACTTGGTCTATAAACACCCCATCTCCTTTTCTATGAACTAGAAAATCAGAACACAGGCAGACAAATAACTTCACTGTACGATATGACCAGATTTTAAATATGTATTTAAAGGGGTTTTAAACTAATCTGTCCTGTTGGAGTTTCACCAAAGAAGAAAAGTTGTAGGAATTAAGGGAAGTACAACCTGCCTCTCCTATCTTAGGTCCTGCGAATTAAAGCTAAGGTCTTACCATCGTGTTATAGCTCTCTGCCCCGTTTTTACTTGTTATCTTGGACAGTTCTCAGTGAGTGACCCAGGTTAGCCTTTGTCTCGCTCTGTAGCTCAAGCAGGCTTTGGACTTGAGAGTCACTTACCTCAGCCTCCTGAGCAGCTGGAATTAAAGCAGGGGTTCTCAACCTTCCTAACACTACAACCCTTTAATACATTTCCTCATGTCGTGGTAACCCCAGCCATAAAATCATTTTCATTGCTACTTATAACTGTAATTTTGTTACTGCTATGAACCATAATGTAAATATCTGTCTTTCCCTATGGTCTTGGGCTACCCCTGTGAAAAGGCAGTTTGGCCCCCAAGGGGGTCGTGGGCCACAGGCTGAGAACAACTATATTAGAGACTGGTACCTCTAAAGCCAGGCTAGAAAGACACAATTCTGAAGCTTCCAGGAGAGAAGATGGCAGTGTGCCTGTGTAGTTATATATTTTACACAGACTAAGTACAGTTCTCAGCCTTTAAGTGGAGCCCACCAAAAGACCATCCTGGGGAGAACGACCCAGAAGGGTAGAGAGGGTGATGGACCCAACGGGTCATCTATTGGTTTGGAATTCCTGCCTCAAGTTTTCTATTAAGTAGGATTCTCATTACTTCAGTGTAATTACAGGCTTTTACCCTTTGTCTGACTTCATTAGCAAGAGTTGGAGCGGGAGAGGGATTTAAGGTTTAAATCCTTCTGTGTGCTAATTGCTCACCTTTGCCTGTCACTTGTGTGTGAGGCCACGTTGCTGTCACACATGCCTGTTTTGTGACTACTCAGCAGCCACCTGCTCCCTCATCCCAGCCCGCCTGCCATGCCATAGGCAATCAGGAGAAAGAAGGATGGGCTGTTTGCCCAGCTCAGAGTCCAGGCCAGAGCACTCTATCAGGTCAAGGGCACACAAAAGCCTTTCAGTCACCACCTTCAGCAGGTTGTCACTTGTCTGCGCGGAGGCTGGCAATCCAGCAGCAGCAGCAGCCCAAAGAGTCTGACTCCATGGTCCTTGCACTTTTCAAGTGAAAGATGCCAACCCAGATTTGGGGTAGACCAAGTGTCCTTATTGTTACCAGTCAAAGGTCACATGACTAAGAGTCATAATAGATACAACCTAGAATGCCCTGACTATGTGGTAGCTGCTGCTATAAAGGGCCTCTGGGGTAAGGATGGACTTGATTCTCGCTGCAGTCAATGAAGCACTGCTATATGCTCACAAACAGAGGAGAAAACTAAGGGGCAGAGAGCCTGTGGTTTGCTAAGGCTGAGGGAACAAAGAATCACAGACTTGCAACTTAAAGCAAGAACAATTAATTGCTCTCCCAAGGCTCCAGAGGGTAGAAGTCTGAAACCAAGGAGTTGGCAGGGCTGTGCTTCCTCAGAGAATCTGGGGACCACTTTGAATCTTTTCCCTTAAGCTTCTGGTGGCTGCCCTGTTCCTTTGCTTGAGACTGTTTCCTTCTCTCTCCTTTTTTTTAGATGGCCCTTTTCTCTCCTGTGTGTCTCTCACAAGGGTACTTGCTCATGGGCACGGAACTCACCTGGCTCACCAAACACCTCCTCATCTTGAGATTGCTCACTTCGAACTATAAAGGCTTGCGCCAAGTGGAGCCATGCTCACAGGACATGGCACAATTTTTTGAGGGTTATCACTTAGCCCATGACAACAACTCACTCAGACTTTTGCAGTCAATAAGTAACTGGGATCTGAATCCAGACAGTTTAGCTGCAGAGTCCTGTTCACTACTGTAGACTGCTATGACTCCCAGGATGACAGAGGCAGGACTGAAGGGACTCTGGTCATCTCAAGCATGGCAAGCATGGCTCTAGCAGACCTTGCCTTTCTCCCCCATTCCCTCTGCCTTGCTCAGAACCCATTAGATTCCATTCTAATGGCCTTAGCTTATGCTTATTTCCTACTAACTCTTAAAACTTAAATTAACGTGTTTATTTTACTGTTCGTTCTTCCACATGGGTCCATTATCTCTGCTCAGAACCATGCATCCCATTTCCTCTGTGTCTGGCTGGTGAATTCTGCCTCTCTTCTTTTCAGAGTTCCTATCTCTTCCTGGAAGTCCCACCCATTCTCTCCTGCCTAGCTTTTGGCTATTTAGCTCTTTATTAAACCGATCAGAAGGTGCCTTGGCAGAGACATATTCACAGTATACAAAAAGATTATCCCCCAACACCCTTGAACAAACCCATCAGTGGGGAAGTAACCTCCAGGGCTATGGGGTGAGTGAGGGGTGACATTTGGCCCTCTGTGTGGTAATAAAAGCTTTGAAGAGAGACTCCTTCAAAGATAAGAAGTTAAAGGTGTTTCTGAGGATGCAGTTGAGGGGACCTTTGTGCACTAAGAAGGGACATGCACAAGTTGCTGCAGTTTCTGTGTAGATCATCAGCAATTTGTGTCAATGTCCTTAAAATCAGCACCAAAACATTCCTGTTTAGTTGTTCTAGGGGAAAAGCAATAGCTAGGGTGCTTGGAGGTCCATCGAATGTGATGTTCATCCACATGTTGTATAGAATGACAACAAACTGGAAACAGCTTTAATGTCTATAATAGAGGACATGTCATACCAATTTTGTCATATATCCCTTAAAATAAATGAAGCAAAAGCAAGAACATTCACACTGACAGCTTTGCTGCTGTCTATTTATTGAAAGAGGTCAAACAAGAAGGCTAGGATGTGTTTCAGGTGGCAGAGGGCAAATCTAGCATGCATAAAGCCCTGGATTCAATCCTCAGCACTACAACTTCAAGGTCAGCTTCAGAATAGAGAATCCACGGCCAGACAGGGACACACGAGTCCCCATCAAAATGAACAGAACAATAAAAATGAAACGAAACACAGCAATAAAAACAAAAGAAGACACAAGAGCAAAAAAGCATCCATAAGTGACCAAGTATTTATTTAAAAACAGAATTGTGTATGCATGCATCATGGGAGAAAATCTGTAGTGTGTACCGGAGTCCTTGAACTATCTCTCAGAAGTAAGAAGAGGGGTGAATTTCAAGCAGATAATCCCTTATAGGCAATAAAACAGTAAATCCATTTTCTACAAGTAATGTGGCTGAGGGACAAGGTGTCTTTCTTGACTTGAAAAGATGCCCTGTGGAAGATCTTGGGAAGATCGGGAAGGACTGCTTCACATTTACAAAGGGTTGGGCTGGAGAGATGACTCAGCAGCTAAGAGCACTTGTTGCTCTTCAGAGAACAGGGTTTCAATTCCCAGCACCCACAAGGGGACTCATAAGCAAGTGTAACCCCAGTTCCACAGGATCCAACAGGCATGCACCTGGTACACACGCATGCGTGCAGACAGAACATCCATACACAGAAATTAAAGTAAATGCATCCAAAGAGATTTCCAAAGGCTTATAGAAGTTGCATTCCATTTGGTAGGCAATGTGGAAGGCTTAAGTGTAGATAAGCTCAGTTTAGTTTTGAATTGGAGCTTTGCAAATAGCTTTCAGTGTGATCTTGGATGATGGAGTTAGGCTCCCATGGCTGACCCTTTGTCACTTAGAGACAACGGTGCTCTCATTTAACTTAATACTTTGCTTTTGAATATTTAACTTAATACTTTGCTATCAAATAAGGCTTCATGAAACTTGATTTTTTTTTTTTTTTCTTCAACCTACCACTTAAGAAGAAGCCAATGAGAAGACCTGGGAAATTTTCAACTTTTTAAATTTTTTTTCTTATTTTTCTTATTAAGGATGTGAAACAAGAGTCCAGAGGTCACATAGCTTAGAAACAGGAGAGACACAGATTAGAATTTTGTGAACCCAGATGTCTGATATTAGTTTTTGGCCGTGCCAGTTTGGAAGTTCGTATTCTTTCCCAAGTGATGATGACGATGGAGGTAGTGGAGGCGGTGGAGTGATGGTTTGATCATTATAGTGGTGCTGGTGATGATGGTGAGGATGGTAGTGGTGTCGGTGAAGATGACCGTGGCAGTGATGGTGACGATGACGATGGAGGTAGTGGGGGCGGGGTTATGATGGTATGATCATTATAGTGGTGCTGGTGACGATGACGATTAGTGGTTGGTGCGGTAGCTGATGTAGTAGGGATGGGGTGATAATGAAGGTGATGGCAATGGTAATTGTCGATGATGTCAGTGACGGCACTGATGGTGATGGTAACGGTTGTGTTAGTGGTGAAGTGATCGTTATGGTGGTGATAACTAATGGGGGGGATGGTGATGAAGATGGTGATGATGAGGATATCATTAATAGCACCATAAATGCCAAGCCTGATCATCTCTTTGAGATGGCTTGTTATGAAAGTGATTTATTATTATGAATTGGCCATAAAATATACCGTTCAAGTTGGGGCAATTTTTTTGAAATTAAGGAGATGTAGATAGCTAAAACAAAATAATGTGTTTAAGTTAGAATGGCTTGGGCAGGTGGGACCACAGTCTATACTCTCATTATGTGGATATCTGATTAGAGAGGGTACAGCGCCCCTCCACCCAAATATTAGGGAGAGGCCAGGAGCACCAGGGCAGGAGAGAACCTGCTTTGTTGGGGGACTAAACCCATCCCTGCTTTGTCTCCTCACTTCTCAGCTGTCTGATTCCACTGGGGCCCTGTCAGCAAATTAACTATAACAGCAGATTTCTTGCTTTGAATTTTAACAGAGGGGATAGAAGTTGGCAGGATTTCTGCTCCTTTGTTCCTCTGACTGGTGAGGCCAAGAGTGCTGCCCTGAGCATTCAGGTGGGCAGATGCTCCAAGAGCAGGAGTTGTGACTGTAGTCAGCTGAGCCTGGGCCTCTGGGAGCTGGGACTCAGGAGTGTGCACCTTGGCTGACCCGCCTTGGTATAAGGAGAGGCCCCAGAGGCCTACGTTCCATGCAAAACCAAACTAATTAATTCATACCTGGCCTCATTTTGTCCTTGGATCTGAATCTAAGACTCTTGGGAGTGACTTTGTAAACCAAGCGGGTATTTTTTTCCTCCCCCTAAATTCTATTAGATTAATTCAAAATATAAATATTATGTTTCTCAATTTTGGCTTGAATCGGCTCTGGGAGGATCTTACAGCCTCTTTGCAGATCCAATGGCGGCTCTTTAACTTATTTGTTATTAGTGCTCCAGGCCCTCCAAGGTCTTTTTGGTAGCTAAAAAGTAATATTACAAAAGATCAGAATCAGATTAGCCAGGCCAATTCTGCTTCCCATGGGCAGAGGGGTGGGGACCAAGGTTTTCTCAACAGCATCCAATGATGAATTCTCAGAACCCTACAAATACCTCACACAACAGGCTTTTCCTACTGACATCCTGGGCTGAAATTCTTCACATTTGAAAAAGTTTATCAGTGGGCTAAGAGTCTGTGTGTGTGTGTGTGTGGGGGGGGGTGGGTGGGTGGTGTGCACACATGGTATTACATATGTGTTCGCATCTATGTGGACATTCATTGTGTGAGTGGGGTGGGTTTAAGAGTCTTTATAAAGTATGTTACTTCCTCTTTTGCTTATTTATGAGTGTTTATGATGCTGCTTTTACTGACAGACACTAATTGTTTCTTGGTAAGTGTGAATACATATGACATATGAGTGTATATGTATATGTGTGTATACAGGTACATATATGTGTGCACACGCATATGGAAGCCAGAGTTTGATGTCAGGTGGGTTTTTTCAATTGATCCTCATTGTATTTTTTGAGACTGGGTCTCTCACTAAACGTGGAGGTCTCTGTAGGGTTGGGCTGGCCAGCCAGTGAGTTTCAGAGTTCTATTTGTCTATACCTCCCTAGTACTGAGATTACAGACACACTCTGACTAACCTGGATTTTTACTTCTGTACAGGGAACCACAACTCCAGTCGTTATGCTTGAGTGGCAAACACTTTACTGTGCTGAGAGATCCTTTGTTGTAATTTTTATTGCAGTTATGATATAAATTAATTGTAGGAAATATAGGAAAATAAGCTGTGACACTACAAACCAACCACAATCGTACAACCTAGGCACCATCACTGTTAGCACTTAGACATGCATCCTCCCAAGGCTTTGTCCTTTGAAAAAGTGGGAAGCATAATGACAATCACCATATTTTCCCATAAAATATGGGAACTCTTTAGTTCTCTTATGACTATGTTTGATATTCAGAAAAGTTCGTCATCAACACTAACTAAATTTCATACATAGCTTGAAGAAGAAATCAAAACTACTCATAAGTTTTAAGATAAATATAGTAAACTTTATAAGGTAAAAATTTTCATTTTAATACATAAAAAGATTTTGTCGAGAATGGTTTGGGGGAAACTAACTTTTTAGTACTAAGGTTCACCAACTGGTGATTTGGCATATTGATAACCCTGTTTAAGGTGATACAGTGTCTTCCGGCTCCATGCTGGGACAAAGATAGCAAAGTCTTATCTGATACTCAGGAGGCTGATATATGATAAGGGTTTCAGGACAGCATTTTCAGAGGAAAGGCAAGTGACAGATGGCGGAAGTGTATGCTAAGTGTCATGGTGACAGGGCCAGGCTGCATGGGCAGCCAGTTCTGAGCTGGGTAGACTTGAGAATCTAAGGAAAGCTGGCTAGGAATAAAAAGCAGAACTTGAGGTTGTCTCAGGTGTACCATGTGGCTCTTTGTCTCAGTAAACTGGTCCGGGAGCTGAGTGCATTGTCTAGCCTGAATAAAGGGGCTATAACCAGGACTAATGCCTAGAGCTGTCTTTAACACAGAGGTAGAAGCCTGCAAAGTGTTATTCAGTCCCAGCTGTCTTACCCTCCTCCTCTGAGTCAGTTAAGGCTAAGGCAGGTATCAAATAGCTATGGATGTGAAATAGGGCCCATAAACACAAGCTCATTTAAATTGCTACTGAATATATCTTTTTTTTAATAGTATCTTTGAAATTGAATGGGCACAGGATAGCTTTCTCCTGGGAAGGGGGGTGCTAAGATAGAACAATGCCATCTGTCACTCAATGGCATCTCACACTAAATGCTGAGTCACAGTTGGAAGGAAGCGGGAGCATGTGGGCTATGTGGTGGGGACTTGGGGGACCATTTTTCAGATGAATGAGTACAGAAAAGAATGCTTAATTTCTGAGAGATGGAAGGTAAGAAATGAGTGGCAGTCATTGACTCAGAATGTGAAGGAACTTATAAAGGGATTGACCTAGAACATTCATTAAAGATAGATGAAGTCTATGACCCATATTCCACAAAGATGTTAGGCAATTTGCCAGAGGCACCATGGTGACTTGGTGGCAGTCCCCAAGTGTAATGCAGGACTCTAATTGTGGACGCTCTAAAGGAGGTGCGAAGCTGTGACAGGAGACTTCCTGGGTTGAATTGAAGGTTGCTAGTCAGAAAGAGCTAACAAAGAAAAAGGAAAGATAGGATTTTATTCTCCTTGGAGACATGGGGACTGGCTTAACCAGCCACAAGCACCCTGAATCCTGCCTGGGAGAGAGCAGAGCATCAGGAGTAGGGAGCAACACTACTTTATGGGGTTCCACGGATAGTCCAGGGGAACAAAAAGAACACTGTTTACTGCGACATCATCTCTTATGCAGTTGCCACGGCAGTGACTATGCAAAATTAGGGAAAGCTTTTCCTCCGAGAAACAAAGGGGAAATGAGTTGCTTGCTAGAATATGTAAATTTGACTTCCCCAGGCATCAATTTTAAGGCACAAAAGCACTAGATATCATAGAACAAAATGCTGACCTTGGCTCTTGCTCTGGGCATTACAGTGAGTTTAGATGACATATTTGGTGTCCACAAATGGGGCCATTCTGACCCTAGACCAAATTCACGTAGATCATGGCAATTTGAGGTTTATCGCTTTTTCAAGGGTTATTGGGCTGATATAATCTGGACATCTCCCTCTGTCAGGAAGGAAACCCGTCGTCTGGATAATAGGTCCATTTGACTATATTTAATGGATAGCAAAAGCGGACAGTGGCAGCCAAACCTCCCTCAAGGACTGATGAGATAAACCGCTCAGTTGGTAAAGTGTTTGCCTTGCAAGCTTGAGGACCTTAGTTCATCCCTTGGACCCATATTTTTATTTTTTTTTTTATTTTATTTTTTTTTTCCTCATGGTTTATTTTTTTTTATATTTAAAAATTTCCATCTCCTTCCCTCCTCCTCCCCCCTCCCTCCCCTCCTTCTCCCCTTTCTCTCCCCTCCTTCTCCCCCTTCCCTCCCCTCCCCTCCACCCATACCTCCCCTCCCTCCCTCTCAAGGCCAAGGAGCCATCAGGAACATATTTTTAAAAGGCAGTGATGGGTTGGTAAGATGGCTCAGTGGTTAAACAGCTCACCATGCAAAGCTTATGGACCAGAGTCTAGATCATAAGAAACCCAGGTAAATATGGGGTGGGCATGACACCCTACCCTACCCTGCTGGCTTGGCCAACCTGGTCTATTTGATGAGTTTCAGGGCAATAAGAGATGTTTTTCCAGCTTTTACATTTATACATATATACATACACTGCTCCCTACAACATACACCTATATACAAGCTCTCTCTCTCTCTCTCTCTCTCTCTCTCTCTCTCTCTCTCTCTCTCTCTCTCTCTCTCTCCCCTCTCTCTCCATCAAGAATATAATCGATGAGCCATGTTGTAGAGATGTAAACTTTATAATGAACTGTTGTTTTTGCTTCGTGGTGCTTAATTCTGCTATATAATTTCTTATATCACTGGTTTCTTTCATCACTAAAGCTGCTGACAGAGGCTGACTCCTTAGCAGGTGCAGGGTTCTCAGAGCACAGTCTCTCATCCATCACAAGGGGCATCACTGGGAAAAATGGAAATTCTCATCATGGAGTCTCACTCTAGATGCTCTGGCATAGGCCCAACAGTCTGCATTTTCATAAGTTTCTGAATCATGGGCTGGAGAAATGGGTCAGTGGTTAAGAGCACTGGCTATTCCTATAGAGGACTGGGGTTCGATTCCTAGCACCCACATGGTGCCTCACAACCACCTGTAACTCCAGTTCCAGGGGATCTGATGTCCTCTTCTGGTCTTCACAGGGACCAGGCATGGGTATGGTGCACAGACACACACGGAATGTGATTTGCTATCCTTCTGTTATGAACAGGAACCAAAGAACCCAGTGATACTGAGTCCAGTACCCCTTCAATGACTTACCGATGGAGTTCTCAGATATTTTGGAGAAGAAAACACATCGAGGAGCAGCCACATGGCAATAAAGAAGAGGAATTTATGTGGCTGTAAATGTTGCTGAAGCGTAGAGAAGAGAAAACGGCTGTAAGAACTTAGGCAATGAGTATGTCTGATATGGCTAGGCAAGGAAGGAATTCTTGTCAGGTGGGGATGTCCATGGATACCGATTTTGTAAGAGTCTGGCTTTAGGGGATTGGCAGTCACACCAACAGTTTTTAAGAAGCCACATTGCTTCAGTTTTTCAATTTTAATTTTTTAAAGATTTATTTTGTTTTTAATTATGTGTGTGTACATCTGTGCTGCTGGGTTCAGGCATCCGTGGATGAGAGAACATGTTTTTGGATTCCCAGAAATGGAGTTACAGGAGTCTGTGAGGGGCCCATCATAGGTGCTGGAAAATGAACTCAGGTCTTCTACAAGAGCAAAAAGTGCTTGCTGAGTTATCTCTCCAGGCCCTATATTATAATCCTAAATCAAGTGTCCTTCTCGAGGGACAATAACAAATGCTGAGCTTTTGTGAAAGTGTTTATAGGTTATCTAAATTCCCTTTATATAAGTTATAAAACAAATTTTACTAGAAACAAAATGCTCTACCAAACACGACCAAGGTCAACTCCGACTTGGCTTTGCACTAATACTACTTTCTCATTTATACCGGTTAGTGATGAACTAGCCACTAGGATAATGGAAAGGACCATAAGGAGCCGCGTGACGCTAGACAATGCACCTCTGTTACTTGGTCTTATTTTCCTCAGCTGTTTAATGACAATAACAGTAGTGGGTAGTGTCTCTCTCTGCGGGGTGCTGGGATAGTAAGTGGAGTGAGGCACAGCAGCTCCTTAGCCCAGCAGCTTGGGGACGTCACTTTTGTTATTTATGACCACTGTCATCGGTGAGTGAAAAAAATGGGCACAGAAGGACGAGTGAACGCGCTAACAAGCAATGAAAGAGGGAAAGAGAGCCAGCAGAAGGGGCAAGCTTGCTCTTCCGTGTGGGGAGGGATCGTGTCCTTTCCGGGAACCCCTTGTAGGGTGGAGTAGAAGATGGCTTAGCCTTGTGTCTAGCTTGGGGCAGGATGGTCTCCGAGCTCTCCAGAAGGAAAGCGGAGTTCTCTGATCACTGTGTGTCCTCATGACTCGCCCCCGTCTCCCATCTGCTGAGAATGTACGGTTCTGTCTGCAGTCCTCTCTGAGGACATGAACCTCCCTTGGCTTCACTTGGCATTTTTACTCAGAGTCACTTGCTGTGCTAGGACTCAACTGCACAGTCAATGCCAGTTTCTAGCCTGCTGAGGGCTGCAGCTTTTCGTCCTTAAACCAAAAGTCAGACTGTTCGTGGCAGAGTAAGCAAGTAGCAAACTCAGCAACCACCTCAAGTACCCGTGGAAGCCTTGAGGGGACAGGCTCCCCGCATGTGACTTCCTGTGTGGTTTTGGTGAATTCACTTCATCTCTGCTGGTGGGCCTTAGCTGGAGCAAGATTAAGTGTTGAAATACCTGCCCATATTATTTCAACATTCTATTTTAAAACAATTATTTACATAAATTTTTCCTAGAAGAATAAATGCTAGGGAATCCAGTCACCTGATCCAGTGTGTGCCTTGAATCTTTGGACTGAAGGAGATCACAATCGAAGTGAAATTATACATTCAATACTGGTGACTGCCCGGGCATGGGAACTCATCCTTTAGAGCTCTTCCTTTCCTCTGACAATGCTAATCCTTCTCATCCATCTCTAGAGCCTCACTACATGAAAAATGGCTCTCACACCACTTCTAACAACACCCCAAGTGCTTCCCTCTATGCCAGGGAATCTGCCCAGCATTTTATACTACACTAAATGTGTAGGTAATCATGTGTGATCTTGTATGTCCATAGGTGGATGTTTATGTGTGCAGGTGCTCACCTTCATGTGTACATAAGTGTGACTGTGTGTATGCATGCACCAGTATGTGTGCACCTATGTACACATGCATGTGGCTTGTTAACCGCTTCTTCCATGCTACCTACCATCATCTTTCAGGAGGATTTCCTGAAGCTGCAGCATCTATTCCAGACTCACGTGGGCAGCGGGTACTGACAACTCCTCTGTTTTTTGCACAAATGTCCTTAGTTTAATTACAGGTCGGTATCATGCTTGTTCCCCACCCCTTCCTTGAATGATTACCTTCAGGGACTGTCACAGCTCTCCTCTAGTCACCTGGCAGACACACCCTATGTCACATAGTCTTCCTGGCTTGCTGATTGCAGACTCTCCCCTGGTCTCCTCCTCCAGCTCTCCTTCACTGTGGTCCCCCTTGCTCCTTTGTTACTGCACTAATTTCCTAAGTGCTTTCCTTGCCTCCTCATCTCCCTGCTCCTGTGCCTACTTTGAGAATGAGCATGCCAAAGTGCTCTTTTTAATGCATGCATCCAATCTTGTCCTTCCCCTGGTTACCAACAGAACCAGATGCATCGAATCTAAGCTCTTTTAGTTTTAGAAAAACAAACAAACAAAAGAATGCTTAAAGCAGCTTGGCCTGGCTCCTCCTCTCATATCAGCATCTTTATTCTCTTCCCATCCTCATTTGACCACCCAGCTAGGTCTCTTCAGATCTCTCTGCCGTCATCCTGATACCCTGACCCATTGTGTCTTTGCATGGTCTGGTCATTTTGTTTGGAAAGTCCCGTTTTTCTTTTTCCGTGCTGGTGAACTGCTATTAACTTCAAGTTTCAAGTTCAGAGTCATCTGTCCTGCGAGTTCTCATTGATGCCCTTTGGGCAGGTAAGTCTTTATCCTACCACTCCTGGAACACATTTCCATTGTATCACTTAACCACAAGCACTCTGTTTATCTACAGGTCAATGCCACCAGCCAATTACAGCTTCTCTGGGTGTAGGGTCCCTGTCTTCTTCGTCTTTGGATGTCTAGCACCAAGCATGGTATTAGGCATATCTGAGGAACCTGGTAAATGCTTTTTGAATGAATAAATAAATGAATGAATGTTATATTGCCTCCCCAAACCAATCACTCTAGCCATAAAAAAATGGGATGCTTCAGTTGACTGAAACCAGCAGTGCTGAATATAAATGTGTGGGGAAAACCAATCCTGCCAATCACACGGCCAACAGAATGAGGTGAATTATCAATGCAGAGGCAACCGTGGCATCTGGAGTTGGATTCAGGGGCAGCAGGTCAAGCCTGTGCCTCTGGCCCCCTGTGGGGTTATATATACCCCTAGTCTAGCTGCAAGACACTACAGTGTTCCCAGAATCTCAGGAAAGGGGGAAATGGTCTTTATGTGTGTGTCTACACTAGAAGCTTTCAAATGATCTCAGGATTCACTAGTTAGTGCTGGTCACAGTCATAGCTCTGCGTCAGACTCTGGTAAGTGGAGGGGTGGGATCTGTGCCTGAGCTTAGGTAGGATTCCTGCTAGGTTAGAGATGGATCTATTTTCTATAGTCACATGGCAAAAAATAATGATCCCAAAATGATCAAGGTTTGACTGCTAAGAGAACAGGCTACTGGCATTGCCTAGGCAAACTATAATAAGAAACAAAGAACAAGCCCATCAGCATCCTGCTTCAGTCACCAGGAAATAAGCACACATTCCTGCCTTCTGACCCCCAGCCCCTGAACTTCTTTGCTTGATGCTTCTGAGCCTCCTTTGCTACCCAGGTAGCCAACTAGGAATGCTGGGAGCCTGATGTTCCCAGCCTAGGAACAGACCTTAACCAATGGTCGCCCAGTGTTTTCAGCTAGATTGTAGAGAAGTCCAATTGTTTTCATCCCTAGGAAACATACTCTGATGTTTGCTATGCACGGGCTCCCAGAATGTTCCTAATAAAATTCAGTTCCCGCTATGCACTGTGGCAGCTGGCTTGACCATACATCCTTGACAGTTGCTTTTCTTTCACCGGATCACATTTTTAGACCATTATGGTGTGTGTGCCAACTCTTTTCATTTCTTAATTCAGAGCTAGGGTTTAGGCAATATCAAATAAAGGTGCTCTCTACCATATAGCCGCTCCTCCCTGAGTCTTTCCATCTGCGGGGAATGTGCTTCCTCTTCACCTTCTCAGCATCAATGCCAGTTTCCCTGGGAAGCCTTCCCTACCCTCCCCCCACCCACCCCACCCCCACTCCACCCCACTCCCACCACACACACCTAATGCCTCCCAGTGTCCAGGCTTATACTCTATAATTTCCTGCAATGGTTATATTTTTATTGTTTAACTCTTTGTCTTCCACCTTTAGCCTAACTAGACTTGACCTGCGGAGGGCAGGGATGCTGTCTTCACTCACTTGCGTTTATATCATTGGCATCTAGTGCAATGGCTGGCACAAAACTGAGCCAGAGACTTAGGGGCTTTTAAATAAGATGAACCTTATGAGGAACGAAAATGTAAATGCAGAGTCATTTTCACAGGTGGAATTATCAAAAGGTTGAATGAAAAAAAAAGACATCTTATCCATATGACTTTGGCGTAGTAATTATTTCCCGTGGTAAACACAAATTTTCCCCATGTAATGAAGCCCAGTGTCTGAAGGAGAATCTTGACAGGGTTCATTAACATCCATAAAAGAGGTCATATTATATCACCTTTGTTTTTTTTTAAGATTTGTTTTGTATCATTCCACCCCTCCTCCAACTCTTCTGACATCTCCTTATCCCCTCTTAAATTTATGAATTCTTCAGTTACAATTAACAACAGACACAGCCTTTAACATTATATGTTTGGGCAACTGTAGGTGGACTCAACAGGTTGAATTTATGTACACACACACACACACACACACACACACACACACACACACACTTGCCTCCTAGGTCCCTTCTCCTGAGACAGGGAGTGAATGCAGGTTTTCTGGGGCATTAGACTACTGGACTTTGGAGTTTCTCTTCGTGGAAAACGGCAGCTCTAAATTCCAGTGTAGCACAAAGCCTTGGCCAGAAGCCCCAGCTGCAAAGGGCTCTCAGGTGTAATCTTTACTAGTTCACACAACGTAGGATTCTGGCTTGGTTCAGCGACACCAGGCTCCTCTTACCCCATGCTCCTGACATATTCACGTGACCATCATGACTTGTTTACACAGCTTCTTTACTGGGGGAGTCTCCCTCCTTCCTTTGCCAGCCCTGACCCATGTTTTTGTTTTCCCATAGAGTTTGGTCTCACAGAATCTTTTTCGACTTTTTCTTGTCCAGAGGTCTCCCTTTCATTGTGAAGGCCCACAAACTGGGGGAGTGCGACATAAATTGACACGTTTGTGCATGGACCACACGTTCTCTCTCTACATTGCTCATTTTATTTGGGAGGCTCAGAACAGGTTTTGCACCTTGATTCCATTCAGCACTAAAGGAAACCCCAAGACCCCAAAACTACGGTCAAAAACCAGACCCCAGGCTTCAAGAAGCCTGCCATCATGAAATTCTAGAAAGCAGTCAACTACCGTCGTAGACACTGGGGCCCTGAAGTCACAAAATCAGACAACCTGACTTACGTCCCACTCTGCAATTGCAGAAGCAAGCAAACAACAACAACAACCAAAAAAAACCATGCTTCATTCAGAAAAGCTAGAAGCCAGGCCTCCCCCATCCCTTTCTCACCACTAAAAACAAACAAACACACCAAAAACAAACAAACACAAGCAACCAAACAAACAAAAACTCAGTTCTCAGACCCTGCCTAGCTGACTCATTCTCAGGCACCCTCCAGTACCAAGCCACAGGGTTTGAGGACACTCATCTCTTAGAGCAATAAAAGTCATCTCTTGGCATTTTGAGGTTGAACTGAGTCTATTTCATTTTCCTCCACCGAGTCATTTCTTACAAACACTCTGCTATACTCTGGGTACAGCGGAAGGAGGGAGATACAAAGGAATGGCCCGCGGAAGCAAGGTGGTGGGTGAGCTTGGGACCAGCGCTGGCTTTGCCATTTAAAAGGGTGAGCCCTTAGCACAGTGGCTCTCAACCTTTCTAATGTTGTAGCTGTTTAACACAGTTCTTCATGTTGTGGTGACTGCCAACCATAATATTAAACTCTAATTTTGTTAGTTATGGGTCATAATGTAAATATATGGCATGCAATTCCAAAAGGGGTCGTGACCCACAGGTTGAGAACCACTACCTAGTCACATAATCAGTCAGAGTCGGATTTTTGTTTGATCAAAGGAATCTAATGATGATATTTACTTAACATTCCCACTAGGATTAAATTAAAATATCTATACTTAGTCCCTTTCTTGGGTCATTGTATGTTTTTGTCTGCAGAGACTTGGAATAAATTTGAATGAAGAACATATGTGAGTCTTCCAGTTCAGTTGGGAGATGGGAAGTCTGTAAAGGGATAGGATTCTATTAGCAGATCCAAGAATAGAGGATGGTGCCAACACACTTGTTGTAGAAAGGACCGACACAATGAGGACATTCAGAAAGGAAGATAATTAACTTTGCAAAATAAGTAGTGTCACATATTTGTATGATCATCCTCTGGTAAATATAATAAATCAAACAGAAGCCAGAAAGTATTGGATAATGCAAGAGTTTAAAAAAAAAAAGAAGGAAAACTAAAGGAAGGAAAGATCACGTGTGGGGAGGAAGGCCTGCAGAGCGGAAGAAACAGGCGTCATCTCCTGCCTACCTGGCCAAGCGTGCACTCCATGCCACCCAGGAAGTCAGCCTCCTTCAGCCCATTGTGGTTGCTGCTGATGTCATGGACTTCAAACCGGAGACGCTGAACCTCTTCAAAGTAAAAGTCCACCGTAAACAGTTTGGAGTACACCGGGTTTATGCAGGTACGGATCACCTCCGTCCTGTCCACCTGAAAGAAGGAAGAGAAAAACCCACAGGGATTAGGATATTGTTATCAACCTTCAAGCAGATTAATCTTGTGGCACATCCCCGCATTCCAAACTATAAATACCCTCCGGAGAGTCATTAGGGCTGGCGAACTGAAACTCGACCACTACTCCAGAGAATGAAATAAACGTTGGTGCAGACAGTTTTACTAGACATGACAGTCTGAGGTTCCGTGTTTGGAGATGTCAATCATGTTATAGGGACTGGATGATGGAACAGAATGAGATCCTCATTAGTGCAGGAGAGCCTGAGAGAACATCTGGGCTCAGTCGGAAAGACATCTGTGATCAATTAGTGATGTCTGCTGAGCACAGTGATGGCAAATGATAGGCTAGCTGTCTCATTTCAGCCAAGTCTACTCTAATGGCGGTTTCCATCTCAAGATTCCCAGGGCAACGAAGAGGAGGGCCATGGGAATGAAGATCAAGCTCCCTTTGTTATCACGTACACTCTCCATTAGGCAGGCATTCACCCATTCACTGCAATCCCTAGTCTTTCGTTTTCTCATCAGCGAACCGGCAAACTAGAGGAGAGGAGGATGAGGGGCATCTACTGTTCCAACGTGCCATGAGTTGTCCTTCTTCCTGTCTCCTGTCTGGCCCCTCCTCCCAGATCCAAATCTATGAAGAGGTGGGTCTCAATACAAGAGTTTCCTGGGCTCTTCTGGGAGGGGTCTGTAGAAAGAGGGCTGGGCAGGCTTTGAGAGATTCCGGCCCGCCCACACAATACAGATGTTGTCGGAGTCTCTTCCCCTCCATCCATCCCCAGAGCTTGTGCTGGGACATGGTGACACCAGCCCTCATCCTTCCTTGCCCTCTCCATCTCAGGCTTTGTTACTGTTTGTTTTTAAGATTTTAAAAATTATTATTTTAATATGTGTATGTGCGTCTTTGTGCGCATGTGTGTATACTATGTGAGTGTGTTGCTTGCAGACTCTAGAAGGCAGTGCTGTATCTCCTGGAGTAGTCATGGATCACCTGATGTAGGTGCTGGGGACTCAACTCGGGACTTCCATTAAGTCATCTCCTCAGTCCCTGTTTCTTATTTTTGAGACAAGGTCTTTCTGGGTAGGATGGTTGAGAATAACTATGCATCTAGGCAGACCTGGAATTTATGGTAATTCTCCTGTCTCAGTTTATCGCTGAGTGCTGGGGTTACAGGCATGTAGTGCCATATCTGGCCTTTTGTTCCCACCTCTTGCCCAGTCAGATCAAAGGCGGTCATGGCATTTTGTTGTGATACTCCTAATGTCTTATCTGCCTGGGTTAGCTCTTTGCTCTTGTCCCAGGAGAGTTTAGCTCTTTAGGGGCTCAGCTTCACCGGCTGGGCTCTCTCTGATTTTGTTATCAGTTTCCTGCCCAGATCTGGGCCGCTAAGTTTCTTCTCTTTCGCATTTGTCAAAGCCATTAATGTTCTTGGAAACCTGGAAAAAAATCTTCCAGCAGTTTCCAATGGGAGAGAGTGGTTCTTCATGTTCCACAAATCAACAGGAGCCTGCTATTCCTACAGCGTGCCAGCTCTCAAGTAGACTTGTCTGCTGACTGCCTCTCAAGTGCTGGTTCTTAGAACAAATTAGACCACCACGTCCCTGCTCTCCCATAGGTAAGGGAAAACAACATCCGTCCAGAGGAAAAAGGCCACAACCCTGTCATCCATGCCCGTGTTGCTCCACTAAGAGAGTCTCGCTCCATCTGTCCCTCACAACACTTGGTGCAACGTCTTGACCCTGGCCCTGGCCACCTGCCTTCTTGTGCTGGATTCTGTGTGAGGGGAACTTAAGGATGGGGGGCACCCATTGTGCGTACACAGGTGAACAATCCAGGTTTTGAGGAAAATGAAGACCTAGCCCTTGTTGTGTTGCTATGCGTGCTTCAGAAGGCCCTGTCTTAGGGCCACTGTGCTTAGGATTTTATAAGTTGCTGCTCAGATTGGTAGTTATTTAACTATTCTGACACCTCATGATTCAGCTCCTATTTTAGATGAATTTTACACTATACATAAACACATGTATATATACATATGTGTACAGATATGTATACACACATCTATACATACATGCACACTTATACACACATATAAACTCATTTGAGGGCAGAGTTGATCCTTCCACCGACTGTGCCAGTACAAGAATTTGCTGGCATAATTTTTGACTGATTTTTTTCTTGTTCTGAATAATGGTGGACATCAGGTTACAAGCTTGTGGGTCACCAGTTAAAGGTGATGTGGAGATAGCTCTTTTCCTCCACTCAGTGTGTTTTCCCCTCCATCTCCAGTGAATAAGGGTCTGTTTTCTATTTTCCATTTGGACAAGGATGTCAGAACAGCTGACAGCCTTTCTGCATTCCTCTCCATGGCCAGGGGCTTCCACACTAAGAGAGGGCAAACACTCCACAGGCCTTGTATGTCCTTTCAAGCCCTTCTCCATCTCTCACGGGATGGCTCCAATTGGCCCTGAGAGACCTGTTTTATTTTAACATCTGGTCCAAATGCATAAAGTAATAAATTACAAAACAAGAGTTAAGTGTATTCATTTAGTATCTTTTGATAGAGAAATTGGTTACAGGTAGATTTGACCTCTTCAGGGCAGAGAAAAGAATATATTCTCCCATTGTGATTGAAAAAAGAGCATCTTGGACAGGCTCAAATGATGAGAGACAGGAGATGGAGACTCTGGTTTTAGTTACTTGTGTTAGACACTTCAGTTGACACAAATGGGTCACTTTTTTAAATTTTCAAGTGTAATTCACACACTAAAATATGGTTCATATTGGCATTAAGCTACACATCTCAATAGGCTACCCAAGGTGAGCCACCAGTATGCGACCCTATCCCATGGAAATGAGAAATGGGAAGAAATGAAGTAATACGTATGTACTTGTGGAGATTATGATCTGCAATAATAATCGGCAGCCACTTGGAACCCCAAGAACAGAGTGCTCAGATGCAGAGGGAAGGCAGTGAGGAGAGTGCTCCGGAAGGTTCTAAGTTTTCTGCACCCCCAGGCATTACGAGAGATGCATCATCCTTCTGGAGGCTGAAGACAGAGTTCCCAGAGCAATAGCCTTGAGCAGCACATGCTCCTCTGTGAGGGATGTCACATTCAAGGCAAGCATCTCTAAAGATCCTTACTAACTGGTACTATCAGCTCCCACAAGGGAACAGTCCTTAAAACCCCAACCCCTGACTCTGTTTGCATGAGTAAAGGGTGGGACCCAGCAGTGCCGAGTCTTAAAAGCTATCCAGGCAGAACTGCATCGCCTGTGGGCTGGGCTTGAAGGTGTGAGCCACCACTCTCTGCATGTCCTAGGCAGGTGCGCTGTGGACTTGGCCAGTCTTTGAGAAACAAGCTGTCCCCCTGTGAGGAGAGGTTCTTATTGTTGTTAAAGTGTGGTTTAGTCTTGCTTGCTCTCTTGTCACCCGGTTTGCAAAGGCACCAGTGCTTATCCAGCTCCTGTCTTCCACCATCATCATGAATCCTATATCCACAGTGCTTTAGAATTCTCAGGACCTGCTCATATCCATTTAAATAATTTATTTCTTTATGTGTGTGTCTACACTTGAGGGCACTTCTGCCAAGATCAGAGGTTGCTTTGTAGGAGTCGGTTCTCTCCTCCTGTCCTGTGGGTCCGGGGAACTGAACTTGGCTGCAGGTGCCTTTACCCACTGGTCCACCTCTCCAGCTCTCATGCACATTCATGTGCTAACTTGGGTTTTTGCAGCAACCATGTACGATAGCACTATACTCTTTTCCACCCGAGATGATTCCTGGACATATATGCAAGGTACTAGATAATAATGCAGGCTCTTGACACTCAGCCTGCTGACGGGCTGCATCACCTGGCCCTAATTTCATGTCTATTCATGTCCCTCATGGAAAGGCAAGTGTGGCTAGGTTATGGAAGAGAACCCAGCCACAAATAATCACAGCTAATGGTGCTCTTTGAAAACATTTCATCTCAAATGTTTTTTAATACATTGACCTTCAAGTAACTAATATTTTTTTCACATGGACACTCATTTAAAACACTGCCAGTGTTACCAAGGCATAATTGCCACTAAGAGTAGTCAACGTTTTTATAAAGTTTATTTTCTGTGCGTGCTCAAGTATATGCATGTAGATCATATGCATGCAGTGCCTAGGGAAGCCAGCAGAGGGTGCAAGATCCCATGCTTAGAACTGGTGTTACAGGTGGTTGTGAGTGCTGGGAACCAAACCCAGGTCCGTAGCAAAAATAACAAATATTTCTTAACCACTGAGTCAGCTCTCCAGTCCCAAGAACTCGTCTTACATTATGTTTTTATATATGCTCATATTTGTAAAACTATGACCATGGTCAAGGCTGTGAATGTATCCCCATCTCTCCAAGTGTTCTCATTATAACCTCCTCTCAGCTCCCTACCCCACCCATCCTCAGGAAACTGGCATTTGCTTTCTGTCTGTAGAGATTGTTTGTAAACCCTGTATCATGACACAAACACTATATAACAGGCACATTAACATGTACATAACACATATCTTTTTGTCTTTCAGCCAGCATATTTATTTTGAGTTTTGTCTATTGTTGTCATATGGCTTGTTCATCTGGGAGTTGTAAATAGCTCCTTTGGAAAATTCTCACGTGCAATCAGGAGCTGAATTTGCTACTGAGAACCCGCATGGATAATGGATGTGGTGACATGCATTTACAATCCCAGTGTCGTGGGGAAGGAGGAAACAGGCAACTCCTTGGGCTTGTTGGCCAGCCTAGCCTAATAGACAATCTTTGGGCCAATCAGATATCCTGTCTCAAAAATAAGGTGGATGGCTCCTGGGGAACAACGTACAAGGCTGTCTTCTGGTCTTTGCTCGCACGTGCACCCTCATACAGGTGCACCTCAACACACACCCATTTTTTGTGGGTTCCACAATTCCACTATTGGTCATTTGGATGGTTTCCAATTTTTGATTATTGCACATAAACCTGCAAGTCTCTTTATGTGCAAACCTTTGCATGGGCATGTTGTTTATCTTGTAGATACATGCCTAGGAGTGGAGGAGGTGTATTTAACTTTTCAAGTTTGAGTAGGTAGGCAGTACTTTCATTGTGGGTTTAATTTGCATTTTCCCTAAACCAATGATGCCTGAAATCTTTTCATAAGTGATTTGTCATCTGAATGCCCACTTTGGAAGTAGCCATTCAAATCTCTGACAAGCAGTTGCTTGGCTACTCATCCTTATGATAACAAGATTATATACTCAGCAGGAGAAAGAAAGCCAAATGTTCCTGTTTAGACATAGCTTACAAGTAAAAAGTTGGATTTGAACCCAGGCAGTTGGCTTCTGGAGCTGGCGTGTTTAACCTTGTTCATGTTCATCATTGGTCTCGCAAACCTAAAGCTTTTCTTCATAAATACCCTCCCACCAAGCTTCAGAACCTGAGTTCTAGCCCTAGGACCTACACGGGAGAAGGAGAGAACAGATGCCTGCAGGTCGTCCTTTGACCTCTGTATGCACACTGGGACATGTGTGGTCCCTAATAAATAAATGCAAAGTTAAAAATTCACCGGTGTAAGTGAGGAAGAGGGAAAGGTGAGCACCTGTCCCTTAGGCCAGACAATAATGCTCTGGAGTTTCTAGGAGAATACAGAACTTTGTTCCCAATAGACCCTGGTGAAGAATGACATCACAGACCAGAGGACTTGACTAGGGCCCCAGGGCAAGCTCAAAACTAGATATTTCCTCAGACTGATATTCTATAAGTATTCTTTTTTCCATATTTATTCAGGGTGGATAGAGAGAAACTAATTTTCTCAGAATGAAGAACGGATAAGCTTAGGCGCTAGAAAGAAAGGAGCTATTACAGGCAGTTTTTCAAACCATATTAACTTCCAAGAGGGTATATTAAACCACATAAAGTCCTGATACTAAAACAGATGGCTGGGCTGGCAGAAAAAAACACCGCTCTGTCCCTGGACCTCAGCTGTCGCTCAGCACCTGCAAGAATTCATGTCTCCTTTAAGCCACCCACCTAGTGGCACTTACTTAAAGCAATCCTGGAAAATGACTGCACCCTTCTTTCTAGAAACATCCAGCCAGGTGCCTCTCAGAGATTCCTCTCCAAACTGGTACTCTTCATCTGCCCCACGGTAAAACCTCCCAGCCCTGGAGAGCAGGCTGAGCAGGAAGGGGAGGGGCTTTCTCCCATTGGTAGTTCACTGAGTCCTCCCTCCCTTTCTGTCCTCCGCCCTACACTTGATCATCTCTCAATATCAGAGCCTCTGGTACAAGAGGTGTTCTGTTTCAGGGCCCCGGAATCAACGCTGCTGTTGAACATATAGCTGGGCGTTGCTGTCACAATGGACATACCCTGGAGCTTTGATATTGTTCAAAACAGCCAGCAGAATTGCACCACTTTGCCTGGAAGTGTGGTCCAACATTTAGTTACGTAAGTGCCACTCGGCTGGTGCCTTCGGAGCCGCCTACAGTGTCAGCAATGGGCCTCAGGTGTCCACTCCATCTATTACCGTTCCTGTAGGCTACCGGCTCTATGAATTTGGAACATTCAGTCGTGCAATGGGCTGGCATATACATGCAGCCTCAAATATGCCATCAGGAGCTGAATGCCTCTGTCCTCCACAGTGCACTTTTCCCTCTCACAGATGCTCAGCTGGTGAGGCTCAAGTTTCCTGATTACTATCCAAGCCCTATTGCCTTGGGTCTCTGCTCAGTTATCTTGGAGGTCCTGCCACTGTCTTAGAGTTGCTTGATAGATCTTTGCATGGTGTTCCAATACAGTTCAAATGGCAGCAACTAGCCACATGCGTCTTACTAAACTTGAAGTGGGGCCAGTGGGACATAGGAACTGATTTTTATATTTTACCTGAATGTAATTATTTTAGATTTAAATACTCGTGGGTGGACAGCACCGTTCTTGCCTGTGTCAGCTCTATTTCCCTGCGGCTTAATGAAAACCTATATGATATGCATGTACTCGCATAATGAGGCTGGGGATTCCCAGATGGTTTCAATATAGGGCAGTAATTCTCGAGCCTTGCTGTGTCTTAAAGCCACTTGGGGATTTCCAGACCAATTAAATTAAGATTCCCTAGAGCTGAAATGTAGTCAATAGCAGTTCATAAATCTACCTAGGTGATTCCAATGTGTAGTTAAGTTTCAGAATCAGCAACTTATTATCGGCTGTGTTGACTCAACTCCAAAGAGGAAGAAGACTACGGACCAGACCTACTCTGTGTGTGTGACCTACTGTGGGCACCACACTTTGTACACTAAGACAATCCAATATCTTTAGAAGTGAAGGAAATAGTCTTACTAGTGGATTTTTCTTGCTCCCTCCTTTCTCAAATTTGGCAATGACCGTGTCTCCCACCCACCACTCTGGCAGTTCAAGAAGAACAACACCTCCCCGACCTCCCCTGTGTGCCATGTCACAGCGAGAGAAGCTTCTCAGTATTACTATTCCAGGACACCAAAACATCTCCTGACTAATTCCTTCAATGTCACCTGCACAGCTCAACAGGGACCCTTCACTGACTTTTTCCCTCCAGAACGCTGATCAGTTCTATGATATTTTATGTTTTGCTATCCACCCATGAGTATTTAGTTTCCTAGGGATCAAACATGCCATAAAAGTCCTGCGAATGTCAAAAGAGGTAAAACTGTGGCTGGTAGCTCTTAAATGAGATCTGATCTTGGTTCCATCTGCTTGGGAAGCAAGCATTTTACCTGCCAAGCCTTCTCCCCAGCTTGACTCCTCAAATTCTTCCAATTTAGACGGGGACCTCTCTCCAGTGGCTCAGGAGACATGCAGATGCTCCAGGCCCAGCATGCTTAAGAGAATCTACTTCAAAAGGAAGGATCCATTTTCTCCGTTTTAAATTAGCTGTCTTTGCCTGCTCACTGTGAAGAGAGGACAGAATGTTCCAGAATCAAGTGTAGGAATGTGGTGGACTGTGCTTACACAAAGTGAAGCCAGGGCCAGATCTTGAGCACAGGGAAGCATGGGGGCTCACCCCACTCAAGCGCAAAGCGGCGGAGCAGTGTTCACTTCGCACAGGATGCTGGCTGTTAATAGGATGTTCCCATCGTATAGACTCTGGCACCTCCGCAGCATCCTCCAGAGAGGTCATTCGAGGCTGGAGAGCCTTGGTTTTCTTATTCATTGGTATTGAAAATAGCGCAGGAACTCCTCTGCAGGATGGTACACACACATCTCAAGCCAAGCACAGTCACCAGACAGAAGGTGTGAAGGTGAGATGGGTGGGGGTCCCCAAGCCCCCTTCACTATGGGTGTCCTGTGCAAAGTTCTGTAGCTATCCTGTAGCTTTCTCTTCTACCCTAACTTCTTTAGAATCATCATCCATTCTGCTTATGAGTCAATTCCTAATTGTGCTGATTGTGAATCAACCACAGGGTCCTAATGGACCTGTTCAGGGTACCGCAGGGTAAGGAAAAACAGATAAGTCATATGCCCACTACCGTTGCCTGTGGGTCTCTGTTATCTGTTACCTTTTCCTGATGGCTTCAACCAGGGAAACAGGTCACCTTCCCCCCCCCCCCCCCCGAGTGGTTTATTTTGTTGTTTTGTTTTGAGATAGGATCTCACTATGTAGTAGTCTGGACTGACCTCAAACTCACAATTTTTTCTTTCTAATGCCTGGATTATAGGCATGAACCACAACACCTGGCCTTTGCCATTTAAAAATTTCTTACTTGTTATGTTATTTTGTGTGTATGGGTGTTTTTTTCCTGTGTGTATGTCTGTGCACCACATACATGCCCGGTGCCTGAAGAGGCCAGAAGAAGGTGTTGGAACTGAAACGACACACAGATGGTTGTGAGCTGCCATGTGGGTGCTGGGAATTAAACCAAGGCCTTCTGGAAAAGCAACCAGAGGTCTTAACCACTGAACCACCTCTACAGCTCCTCAGATTTTGAATGTAAGCCATCGACAGCAGTCATTTCAGGTGTGTTACTGAAGCTGAGAATGCCCTTTAGTTCTGAGCCATCAGTGGGAACACAGAGTCCGGAAGGTACTTCTGACTGTCTGTGAACCTTGCGAGAATGATCCCTCAGCAATGTCATCAGGGGGCAGTCAGCTGGCTCCCTGCCATGTGTATGTCATTCCTTGGATGTTTGCTGATTCCATTTTCAGAAGAGGAAACTGTAACCTACAGAAACTGAAATGATGATCTTAATCTCTCTAGCTACACATCGACAGTTGAGCTATGCTGGTTCCTTGACTTCCCAGGCATGTTCTCTACCTCCCCCAACTCTCTAGTCCATGACTTTCTATACAACATGCCTAGAGGACCTGGTAACCAGCATTGATTCTAAACATAAATGCATGCATACATTCATCCAGCCTTTGGCAGGATTTGTCAGTGAAGGCCAACCTCTTACAACAACTGAAAAAAATTTAAAAAGAAGAAAAAGATTCCTTGAAGGAATCAACACTGTGGAAGCAGGCAATGCCAGGAAGCAGGGTTCCCACAACGGGCCAGGTAATTCACCTTTACTATATGAACAGTGTGGGGAAAGGACCTCAAACTACATCAGACTGGGATGGCCAACTGACAGAGACTGCATGGGTGGGTGTCATGGGTGTCCTCAAAGAAGGATGCTTAATAATTCAAAGTCTCAGTGACTCTGGCCAAAACATTAGCTCTGCAAGCAGCTATCACTAAAGGCTTCTGCAGTTAGATACACTGAGAAAGTGTTTTCCACTGTGTTCAGATCTTAGAATGTCATCAATCAGGATACCTATATTAAAATATGTTGAGCTCTGGCCGGGTGAGGTGGTGCACACCTTTAATCCCAGCACTCGCGAGGCAGAGGCAGAGACAGATGGATGTTTGAGTTCCAGTGAGTTCCAGGGCAGCCAGGGATATACAGAGAAACCCTGTCTTGAAAAAGAGACTTGAGTTCTGCAGTAAATAAATATTCTGCCTTTTCTAATGCTTCCATGCATATTTATCCCTCATTTTCTTCTTAAAATATATACATGTTGATATCAAAACATTTCAAGGAGTTTGTACCAAAATATTAGCAAATTAGATATCTGTTTAATATCTTGGGTATTTTCTGAGTAAAAATGTTCAAAAAATAAGTGAGACCAGTTAATTTATGTATCCTTCATATACCGTCAGAAACCATAGCTTGTTCAATATTTTCATATCAAAGCAACAAACAAATGATTATTAGTTTATGAATGCATAAATACTAAACATATGATGTTTTTGTTTTATATAAACACATGTTTATGTTTCAATAGCTCCTGCCTCTAGTATTCCTTGTTGTCTCTCCTGACCAAGTTCTTCTCTCGTCTCCTCCCTGAACTCCTACCGGAAGCCACACTCCAGTTACAGGTTACCAGTTTCTTACTATCATGACACTTTAGCCCAAAGGTGAGAAGGCAGTTGGCAGAAACACCTAGGTTTCTGTGGAGTAGGGCCTGGATCCCAGTGTGTATACAGAGCCTACCAGCTTTTGTCTATGCTTGGTGGGGTCACACAGCTTTGTCGGGTGAGTGTCACAAGACTTGTCCACGTGACAAATCTGAGACACCCAGGTAGCGGTCACTAACTGTGCACCTGGATTTTGTCACCACAGAGGCTCAGTAACCCACGCCTAATCCTTTTCATGTTCACCCGTGATTCTTTCTATTTCCTGGTTTCTGGAACGCTTCCCCTGGAAGTCGGGAACTTTCAGTTTTACACAGCTGCCGCTTTAAAGGTCGCAGTTGTGTGAAGGGGATGAGAGGAAACACTGTGGGGTGCATACCCCGAGTTTAGGAACACAGTGGGGTGCACACCCGGAGTTTAGGAACACAGTGGGGTGCACACCCGGAGTTTAGGAACACAGTGAGGTGCACACCTCGAGTATAGAAGCTGCAATCTCTTTCTTGAACACTAAAATGTTCTAGACTATTACAGATGATAACTCCCTCTTCACTCAGGTGATTTAAGCTGTTCCATATATCACCAAAATCTCCAAATGTCCCACTTTTTAAACACCGGAAATGGTCCCTGGTGGACAAACAGGATCGGTAGTCAGGAGATTAATTTCAGTGGAGTATTAATTCATGAGCAGCCATTCAGGTAAAATGAATCATCATGACAATGACCCTAAGATTGTCATCAATAATGGCTCTATTAGAAGAGGTAAAAATGTCTTTTTTCCTTTTCTCGTTTTTAACTGTGCCACCCAAAGGCTTAAATAAGTACATATGTCTTGTCACAAATCCATTGTTTTCAAGTCTCGCCTAGAGGCATCTCCTACGCATGTGTGACATCACTCCTGCTCATCTTCCATGGCTCTGTTGCCACACCGAAGAGCTTTTGCTGCTGGGCCCTTCACAACCAACACTGTCAGGAAGCCAGACCAGGTCTGTGATTGGTGGTCCTGCCAATCACACCATCATCACCATCAGCATCACTGAAATGATCATCAATTACCAATCCTTACCACACATGCTCACTGCACAAGCATGAACCTGGGAGTCTGGTGCTAGCGAAGCCGCCACAAGTCAAGCTGTTGCTTTATAGTAAAATTTTCAAGTAATAACTGGAGTTCTCTGAAGGCCTACACAAGTTCTGTGCTAAATTTCTGATATTCATCGGCTCCGTGAAACTATGAAATAGGCTTCTGTTTGCTTCTTGCTTACAGGGCTAGGGATTTCCAAAAATGTAACTCAAAATATATGCCTTTGTTACATACAGGGTCTACACGTGGCCTTCTAGAAACTGCTTTTCCCGTTTGATAACAATTAAACCAAACCATTTCTTTCTTACATCTTATTTATTTTTATATAGCAAATTCTTTTCTAAACTTTAATTTCCATGCATTAACTCAGGGAAAGCGTAATGAATTTATGTGATTTTTTTCAGGTCTGGATGAGGCCCTACAAATTCAGTTTTCCTCTGGGCTCATGCATCCATCTCATAGCAGAGTTCGAGGTATGATAGAGGCTCTGCCCAGGGTTGAAAGCCTGGGACACAGGAAGACATTCTGTGGGGTGGCAGCTGGGACTTATGGAGTCCTGCACTGGAGGCTCTCCTGCTACAACTCAGAGAAAGAGAGGGAAAGACCAATGTGCTCATGATGAGCATCTTCAGATGACCAGGGTGTGTGCTAAACGCAAGTGACTTTTCGTTATCGTCACAACCAGGTCTGCTAATTCAATGTAGACAATTTATTTGATCTGGCAGTTATTACAAGAGATGGGCCAAATGTTTCTCCTATATGTAAAAAAAGACGTCAAACTTTTAGGAGTTAACAGGCATGGACCAGAATGAAGCCATTTTGGTTCCATACAGGTAAGCTCTTTTTCCAATATTAGAAAGATCAAATAAAATGAATCAAAAAAAAAAGATCAAGGCATTATTTAGTGGGCAGGGAGCAGAGACTTTCTAAAAAATAGATTCAAGGAAGGAGGAAGAATGATTTAAAACGCATGCTGTTTCTCCCAAAGCTGAGTATATTTTTTAATGATTCATTTTTATTTTATGTGTATTGGTATTTTGCTTTCAGGCATGTCTGGGTGAGGGTGTCCGATCCCCTGGAACTGGAGTTGCAGACAGTTGTGAGCTGCCAGGTGGGTGCTGGGAATTGAACTCTGCAAGAGTAGCCAGCATTCTTAACTGCTGAGCCATCTCTCTAGCCCCACAATTTGGAGTTTTAATTCCATAACTGGATCCAAATGTGGGCTTTTCAGACCCAGGCTTTGATTGCAGGAGAGTGGCTGGGTTTGAGCCCCTATAGAAATCTATACCGTGGTTTGGAATATCTCTGGCTTGTCTCTAGCCTGCTACAAAGCGTGTGCACAGATGCATCCTCAGAGGAGAGAGTGTATTAACCATCTCTTGCTTCTCATATGTTTAATATTCTGATGGCTTGGAGACTTGCTGACCCTAGAATATTATCCTTCCCAGATCAACTAGTTCTTAGAGACAGCCAGTTTATCAACCCATGAGTGCCCTCTCATCGCAAACCAACCAACCAACCAACCAACCAACCAACCAACCAACCAACCAACCAACCAGGAGCCCACCTTCCAAGCACCTCCTTAACCACATCCCCTTGCTCTTCCCCAAGGCTCGGTATCAGACCAATAGATTTGGCTCTTTTGCCCTGTAGCCCTAGATGTAGTTTAAATTAATTACCCCATCTCAAACTACTTACCCCACAAGGACTGTTTCTTTCCATAGAAGCTACAATAGAGACTCCTGGCGAGTGGAACGGCTGATCCTACCTGAGCCCTCCTTCCCTTCCTCCCCTTTCTATGGGATGGAAAGGTGGAAATTTTTCCTCCAGCAATGGTCTTTTCCATGTCTACATGCCTTGCCACACCAGATTAAAACAAGTCAGGAAATATTTAATAAACAATGCCATAATGAGGTTGCAAATTTAATAGAATGAACAAAAATTTGGGGATCATGTTATGAATTTAAATTGCCTTTCACAGGGCTGGTGATATAGTTCAGTTGAAAGAGGACTTCCCACTGGAAATAGAGACGCGGGGCTTTAATTCCAGCACTTGGAGGCAGTGGCAGGCAGAGCTCTGAGTTCAAGGCCAGCCTGGTTTACAGAGTGAGTTCCAGAACTGTCGGGGCTACACAGAGAAACTCTGCCTTTGAAAAACCGGGGAGAGAGAAAGAGAGAGAGAGAGAGAGAGAGAGAGAGGAGAGCGACGAGAGGAGATGGAGGAGAGAGAGAGGAGAGAGACGATGAGAGAGAGAGAGGAGATGGAGAGAGAGAGAGGAGGAAGGAGGAAGAGGAGGAGGAGGAGGAAGAGGGAGGGAGGAAGGAAGGAAGGAAAGAAGGAAGGAAGGAAGGAAGGAAGGAAGGAAGGAAGGAAGGAAGGAAGGAAGGAAGGAAAAGAGTTCTTCCCTAGCATTGGCAAAGCTCTGGTTTTAATCCCCAGCATCATATAAAACATCATGGCAGCGGAAAGAACATAAGTTCAAAGCTCTCCTTGGCTATATATAAAGGTCAGAGGCAGCCTGGACTATATGAAACCCTGTCTCAAAAAAGAATGTTTTTCTTCACCCTCTATGAGCAGCAAAGGAAATATCTGACATTTATTGAGCCTCTACTACATACTATCTTATACTTTGTACCACTTGTACTCTAGAACAAACATCATTGCAAGATGAATACAAGAACTACCTTCAATCTAAATGTGAAGGAAGCGACACTTGAAGGAGTTAAGGGTTTGCCAAGGTTGCTCACTCTGCCCTTGGTAATATTGAACATGAATCAGACTTCATTCCCAAGCTTGCCTGCCTGCCTCCCCTCCCTTCTTCCCTTCCTTCTTTCTTTCCTTCCTCCTTTCTTCCCTTCTTCCCTTTCTCCCTTCCTTCTTTTTTCCCTTCCTGCCTTTTTTCTTTCTATCATTCTTTATGTTTATCTCTCTTCATACCAAATATGACTGTCAAAATGGTATCCCTGATTCTGCTCCAAGACCACAAAAACAGCGAATGGGAAAGGATGTGTCTATCTCTTTTTCACAGAACTGGGTAAGTTCCTTGGGACAGACATATGCTAGAACTGATGGTTGGAAGATTACAGACAAATTTGAGAACATAGTATGAGTCCCTGAAGTTCACATCATCACTACTCCTTTGAGATGGCCCAAGGATTACATAGGTGTTTCTGACTTGGTCTCAGGGAAGAACTCTTTAATATAGAGCTATAGTTTAGCTCTATAATCTGATATAAAGGCTTGGGGGTTGGCATTAACCATGGATTAATTCTTAGGCTTTGATTTTCTTTTTTTACTACTGATTTTCTAGGTCATTATCCAAGCTCACATGAACTAGACAAACTAATAGCTTCCAACCTGATGTCTCAGACCAGACATCTTCCTTACTAGACAAATTAATAACTTCAAATCTGATATCTCAAACCCAGGCATCTTTCTTTAACATCAGCCACATGTACCATAACAGAACTGCTCCTGCCCTGCTCTGAGTAGAGGCACAGAGATTATACCCAAAGGAAGGGACAAATGTGTGTAGGAAAGAACTGGTAATCCTTAGCTCAAAGTTTAGAGACCTCCTCTAAAAGCCTTGTTGGCACCCAGGAGATCTTGATAAAGAGCAATTAAAAGAAGACAACAAGTCTCCTAGTGGTGCAGCCAGCAATTTTACTGACAGAACCAGGAAGAGGGGAAGCCTCTTGTCTCTAGGGATCAGGAATGCTGTGTGTGTGTCCTATGCTGCACGACTCAGGTAGAATTGAAGTGGGGTTCAGGGTAGCCTTGACCGCATCCCCCAAGGCACACGCAGATGCCTCTACTCAACAGAGAAGACTTCACAGCTCAACTAACTGAAGTACATTAAGCAAAATATTGAGTCAAACATGGGATGACCAGCAAAATAATGTGCTCCAGGGATAACTAAAGTCACTTTGTCCTGAGCAGACCGACAATGTGAAAGGTGGCTGGGCCAGTGTGAGTCTGAAACCCCAGCACCAGGGAGAGTAACTGAGGAATTCTTGTAGCTTGATGGTCAGCCAGTTCAGCCAGCTGCTGAGTTCCAGATTCAGAAGAGATCTGGTCTCAGATAAGGATGGTAGTGATAGAGGAAAATATCTAATATTCTGATATTGACTTCCGGTCTCAATCTGTACATGCATAGGTGAGTGCACACTACAACACACTACAAATACACACACACACACACACACACACACACACACACCACACATACATATACATAACACACCACAACACACTACAAATACATATACATATACATAACACACACACACACAGAGGAAACCCAAGGAAAATCCTGGGGAAAACAAAATGAATTAGGCCAACACCCCACAGTCTGCTCACAGATGAGAAAGTACAATGGCAGATGTAGCAAAGATTAAAAGAATATTATGTATAAATTATTTCCCAGCGAAATGACTTCTTAAACAATATATAATCTTTTTAAACAAAATATAAGCTACTTAAATGCCTCTAAGAGAAATGGAAAAGCTTGAGTAGAGCAGTAAAGTATGGACGAGCCTGTGAAGGTGACTGGATCCACTGTGGAAAGGGCACTGGGACCAGATGGGCTCACAGCTGAGGTTTATTTAACCTTTACAGGGTGGGTAATTATGGTGTTACTCCAACAGTTCCAGGCCAGACCGAAAGCCAGGCAGCTCACTAATTAATTTCATGGCACAAGCAAAAATTTAATAGCAAAACTTGATAAAGAACAGGAGAAAACAGGAAATATCTTCAGTATATACCAGCCCCATAGGGAAGATCAGAGCAAAACTGCGGTAAAAGGGAACTGGGTTCCAATTCCGATTGTGGCTCTACACGACCACATCTTCAGCTGTGAAAATGATGCTGAGTGAGAGATGGAGGGCTGGAAACCACTCAAAACAACCAGAGACAGATCGCTTCTAAAGACAAATCGCAACTAAATAGGATAAGCAGAACAACGAGACTATTACAATTAAAATAAGCAAGGAGTAGGAAAGCTTATTATTATTCTTATTCCTGTCTAGGCTACCATTTGAAAGCAATATAACAAGAAAATGTTAACATAGGCAGACCCTTACAAAAATCGAGCTAAAATGATTCCTTGCTGCTGATTATAGGACTGTTCATCTATTAAGAGCCAAGACACTCAATAAGTCTGTCAGGCTTCATAAAACGGTTTGGCAAATACTCAGGAATGGATATGGGAATGCTAGTATATTTATTAACATCAATAAAAATGTAAATCTCATAAATATATTTTATATTTATTTAGTACTAAATTTTCATTCAAAATTTGCAAGAATAAAAACAATCCCATCCCCTTTACCCAGTTTCTGCCAACAGTAACTCCCTGCAATAAAAAGTGTGATGACTTGATATTCAATATCGCTAAGCCTTTCCTTTGCCATTTATAGCCACTTCTGAGAGAGCCAAACCCACGCCATGGCAGGCTCCTAGTGACCCTGCAGAGTCCTCTGTTTTGGTTCACTAGAAATGAACAGGCTGAGCAAGCAGTTCTTGGGAAAGCCTTAACCCAGGGGCAACCAATCAGGGGCCAGCCCACAGCCTTGTGCAAGCTTAAGAAAATTAGAGAGAGCTCCTCCCACCCTGCAACTGGAAAGCCCCTGACCACTAAAACCAGCAACCAAACCTATAACAACCTGAGTTGCTTGGAACTCTCACCAATCATTCTGAAGGCTAACTCACCCACCCTGGAATTCTCCCAATTCTCCTTGCTTAAAGGGGGCCTGCAGGCATCACCGGGTCTCTCCATTTGCTCATTTGCTTCATGGTTGACCCCTTGCATGCATAGATATTCGCAAAAAATAAATGTTCTTGCTGATTGCATGTGTGACCGGTGATCTTTTTGTGGAACTTCTCACTGACCCTAAGAACTTCCACTCTTTCCATCTCTTCACCTTGTGTGTGTGTGGTGGGGGGAGGGTTGTGTTCACATGTGTGGATGTGTGTGCATGTCTGTGTGTATGGTGTCACCCTTCCTTAGGCACCCAATCCACCTTGTTTCTCATGACAGCGTCTTTCACGGGCTTGGCCCTTGCCAACTAGGCTAAGCTGGCTGGTCAGTGAGCCTCAGAGATCCTTCTCCCTTAGCCACTGGAATCTCAAGCCCATTGCCCTGCACCGAGCTCCTTAAACACAGGTTCTGAGGAACAAACTTATATCCTCGTGCTTGTAAGACAAACACTTTATGGGCGATCTCTCCCTCCCTATCACCCTCTTTTATAACTGCTGGCATCCACTAGTTTGTTCTCCGCTCCTTCAATTTTGTCCATTAGAAATGTTATTTAAATGGATTCAGGTTGTGTGTGAGCTATGGGGACTGCGTCTCTTCACACCGCACAGCTCTCTAGAGACACCCAGGCTGTTGTCTGCATTGGCAGTTTGTCCTTTATACACGGAATGGCAGTATGTACATAGCACGGTTTAGCCATTCACCTGTTGAGGAACATCTGTTTTCAGTTTGGAGCTATTAGGGATAATGTGCTACGAACACTTGTATGCAGGTTTTCATTTGAGCACAAATCTTAATTTCTCTGGGATAAATGCCCAGGAGTGTAATTGCTGAGTCATGTGGTAGTTGCGTGTTAATTTTTGCAGAAACTGACAAATTGTTTTTGAGAATGTCTGTCCCACTTCATATTTCCAGCAGCAATGTCTGCATGATCCGGGTTTTCCTAAATCCCCTGCATAATTTGTTTTCGCATTTTAGCCATTCTGATAGAAATAGCCTTGTGGTTTGTATTCTAATTTCCCTAATTGCAAACACTTTTTCATGTGCTTAATTCCCATCTGCACAGCTTTGGTAAAATGTTTCTTCATGTTTTCTCATTTTCTAACTGGATTGCTGTTTACCATAGAGCTTTGAAATTTTAATTAAAAATTGTTTTAAGTGTATGAATGCTTTGCCTACATGTATATCTATGCATCACGTTGGATTCTGGTGCTTGAGGAGGTTTGAGGAATCAGACCCTTGGGACTGGAGTTACAGACAGTTGTGAGTCACCACGTGGGTGCTGGGAACCAAATCCCAGTCCTCTGGAAGAGCATCCAGTGCTCTTAATCACTGAGTCATTTTTTTCTCCAGCCCTAGCCTTTTTTTCTTTAAGGAACCACATTTAATATTGCCCTTAAAGCTTTGTTTTCCATACATTTACTGTCAGATGCAACGAGCGTAGAGGTTTTGATGAACTCACTTTTAATTATAGGAATTTCTTTGCAGGTTCCTTGCGACTGTTTACACATTCTTGCTCTCTATAAATGGGACACTTTTACTTCTTTTTTTCTTATGTTCTTTGGTCATTCCCTTGCCTTACTGTCCTGGCTAGATCTTCAGCATCATGATATATACAGGCTGTGGGAATGGGCAGCTTTGCTCTGCTCTTATTTTTGGGGGAAAGTCCTCAGCTTCCCATCACTGAGTACCATGTCAGCTGTCTGAGATGCTCTTCGTCAAGTTCAGACGTTCCCATCTTTATTTATTTATGATTTCGGGTGGTGGGGTAGACAGGATAGGTGTGAAAACTTGTGATCCTGTGATTTTTCTTCTTTGGCCATTTAATATATCATGACATGGTTTGACTGGAGTTTTCCATTTTTAACCAACCTTGCATCTCTGGGATAAATCTTATTTGTTCTGGCATACCATTTTTTTGTTACATAATCAATTCTATTTGCTAATTCTAAATGTTTTCTATGTGCAGTTTTCTAGTTTCATTTCTGATGCTGTGACAAAAATATCCACACAGTATCAACTTTAATGGAGAAAAGGTTTGTCCGGCAGACAATTCAAGAATACAGTCTGTCATTATAGGGAAGTCGAGCCAGAAACTTGAAGCAGCTGTTATATCCACAGTCAAGAGCAGAGAATGAATATGTAAGTATCTCCAGCCAACTTGTTTCCTCTATTGCCCTTAAACTTGATTAGTCACCATTACAACGTGGGGAGACCCTATTGTTGAGGACACCACACACTATAGCTACAGGATATATAGAAATCAATTTCAAAGCAACCAGGATACTTTCTCCCTGCTAGGTAGCTATGTTAGTAGTACTGGAAGATACTATGCAGGCTGCTGGGGGAAAAGACATCAGTGGTTTTTACCCAGCATTGGACCCCATGGGCTGCAATATACCAGGCAAGATGCACAGGCTTGTACAATAGTTGCATGACTTGTCATAGGGTAAGCAAGCACTTTCTGATTGGATTTGAGGCCTGTTCCACGGGAGGACAGTTCTTGCTTGGTACCATAGTCCTGGTCAGCCCATGACTTTGGAGGTTATAGGCCCTAGGGTAGAACATATTATGAATATTTTGTCAAATGGTTATGGTGTCAAATTGCCTTCTGAATATTTTTACTTATACCCTTAGATCTGAACTTCCATTAAGCTTGGTGAGAAAAGCTTCATTTGGCAGTGGGTAGCAGTCAGTGGGGAGATGCGTAACTGGTCAGCGTACTGACCAGAGACTCAGTGCTCAGTCCTGAGCAGGATACGTGTATTAGTAACAATACCGCCACCCCTCCCCCCACACACACTGAAACCACCAAGGCTCAGGAAACACTGTGGAAGAGAGGGTAAAAGAATGGAAGAACCAGAGGATGGGAGGAGTGCTCTAAAATGCTGATTTGTGGAAATGACATCAATAATGCTACCACAAATTCATAGCAGTGTGGTGGTTACATGCACAAGCAAGATCTACGCAAGATCAAACCAGCCAAACTGCCAGCACAGATTGGTAGACAATCATCTCCAGGCCCCACCCCTTACTGAGGAGCTATTGGTAGTAGATAGCTACTGGGGGATGGGGAATTGTTCTTTTTTGAGGATATGGCGACTGCTAGGCTTCCCATGTTCCACTGGGTGGCCCCTTACCCATGCACATGTGGGCAGCAGTTGCCAGATTTAGTGGGTTATAAAATTAAGCCATGAAGTTGAGAGCAGGGCATGTTGGGGAGGTGCATGAGAGAGGGACATGGGTATTAGCTATGATCATATTTCATTGAACGTTTATGAAATTCTTGAAAATTAAAAAAATAAATAAAAAGTTAAAGAATGAATTGCCTTCCTATCTAAGAACTATTTTTCAGCTCTTCTCTTGGTGTACCTCTGCTGGCAACACTGTATTGACTTTTGCCTCAGCTGGGAGTGTCTTTATTCCCCCTTCCGTGTGAAGGACACTTGTTTTTAACCATGATAGAATTCTAGGTTGACAGGCCTTTTCTTTCAGGAGTTGAGCCCCATTGTCGTTCCATTCTCTCTGTCTGTCATTTGAAGGGAAGCTTGCTGTCATTCACATGGTTTGGGGGAAGTGGGTTTCTCTTCAGCCGCTGTCAGATTTGTCCTCTCTTTTTCGCTTGCTTTCCAGAGATAAATTATGTCTCTTGGCACTGTTTCCTCGTGGTCTGCTGGGCTTAGAATTCACTTACCTTCAGAATTTGCAGTTTTTAACCTCCCCAAACTTTGGAAACTTCATGCCACCTTGTCAGGTGTATTTCCAGTTCTGCCTGTGTTTCTTCTCCTTTTACTGGTAATGTCATGGTGATACCTTTGTTAAGACAGCCATGTGTTCCTGAAGCACCGATCATTATTTTCCTAGTCCATTTCCCTCCCTATTGATCACATTGATTAATTTTCTATTACACCATCCAATCCACTGCGTCTTTCGTCGAGCCCTCTGCCCTGCTGCCGAGTTTTGATCTCTTCCATCCAACCTTTCAGCTCTGGGGTTCCCATTTTCTTCCTCATTATATCCTCTCTTTCTCTGCTGAGGTTTTTCAGCCTTTTCATTTAAGTGTAATTGCTTTTTCAAGCATTTTAATTACAGCTGTTTTAAATCTTTGTCAGGTACATCTAACATCACTGTCGTCTTAATGCTGACATCCATTAATTACTTCTTTTAAAAAAAAATGGTTTGAGGATTTTTTTTTCCAGGTTTAGAGATGACAAATAAAATCTAGAATTTTTATATTACAAGACTCCAGATTTTGTTTAAATTCTTTGTTTTAGTTGGGTTTTTGTCCCCCCCCCCCCCAAACCCGTATTGCTCTGGTAAGTAGAGACAGGACATGACCTCATGGTTACTGGGTGGAAGCTGAAGCCCAGGTTTTCCACTGGCTTCTGTAAATGCCCCGAAGGAGGTTTCTTGTGATTCCTGCCCAGGAATGGTGTTGTGGACAGTCTTCACTGTCCATTGGACAATGGTCACAGCCCTGAAACTACACTAGGCTTCCTCTGATACAATCCTGGGGGCAGGGATGGGTGCCCACCCACTTCCTACCCTGCAGTGGGGAAACCTGCATTTATCACAGGCTCGGCATTCCCACAGCAGATGGGAAAAGCTAGGACCAGTAAAGGGGGGCAGGGAGGGAAGGAGCAGACTCCAGTTCCCCAGTTAGGCTTCTCTGTCACCAGCCTACAGGGGGTATTGGACCTGCTACAGCCTCTGCTGGCACAAAAGGAATGGAGCCATGTTTTGTCTGGGACATTCGGGTTAAGCATTTCTCTGCTGCCTCTCTCCTTGGCCTCTGAGAAGGCTTTAGTTGAACTCTTCTTTCTGGGCACATTTTACCGTTTCTAGGCCAGAGCATCTTCGTTGTCATTTTCTTGTGTTGTTTATTGTCCTTTTCAGCTCTAGTGTGACTTACTCTTTCCAGTTTCTAAAGTCTTTTTTATGCTTGCTTAATATTTAATGTTCAGGGTTTCTTTCTTATATAACTAGAAGAAAAATAGGACACAGTACATCTCTCCCGTCTTAAAAGTGGAAGTACTTTTTTTTTTCCAACTAATTTTGACCCAAAAGACACGATATCTCAGTGAAGAAAGTGGTGGATTCTAATAGGAAGATCAAGATCCAACCATTCCACTGTGCACATTTATAGTGTTTGGATAAGAAGAAATGTTGATGTCATTCCTGAGTCTACAAAAGAAAAACATGAATACAAAATCACCAGTGAGAAAATTCCTTCACCAGATAATGAAGCATTTTACAAAACTGATATTGATCAACAAATGAAGGCTCAGTACAGGAATTAACAAATAGATCAACAAAACATCGCTAAGATGTCAGAAAATTTTCAAATATTTGTGAGAATTTACACATGATCAAATCCACTTCAGTGGAGAGAAACGTATTATGTTTTAAACTCACCACTGTCTAATAATTTAAGAAGCCTGTCTTGTTTTATATAAAAATTTAAAAGTATGCCTACAGACATTTAAATGCTTAGCTGTAATAAAGAAAAAACAACACCATTTCAAGAAAGTCAGTGTAACTGCACATGTCTCGCTTAGTGTAAAAGAAGTCATTCTTGGTTAAGTGTACAAACACAAAGGCTTAAAAAGGTGGACACAGATATCCTTGTTTGGTATCTGTTTGGAAGTGGGAAAACTATAAGAGCCAGAAGTACAAGAAGTTTGTTGTGAGTTTTTGTTTCCTAGAAATGTCAGAAGCTATACCCAGAGTCTCATCAACATGGTTACCTAAACAAGATCTGGACTGAGCAGATTGTACTTAGGAACACACACATGCGCATGCGTACACACACATGCACACACACACACAGGTTCATGCATATGCACTCACGTGCACACACACATTTTTATGTATAGCAATAGTTAAAGACAAAGAGGTCACAAATTTGAGAAAGAGAAGCAAGGGTGATTAGGAGGAATTGAAGAGAGGAAATAAAAAGGGAGAAATGGCATAATTACATTCAAATTTTAAAAGTCAAAATATTACTAAAATAAATTATATTAAAGTATTGATGGCTTAAACAGGATGTATATTAGAAGCTGGTAGATGGTTCAGTGACCGTCAAGTATATGTACATATTGCTCTTGCAGTTCAATTCTCAGTACCCATGACCTGCTGGTCACAACTGCTTGTAACTTCAGGGCCAGAGGATCCGAAGCCTTCTTCTGGTCTCCACTGCACATGCAGTCACATGCATACGTCATACAGACATGTACCCCTACTTAAAAATAAAGACAATCCTCTTTTGAAAAGTATGCCTATTTGATGCTACAAAATATTTTTAAAGGTTTATTTTAATTTTCAACTGCCAGTGCATATGTGGGCATAAGAGCAGATACGCAGAGACCAGACCCTGAGGCACTGATTGTGAAGCTCCCAGTGAGGGTACTGGGAACTGAACTTGGGTCCTCTAAAAAGAGAAGCTGCACTTAACTGCTGAACAATCTCTCCAGCCCTATTATAAAATATTTTAAGAATTATATAACGAAAACATCATAAAGAAAGTCAATAAACAAATAATAGATTTAGAAGAACTTCAGGTGCCACCGAATTCAGATAACGAAGTTAATGCCAGCAATGTGATGGAAACCTGTGAACTGGTGAGAGACAAATAACCCTGTAGAAACTTGGAAAATGGGAATAAGAAGATAAACTCATAGGAATGAAAACTGATGTCCAACATACCTATGAATTCTCAAGTCCTAATGCTCAATAACTAGGAACTGAGCCAACAACAAAAAAGCACTTGATTTTCACTAGACTCGTTAAAATTCTAGGGTGATATTACCTATTTGTTGGTTTTTCCAAAAGCACATGCAGAGTGTTGGTCAGGAAGGTAGATGTGATAAGCCTTTGGGGAAAGCTTTTCGGTGGCATCAATTTAAGACCGTCTAAATGGCGGCTGTAGCAGTGGCTCAGGGATTGAGAAAACACACTGCCTTTGTAGAGGATCCACATTCTGTTCTCAGCACTCACATCAGGCAGCCAGCCATGGTCTGCAACTCCAGCTACAAAAGATCTAATACCTCTGGCCTCCAGGAACATCTGCACGCATGTGCCCAGCCACATCAGCAGCCATTCATACACAGAATTTACAATAACAACAAAAACTTAAGTGTGTACATATCCCGGTAGTCTCCCATTCTGCATATGAGAGTTGATCTCTGGTAAACTAAACCACTGGCAGGAAAGAAAGTGTTGATATTGACAGCACAATTATTTTCAGTGCTAGATACACTAAAAACATCATGATGCCCATTACCAAGTGTTCAACAAAAGGCTGGGCTGTGTTCACCTAAGCCATGTTTTAGCGCATTGTTACACTGCCATTTGAAATGAGTTAGAGACATACCACTTGCATTGGAGAAGTGATGCCTGTGTCTTTATCATGTGGATCAATGACCGGTGTCCATATTGTGCATATGGGATTATGTGAACACAGAACAAATGTGGAATGTTATATTCTAAGTTACAGTAGGGAATGAGGACATGAATTGAGAGAGACAGGAAGATCAATAGAACCAAGCAAATTAACTGATGTGTGTGGGGGAGTGGTCCAAACACACATGAGGAAAGGATCACGCACATAGTTGTGCAACACAATGTGTGTGTGTGTCTGCTGTGTATTTGAAGAAATTTAAAAATGAAATATAAATCTTAAGTCACCACAAAATACAAACACACATTCCAAAATGCCCACTTCTTCCTCGTCAAAACAGACTCTGATTCTTCTCATGGAACCAAAACCAAATGACTTGATCGACACTTCGAGACCATGCTTTCTAAAAGTCTGTGACTGGAGCTCAAAGTAGCTTCCAGCAGCAAGAGAGCAAGGGAGCTCTCCCAAGTGAGTTGCTCCTGTGATAATGAGGCTTGGTGCCTTGGCTCACAACTTGGGCACAACACTACTCGAGGGCTCTGCCATGAACTCTGGGGCAACACCAGAAATTCTGAGGAGAAAAGAAGACATATTTTGTGTCTAGTGATGCCTTGGTAACTGCTAGCTTGAAGCAATCTACATTTTCGGATAAGACCAGGCATGTTTGGGTATATGGGTATAAACTGAAGTAGAGTCCAGGCTGGCCTCAAACTTGAGTACACTGAAGTGTTTCTGCCGCGGGATTAGATTTTGGTATTTGATTCTCTGTGGGATGGAAAAGGAGGCTGCTGCTGCTGGGTCCAGGTGTGACTCCAGGGTGTGAGATGCTCTACAGTGACCCACGGGTACACATATTCAAAGGTCAAAGAAATATGACTGGGAGGGGGTAAAATGACTTTTCTTTTCTTTAACTTTTTGTATGTAACTTTTATAAATGACTTGCCCAGCAGTTTGGACTCATCTACTTAATAAATGGAGTAGTTAGGCACTTCTTTAAGACTCGACTCTTACAGGAAAAGTCACTGAGCAACTAAGGGAGCCAAGAGTATCATTTGCTGAAGGATACTACAAACTAAGCAATTGCCTTAGGGGTAAAAGAGCCATGCAGACTCCCATGGAGAAGGAGGCAGCAGCTATAACTACTACCAAAGCAGCTATGTGGGTCTGCGACCAATGGCCTTTGGTTCAGTGATGTAATTTCTTCCCCTTTTATGCATAAAACAAAATTAAAGTCCTACAGGTACCACTGACACCTTTATTCCTTTTTACTGCAAGGAGCTAATTGGTATTCCACCCACTGCCTCCGTGATAACCCGCAGGGATGAAAGACAACAAAACAATTACAAATCAATTACGGTTACACTGGGGGTTTTCCAGAGTCATAAATCTGAGAGTTGCTTTGCCAGGAGACACAGCAAGTTTGACAAGTTTCTTAATATTCAGAAGCCATCTAGTCAGAATTTGCACATTCTGGTGTTGATTACTTCATCCATGCATTTCATAAGGGGAATAGTCAAATACAAAGGGCATTTGTGGTTCCTTATCATATTATCATTAAATAAATTGCATTAGGATCTTCTGTCTCGCTGCATTAGTTGTCCTCAGGCTAGAGACTGGCAGGTTTGCTAGATTTCCAAGCACCTTTCATGGAGATTCCCCTGAACGAATTTCAAAATGCAAAACTTCCCCGGATCAGTCAAGAGTGATTCTGGATGTCGCACTTGTGTGGTGCCTCCATTCCCTTCATAGAGATGCCAAGGTGCTGATCCAACTCTTCATGATCCAATTATCTCACTACCAGCCAGGCACCCGAGGGCAGTGCATTCTGCCAAGTGTTATGCCAGGCTATTATGGGTATCTATAGACACGGTAGAAAGTGTCAAAAAGCTGTGGTATTTGAAACATATGGTCTCTCATGTGCCAGACTCAGGGAGTATTGCTATTAGGTCTCACATCTTCCTTAGTGATTCAGCAGTGGAGCCCATCTGCCTCTTCAGCAACAACAAACTCAGAGCATTAATAGCCTAGGCTTCCCCTGCTCACTGTTCTTATACCCTGTGCTGAGAAAAGCCTGTGTTTTTCTGAAGGCACTTATTCTTAGCTCAGGCTCCTTATCTTTGCCCTCCCCCTTCCCTTACCCCCCTTTTGATGTTAAGACAGGTTCTTATGTAGCTTAGACAGGCCTTAAATTCAATATGTAGCCCAGGCTGATCTTGAACTTATGAGCCTCTGGCTTTCATGTTCCGGGTGTTGTGATTTCAGGCATGTGCCGTCTTATTCAGGGATCAGATTCTCATTTTCATTTTACAAATTTTAAAGCTTTAGTGTTCACCATCTCCATAAGGAACTCTGCTTGGAGGGAAACCTTACAACACAGAACCAGAATCTCCTAGGACTACCAAAGGGCAGTGCTGGCCTCACTTTGTAGCCACCACAGTTCCACCAAGATGCTTTCGCCTAGAAATGTGAGTTTCACTATTATTCACCCATGCCCTGCTTTAGGCTGGAAAGGACAAATGACACAAGGCAGCTGTACAGTCTCATTAGACAGTTTGGGACAGGAGATGGCAAAAGAAGATCATCTCAGTGGAAAGGGCCCATCTGCCTCTAGTGGAGCCCATCTGCCTCTAGACCATTAGTAATTCTTCTCAGGGGTTTAGCAAGTCCTGAGTGTGAGTCACAGGATTAACAGCTGAACCAGGAATAACTCAGAGTTAGTGGATGGGGTTGGACTACCCATGGGAATCTAGCCATAATAATGAAATGCCAGCTAGTATCCACTTATGAGTGAGTATGTACCAAGTTCATCTTCCTGGGTTTGGGTTACCTCACTCAGGATGTTTGTTCTAGTTCCATCCAGGTGCATTCAAATTCCAAGATGGCATTGTTTTTCACCGCTAAGTAGTACACCACTGTGTAAATGTACCACGTTTTCTTTATACATTCTTCAGTTGAAGAGCATCTAGTTTGTTTCCAGGTTCTGGCTATTACAAATAATGCTGCTTTGAACACAGTTGAACAAATGTCCTTATAGTAAGATTTGATATATGCCCAAGAATGGTATTGCTGGGTCCTGAGGTAGTAGATTCCCAATTTTCTGAGATACTGCCATATTGAGTTCCAGAGTGCTTGTACAAATTTGCATTTCCACCAGCAATGGAGGAGTGTTCCCCTTATTCCACATCCTCTCAAGCATAAGCTATCAATTGTGTTTTTGAGCTTAGCCATTTTGACTGGTGTAAGATGGTATCTCAAAGTTGTTTTGATTTGCAAAGGATAACGAGCCTACAGTCCATGACCCTGGAGAAGCTAAGTAACAAGGTGAACTCTAAGAGAAACGTATATAGATTCCCCTGGGAAGGGAAAATATACAAGACTTCCTGACTAAATTGGGAACATGAGGGAGGAGAGAAGGGAGGGTGGAAGGGGAAGAGGAGAGAAGGGAAGGTGGGAGGAGAACTTGAGGGAACAGGATAGTCAAGATGGGGGAAGGACAGAGATGAAGAACAAGGAAAGAGATATCTTAACAGAGGGAGCTATTATGGGGCTAGCAAGAAACCTGGCACTAGAGAAATTCCCAGGAATCCACAAAGATGACCCCAGCTAAGACCCTAAGAAACAGTGTAGATGGTGCCTGAACTGGCTTTGCCCTGTAGTCAGACTAATGAATATCTTAAATGTCACCATACAACCATCATGAAGCAACTGATAGAGACAGGGGCAGAGACCCACAGTGAAGCAGTGGGCTGAGCTCCCAAAGTCAAGTTGAAGAGTGGGAGGAGTGAGAATATAATCAAAGAGGTCAAGACCATGATGGGGACACCCACTGGAACAGTCTATATGAACTAATGGGAGCTCACCAACTCCAGCCAGACAGGGAATGAACCAGCATAGGACCAAGACAGACCCTCTGAATGTGGGTGACAGTTGTACAGCTGGGGAGACTGCAGGGCCACTAGCACTGGCACCAGGATTTGTCCTGCTGTTTATGCTGGCTTTTCGGAAACAATTCTCTTTGGATTGATACCTTGCTTGGCCTGGATATAGTGGGGAGGGCCTTGGTCCTTCCTTGGAGCAATGTGCCTTGTCCTCTCTGGGGAGTAAGTTGGGGAGTTGTGGGGGGGGGAGATGGAGGCAATGGAAGGAGGGGAGGGAGTGGGAACTGGGATTGATATGCAAAAAAAAAGATTGCTTTCTTTAAAAAAATAAAATAAAATAAGAAGAATGGAACTCCAGGAAGTAGGAGGGGCCCAATAAGAAGGAAGAAATAAATCAGGAGTGACAGTCTTAACACAAGTCAATGGGCAACACAAAATAAGTCAGATGTTTGCTGAAAGCCACTGAGCTTGGTGGAACCTGGAGTTGGCCTGCTGGTTTGGGAGACACTGTCAGACAAGCTATAACTTGTGTGTCTGGGTAGACTTGATAGCAACTAACTCTTTGTAAGGTGGTCCCATCAGATAACTTCACCAAGGCCAGCCTGCCCCACTGATCTCATAAGTAAAAGCCAAGAGACTTAAGTCCTTGAAAGCTCCTCCCATTCTCTTAGTTCCTACAGCCAAGCCACAATACCATTTCTTCTCCTCCACCAAATCTCAACTCCTAGTTCATAAATAAAGTTTTAATACTCATCCCTGCCTTGCCACTCAGACCAACAGGCAAGCATGGAATGCTTATTAAAAAAAACTCATAAAAAACAGATATAGAGGTTCAACCTGAAAGTCAGAAAGCAGAACAGCCAACCACTGGTTCTTACCTCTACCTCATCCAAAATGGCGATCCTGCTTCCATGTATCCTCAGAATGAGACTGAGACCTGTCTCCTCCCTTCTTATATTCCTCTCTAGTGCTGGGATTAAAGGCATACACTACTACTACCTTGTTTCTATGGCAAACTAGTGCGGCTATTGGGATTAAAGGTGTGTGTCATTACTTTCTAGTCTGTAAGGCTGACCAGTGGGACTGTTTTACTCTTTGATCTTCGGGCAAGCTTTATTTATTAAAATACAAATGAAATAATACTATACTTCTCCAATAGATGCTCCCTGACTGTCCCTCACAAAAGAACAGGCTTCCCAGGTTCATCAACCAAATATGACATAATAAACTAGTATAACACCAGCCACACACTATCAAATAAAAGCTGGATGATGCAACCAAGTAGGAGGAAAGGGGTCACATACGTAAATAAAAGAGTCAGCAACTGTCTCTGCTCCCACTGTTAGGATTCCCACAAAGACACCAAATTACTCAGTCAAACATATATGTAGAGGACCTAGGTGTAGATGGAAGTTTCTGTCCTGTCTGGTCATATAGCCATTCAGTCCCAAAGAAAAACATAGAGGCTTATATTGATTATAAACTGTTTGGCCTATTAGCTTAGGCTCATTATTAACTAGCTTTTACAACTTAACCCATAATTCTTATTCATGTCTAGCCATGTGGCTTGGTACCTTTTCTCAGTGAGGCAGTCTCATCTTGCTTTTTCTGTCTCTGGCTTGTGACTGCATCCCTGTCTTTCCTCTTCCCAGAAATCTCTTAGTCTGGTCATCCTGTCAATACTTCCTGCCTGGCTAGCAGCCAATCAGTGTTTTCTTAAATTAATACAAGTGACAAATCTTTGCAGTGTACAAGCCATTATCCCACAGCACCTAGGTCAAACCCCTACAGGCTCCCTGATTTCTGAGAGCCCCCATGAATCGCAGACAATTGATTCTGTGGACAATGTTCTTGTGTGTCCCTGACCACTCTGATTCCTCTGATCCTTCTTCCCAATCCTCCACAGGACTCCCCAAGTTCTGCCTAATGTTTGGCTGTGGGACTCTGCATTTGCTCCTATCAGTTGCTGGATGAAGTCTTTCTGGTCTCTTTGATGAGGATTGTGCTAGGCTCTGGACCCAGACTCTTAGGGTTTTTTTTTAAATTGTGTGTGTGTGTGTGTGTGTGTGTGTGTGTTCATGAAGGTAGCTATGGGGGCAAGAAGAAGGTGCCACATTCCCTTGGAGGAGAAATTACATGTGGTTACAGAACACCTGATGTGGGTACTAGAACCAAAACCAAATTACAATCTTTTGAAAGAACAGTAAGTGATCTTAACCACTGTGTAATCTCAGCTGTCCTCATTTTGAAACTTTTAACTCAAACAAGAAAAATGCTGGATGGTCTACCCAAGAAGATATAAGGGGAGGGAAACTGTGTACACAGTTGGATCTTGGGTGTTGTATTTATCAAGCTATACCAACTGCTTTGCTATTGATGGGATAATGAATAGAAAGTTGCATGATGACTTAAAGAAACTAAAATCCACTTAAAACCTGGGAGAGCTTGAAAAGGAATTCTAGACACACAAAAGAACAGAGTTAAGCATGGTTTGGTACTGGCATTTCCTTGGGTGGGTTTTGTTTGCTAGAAGCAAGCAGAGGCATGACTCCTTTAAGAGAGGTTTTCCTGAGTCAGTGGTAGTAAAAAAAGAGCCATGCTGTTTTGAAATGCCAGCTTTCTAGGCTGTGCTGCCAGCTCAGGAGACTGAGCATTTGAATGGGGTTTTTGAGCAATGTGCTACTGCTTGCTTGGTGGCAACATGGACTGGCTGTGTGCCTAGAGATGGGGCATTGTGCATGGCTCTCCAAGGTGGTAAGCATCTACACCATGCTGGGCTGGGCTGGGCAATCAGGAAGTGACATATTTCCCCTAGAAATGGTGCAGCATAAGTTTTTAAGAAGTACTTAGGATTTTAAGATGTGTCCTGGACAGTAAAGAATTGCAGATACACGATAGGACAGGTGCAGACATAAAAGACCTTTAAATGAGTCATAGTGTTAAATAAATGTATGTAGGCTTGGGAGAGAGAAGAAAAAGAATATAGAGAATTATAAAAAGAAGTAAATGTTTTTTTAAAAAAATAAAGTCTTTAAAGAGTACAGATAGTCATGGATTAAAATGAGTAAAATAAGCCACGTAAATATGAAAAATACACATAGAGACTGTATTATGTATATTATTGTGATGTCTTTAAATTTTTTGAGTGTGAAGGAGCTAAGTACAGAGAGACATTTCTATTGTATGGGCTGCTAAGCTAAACCAGCATGTATATTTGTAAAGGTATCTTGACTTCAGAATTTGGGTCTAAGGATATGTTGCTTTGGAAAAGAAGTTCTTCTTTTGTTTCCATGGAGAATAAGGACCTGTGGAATCCTCCCAAACTAATGTGGTTTGATGGACCAAGAGCCCCTGAAAGTTCACCTTGAACACCCCTCAAAAAATTACTTTGCCCAATAAACAGCAGGAAGACGTTGGACAGAACTATGCCCATATTCCCAAATATTGTTTATAAATATTTGTTTACATCTAAAGAGGTAAAGAGCTATATAGAGAGATTTGCATTGGTATGGATCTTGGTTTATTGATACAAATTTAAGGTCAATTTTGTTAGACTGTGTATATGTATTTCTGCTCTTGATTAAGGTATTGCATTTGTAAAGCTCATTTAAAAATGTAATGTATAATTAAGAAATATAGGTAAATAGAGAATCATCTATAATAGTCAAACTTGTAGTCATGTTAGTTAGATTTTCTAGATATACAGAGGTGTATTTCATTTAGATAGGTATTCTTCAAACTTTTCAAATACTACAGAATATGGCATTTAAAATGTTTAAAAATTCAAGTCTTTTCATGACAATGAGACACATATGCTCCTGGCAGCACCAGTAACTTCAAGAGGAAGATGGGCACTGAAGAGGTTCCTTATGGAGATTATTATCCATTTTGGCAAGAAACTGCTATTGCCTGGACTTCTTGATGAACTAGACATGCAGGACCTGCAGAGAAAAGGTGAGATGATCCTTCAGGGTTCTTGCTTCATGAAAAGAGTCTGCCAGACATTATGCATGACATAGAAGAAAGTGAGTAACAAACTGCCAATATAGGCAGAACTGTCTTTGAAATTTCCTGCTTCATGGAAAAGTCTGCTGGATACTATAGGCCTATAGGCTGAAAATGGATGTCACAATGGTACAGAAGAATTTTGGGTAACTGTCCAGGCAGCAAGATATCTCTGTCAATTCTAGAGTTTTTGAAGTTGCTTACAATGAACTTATTGTTTACTTAGGTAACATTATATTCTTCTGGAGTCTTTGATGGAGTTGAAGAATTTATACTTATAGTTTTCCTTAGTTATGATAAAAGATAAAATAGATATAAATATCATAACTATAATTCTTACTTGATACCTATTTTGTTATATGTAATTTTACTATGTTAAAGTTAAAACCTTTCTTTACATTTAAACAGAAAAGGGGAGGTAATGTGGGATTCCTCTCTGTATGCCGTGAATATCATTGGTTAACAAAGAAACTGCTGGGTCTATAGCAGAGCTATAGGGAAACAGAGCTAGGCAGGGAAAACTAAACTGAATGCTAGGAGAAATGAGGTAGAGTGAGGGAGATGCCATGTAGCTCTGCCAGAGACAGATGCCAGAACTTTACGCCATTGCCATATGGTGATACACAGATGAATAGAAATGGGTTAAATTAATATGTAAGAGCCAATAAGAAGTTAGAGCTAATGGGCCAAGCAGTGATTTTAAAAATATAGTTTCTGTGTGATTATTTCAGGTGGCTGAGCAGCTGGGAACCAACAAGCGGCCCCTCCTCCTACAGTGCTTCAAAAAAGTATACCTATAGGGAAGTTCTTCTGAAGAAATGATTAACATTAACGAGAAATGAAAAAAGAAATTGAGGACTATCTCTCTGGAAAAGGTAAATAAATCTGCGACGCTCTTTACAGGGCATCCGAAGGGCAGCACTTTAATGTTCCCTAAGTGCTATGAAGATTAGGAGGTCATTAACATTACGACATCATCCAGCATCCATTTTATAGGACCAATTCCAAATGGCTTTGTCACTTTTGAAATAGTGCTTTCTTCATTATAAGGAAAGTGTCCTGGTCAGTGTGATGCACCACAATACCCACTTATCTAATAATCCTACTGATATCTTTGATACATTTGGTCTGAGTGCTAATGGTGTGGATTTGTTAAAGCAGGGTCAATTCCGTCAATACTGGGACTGTCTCTGTTGCTATTAAGAATGATTTTATGGAAATGAAAATGCATGCTTACCAGCCCCACCTCAGTTATGATGATATGGAGTTGTCTAAATGATGCAAAGACTTTTGCTGAGAACTTATTATGTATGCCACCTTCATATCATCTATGTGAAGTAGGCATGCTTACCCTGGTCTTCTAGGCAGAGGAAAGATACTCAGCAAGAATTTAGAACTGACCAAAGGCTGCATAACCACCAAAATGTAGATTCAGTGTTAGACTCTGACACCACTGCACTAACTAGTTTGCAAAAACAACAGAGAGACAGACCAACAAGTGAATACACTATGCCAGTTTGTCAGTCACTGTCATTAACCCCCAGCTCCAATTGTCATATGTGTTCCTATGCTATGTGTAGCCCTCTGGGCATTAGATATAACAGAAACCCTGACTTTTATGCCTTCTGTTTCCCCAAATCACTTGATATGCCCTCTATGTGTCCACACACATATTTTATGGGAAGAGGTAAAATGTACCACTTTGCCTCCAAGGAAATTTTGATGAGCAGAGCTTTTGACATTATCACCTATGTTCTGAACAGCCAGATATGTCGTTCTCAAGGAGGCTTAAGTATGTAACAAGTTGTTTTTTCAGTTACAAAGTAGTAGCCCCTTTTAACAAAATGAAATGACCAGTTCCCTCTATTCTCATGTCCTGAGGTAGTGATTGTGTCAAAAAAGAGCAAATAAGATTGGGGTGTGAAATTAGTCAAAGCAAAGAGATTTAATAAGACAATTTAAACTTTTTTCTGAGAGAGAGAGAGAGAGAGAGAGAGATGATGGAGGCTTCCCATTAGCTAATAAAGAAACTGCCTGGCCCATTTGATAGACCGCCCCTTAGGTGGGTGGAGTAGATAGAACAGGAAGAGGAAGTGAGGTAGAAGGATCAGTAAGATGCCACGCCTCTCCTAAGTTAGGCAGACTGCCATGCCTCTCCTCAGAGAGAAGCCAGACACGATGAAGCTCCAGCCCAAGATGGACGTATGCTAGAAACTAAACGCCGTAGCAGGAAAAAGGTTGTGCAGTTTTGAAGTGCCGGCTTTCTGGGTCATCCTACCAGGGCAAACTCTGACTCTTTCAAGCAGGCGATCCTGACCATGAAGCTTTTGATTGTTGTTTAACACTGTTGCAGCTTGCTTGCTGGGAAGTACCTTGAAATGCCATAGAGTTGTGGCAATAAAAATGGCTACAGCGGTACCTCTGCCATGAGGCTGGAAAGCTAAGGAATGGGCTGGATCTAGCTGGCAAAGCCGCAGCTTGAATCCTACCCATATTGCTCAGTAATTTAAAGGCTCATATGGTCAGAAAAAGAGAGAGTAAAGAGAGATTCAAAAACAAAGAAAATGTCTAAATGATTTACACTGTGTTAAAAATATATGCAGGCTAAAGGTTAAAGTTCTTAAAAGTAAAAAAGTAAAAAAGAAAAAAAAGGCAGTAGTTTGTTGTGGTAGTACACACCTTTAATCCCAACACTTGGGAGGCAGAGGTATATTGACCTCTGTGACTTCAAGGTGTGGTAGCACACGCCTTTAATCCCAATGCCTGGGAGGCAGAGGCAGACAGATCTCTGTGAGTTCAAGGTCTGGTAGCACACACCTTTAATCCCAGCACTTGGGAAGCAGAGACAGTGGATCTCTCTGAGTTCAAGGACAGCCTGGTCTAAAGAGTTATTCCAGGAAAAAGATATACGGAGAACCTGTCTCAAAAAATAAAAGTAAAGATAAACAAAACAGAGGTTAAAATAAAGCTGCACAAAGATGGAAAATACACAGAGAATCTTGATACTGTATGCTATTATGCTCTCTTTGAATTGTTTGAATGCTGAGGAAGAAGCAACAGCTGCTAAAAGATATTTGTTTATAAATGCTGCTGAACTAATACAACATAGATATTTTGAAAATACCTTGACTTCAGAATTTGGATCTAAGGATATGATACTTTGGAAAAGAGATGCTTCTTTTGTTTTTACAGAAAATGAGACCGTGTGGATTGCTTCTATCCCAATGTGGTATGATAGACCACGCCCTCCCGAAAGGTTGCTGTGAACACCTTCAGAAAATTACTTCACCCAACTGATGACTGAGATGAACCTGACACACAGTTTACACCATAGAAGATCAGATTAACAGTGCCCCCATTCAGCAGGAAGCAGTTTGGAGAGAAATAACTGCGCCCATATTCCCAAATATTGTTTATAAATGTTCTTTTACATTTAAAGGGGGAGATGATATAGATATAAATAAGTTGGATTGTTTTGAATCTTGGTTAATGATATTAAGGTCAATCTTGTTATATGTATTTCTGATCTTGATTAAGGTATTGTGATTGTGTAGTTCTTTTAAAAATGTAATGTATAATTAGGAAATATAGGTTGTTAATGGATAATTGTCGATAATAGTAAAGCTTATAGTCATGTTAGTTAGATTTTCTAGATATATAGAGATATATTTTAGTTAGATAGGCATTCTTAATATCTTTCAAAGACTACAGAATATTCCACTTAAATGTTTTAATAACTTAAGGCTTTTCATGACAATGAGACAAATCTGCTCCTGGCAGCACTAGCTACTTCAAGAGGAAAATGGGCATCGAAGAGGATCCTTATGGAGTTTGATAGCCATTGGGCAAGAAACTGCTTTTGCTTGGACTCTTGCATAAACTGGACACAGAGAGGAATGCTGAACTTGCCTAAATGTGAGATGATTCTTTGGGGTTCCTGACTCATGAAAGAGTCTGCGAGACATTCTGCAGGACACAGCAGATACTGACTGAACTGCCTTTGAAATTTCCTGCTTCATGGAAATGTCTCTGGATACTATGGGCCTGAAGGCTGAAGATGGATGCCCCAACAGTACAAAAGAACTTTGGGTGACTGTCCAGGCAGCGAGATGTCTCTATCATTTCTAGAGTTTGGAAATTGCATATTTCTTATTTACTTAGGTAATAATGTGTCCTTCTGGAGTCTTTGATGGAGCTGAAGAAGAATAGATAGATTAGTTATAGTTGTTTTCCTTTGTTATGATAAAAGATAAAGTAGATATAAATATTGTAACTGTAATTTTTGCATGATAACTGTTTTGTTATATGTAATTTTACTATGTTAAACTTAAAGCCTTTCTTTTTTGCTTAAACAGAAAAAGGGGAAATGATGGAGGCTTCCCATTAGCTAATAAAGAAACTGCCTGGCCCATTTGATAGACCGCCCCTTAGGTGGGTGGAGTAGATAGAACAGGAAGAGGAAGTGAGGTAGAAGGATCAGTAAGATGCCACGCCTCTCCTAAGTTAGGCAGACTGCCATGCCTCTCCTGAGAGAGACAGATGCAAAGGAGCCAGCCGCCAGTTCAGACATGCTGAATCTTTCCCAGTAAGACACCATTCGTGGTGTTACAAAGATTATTAGATATGGGTTAGTCAAGATGTAAGAGGCTGGAACTAACGAGCCAGGCAGTATTTAAAAGAATACAATTTGTGTGTTGTTATTTTGGGGCATAAGCTAGCCGGTGGCCTGGAGCAGGGGCAGCGGGAAGTGGCCCGCATCCCATCACAACAGAGAGAGAGAGAGAGAGAGAGAGAGGAGAGAGAGAGAGAGAGAGAGGAGAGAGAGAGAGAGAGAGAGAGAACAGGTTGAATTTACTTTATTTTCATAAAAACGCTATGGTAAGTCTGCTCGGACATGTTCCCTCTGCTCTGAAACAATGGTGTGGATTTTCACAAGGTGGCTGGTGAATTCCTGATTGGGAGAGCTGGACGATTTAATTTTCTCAGCTGATGAATCAATAACTCTGAAGGAAGAAAGGGGTCTGTTATGAGAGAAAGCTGGGTAATTTCTCTCTGGCTAGGCTTTGGAGCTTGAATGAGAGTGAACTATTTAACCTGAAACTTGGGATAAGGTTTCTTTCTCTCTCTCTCTCTCTCTCTCTCTCTCTCTCTCTCTCTCTCTCTCTTCAAAAAAATAAAAGAAAGAAAAGAGAGGAAAGTGAAGGCCATCCAGGTATGGAAACTGGGTGTGGAACTAGAGGAGACTCCTTTCACACTGCTTGCCCAATGGTTAATTTGTACCAAAGCTACAAAATAAGAGAGAAATGAATTTATTCTTATGAAAAGCCTTAGTATATTGTCTGAAAAGGCAGACATTGTTGATACAAGAGAAGATGGGGACCACAGGGGCAAAGCTGCAAAAGAAGATGGACTTCTAAGAATTGAGTCACTTGGCAGGGAGCAGGGACGATTCTAGGCTCCCACAGGCTACAAGTAGCACAAATCATGTCCAATGAGACATTGAAGGATGTCACCTGTACTCATGCCAACACAACCCTGTGTCCTTGCTGGTCTGGACCCATTTGATTCTCATCTCTAGGATTTTCCCCAGGAAATCTTAGGTTAATTCTCAATTATACCATGAAGAGAAGGAAGCCAGAGCAGAGCGTAGAAATGGAAGCAGCTAAAAACTGCCTGGTGATTTGCCCTCTGAGGGGAAATAAAAATCCGTATTTGTGCTGCCTAAACAAACAAACAAGGATGTCTTTCATATAGAAATAAATGACGGGATGCTATTTCTACTCAATTAGCAGAGAAGCACATGAGAGCAGTTAGCAGAGGTCTGCTGTGTGGTAAAAAAACAAACACTGGTCCTTCACGATGCCCACTGTGTTACTGAGCTGTCTAGCTACTTTACTGTAAAAGAAAACTCAGTTTAAAGATACACGATTCCTGCACCTGTATTTCCCTCTTGCTCTGGTAAGGCTCACCGACCATAGGTAAAAAGCCTTAGTTATCCTTTCCCTCCATACATCACAGTGTGCCAAAAATGATCACATCTCCAAAGACTCCTTGTGCTTTTGTTCATTTGTTTGTGAGACAGGGGCTCTCGCAGTCCAGACAGGCTCCAAACTCACTAAGTAGATGATGATGGCTTTAACCCCGAGTCCAGAGTCCACTTCCTTCTGTCCCCAAGTGTGAGGCTTACAGGCAGGTGGCACCATGCCTACTGCTATATTATGACCTTTCTGGAACTGATTTAACTGTGCCTAGAAGGCACTGAAATGAACAGGAATCCATTCTTTCCCAGGTTCCACCCCATCTCATCCGGACTCAAGGGCTCTAGAGTGCAGGGAGTTTGCTCTTGCTTTGCTGATAGGAAGTGGAGGGCCGTCATGACTAACTTAACTTGATCATTTATTCACTTTCCTCCAAGTAACTCTTCATCAAGGGCCCACAGTGAGAACAAAGACCAAAGTCCCTGGATTTGTGACATTTACACATACCAGGAGACCAAAACATGAAATAAAATATAAGATATGAAACAGACAAATAGATAAGATACACACTACGATGAGAATTACCTTATATACAAAGAATGAATGGGTGATGGGAGGAATTAGGGATGGGATAATTGTTAATGGAAGGAAAGGAAAGGCAACATTGAGACATACGGCAGGCAAAACATTCTTCAACTTCATGGGAATTTCTATCAAAAGGATGGGGCAATTTACACCCTTGAATTCAGGGTGTGTGTTTATATTAACTGACAGCGTTTGGTGGAAGCGGTGCTCTGAATAATTATGGGTGTTGCTTTAAAATGACTACAAACTTCCACTTTTGTGTCGTGAAGCTCTGAAGTAACACCATGATGAGGTCAATGCCACACACCAGGAAGCCTCGGTAAAGTGAGGGAGAAAGGAACAGATCCCCTCTGGGCTTTGCCCGGTTTCCTGACCCAGAATTATAAGCCATAATGATAATAACTTCTTGGTATTCAAATCATTGATTTTTTAGGAAAGTTTTTAGTTGATTAATTTTGCTATTTGACAATCTCACCATGAATAGAATATGTTCTCTCTCTGAGCTCTATCAACTGTTCCCATTCCAACCAGTCCCTCTCCCTGGTTCATGACAAGGGGGTTTTGTCATGTACCCATTTAGTTTAACTAGGGTCATTTGTGTGCCCATTGAATTGGAAGTGTCCATTGGATCACAGGTGGAGTTATAGGTTAATCTCTGTGTTGAAAGGTTTTTATTCTAGTTGGATGGGGGAGGGGTCTGTATGCTCACACACAAATGAAGATCTGAGGGCAAATTGGCTTGGGGCTACCTTTCTTCTTCCACCTGTATCTCAAACTCAGGTTGGTAATCTTGGCAGTAAGCATGCTTGTCTATTAAGCATTTTTCCCAGTTCTAAACCACTGGTTTTTGAGGCAGTTCATTACACAGTGTCAGACCAGCATAACAGAGGCAGTTCTGAGTAGCACTATAGGAATAAAGGTGAGTCATGGTTGTGCTACCTCCCTTTGTTGCTCTGGCTGGACTCAAGCTCGAGTGATCTTTCTGAGGAGCTAGAACTACAGGCACATTCTGCTGCACCTGCTTGGAAGTGAGCTATTTCAAGCAATGCCTTCTAGGCAGAAGAAACAGCCCTCCCTCCCTACAAATCTGGAATGGACTAGGAGCCTTCAGCAAATGGCAAGGAGACCAGTGTGGTTAGATCAGACTCAGGAAGGGAAGATCAGTATGAGACAGGGTCAGAAATATCAAGCAGACATGATGTCATGGTTGAAAAACATCCTAGGACTCTTATATAATTATATATTATATAATTTGTAAGCTGAGTGATAGCTGTTGGAAGTTAAACCCAGTGGATGACCTGTTATCACAAATACTTCCCTGCTGTTCCTTAAAAACCTGCAAGGCAAGAGAGAGTTAACCCTATTGAGTAAAGCATATATGCACAGTGACTTTGTTAAATGTCTTGAAGCTAATGGTAGAGCCAGGGCACAAGCCAGGTTGCCAGCCACAACTAAAGACCTTAATCACTGAGTAAACCAGAGATGGACCAGCTCCCCACAATGCCACCTCTCTTAGCAAAAGTGTAGTAGTAGTAGTAGTAGTAGTAGTAGTAGTAGTAGTAGTAGTAGTAGTGTGTGTGTAGAAACCAAATGGAAAAATATTTATCCATCAGAGTTCAGACATTTTTACCACTTCGGGGGACATTATTGTGAAACATCCTAACTGTTTGTGTTCAGCTCAGTGTCAGGTATTCTGGAGCCATAGGTTTTGAAACATTACTTGATCAAATATTCAGTTTCAAGTGTGGATGTGTTTGAGGGGAAGCAGTACTAAGTGGGCTCTAAGTTATATATATTATGATCACTTTTAGAATATCTGCAATACGAATGAACAAATTAAAGACTCGGATGAATCCTGGGATTCTCTCGGTGATGGCTTGTCATGAAAACACCTCTGATCCCTCAAAGGCATAATTAATAATCCTCCAGAATGTATACTTATCTCACTGCTGTGAGTCAAAGTTAAATGCTCCATCACATACTCATTAATCATTGATATATTACTGAATCTACCATTTATCATGTAGCTTAATTGTACTGGCTCGTCTGTAGCTGGCACTCAGTGTGTGAGTGAGTGCCAGCATTCTGTCTCCTCATTGCTGAACTTACTCAACACAGTCTTCTAGAGCTTTATTTCTTTAATAAGATAGATGCATAATCTAAGTTTTCAGCATTATGAGTGCCAGGAAAGTTTACTGTATGGCTGCAGCTGCATCCTTGTGTTTCCATGTGTGTCCCTGTCTGTCTGTGTCATTCTGGAGGGAGCAGATCAGGAACAGAGGCGAGGCAGTGATCTCCTAGGAGCCAAGAACTCCACTCTCCCTCTTCAAATGTCTGGTTATTTTTTTTTTCAGGAAACTTAAAAAGGCAGTATGATGAGGTCCTTGTTCTAACATTTTTCCCCTCTGGGTTTCAGGGGCAGCTGACCTGAAAGGGGTTAATTAGAATAGCAGAGAGCTGACCTCTAAATAATATCAAGGCAGAACCAGAGAACCATTCTTTCAAATAAAAAAAAAAAGATTTGAGAAGCACAATTTCATTCTCTTTGCAGAAAAGTTAGGGTGATAATATAAAAGGAAATCAAATGTCGTCCTACTTTCTTTATACTTACACATTATTTTTTTCCTCAACCAAGTTACAGTGAGGTCAAAGGTTCATTGTGGCCATTTTATCATTACAGTAAAACACATGCACATGTCAAAGGAGGGGGAAAAGTGCTGATCAACCCTTAAGATTCCTATGGGGCAGGCAGCAGAATAGGCAAGAAGGATCATATGTAACATAAAGTAGTTTCCTTTAGAAAGCACTACAGTCTTCTATATAAAATGTAGCCAGTTAGCATTACCTTCAGAAAGAGTAACATGAATTCACCTAGAAGGTTCTTGATTGTGGCATATGCCTTTGCTTATGATAAAGTGGTGGTTGTCATTTGATTCAACTGTACAATGAATTTCTCCTCATTTAACTAGACTCGTAATATAGTACCACAAAGATTGTGATGTAGCAACTGACCCAATAGCAGAGGTACAAGGAACTGCAGTTACCACACTCACATAGCCTCGTGTGACGAGCTGGGTGACAAGCACATCCTAGTGTGTGCTGTGATAAACATGCCCTGGGCTGTCTCTGCCTGGGATGACTTTTAATAAATTAGATTATTATTTCCTCCAAGTCTTCTTCTGTCTCTCTCTGAGATGTCTCACTGTAATGTGGCTCACATTAATGATAACCCCAAATGCAATATTACCAGTTATGATTTCTCCCTTCATAGTAGCGTCTAAGTGGCTAATGGTCCCTACTGTAGATAACATCCCGGACCAGCTAATGAGGAGATGCTGATGAGAAGGACAGAGAGGCCACAGGAAATTGTGCCCCTGGCTCCGCAATCAGATCCTGTTTACTTCCCAGACTTCACATCTTTCAGGCCTCAAGGGACCTGAAGGAAATGAGCTGTGGCTCACGAAAGGGAAAGCACTATCTCACTATCGCACACCGAGCATGGGATGCTCTCTTTGGAAGAAAGTGTGTGGCAGAAGCCTCAACTACTGTATATTCTTAATGTTAAGAAATTTATTTTAGAATGTTCAGAACATTTCCATAGTCGAGGGGAAAAGGAAGAACAGTAAAGTCTAACAACGCAGACTTGATTAAATTATTGTAGAAGATCTACTATTATCTGTAGCAAGCACTTGCATGGTGTGTCCTATGTGGAAGACTCTCTAAGGAATTATATATTCCCAATTATTCATCCAACATGCAACCTCAGGAGCAATGCTGTTTTGATTCATATTTCTCAGATCAGTCATGGAGACCCAATAACTTACCCCGAGTCACACGGCCACTGTGTGGCTGACCTGGTATTTGGCCATGTGTTTGAGACCGCAGTTGGGTCACACGGTCAGTTCTCTGTCACTGTTTCTGCTGTTTCAATGCAGTAACAGAGAGAACAATGCCCAGGAGGCATGACCAAAGACATGATACACTGATATGTGGAAATATGCTTAAAACATGTAAAGGAGTGGCAAAAAGTAAAAGTAGGTTATAAATAGGTTGAATAGTATTCCCTTGTATTTATGGATAAAAAGTAAACTTATTGAGAAAAATATGTCTATCGAAATATATCAATATATTAACAGATATATCAAACTAAATTGATATTTTTAGTAGAATCTTTTGGTACTTGAATTTCTTTATGTAATGTCTCCATCCTCATTATTATTACAAAGACTATATGTTTTGATTTCAAACTAACACAAATATCATCATAGAAATTTAAATAGGAGAAATATTATATAATTAAATTATTCATATTTACGTATGTGTATGTTTCCTCATATATGCACCAGTACGCATCTAAAATCTAAAGCTAGTCATGATTTGGTAGAAAGGATGTATTTCTGGATTAATCCTGGCAGTGTAAGTATTTACATCCCTCCCTTGATAGAGAGTTACCTTTTAATATAAATCAAGAACCTAGAAACTGTCCATTTCCTGTTACCCTGCAGTTCCAGTTCTGGAAATAATCCTATGATCAAAATTTGGAAGAAGAGAACTGCCACGTGCTCAAATACAACACAAAATAGTCCATTAGTACATGCCTTAAAAGGACACTGAGAGTTGGGTACCAGGACAAACCATCCCCCATAAACCCATGAGGAAAGATAATGAGGTCTATTTAAGAGCAATAAGACTCATCAACTGTGCCCACTCAAAGGAAGGTGAATCTTGAACTCTCTCCTGTCCCAGCTAGTTCCCTGTCCCAGTGGGCTGACTGACTACAAGTCACAAAGCCCAGACCCTAAAGATGCCACCCTATGACCCTGCTGAGGGGCATTCTGCCTCATGTCAGTAAATTCAACTAACTTTGTTTAATCTCTGCATTTCCTGGGTGTTTTTGGAGAGGAAACAGCTTGCTCCTTCTTAGGCTAAAGAACAGAAGAAGAAACTAGGAGAGAAAGATGGAAGACAGATTGCTGAGAATGTGATAAAATTCACAGCCTGGGAGGGATGGCAAAGCAATGGGGAACGATGAGGGAGAGGGCTGGGGACATCTGGGGACAGAGAAGCATCCTAGCTCACTCATGGCTGTGGTATGGACAAAGAACCCCTCACAAAGGCTCACATGTTAGAAGTGATTCCTCTATGCAGGGGTGGGAAGGGATGTGGGACCTTTAAAGAATGGTTATCTGTGTGTGTGTGTGTGTGTGTGTGTGTGTGTGTGTGTGAGAGAGAGAGAGAGAGAGAGAGAGAGAGAGACAGAGAGAGAGAGAGAGAGAGGGAGGAGGGTCATCTGTATATCTGTTGTTTCATTGGTTAATTAATAAAGAAAACTGCTTGGCCTGATAGGTCAGAACATGGGTAGGAGGAGTAGACAGAGCAGAATTGTGGGAGAAAAAAAGCAGAGTCAGGCAGACGCTTCAGGCAGTTGCCATGAAGCTCCGGACCACAGTGGACGTAGGTTAGAATCCTTCTGGTAAGCCACCACCTCGTGGTGCTACACACATTAATAGAAATGGGTTAATCAAGATGTAAGAATTAGCCAATAAGAGGCTAAACCTAATGGGCCAGGCAGTGTTTAAATGAATATAATTTGTGTGTTGTTATTTCGGGTGTAAAGCTAGCCATGTGGAAGCTGGGCGGGAATGCAGCCCGCTGTTAATACTACAAGAGAGGAGGGGAAAGAAGGGAGGGAGGGAGAAAGGAAGAGAGGAAGGAAGGAAGGAAGGAAGGAAGGAAGAAATAAGGAAGGAAAACAAGATCTCTTGTAACTTACACTGGGCTTAAACTCACTATGTAAGAGAAGCTGACCATGAGTTTCACGGTCCTCTTGCCTGTACCTTCCATCTGCTAGGACCACAACCATGTCTGCCTTTCCATGTGGTGCTGAGGATTGAACACAGGGCTTGGGCTTCATGGATGCTAGGCAGGCACATTACCAACTAAGCCACAGCCTCCAGTTTGCATGTCTTTTGATGCTGTTATACATGCCATCTGCTTTCCTCTGTTAAGCACAGTCATATTGTAAGCAATATTGTAAACTCACTGTCATTATTAGAGTAAGTGTGTAGTCACAATGGTTTATACAATATCAAATATGCGTCTTGATATTTATTAGATTTAGTTGGTTAAAGTTTGTCTTATAATTTTGTGTTACTTTCCTGAAGGTAATTAGGCAGCCTCCAGACCTGTCAGCTCAGTACCCCTCTTTTATTTATAAAGTTAGCCGGCCTCAGGCATTCCACTATAGTAATGGAAAACCATCATGAAGAGAATTGGCAGTTTTGTCAAGACTATTTGACCTGGTGGATTTAGATCAAGAAAGAGTGGGTCCTGATAACCTCAGGCTCCCAGGAGTTCATTTTTTGAGGCTCATAGCTAAAGCTCTAGAACTGCCACTGGCTGGACTACGGCTCAAGGGAGTGTCTCCTGTGTTAGGTTGCTATAAATACTGTCTGCGTTCAGACCCTGGTTCTGCTGAGATTGGTTGTGTGGCTTGGGGCAAGCCCCAACAGACTTTGGGCAGGCATAAAACCCAGTTTTATCTGTAAAATGAATACAGATAGGAACTCATTTGCAGCATCATGTTCTGGCAAAGGCAGCTGACATTGTATCTGTCATGAGGAACCTACACAGTGTTAACCTTCTCTACAGTGCTATTCTGTCCTAACCACAGTACTTATTGTTATCTTTCTTATGATGGGATCCTGCCAGGTACCGAAAAAGAGGACATTGGGAAGCCTGGGCAAAGGTACACATCATAGTTGTATTAGGTATTTTCCTGATGATTGAGACAAAACACCTGACAAGAAGTGACATAAAGAAGGGCTTCCGGTTTCAGAATATACATTCTAGCAAATATTCTTTATATATTCTAGTATCATATGCAATATAGGATCTCCATCATGACAGAGAAGGTGTCGCAGCCAGAGGGCAAGGTACCTGGCCACATTGTGTCCCAGTGAGCAAACAAATGGATATGAAGGCTGGGGCTCAGCTGGTTTTCTTCTTATTCAGTCTGAGACACCAGCCCACGGCCTGCTGCCCCCCACATTCAATGTTAGGCTTCCCGCCTCCATCAGACCTTTCTGGAAATACTTTCTACAACAGACCCAAAGATGTTTCCATCATGATTCTACATCTAGTCTAGTTGACAAACAAGATTTACTATAACAGTGAAATTTTGGAAATAAGCTCTGATGCTCTATTTCCAAAACAAATAAAATTTGTAACATTGGCCAACTTTTCTGGTATGTCTTCATCGGTGTGAAATGGTTGAACACAAAAGAGAAAGAGATAGACATACTTGACTTCCAAGAGCTGGTACTGGCTAGCATGCCACCTGTATCACCAGAAAGAGGCTTAAACAATTGCATAATGGAATGTCAGTAGGGTGGCCCTTGATAACGCAATATGTTGTAATAAACATTAGAACTATAAACACAAAATTTGGTGGTGGGAGGGGCACATACCTTTAATCCCAGCACTTGGGAGGCAGAGGCAGGTAGATCACTGTGAGTTAGGTCAGTTGGGTCTAGGACCATATGGTGAGACCTTGTCTCAAAACAACATCAACCCTAAATACACCTATAAGTGATGCTCATAAAAACAAGCAATCTAATCTATGATGAGATGAGCAGTCACATGTTCCTGCGAGTCTAGCACAGTCCTCAGAGTTTGTTGATTTCTCTGTGGATGATATGGTGACTGCTGGATTTGATGTCACCTTTCATGTTTTGTCCTCAACATTTGATAATCAGTGATGTTCATCATAAGCAGTGCTGTCCCCAAACTAAGGCTCAATGGCAGATGAAATGCTGCCGGCTTTGGGATGGGGAGAGTAAAGGGCCTGAGGAGAGAGAAAACAGTTCACTTGTCAGTGCTGCCTGCAAATTTCCCTCTCGTATGATGAGAACATCAAGTTGCCTGCACCTCAAAGCAAAACAGGAACGTGAAAGTAGAACCCAAACTTGGGCAGTGATACATATGTGAGAAGAGGGGGAAGTCTTATTAATTATTAATTAATTAATCTTTGTCTCTCTCCACTTTGGTCTATGGTCTATAATGTATTTGCAACTTCCTTAGTGTGGTAGTAAAGTCAACAGAGCAGATGATTCTAAGTGTGCTTGGTTCTCTCTCTCTCCTCTCTCTCTCTCTCTCTCAATCTCTCACTCTCTGTATGTGCATGTGCATTTGCATGTATGGGTGTGTAAGTATGCGTGTGCATGTGCATGTGTGTGTGTATGTTAAGCCATGATGTAGTATTTATTTAGAACTGTACCTTTAAGAAAAAAAATTGAAGGGAAAACTTGTTTAGATTGAAAAAACCCACCAAGAAGGGTTCAGCAAGAAGGGCTGGGCTTCTGTGAACTCCTCGGATGGTGTGTTTTCATCAGCAGCTCAGTAGGTCCCATCAGGCTGACTGGAGCACCAATGGGGGAGTTGGAGACATAGCTATGCTTCACCCCACCTCCCTACTGGGCAAGGGGGAACTCATCATTCAGGCTTTGTCAAACTTGAAAGGAAAAGATCCATAGCCACATTTTTGTCTCTGTTACCTCGGTGAACGATTTCTTCAAAACAACAGCTTCAGTTCCAATCTGTCACCCAGAAGATAGCTTAGGGCTACTGAGATTTCTTCCCAGTTATCTGAATCTCTTCTCCCTCAACATTCACCCTTAGATTTCATGATTTATTTGTGTGTGTGTGTGTGTGTGTGTGTGTGTGTGTGTGTGTGTGTGTGCGCGCGCTTCAGGACAAACAGGTTTTGAATACTTTCAATAGACAAGGATTTCCACAAAACACAGCCTATATCCTAATCTAGATGGAATCCAGGATTTTAGTTTTCAGGCAGTTGGGGTTGCAGGTATTTTATTTGTTTGTTTTAGAGGACTTTTGTTATATCTAAACTTTCTTTTGGAATATTTAAAAGGATTTGTTTAATATTTTGAGAATATGTTTTTTTTTTATTCACAGTTTCCTTCCCTGAACTCTTCTCAGATCTTAGGCTTCTAGATGGCTCTCTACCTCATTGTTCATTCAAGTCTAGTTAAGACAAACATGAAGACTAAAACCAAACAAGACAAAACAAACTCCCCTGATATAGTCAATACCAGTAGATCTGAGATCAATATCTAGTAGAAGACAAGGCTGAGGTTTGTGGCTGTAATCAAGCTTCTCCAGTGTTCATATACCAGAAGTCTCAATTTTCTCCTATACCCTGCAATTCCTACAGAAAATGAAAGGCTGGTATTAAATGGTATCCTGTTTAGTGCCAATCAGACTCCAGGTGCCCGGAAAAGATTAAAAAGAAAGCTCATCCAAAGATATTCTGCCTGAGACCGAGAATTTCAATTTTTTCCATTTGTAAGAGCTAAAAGTGAAAACAGACTTGGTGTAGGAGGGTCTTCTTTCTATGTGTTGCTTTCATTGGTCAAATAAAGAAACTGCCTTGGCCTTTTGATAGAGCAGCAGCTTAGATAGGCAGAGTAGACAGAACAGAATTCTGGGAGAAAGGAGGCAGAGTCAGAGAGCTGCCCACCATGAAGCTGCCAGGTCAGACATGCTGAATCTTTCCCGGTAAGCCATGAGCTCATGGTGAGATACAGAGTATTAGAAATGGGTTGAATCAATATGTGAGTTAGCCAATAAGAGGCTAGAACAAATGGGCCAGGCAGTGTTTAAATGAATACAGTTTCTGTGTAATTATTTTAGGTGAAGCTAGCTGGGAGCCAGGCAATGAGAAGCAACCCACCGCTCCTTTTACTACACAGACTCCTGGACATTCTAAACATTCTAAACTGGAGATGTGGGGAAAAAATCTTATCATAAATATATGTACATAAATACATGTATCAACATGTAGAAGAATAAAAATTGACCCATAGCTATCATCATACACAAAACTCAAGTCCAAATGGATCAAAGACCTCAATATAAAGCCAGCCACACTGAACCTTATAGTAGAAGTTTAACACAGAAGAGAAAGTGGGAAGTACACTTGAATACATTGGCACAGGAGAACACTTCCTAAATATAACCCCAGTAGCACAGATACTGAGAGAAACAATTAATAAATGGGACCTCCTGAAACTGAAAGCTTGTGTAAAGCAAAGGACATGGTCAACAAGACAAAATGACAGCCTACAGAATGGTAACAGATCTTTACCAACCCCACATCAGACAGAGGTCTGATTGAAGAGGGATGCTAAAAGAAATCCCACACTGGCTCAGAATTGAGTATAATAAAAGGTTATTTATTTAGGGGTAGACTCACAGATCACAGTCCTCTACTCAAATGGGGAACAGCAATCTAATCCAGCAGCTGGAAGAGAGAGTGAGCGCATGCTTTACATGGGCTTTTATAGTATAAAAAACAATGCCCAAGTGGTCAGGTAACTTAAAGGCTACTAACAGAAGGATTTCCTACAGCAACTCTCTCAAAGAACTCAAGAAATTGGCCATCAAAAGAATAAATAATCCAATAAAAAATGGAGTGTAGACACAAACAGAGAACTCTCAACAGAGGAATCTAAAATGGCTAAAAGACACTTAGGGAAATGCTCAACATCCTTAGTCATCAGAGAAATGCAAATCAAAACAGCTCTGAGATTCCATCATACACCTGTAAGAACGGCCAAGACCAAAAACACTGATGACAACTTATGCTGGAGAGGTTGTGGGGTAAAGGGAACACTCCTCCATTGCTGGTGGGAATGCAAGCTGGTACAGCTCCTTTGGATATCAGTATGGCAATTTCTTGGAAAATTGGGAAACAACCTTCCTCAAGACCCAGCAATACCACTTTTGGGTATATACACAAATGATGATCAATCATACTACAAGGATATGTGATGTAGGTGGGTCTTCTGTCTATGTGTTACTTTCATTGATCAAATAAAGAGACTGTCTTGGCCTTTGATAGGACAGCAGCTTAGATAGGCAGAGTAGACAGAACAGAATGCTGGGAGAAAGAAGCAGAGTCAGGCAGACGCCATGATTCCCCTTCCCGAGATGGACGCTAGCTAGACTCATGCCAGTAAGCCACAACCTCATGGTGGTATACAGATTATTAGATATGGGTTAGTCAAGATGTGGGAGTTAGCCAGTAAGAGGCTAGAGCTAATGGGCCACACAGTGTTTAAATGAATACAGTTTCCATGTAATTATTTTGGGTGTAAAACTAGCCAAGTGGTGGGACGCAGCCTGCAGCTCCTTCTACAGATATGTGTTCATCTATGTTCATAGAGGCATTGTTTGTCATAGCCAGACCCTGAAGCAACCTAAATGTCCCTCGACCGAAGAATGGATGAGGAAAATGTGGTATATTTACACAATGGAGTATTACACAGCAGAAAAAATAATGACATCTTGAAATCTGCAGGCAAATGGATGGATCTAGAAAACATCATATTGAGTGAGGTAACCCAGACCCAAAAACACAAATATCATATGTACTCACTAATGAGTGGTTTTTAGACATAAAGCAAAGAAAACCTGCCTACAATTCACAATGCCAGAGGACCTAGACAACAATGAGGACCCTAAGAGAGACATACATGGATCTAATCTACATGGGAAAGAAAAAGACAAGAAGATCTCCTGAGTAAATTAGGAGCATGGGAACCATGGGAGACGGTTGAAGGGGAGGGGGGAGGAAGAGAGGGAAGCAGAGAAAAATGTATAGATCAATAAAATCAATAAAAATACTTGCATTTCTAATATATATTATATTGTACACACACACACACACACACACACACACACACTATCCTGAACCCAAAAGGATTCCAACAATCAGAATGGAGTTGACTCAGGAATCCTCCTTCGGGTAAATGTCTTTTTTTGTTGATCTTTGCTTTCCATCCAGTGCTGTCTGTCTATTCAATGGAATATCTCAACTTTAAAAAAAAATCACAGGATTTAAAGGACCATGAACTGGCCATAATTGAATTAACTGTGCAAAGACAGCATTTACCAGAAAGTACAGAGGGGTGCCTACTAAACAGCTTCATCCCAAACAACACAGGATTGGCTTCCTCTGGTCAACTGTCCAAAGGTATCGGAAAACAGAATTGATTCCTTCTGTCACTGTGGATGGCTGTTTTTATTCTTTACTAAGAATCCAATGTCACACTTCCCTGCAGTGCAACCAGATTGGACATGAATTCTGAATGAGACCCCAAAATGGAACTTAAGCTGCAAACTAGGCATTAGTTCAAGAGAAAGTCACCCTTCAGCACTCTCAGAGCAATTTGCTAATTTGAGGAAAATGCTAAGCTCATTTTCCTTGATAGAATGAGGTGTTTCAAATATTTCATAGTGCTGATGACTAGGGAAGAGCAAATAATTATAAACATATTATAATATTCAAATGATGGCTTGAGGGCATGGATTTTCATCGAGTATTGGAAGCATTGATTACATCCTAGCTGTGCTCATCTACTGGTGTTATCAGATGAAAACACATTCTGCTGCCTGTGGAACCTTCCAGTGCTTGCAGACTCACAAGTAGTAGGTGAGATCATCAGATAGCAAACTCCAGGAAGGACTCTAAAATAAACTTAATATATAAGTGGAAACACAGAGATAGTGCTGGTAGTTGTTTGGATGGTGGAAGATATGAAAAACCTCAAGTTAACTTCTGACAGTGAGAAAGGGCTATCTCTAAATAAGTGTCTACACTAATGTGTTCAGTCTAACAGTCCATGTCTTAGCCATCTTGTCTGTGCATGTGAATCTCCCATGTTATAGAGGAATAAAAACACAAAGGCATCACATATCTTTTCAGAGGTTGGTATTTCATTTTCTCAACCAAACCAGAACACATATAAACCTATTTAAAGATATGATCTGATCCAGAAAGCCTTTACCTTCATTATAATTCCTTGTGTATCATTTTGTTCACATTTTACACCCACCAAGTATTAAACTCTATGAAAACTAGAAGCATGTCTGACTTCTGTGTCATTAGGCTCCATCTCCAGTGTCGAGTAGACAGATCCATCACATAAAACACTCATTGGAAAACAAAATAGATATTTAAAAAGTTACTAGTGGGTGTGTGCACACTATAAGGCATGTGGGTATATTTATTGTGAAGAAATTTGGACATGAAATCATTTGTAGTGAGGAGCTGCGGGCAGGCCTGCTTTTCATCCCGCCTGGCTCCTGCATGGTTAGCTTTACACCCGAAATAACAACACACAAATTGTATTCTTTTAAGCATTGCCTGGCTCATTAGTTTCAGCCTCTTACTCACATCTTGACTAACCCATATCTAATAATCTGTGTAACACCATGAAGTGGTGCCTTACCAGGAAGTTTCTAGCGTATGTCCATCTTGGGCTGGAGCTTCATCGCATCTCTCTCCCTGAGGAGAGTCACGGCAGTCTGACTAACTTAGGAGAGGTGTGGCATCTGACTGAGCCATCTACCTCACTTCCTTCTTCCTGTTCTGTCTACTCCACCCACCTAAGGGCTGGCCAAGGCAGTTTCTTTATTAAAACAGAAGACCCTCCCACATCAATCATTTACATTCATGAGTGTTTTGCTTATGTGTATGCATGTGTGCAATACCCATGGAGGCCAGAAGAGGATGTTGATCTCTTGGAACTGGATAGTTGTGAATTGTCATGTGGGTGCAGGGAACCAAACTTCTGACCTCTTCAAGAGCAGTAACTGCTAAGCTATCTCTCCAGTCCTCTAACTAGATTTTTAAAAGTTTATTCTGCTCTTAGGCTGGTCCTAATTGAAGATGACTTCACACATTGCCCATTCCAATTAAAACCCAGGATGCACAGAGATTACAGGTATAGAGGTGTGGACAGCCATGACCCCTGGATTTCTATGTGGGTTCTGGGGAGAGGGAATTCAGGTATTCCTCCTTATTCAGGCACCCTCTCCACTACTGATAGGAGTTTAAGTTGGGGTCTTCCTTGAGCTTCCTGGGGGCTTCCCTGGTACCAGTTTTCTCCCTAACCCTGAAGTATCCCCCATCAAGATGTCTCTTTTGTTATTCTCCCCCTCCATCTTTTACCAATGAACCATCTCCTCAGCCTTGATTTCTATTGATTTTTTGAAAAAGTTGGGGTCCATTTCTGAGTTTCCTCCAGCACTCTTTCAATATACAAATGACCAGGAAAGAGATGAAAGACAGTTACTATCAAGTTCCTAGAGAGAGATGCCATGGGAAGTTTTATCAGGACTCTTATCCTTCAGAACATGTTGGGCCCCTGCAGATGGTAACATCACAAGGGGTTGATTGAACTGTCTTCCATTCTATTGAGAGGAAGAATTTACAAAGACAAATAGGCAACTTGGCCCATCCCTGTCTTAGACTAATAAGTGCCTAGTAAGTTGTATGATGTGGGAGGGTCTTCTGTTTTAATAAAGAAACTGCCTTGGCCAGCCCTTAGGTGGGTGGAGTAGACAGAACAGGAAGAAGGAAGTGAGGTAGATGGCTCAGTCAGATGTCACACCTCTCCTAAGTTAGGCAGACTGCCTTGCCTCTCCTCAGTGAGCCAGATGCGATGAAGCCAGCCACCAGGTCAGATGTGCTGAATCTTTCCCGGTAAGACACCATTCGTGGTGTTACAAAGATTATTAGATATGGGTTAGTCAAGATGTGAGTAAGAGGCTGAAAATAATGGGCCAAGCAGTATTTAAAAGAATACAGTTTCCATGTAATTATTTCAGGTGTAAAGCTAGCCGTGCAGGAGCCAGGTGGCCAGGAGCCGGGCGGCGGGAAGTGGCCCACAGCTCCACACTACAGTTGTAAGTGTTCAATAAACGTATGTTACACAAATGGATGGATAGAATGAATTGTATTGATTAGAATTAAGAGTCTTGCCATTATAAATGTGTTCATAGAACATTCTTCAGACAAGCTTCATAGCATGTGAGCTATGAGGTAACATCTCTGTATTAGTCAATGGTCAAAGAAATTCACTTGGGGTCCCTTGACAGCATCAGAATCACGGGTGACATCTCCTCATGTCATGGGCTCCTCAGATAGCCACAAATGCCATAATTCCCACTGAGAGATAGAAATGATTGATGTGATGTCACCTGGTCTTCCTCCTCACATTTGTGAACCACAGATGGCCGGGTAATGCCCTGTCAGTCGTAAAGAATGCACGCCATGGGGAGGGATGTTTCTTCCCGATCTTACTGTGTGTGATATATTAGTACATTTCTTCCATTTGTGCTCCTGTGGGCATCTTGTTCCTTCCTAGGACTTTTGATTTGTCTGGCTACATCATTAATATACGTGAGGAAATCCCAGAGTTAGAGGGACCCTAGAGCTGTTCACTGAAAGTGGAGATGAACCTTGGACTCAGGCATTCCTAACTACACCATTAACAGACAACCACTAGAGACAACACCCTCTTAAGGACTAACCAGTGCTCATTTATGGAAAATCTAATTGAAACACCCCTAGTCTCTTCTTAGACTTAAGTGAGGGATGTATCACCTATGGATAGAATTATTTAGACACAACATGGCAATACTATTTGTCTTAGGATGTGATGTAGGCAACACATCCTGAACTATCAATTTGTACTTTCACAACCTGCCAAATGAGGCATGGTAGCAGAGAAGAGCACACCATGATTTATCTCTGTAGAGAGAAACATAAATTTTAAACAACATTTTCTATTTTCAGTAATACATACTTTAAGAAGTGGCTGCAGAAGTATTAGTCATTGATCATGTAAAAATATTCATTTGATGTTAGAATTATTCTGTTTTAGGACAGTGGGGCATCTTTCAGCTTTGTCCCCCTTAGTCCCTCCCCGTGTGTGTGTGTGTGTGTGTGTGTGTGTGTGTGTGTGTATGTGTGTATACCTGGAGTTAATCACAGACTATTTGACATGGTAGGTTAGTGTTTTACTATTGGGCTATGTTCCCAGACCTGTTTTGTTTTTGTAGACAAAGAGTTGACTGAAGTGGGAACTCTTCTGGACTAACTTCTGTGGTAACTACAGTGGTGTCCCAGATAGCAATACTCAAATCTATGTTCTTGACCAGAGGAAGAAGTGGATTCCTTGGAGTTTTGAAGACAGAAGAGCCATTACCTTACAAGTGATGACTCTTACTTTATAACAAAGGCAGTTGAATTTCATATAAAAAATAAACCTTTATTTAAGATTACAGAGATTCAAAAGGACAATGAAGATGATACACAAAACTATTTTCTGAACATCTTGCTGACTTTGTCCTGTGCCGAGCATGACATTTGTGTGACATTGACTTTGCTTCCCTAGTTTACAGATGAGGAAGATGAGGCACGGGGCCACCAGAAACCAGACCACCAGGCTGCCTGTCTAATTACCATCCTTCCCCAATTCCTTGCTAAAAATCTCCAGCTTTATCCTCACAAAAGGTTACTCCTGTATGGAAGTGAATTATGGTTGGTCAAAACCCAAAATGGTACTATCTACATTCTATCATTCTCTTCAGGCAGTGACTGACTCAGAGATGAGCCTGTATCAAGTCCCAGAAAAAAAATACAGTGATGTTAACAGCTGTTGAAGAGATTCTGCCATATATTTCCTGCCCTGAATTAAAAAAAGAAAATAAAAATAAAAGCAAATAGAAAGGCCTCATTTCTTCTGCTGAACAAGGAAGAGTCAGAATGAAATGCTCCATTCTGTGGCCGCCATCTTGCTTCAGTGTGGAACCAGACTGAATGTGAAAGTCAGCATGCTTTGGCTGGAAGGAAAGGATGAAAGTACCTGTGCTCGCAGGGACATTAATAATTAACAAAAAATGTGAATATTCTATTACTTGCAGTCAAAAGCATTTCAGCGGGTCCAGTGACCAAAATGAGATTTAAGCCCAAGCCTGACTAACCACTAGATGCATGAAATTAGCCAGGTCATGTGGTTTGCTGCCCCCCCCCCCATTACCTTTCTCAGATGCTTGAGAGAATGCCTTCAGATCTTATGAGGGAAGATTTCTTGTGCTGTAGAGGGTGGTTAATGCAGAAGCTCCAAACTGATCAGGATGTAGAGAATAAGTGTCAGTGGCGTGCTCAGCCCCAAATGAGACATCTGGGTTGCACAACTACTTTCCAAGGCTCCGGGACTGCCACTGAAGCAGGGACAGAAAGATCACGAGAGCTAGCATCGGGGAACTACAGGAACCAGCCAGTGTTTTCTGGACAGGACGGGCCTGCTACACTGAGGAATGCATGGCAGCTGTGGTTGCCTGCAGACCTGCACAAGACAGAGCCAGTTAACCCTTTAGCATGGGGCGGGAAGGGCTCAGGAGTTTGACCCTAACTGAGGTCTATGGATGTTTGATGACTTCTAGGGAGGGAGAGTCAGGTTTTTCTTTCTTTCTCTTTCTTTCTTTCTTTCTTTCTTTCTTTCTTTCTTTCTTTCTTTCTTTCTTTCTTTCTTTCTCCCTCTCTCTCTCTCTCTCTCTCTCTCTCTCTCCCCCCCCTTCGTCCCTCCCTCCCTCCGTCCCTCCCTTCCTCCGTCCCTCCCTCTCCCCCTCTTTCAGTTTTAAATTTTTTGGAACAGGGTTTCTCTGTGCAACAGCTCTGGGTGTCCTAGAAAACCATTCAATAGACCAGGCTGACCTCAGACTCACAGAGTTGTGCCTGCCCCTTACATCCAAATGCGCCACCACTGCCTAGCTGAAAGTCGGTTTCCTTTAAGGGTGTGGCTTCTATGTTACCCACACTCCAATGGATAGTCCACAGTTGTGAGTATATGGACAGCACAAGCTAGTGTGAATGGGTTATTAACTATAAAAGAAAAGGACATAAACTTGGGGGTATAGGAAGGCGGGTTCAGATTTTGAAGGAGTTAAGGGGAAGAGATGGGATGAATGAGATTAAAGTACATTATATGAAATTCTCAAAGAATTAATAAAAACATTTGTAAACCAGAGTAGGAGCAGCTAAGGTGAAGAGAGCCCATGCTGTCCCCTCCCCCACCACTATCCCTCCCTCTTTTCACAGAGGTTCAGGGTTCGAGACTGTTCTTTAAGTGCTTCTGGTTAAAAATAATAGAAAACCATAAAGAGCTCTTTTTTAAAAAAAACTTGTGATTTTTCTTTTTATTGAAAATAGACTTTTTTCATATAATAGATCCTGATTCTGGTTGCCTTTCTCCTAGTTCTTCCTCACATCCCCTCCTATCAAGATCCACCCCCTTTCTGTCTCTCATTAGAAAATAAATGGGCTTCTAAAGGAGAATAATAAAATATAATAAAAATAAAGACAAAAACAAACATACTGGAGTCAGACACAACAGAAGGCAAAGAGCCCGAGAAAAGGCACAAGAAGCAGATATAGATTCGGAGACCCACCCATTCACATGCTCAGGGATCCCCAAAACACGGATATCAGAAGCCATAATATATATGTCAAGAACCTGCAGGGGAAAGGGGGGAAATATATTAAAATAAAAGATAGTAAAAGATAAAATTGTAAATAATAAGAAAGAAAAAGCCCTGACATGGCACTATGAGACAAGAGCTTGCAGAAATATTGATTTCATTTTCTGTTGGTTGTCTACAGCTGGACATGCAGCCTACTATTAAGAAAAGTTTGTCTCCCTGGTGAGGCTACTGTGGAAAAAAATAAATTTCCATTTGCAAGTAGCCAATGAAACGATCATTTGGAGATAGCTTCTGCGTTAGGAATGGGTGTGTGTGTCTGCTTCTCCTTTCAGCTCTAGGTATCCGTCTGGTACAGACCTGTGCAAGCTGCCTCATTCTCTGTGAGTTCATATATGCATTGGTCCTTTTGTGTTAAGAAGGCCTCTGTTTTAAAGACCAACCCTAAAGATGTCGTTTACTTAAGAAGATCTTTAAAGGTTCAGTCTAATGCTCATTAAATTATTTTGGCTGTTGGGGCTGGGAGAGATGAAACCCAGAGACAGTTCTGCTATTGATCGTGACTTGCCCTAGTCTTTATTTTTCGTTACCTAGATGCCTTGTTCCCAGGCCATAAAATAAATAGTCAAATCCCTTTCCATCTTCGGGTTGGGGCTTGTGTGTGTGTCTTTTACCTTTCACTTTATTGTTTTTAGCTTCGACAGAAAACCCTCATGAGGAATGGAATGGTCCTAAGAGGAGGGAAGAGAGTGAGGAGCTTCGGGCAGGCTGATTGAGTACCAAACCATTGGAGCCTTTAATTTTTCTTATATTGAGATTCAGGGATAGTTTTTTGCTGTTTTTCCAAAATCAAGTAAACAAAAAAACTGTTTTTGGCAGTTTATACACAATAACTATTTGGAGGTGTTAGGAAATGAGAATAGAGAGGTAAAAGATGAAAGGAGAAAGGAGGTGTTGGTGTTCTACTTTGGACATGAGGAGCCTTTCTTATGAATGCTTCTCCCTGGTTTGCCCTGGAGAGTCTCTGACATGCTCGCCACCTCATTCCTGCCTCTCATTGGAAATAGGTTTGCAAACCAATGAAGCACACTATTCAGGTGATGATGGTTGAGTGTCTCCGTGTTTACCCTTCCAGACAGGATCTCATGCACTTCACGCTGACTTCGAATTCACTGCTACATAACCAAGGATGACCTTGAATGTCTGATTCTTTGACCTCCACCCCACCCCACTCCCAGTGCTGGGATTACAGGTTTGTACCACCATATCTGATTTGATTGTCTCCTAATGTATTTTTCAGGGATATAGCATCCAAACCTACAATGACCTTGTCTTTCTTTTGATAAGATTTAAGGATTGCAGGCAGACGGGGTTTCCAATGAGGATCCAGGCACCTATGTTATTTTCATGGCATGAGGAACTGTTAAAGTCCTGCTATCAGGCTTTGAGAACTCAGACCCTGCAACTAGAGAGGGGAGAGCCAGATAGCATCATTGTAGAACACTCATTTCAGCTTCCTGTCAACACCCACAGTAGATAGGGAGAGACTGGGATAATGGGAAATTTATTTCAGACAAAACTATTTCAGTCAGCTTTAAATTGATGAAAAAAAGCCAAGCAAGAACTACCCCTGCAGATAAAGAAGATGCCAGTTTGGGAAAGGCCCCCAAACAAAAAAAAATGTTTTGACTAGAAGCAATAAGTGTTTCTATAAGCCAACATTTTTTTTGGACAAACCCTGGGTAATGGGGCTGTCTCATGTAACACATCAATTGCATCTTGTTGGACAATGACTTGTTTATCGGGAGTTGGCAGTTGATTAAAGGCCTTGCCACAGGGAGAAAAGAGCTCCTCAGCTTCATCCTCCACCTGCCATGGAGATATTTTGGGAGACCTGCTAAACATTAGCAAATATATTGAGGCATGTATATAGACTGAATTAGAGAGTATCAGGCTAATGCCTTGAGTTTTGAATCAGTTACATCTACTCTAATCTCCTAGGAGCTCCGAAAAACTGGCTAGAAGCTTCTGTGTTTTCATCTTTTTTGGTTAGAAATGCATATTTCTCTTGCCCTCAGAGATTCAGCCACTGGATTATACCCTGCCTGGAGGCTTTGCCTCATTCAATGTGCAATTTCCAATTCCGTTTGTTTATCAAGAGTGTGTGCAAAAGTGTAGCGGTCACAGGACAACTTGTGGGAATTGGTTCTCTCTGCCACATGGATCCTGGGGTTTGAACTCAAGTGGCCAGGTTCAATGGGAGGTGCCTTTACCAACTGAGGTACCCTGCTGGCCATCAACACGCATTCTAAAATGCATACATTAAGACTGAAGATATGGCTCAGTGATTAAAACGTTTAAGGTTTCTATAGAAGACCCAAGTTCGGTTCCTAGCACTCATGTAGTATGCCTCACAACCACCAATAACTTTAGCTCGAAGGGATCTGATGCTCTCTTCTGGCCCTTGTAGTATCAATACTTATATGCACATACCTACATGAAGACACACATACCTACTGATAATCAAAATTGAAGCAAAATCTTTTTTAAATGCCCACATTTATTTTTCTGAAAGGACTTTGTATAATACGCAAGGTTCAGCTTTAGTGTGGGAATGCTTCTCCTCATTTCTCCTTGAGAAAAGGATGGCAAGGGGGAATTCTGGTAGTGCATGTAAGTTTTACTTCTATAATGACTTGAACCCAACCTCTCCTTATCAAAAGGCAGAATTTCCAAGACACTGTGTGTTAAGTTAGGATTGCAACTTCAGGAATGCGGACAGAAAGGTCAGTGGTCAACTTTGAGATTATAAATAGACTTTGGTCAGAGGCAATACTATTTTAGAAATTTTGATTATTTGATGATTTGCTTAGTGTGGTGGATGAATAAGAATGACCTTTGTAGGCTTATATGTGTGAGTACTTGGCCCCCAGCTGGCAGAAATGATTGGGAAGGATTAGAAGGTCCGCACTTCTTAGAGGTGAGTCACTGGACCTGGGCTTTGAGATTTCAAAAGAGTCACGCCATTTCCAGTGTGATCTCTCTACCTCACAGTTGGGAACCATCTGAACCCTCAGCTGTTCCTCCACTCAGCCATCATGGACACTCTGGAAGCTTAAGGTCAAACTAAATGCTTTTAAAAAATAAGTTTCCTTTGCTGGATATATATATATATATATATATATATATATATATATATATATATTAGTTACGTAGTTGAATTTAAAGAGCCCAGGAATTTCAAATGTTAAAAATAAAGCTTATTATTAATAGGGCAAGGGAGGGATAACCTCTGCAGAGGATAGTTAAGTGTTGTCCTACTGCGAGAGGGATCCAGTTGGAGACCTAAGAACAGAGGACCCAAGGGAAGGCTTTGCATATGTATAAAAAGTTTTGTTCCTCAAAATAGGCAACTTCCCTCCCAGGGGAGAATGTGTCATCATTAGGGGTCCCAGGGACTTGTTATATACTCCCAAGATGATGAAGTCCTGTTCGTCCTACCCTTTGCAGCAACACCTAGAAAACAACATTCCTGGAGATCTTTTAAGCTGCTGGAGACAAAGAATGGCCCTTGGGCACAGAGGGATGGTGAGGAGTGGGATGGTGAGGAGTGGGATGGTGAGGAGTGGGATGGTGAGGACGTGGGATGGTGAGGAGTGGGGTGGTGAGGACGTGGGATGGTGAGGAGTGGGATGGTGAGGACGTGGGATCGTGAGGAGTGGGATGGTGAGGAGTGGGATGGTGAGGACGTGGGATGGTGAGGATGTGGGATCGTGAGGATGAGGGATGGTGAGGAGTGGGATGGTGAGGACGTGGGATGGTGAGGAGTGGGATCGTGAGGACGTGGGATGGTGAGGAGTGGGATGGTGAGGACGTGGGATGGGGAGGACGTGGGATGGTGAGGAGTGGGATGGTGAGGAGTGGGATGGTGAGGATGAGGGATGGTGAGGAGTGGGATGGTGAGGACGTGGGATGGTGAGGAGTGGGATCGTGAGGACGTGGGATGGTGAGGAGTGGGATGGTGAGGACGTGGGATGGGGAGGACGTGGGATGGTGAGGAGTGGGATGGTGAGGACGTGGGATGGGGAGGACATGGGATGGTGAGGAGTGGGATGGTGAGGAGTGGGATCGTGAGGAGTGGGATCGTGAGGAGTGGGATGGTGAGGAGTGGGATCGTGAGGAGTGGGATGGTGAGGACATGGGATGGTGAGGACGTGGATGGAAAGTTCCTGGGTCAGGGTGAAAGGAATCACCTGGAGGGCTCTTCCTGAGCATTCTGGGATGGAATGCTGTCCTTATTGCAGTACTGTGGAGTCATCAGTGCATTGATGGGACTGGTTGATGTTGCTTTGAGGGAACCCCAAAGCTCTATCTTCAGCAAACAAACCCATGTGAACCCATGGGATTCTGATCTTGTCATCAAACCAAGCCCTCTAAGCATCACTGAGGTTTGATTCTCAGTGATTCTTAAAAAACTGTTTGCACAGGGAACCTGGCTTATTCTTCTTCTCTACTCTGGGGTCAGAACTGGAGTCTGCCATCCAATATCAGATCCGTTTGTTGGGGACCAGTGCCTTCTGGAAAGCCTCTGGTTGTTTGCTGCCACCCTCTCAGTTTCTGCCCATTGCCTAGAAATTCTGGTCAAAGGACAGGAGCACTTCTCTCTCACTCATATACCCAGGGAGCAACAGGACTCATTTGATTTCCTTTAGGCTGACTAATACCACAAGGAAGTAACAAAGCTTCCTCAGAGAAAACTTTCTTTGAGAAAGTTTTGTTGTTGTTTTAAGTTTTAAAGTTAATGCTGACATCTCAGTACAATATGGATTGAAGAAACACTTAAGGACACAGACTCTCGGGACTGGAATGGCCTTTGAAGTGAACTGGTTAATTCATCTGGCCAATGTTGAGATCCTAAGTAGTGAGCGTCATCCCTAGTATTTTTTTATGTTGGAACCATATTACTTTATAAATTACTTGCTCCTTTTCCTAATGACTCTAATTGCCAATCAAGCCATATTTTAATTCAATAAACCCACACAGTACTTTCTAATTGGCTCCAACACTGATGTCTTATATAAAATTGAATAATTATATCTATTTCTAGATGCTTTTGATATGGCAGTTTCTAATAGCACCTCCACCCCTTGACCAGAGAGCTCCAACTTCTGTTATAATTATAGTACCTAGAGCAAGCCCCTGATTGATTCTGCTGCTATTGGCCTCTGGATTTTCTTGTAGATTAGGGAAATCCACATAGAAGACAATCTGATAACAGGTAGGTGTCCATTCCTTAGGGAGGAAAGGGTTTGCTTCAATTTATAGCTTGTAGTTCATTATCCAAAGAAGTCAGAGCAGGAACGTGGGGCAGATACCTAGAGAGGGGAACCGAAGCAGCCTCTTTCTACCGTCTTATAGCACACCAACCCAGGGGTAGCACAGCCCACAGAGAGCTGGGTTCACCCACATCAAACCTCAATCATCAGTCGAGAAAATGTCCCACGGGCTTGATCACAGGCCAGCCTGGTGGGAGCGTTTTCTCAGTTGAGGGTTCCTTTTTCCCAAACAACTCCAGCTTCTTCCATGATGACATAAAAGTGAGAAGCATGGTGGTTTACAGCTCCCAAACGGATCACTTAACCAGCGAGTCAGGAATGGCTTAGTGAATCTCTCAGCCTACCAGTCTTTGAAAAAAAAAAATACTGGAGTGTAGACTACACAGCTTTCCAGATCATCTCCAAGGCAACTGGACTCCACTGTCCAGAGTAACAGCCCTTTTACTATCCTAAGAAATAACCAGTGTCAACAGTTAGTGACATTGACAGCTGACATTAGTAGAGAGTTTGCTTTGTGGCCAATAAATCCTAGGGGCTGTAAATCATATTACTCAATTTAAACACAGAGACAAGTATGAAATATAGATTATTATGCCTAGTTCAGAGAAGAAGAAACTGAAGTCAGAGTAACTTTATACAGACACTTAGCTGGTTGATAGCCAAGGCAACTAGAGTTGAGTGCCGCTTTAGCTACTAAGATAATACCTTAGGTCAGACTTGAGACAGGATATGTGCGTTTCCTAAGGAAAGCAGAGGTGACATTAATGCTCACTGTGAAGATTAGTCTTTTTCAGTATGACAATATGCCTTAGTTTGGGTCTCTGTTGTTGTGAAGAGACACCATGACCACAGCAACTCTTATAAAGGAAAACATTTAGTTGGGACTGGTATGCAGTTCAGGGTTTTAGTCCATTATCATCATGGCACGACATGGTGGCATGCAAGCAGACACGGCGCTGGAGAAGAAGTCACGTGCTCGACCTCTTGACTTGCAGGCAGCAGGACGTGGTCTGTCTCATTGGGCGTGGCTTGAGCATATAAGAGACCTTAAAGTCCACCTCCACAGTGACATACTACCTCCAACAAGAACACACCAACTCCAGAAAGGCCACACTTCCTAATAGTGCCGCTCCCTTTGAGGGCCAGTTTCTTTCAAGCTTCCACCCAGTATATTTAGGAAGTGTCTAGGTGATGATTAGCACATAGTATACCCTATAATTCTTAGAGGTATTAGGTGACACCCATGTAGAATCACACTTGTTCTGTTCAGGGAAAATAGAAAGCCCTCTCTTGGGACACGAAGAGACGACGCCTCCCTCGCTCTGCTTCAAGTTCTCAGCACTGAGCATCAGTCCCTGCGCTCTCTGGCTGCCAGGAGCATCCTTGCACACCTTCTGTGAGCACATCCGTTATTACTGACTTGAACTTCTGCCTCTCTATTTGTATCTTCACACATTTTAAATTCAAATGAGTTGCTAATTGATTCACCTGCCGTGCCCCTACTCATTCCTTAGTATATCACAACTCTTTGTAATTACTGCTCTGAAGACACCCAGAAAGAGCCGATTTCCCACCATGTTCCAGACCAGTACATGGGGAGGAAGGCTATGGCTGTCACAGAGAGCTCTGTAGAAGCAGATGTTGAAGTGGACTTGGGAATTCTGGTGTGTTTTGGGGGGCGGTCTGTGGGTGGGGATTGGTGTCTGTGAGAAGAGGGCAAGAAGCAGGATCCAGAAAAGAGCAGGGAGGATGAACTCTTACCCTGTTTGCTTTTGGGTCTGGGGCAAACATGATCAGAGCTGCTCTGCCTTAAACACATGTGGTGAGGCTTTTACACTTTACATTGTTCGGTTGCTGAGTGGCACAGTGAAGATGCGCACACGCATGCACAACCCTGAAGATGCGGTAGCCGACGGCTTCCTGCTCATCAATCTCCCTGCAACTGGGCTTCAACCTTCCAAGAAGGGGATCTAATTGAGCCCTGGGGATGGAGGTGGTGCTTCTCTGATCTAAACTTAGACATGAGAGATCATCAGCCTAACAGAAGAGGTAGGATCTCTAAGACGCTGCTATCTTTCTCTCTGTATTCTGGTTCAAGAGTTATTTTGGTAGCCAACACCCTGCCCCCCTTCTTAGAAGTTCTTGGTGGGCTAATGATTATGTCTCTGTAGACCCCACAATACATAGCATAGTGCCTTTTGGATCATGAAGATAGAGTAGGTGTTTATTAAACAAAATAGAGAATTATACAAAAATTTTAAAGGGAAAAGGTGGCCCCTTATGTCAATTTTGAACAATTACTTAGCTGAAAAGGCAGAATTATTCACTGGTACCCACAAGGAGCAGATATATTAAAATTAAAATATAAAATTGAAATCATAAATCTAAGAAAACACTGGTAAGTATGACTCTGATTTCTTGCAGTATTAAAATGTTAGAAGCAAAGGAGAAGTCTACTGAGAATGTTGCTATCATTTTAATTTTTTTCATAAGCCAGAAAGCATTTAAAAATTAAAGAAAAGTGAATCACTGGGAAAATATTTGTAACAGATGAAGGCTTATTAATTCATGAAGAATTTATACACACTGGTTGGACTAATAAAAATCCCCTAATGGAGAAAAAAGGGCAAAAGATATGGATGTTCACTTTTAAGGAGAAAAACAACTGAGCCATGGGTATAAGCAAAGGGTAGACCCCTTTCTTAATTGATGAGTTTCGATTTTAGAACTGAAGAGACAGATTCTTGTGTATCTAAGTGGCAGATCTTGACAGCACAATACCATTGGCAGAGGTCAGGGAGATGGAGTTTATATCTACTAGGTGCTGGAATCAATTTCAACAATTTTCATGAGGACATTTTGGTCACACAAATATAAAGCTTTTGAGCCAACCATGTTGTTTCTGAATATTTTCTCTAAAGAAGTCATCTGAGATATAAACAATGATAAATACCTGACAATGAAAGATTCAGAGGGAAATAAATTAGTTTATTCACTTACTATGCAGCTATTAATTCACCCTGTTGAAGAATACTTATTGAAATCAAGTTATAATATTAAGTTGATGAAAGTCAAATATAAACAAGGCAAATCAAAGCATGTTTATGAATATTTTTATCTCTACATCCTAGATGAATAGAAATTAATCACTATATCAGAATGATGACAATTATTTCTTTCTTACTTCAGTATATTCATATTCTGTACATATTATTTTGTACATATTATTCTGTACATATTATTTTGATTAAGATGAATCAACCAGACCTTCTCGCCTACTCAACTCCTACCCCCAGCCCCCAAGGCTTGTGAACAAGATGCCAGGAATAGATGAAACTTTACCACAGTTCCGTTCCCTGCTCTGCTCATTGATCTCACTACTTATCCTGCATCTTTGACTAAAGAATATCCTAATTCTCTCATTTTTCTCAGTCAAAACACTTAGCTGTTTCTGTGCTGAGAAGGCACAAATTGTTCTGCAGTATAATGAATACAGATTTGGAAACTTCCACGTTTAATTCCAACTCCCAGATGAAACAGTTATACCCTTGAGCTCCGAGACTCGCTCTCCTCTTTGCAAAATGAAGTTATGAGCATCCACCAAGTTTTCTTTTCATGGGGACACAAACCTGGGTCCAGACTGCTTTGCCCCAAATACTATCTTTGCTACTACTGACTGTAGAATTGGAATTATAGCCAAGTTTTTAACCTTTCTGTGACTGACTACTCACGTAGTAAGAGATAATGACAGCATCCGCTTTGCAAGGGTTTTAGAAGCATTTTGAAGATTAACAAGTGCGCCAAGCAATCCCAGGACCAGCTGCATGCTGTGCCAGCATTTGCCATGATTATTCAGTTGGGGCACTTGGTGCAAAACTCATCATAGACAGACAATTCGGTTAATCAAGCTCTCGAGGACTGCTTGCTATATGCCAAGCTCTGTTAGAGGTCCAAGGTATCAGAAAGGCCCTCATCTTTGCTAAAGTCTTGAAGGGGAGGCATGTGCATATAGAAACACAACTTGAGCTGAGTGGAGGAAGTCAAGGCACTGTTCTGCAGGGGGCATCTTATGCACTCTAAAAGCAAGCTGTCCTCTGTCACAGGCGCTCTAAGGAGAAGAACCTGATAGAAACTTGAGGCATGTAGCAGTAGCCACCCTTCTCCCTCTATTCCCTTCTCCTTTGAATCAGCTCTCGTCTAACCCTTAAGTGGTGACAGAGTAATAAGAAATAACAGGAAAAAACAACTAGAAGGAGAGGGCAAATGTGTTTTTTTTCCCAATTCTACTTGCTCCCTCCCGTCTTAGGCAGCCTGGCAGAACCACACTGCGTTGTAGCCACGCATGCACACTTTTAAAGTTCAAGGTTCTTTCTCAGTCGCTGCCACCCGGACGTGGGAATTATGTTCCCTCCCTGAGCTGCTCTGACCTTTCATGAGAAGCTCTGTTCACTCCCATGTCCGTAGAGAAGTAAATACCCAAGTATTGCTGTCACAGAGTTTTAGGGACACTCATACATTGGAACAATGGGTAAAGCTCGTTTTCCTCAAAGATTCTTCTGTTTTCTGGAGTCTCATGAGGCTGACTATACCTCACCCCAACACATCTGGTTTCAGTTGCCACTCACCCCTCTGGGTTCTCAGTGGCACCCAACTTAAAGTTCAAGTTTCTCAAATACAAGTCAAGAACAGGCTGAGCCAAAAGAATGCTATAGGGAGGGGGTGCTCGCCTCTCTACAAGTCCCGTACTTCTGTATCTGATTTCCTACTGGTCTTATAAGACTTGCTGGACAGCTCTTCTCAGATATTTGCCCTCGACTTTTCTCCCTGGCTCAGTTATCATCTGCATTTACATCATGACATCACTCAGGAGAATTCTACTTGGCCAAGTAGGCCAGGTGTTCTGAATGTTGTTATTATGCCTTTTGTCTGAGCCTAGCACCAGTATGGTGGTGACCTTGCATACAGATGGTGTTTAATCCATGTTTGGTGAGTAAATTAATGTAAAACTGAAGTTCCCAGATATGTCAGATAGATGAGTTAACGTAGGAGTAACAGATGCCACTCTAGGGTAAGGATATCTTCACAGAAGTTACCATCCTAACTGAGTCTCTAGAGCAGTAAAGACTGATCCTTAGTGACAGGGAGCTAAGCATACGGTGCATGGCTTACCTCCTATGGAAAAATGTGTCCAAATTTACCTTCCCATTTGTTGTTTTACTGGATAAGTAACTCACAGTTATTAAAGGTTTAAAAACATAACACAGGCTACCTAGTTCATAACATCACTTGGGAGCTGTAGGACAAATATCGCCCACTTATTGGAGTAGAAACAAGCTCAGGAGGAGGCGGTGACTTTCCTGGGGTCACAAGAAAAAGAATTCAGGGATTGGGCAGGGCAATTAGAGGCTGCCAGGCTGAACCCCAAAGAGAGGGTTGTAAGTGAGGGGTGAGCACAGAGTAAGGAGATTTCAGCCGTGGAGGCTGCACAGGGGTCTGTCAGGACTTTCACCAGGTAGATGAAGGCAATCTTCCCAGGAAGTGACATAAGGATTGACTTTAGGTTGTTTAGAGCCTCAGAGGCCCCAACCACCCTGCCTGGGAGCATCAGAGGCCCAGGCAATCCTCCCAGGAGCTTCAGAGGTGAACGAACTATGGGAGTGGCTAGCAAAGGCCAGGAACAGTGAGTGACTGCTGGGAGAGGCAACAGCAGGACCTTCCAGCTGTGGCTTCCAGAAACTACCTTAAGAATTTCCTCTGGCTCTAATGAAAATCATCATATGGTTTTTTCCTTTCAGTTTATTTATATGATATAAATAAATAAACAAAAATTAAAAAAAATAATTTCCTCTGGGAAAGTGGCCCTTTGTCCCAGCCAGCAGTAACTACCATTCTCAATAGGAGATAACCCTGCCATTGCAGCAATCACCAGAATCTCAGCCCCACCTACACCTAGAGGAGTGATCTACAGAATCGTGACCCTGCCTCCAGCTGGAGGAACAACCATTAGAGCTATTGCCCCATCTATACCAAGAAGTGACTATCTTTGCCTTAAGCCTGCTTGCACATGGAAGGGTGATCACCAGAGGCTCTGCTCTGTCTGCACCTGAAGGAGGCTTCAATGGAGTCATAGCCCCCAACTGCACCAACTGGAGGAAGAGGGACTGCCTGAAACACAGGATCCACCTATACCTATTGGAGGGAAAGATGGGTGCACAACAAGGTAAGAATACACTCAACAGCATAAAGAGCAAATACTGCAACACAAAACTAGTGCTTCTGCAACAGCAAGACCTGAGCACCCCAGTGCAGACAAAGTAGAAGAAAACAACCGTAAGGCAACTTTATGAAGATGACTGAGACCCTTAATGAGGAAATGAAAAATTCCCCTAAAGAAGAGAGGAAAAAACAAACAAAAACTTGGAAGAAATCAACAAAACCCCCCCCCCCCGAAAAACAAGAAAAACAATCAACAGATGAAGGAAACGATTCAATACTTGAAAACTAAAATAGAGGTAATAAAGAAAATATAAACCAAGGGACTTCTGGAAATGGAAAATTTGGGTAAATGATCAGGAACCACAAATGTAAGCAAGCATAACCAACAGAAAACATAAGATGGAAGGCACTGAATATAAAATAGAGAAAATATATCCATTGGTCAAAGAAAATGTCAAATCCAACAAATTATTTATACAAAATATTCAGGAAATCTGGGATACCATGAAAAGACCAAACCTAAAAATAATAGGGCTAGAAGAAGTTCAACTCAAGGCACAGAATATATATTCAACAAAATCATAAAAGAAAGCTTTCCCAGCCTGAAGAAGGACATGCCTATGAAAGTACAAAAAACTTACAGAACATCAAATAGACTGGACAAAAGAAACCCAAATTCCCCTAGTCACATAGTAATCAAAACACTAAACATACAAAATAAAGAATATTAAGAGCTGCAAAGGAAGAAGGCCAAATAACATACAAAGGCAGACCTATGCAGACACTAAGAAACCATGAATACCACAAGCTCAGACTATTGTGCCCAGCAAAATTTTCAGTCACATAGATATATATTCCATGACAAACCATATTTCAGCAATATCTATTCACAAATCCAGCACTATAGAAAGTACTAGAAGGACAACTCCAACCCAAGAAAGTCGGATACATCCACAAAACTCAAATCCCAAAAAAGGAAATGCACACACAATATCAACAACAACAATAAAAATAAAAATAACAGGAACTAGCAATCACTAGTCATTAATGACCCTTAATATAAATAGAATCAATTCACCTATAAAAAGACACAGGGTAACAGACTGGATATGATTCCACCCTTCTTCTGCATACAAGAAACACACCTCAATCTTAAAGACAGACATTACCTCAGAGTAAAAGGTTGGGAAAAATAATTTCCAATCAAATGGACTTAAGAAACAAGTTGCTGTAGCTATCCTAATATCCAACAAAATAGACTTCAAACTAAAATTATTCAAAAAAGATGAAGAAGGCCATTTTCATTTTATATTCATCACAAAAAAGTCCATCAAGAGGAAATTTCAATTCTGAACATCTATGCCCCCAAATACAAGGGGACCCACATTTGTAAAAGAAGCACTACTAAAACTTTAATCACACATTAAGCCCCACGCACTAATAGTGGGAGAGTTCAATACCCCACTCTTACTGTACAGGTCTGCCAGCCAGAAAATGAACAGAGAAATAAGGGAACTAACAGATGTTATGACTCAAATGGACTTAACAGACATCTATAGATGTCCACCAAAACATAAAATAATATACTTTCTTCTCAGCACTTCATGGAACCTTCTCAAAGACTGACCACATACTCGGTAACAAAACAAACCTCAACAGATACAAAAAAAATTGGAATAACCTCACCTACCTTATAGGATGACCATGGCTTAAAGTTAGAATTCAACAGCAGCACTAATTTCAGAAAGCCTACAAACATTTGGAAATTGAACAATGCTTACCTGAAACACCCCTGGGTCAAGGAAGAAATATAAAAAGAAATGGAATATTTCCTAAAATTCAATGAAAATAACCACACAACATACCCACTTATAGGACACAATAAAAGCAGTGCTAAGAGGAAAGTTCATAGCACAAGTGCCTACATAAACAAGCTGGAATAATCCCACACTAGTGAATTAACAGAATACCTGAAAGCTCTAGAACAAAAAGAAGCAAACTCACCCAGAAGTAGATGGTAGGAAATAATCAAATTGAGGACTGAAATCAATAAAATAGAAAGAAAACCATACGAAGAATCAACAAGACAAAAAGTTGGTTCTTTGAGAAAAATCAACAAGATTGACAAACCTTTATCCAAGCTAACCAAAAGACAGAGAGAGACTATTCAAATAAACAGTCAGAAATTAAAAGGAAAACATAACAACAGACAGTGAGGAAATCCAGAGAATCATCAAGTCATACCTCCAAAACCTATACTCCACAAAATTAGAACATTTAAAGGAAATGGAAAATTTTATGGATCAGTACCACATACCACAATAAAATCAAAATCAGACAATTTAAATAGATCTATAACCCATAAGGAAATAGAAACAGTCATCAAAAGCCTCCCAAGTCAAAAAAAAAAAAAAAATCCCAGGGCCAGATGGTTTCAGCACAGAATTCTACCAGAATTTCAAAGAAGAGCTAATACCAATTCTCCTCAAATTGTTCTACACAATAGAAGCAGAACAAACACTGTGGAACTCTTTTTATGAGGCCACAGTTAACCTGATACCCAAACCACACAAAGTCACAACTGAGAAAGAAAATTACAGACCAATCTCCCTCACGAAATAAAATTTATTGACTCAATGAAATACTGGCAAACTAAATCAAAGAACACATCAGAAAAATCATCCACCATGATCAAGTAGGCTTCATTCCAGTGATGAAGGGATGGTTCCATATATGAAAATCCACCAATGTAATTCACCACATAAGCAAACTGAAAGAAAAATCCACGTGATCATCTCATTAGATGATGAAAAAGACTCTGACAAAATACAAAACCCCTTCATGATAAAAGTCTTGGAGAGAACAGGGTTACAAGGAACATTCCCAAACATGATAAAGGTAATATACAGCAAGCCAAAAGCCAACATCAAACTAAATGAAGAAAACTCAAAGCGATTCCATTAAAATTAGGAACAAGATGAGGCTGTTCACTCTCTTTATATCTATTCAACATAGTAATTGAATTCCTAGCTAAAGCAATAAGACAACAAAGGGAAATCAAGGGGATATAATTGGAAAGAAAGAAGTCAAACTTTCACTATTTGCTGATGGTATAATAGTGTAATAAGTGACCCCAAAAATTCTACCAGGGAACTTCTACAGCTAATAAACACCTTTAGTAATGTGGCAGGATACAAGATTAACTCAAAACTTCAGTAACCCTCCTATATACAGATATTAAACAGGCTGAGAAAGAAGTCAGAGAAACCTCACAATAGCCACAAACAACATAAAATACCTTGGAGGTAACTCTAACCAAACAAGTGAAAGACCTATATGACAAGAACTTTAAGTCTTTGAAGAAAGAAATTGAAGAGGATATTAGAAAATGGAAGGTCTCCCATAATCATGAATAGGTAGGATTAACATAGTAAATACAACAATCTTATAAAAAATAATCTACAGATTCAAGGCAATGCCCAGCAAAATCCCAGCAAAATTCTTCACAGACATTGAAAGAACAATACTCAACTTCATATGGAAAAACAAAAAAATACAGGTAGCCAAAACAACCCTGTACAATAAAGGAACATCTGGAGGAATCAGCATCCCTGGCATCAAGCTCTATTATACAGCTATAGTAATCAAAACACCTTGGTACTGGCATAAAAATAGATAGGTGAACCAAAGAAACTGAATCAAAGACTCAGTTATTAACCTACACATTTATGATCACCTGATTTTTGACAACGACACTAAGAATATTAAAAGGAAAAAAGAAAGCATATTCAACAAATTGTGTTAGTATAACTGGATGTTGACATGTAGAAAAAATGCACCTAGATCCATATCAATTGCCATGCACAAAACTCAAGCCCAAATGGATCAAAGACCTCAACATAATCCATCTATACTGAACCTCATAAAAGAGAAAGTGAGAAGTACCTTTGAACACATTGGCATAGGAGACCACTTCCTAAATATGACTCTAGTAGCACAGACACTGAGAGCAACAATGAATAAATGGGAGCTCCTGGAACTGAGAAGCATCTTTAAAGCAAAGGACATGATCAACCAGACAAATAGCTGCCTACAGAATGGGAAAAGATCTTCAGCAACTTCACATCTGGCAAAGGGCTGATCTTCAAAATATACAAAGAAATCAAGAAACTAGATATCAAATTACCAAATAAGCCAATTTTAAAAATGGGGTACAGTTCTAAACAGAGAATTCTCAACAAAAGAATCTCAAATGAATGAAAGACACTTAAGGAAATGCTTAACATCCTTAGTCATCAGAGAAATGCAAATCTAAACAACTCTGAGATACCATCTTAAACCTGTAAGAATGGTTAAGGTCAAAAAGACTGATGACAGCTTATGCTGGAGAGGATGTGGATTAAGGGGATTACTCCTGCATTGCTGGTGGAAGTGCAACCTTGTACAGCTGCTGTGAAAATCAGTATGATTATTTCTCAGAAAATTAGGAATCAGTCTACCTCAAGACCCAGCAATACCACTTTTGGGCATATACCCAAAGGAGGTACACTCACACCAAAAGAACATTTGCTCAACTATGTTCATAACAGCATTATTTGTAGTAAGTAGAAACCGGAAACAACCTAGATGCCCCTCAACAGAAGAATGGATATAGAAAATGTGGTACATTTACAGAGTGGAGTACTACTCAGTGGTAAAAGAATAAAGGCATCTTTAAATTTGCAGGCAAATAGACAGAACTAGAAAAAAACTGTAAAGAGAGACTGTTCTTACATTTCCCGGCCACCCAGACCCAAATAATCGCACAGAAACTATATTAGTTTTAACACTGTTTGGCCTATTAGTTCAGGCTTCTTATTAACCTACATTTACATCTAAAATTAACCCATTTCTATTAATCTATGTATCACCATGAGACCATGGCCTACCAGTAAGGTTCTGGCATCTGTCTCCTTAGGCAGCTATGTGTTGTCTCCTTGACCCTACTTGGTCTCTATATAGATATCTCTGTTCGAATTTCCTGCCTGGCTTTACTCTGCTAAACCATTGGACAAAACAACTTTATTCATCAACCAATAAAGCAACACATATACAGAAAGACATCCCACGTCAAAAAACCATCCTGAGTAATATAACCCAGACCCAGAAAGACAAATATAGTATGTACCCATTCACAAGTAAATACCGGACATAAAACAAAGGATAACCAGCCTATAGTCCACAACTCCAGAGAAGCTAGAACCCTCTTCCAGAAACAGATGGAAGTAGATGCAGAGATCTACAATTAGGGCTGGACTGAGCTCCTGGAGGACAATTGAAGTGAGGGCAGAGAGATAATATGCAAATGAGTCAAGACCATGATGAGGAAAACCCACAGAATCAGCTGACAAGCTACTGGGAGATCACTGACTCTGGACTGACAACTGGGGAACCAGCATAGGGCTGAACTAGGCCCCTTGAGTACAGGTGATAATGGTTTGGCTTGGGCAGTGTATGGGGCCACTGGCAAACTAACTGCGGAGCCCATTCTCTATGGAGAGATACCTTGCTCAGCCTAGGCGAGGGGGGTCTTGGTCCTGCCTTAAGGAGGTGGTAGGACAGACTGAGTTGACTTCCCAGGGGAGGCCGTACCCTCTCTGAGGAGTGGTGGGGTAGGGGAAAATTGGAGAGTAGGAGAGGAGGGAGGAGAAAATGGAATTGGTATGACAAAAATAAAATTATAAAAAAACACAGAGTTTAATCTCTAATAACATTTTCAAAATCAAATTCTAAGACTTGAATGCCAAGGGATATTTTCACATGGGATCCATTGGGTAGTTCAGAGTAATAAAACTCTCAGAGTTATACAGAAAAGAAGGAAAAGATTTCCTGTGCCTAGGTTGCTCTAAAAAAACAAAGCCACCAATAAATGAAACTTCTGTTAAGTCATTGAGTCCTTTAAACACTGCAAAGCTGGCATTTAAAATTGTCCATCTTGTGTCTCATCAAGTGCAAATCATATAATATTTAGCATTTTTGATTTCAAGTCTCTTGTCTATTTTCTACTTATATTCTAAAGACTGGCCACTGATGCCACAATGATTTAATGTTATCATTGATTGAAAACAAAAACAAAAAAACATAGATGAGTTCTTCCTTCATGACTTTTGTAACCTTTACTTTTTTCCCCTTCTAATTGTATTTCCATTTTATTTTATTCATGAAATTGAAGCCAAATGAGAAAATGTAATTCCATACCTTAAAATGTTTTATTGATTGATCTTTCATATCTCTGTGACAAATACATGTTTGTAAATATAAATCTCTTGAAGCACAGTTCTGCCAGCCTTAGGATTAAACATATCATTTGGACTGAGCTATCATTATGAGTACATAACTGATCAAAACAATAGATTATTAAAAAATTGATGAATCATTATTAGTTCAAAATGTTTCTCAATGAGATAAATGGTAGAGCCTCCCACAATTGCTTCATAGATTTGTGTATGAGTAGGAGCAACTGCTAGAAGAAATAAAATTTATCCTTACTTGCATTTTTCTTGTGACTATAAATAGACACAAAGTTTCATAATGGTTGTGTCACTCAAACTTCTGTACTCCCTCCAAGTTGCACATCAAAAACCTCATAGTGATTTATCATCAAAAATATTTTTAACGATCTATCAAGTGACAAGTTAATTATGTCCGTGTTAAGTTTTGAGTAAAGAAAACAAGTAGAGAGCATGACTTGGAGAAAGACTTGTTGATTACTGTGCCGGGATAGTTATCTACTTTCTCAATGCCTACGGTACCTTAAATGAGTGCTTGTTCAGAATTTGGAAGATGAGATGTCTATTAACCTGAGGTATTGCACCATAGTTAGCATGCCAGTTCTGACAAATTCTTCTAATGAATGAAGTGGGAGAAATGAACTCTTGTTGGACAGTTCAATGTTAGGAAGTTTAAATTTTCAATTCTGAATTTTAGTTCTGATGAAATTTGACAATCTTCAAATCAAGCCTGCATTTACTCTTTGGGATTCTTCAAATTTCCCAGTATTCTCTTCCTAAGACTCAAGACAGCTACCTGAGGTCAACCAATCCATGGGCCATTGGGGAGGTAAATTACTGACATGTTTTTGAGAGGCAGAAGCTAACGGGGATTCTCTGGAGACGCTCTTCCTGTGGTCACGTGTGTCCCGTGGTCATGCTGGTGAAGGCTTCATCTCCCCTGCATCATCTGCTTTCCCCATTATTTGAGCCATTGCTTCTCTGACAACAGGGGTCATTTTCACTATTAGAGATATCTCTCTGCTGTTTGGGATGTTGAAATGCAATTATTCAGTAACTGAGTTTGCACTTTCCTACTGAGATAATCATTAAAGGACCCAAAGAACCAATAGTGCCAGAGAATTTCCAGCCTGGGAGATAGTGAGGGAGACCAGCCTGAGAAGAGACATAGGGCAGGAGAAATTGATTTTAATGATTCTAATGACTGGTGCCTTGACAATCATAACATAAACTGATCCTGGCAGGTTATTACTAACGTCTTTACTCTTACCTTCTACCTATCCCCACGCTTCATATCTGTTTCTATTTCATTTTTTTCTTAAAAAGAAAATAAATTAACTAGAGTTTATATAAAACAAACATCTGGTTCAATTTCCTTCTGCTTCAGATTATTTTTTTAATTCAAGAAAGTTATTTTGATACCAGGTTGTTCTGAATGGAGCCACTATTCTCAACTTTAATCCACTCAAAAAACATCTGTATGCCTGGGTTCTGGCACAGCCCCCCTACACCCCCCCCCCCCAAAAAAAAGTCCATTTCTGGTCTTAAGGAAATCACAATCTATGGCTTGAAATAGCAAAGATATATTATAGAAACTCATAAATTCTCTGAATAGTTTTGACCTCTTTCCTAAATTCCCAGAGTAAATGTTTATGTGCTGACCAGATGATTAAAGCTGGGAGTCTTAAAACAGAGTTATCTGGATATCTATAGACAACAGAAACAGAGGTGTGCTTCCTGACGGGGCAGCTTCGGTTCCCAGAGGCACTGCAAGGAGAGAAGGCAGGGCATCACAGGGGAAAGTATCTAAACAGGACCAAGAGAGGAAAGGGGAGGATCCAGGGTCCCTATAAGTGCTTAAGCCAATGTCAGTTTAGCCAATTTCTAGTCTTAGGCTTGACCGCAGTGAAAGTACAAACCTACTACTTTCCAGGTCCCTGTGGCTTGGTCTTCAATCTTTCCTGGTTGTTCAGTTCTCTGCTTGTACCAGGGAAGAAACTACAGCTTCTGTCACTCCTATTAAAATCTCACATGTATTTCAACCTTCATACGCAGGAAACAAGATTATTTATTTTCTCTTCCTTATACAAAAGTACTTAACTTCTTAAGAGCCTCGGTTTCCACAATTGTCACAACACACAGAATTATTCCAATGAAAACACCATTAGTCACCCGTCTTTACCATATCCTTAAATCCAACACATCAGCAAGCAAACATTGTTGATTACATGGAAGAGTACAGTTTCACCCTGTTCCATATGCTGTCTTACTTCTGTCTACCAGATAAAGACTCCATGGATGCTTGCCACGCCAGCACGTAGCTTCCCTCATCCTTGCCTTCCTGGAGCTTTCGGTCCATTCTGTGGGTCATTTTAATCTGTAGTGATGTGAGCGGCAGGCTGCATTCCTGCTACCCGGCTAGCTTATGCCCCGAAATAACAACACACAAACTGTATTCATTTAAACACTGCCTGGCCCATTAGTTCCAGCCTCTTATTGTCTAATTCTCACATCTTGATTAACCCATTTCTAATAATCTGTGTAGCACCACGAAGTGGTGTCTTACTGGGAAAGATTCAGCATGTCTGACCTGGTGGTGGGCTTCATGGCAACTGTCCCAGAAGGAGAGGCGGGGCAATTGCCCGAGGTATCTGCCTCACTCCCAGCATCCTGTTCTGTCTACTCCACCCACCTATGTTCTAACCTATCAGGCCAAGCAGTTTCTTTATTAATTAACCAATGAAACAGTGGATAGATAGAAACACTCCTACATCATTAATCATAGATGCCAAGAAATGAAACCTGTTTGGAATTGTTTGTGCTTTCCCACTCTTTGTTTTCTGTCCTGTCCCTTCCACCCTTGGAGTCTCACAAGCCTAAGCTGGCCTTGATCCTGCTGTGCAGCCTAAGGTTGACCTTGAACTTCTGATTCTCTTTCTGATTCCCTAGTTCCCAAGTTCTGGGATTAGTGGGGCGAGTCACCAGAGGCAGCTAGTTTCCATTGTTCTTAAAAATAAAACCCAAAGTTCTTCCCTAGCTGATAGGACTCTGCATCAGTGATTTTTAGCCTGTAATTAGAATCACCTGGAGAACTTAAAATAACCACGAGAGTATAGCAACAGCAACAAAGCCCAAGCCATCAGTAAGTGGCTTCCATCTCAGACTAGCGGCCTGAGGATTTCTACCTGCAGTGAGAACTGACAGTCAGTGCCCTGATATCCAACCACTACTCAGTTTTTTTTTCTTTTACTTATTTACTTACTTTGTTCCTTGTTGTTGATTTTTGAGTATGCTAAAAATCTTATAGCGGCCCAGGACCTGTGAAATAGCTGTTATCTCTCTCTGGAATGCTTTTGCCCTACATTTGTTGGTTCCTCTTGCCATTCAGGGTTGAATTCAAACAGGGTCTTCAAAGAGGATCATGGAGAGGACAACAGATTTGTTAGTCCTCATATCCACACACGTGAGACCAGAACCCTCGAGTCCCATTTTTCTGGGTTTATTACCCGCAGCTGCTCTTCCACCTCCTTGCTTTGCTGTGTCTCTGTCCTAAAAAGCACTGGGCTTATCAGATTCATAACAAGAGGAAATGTGTGATAGCCTCCGAGGAATGACGTTCCTCCTGGGGTATGCCCTGGCACATACCCTTCTAGTCATACTTCAGTTACTTTTCCTGAGAACATACTCAGTGAAAATCCTGCTCAGTTTCAGAAACTATTCCTTTTGGGAGAGAGTTAACAAGGATTTAAAGATGAGACTGAGTAGAAGGAGTTCTGATGCCCAAACCCAGATTTTACTCTAAAGGAATCTCTCTGTGCTCCATCACATCCAATATCCTTATAGGGCTTACATGGACAAAGGGTACTACATGTTACATGTACAAATAGCAATCCTTTATAAAAAGATCTCTCTCTCTCTCTCTCTCTCTCTCTCTCTCTCTCTGTGTGTGTGTGTGTGTGTGTATGTGCGTGCGTGCGTGCACACACACGCACGCGCGCCGGCGCATATAAATGTAGGTCCTCTGGTCCCCTGGAGTTGGAGTTACAGGTGATTATTCATCATTTGATAGAGTGCTGGGAACTGAACTCAGATCCTGGAGAAGAGCATCAAGTATTCTTAACCACTGAGCCACCTCTTCTTCCCTTAGATGTCCTTCTGTGGGAATTCACTCTGCCAAGAGTAATCATGCCCACTGAGCCACCTCTTCTTCCCTTAGATGTCCTTCTGTGGGAATTCATTCTGCCAAAAGTGATTATGCCCACAAGAAGCCATGCCCAAAGGCTGGTACCCCAAAGCTATTGGCAGAATGAATTCCCACAACATCTCTCTTTCTGTTCTCCCTTTAATCCATGGGTGACCAAGGCTAGCACCAAGTCTCTGTATTTGACTTTATAGCTTATGAGCCATAAAAATGGACATGGAATGAAACTTTCAGGAGTGAAATTCAGTCCCTGATCCAAGCCAGGGAGCTGGGCAACACAGATTTAGCACCAGTTTTGTAAGAGCCAAAGCTAACTTGTAAACCCGATTTGCCCAAAGACAGATAACTTCGTGGAATGTTGGGGGCTGTGATAACAAGCCAGATGTTTCCTATCCCTAAGCAAGTTTGCTTGTACCAGATGTGCTTGATTGGATACAGGCAGGAAGTACACAGGCAAGAAATACATCAGGATGTATACTTGCCCCTGATTGGACCTGATGGGAAGGATGGTAGCTGGGTGATTTTGCCTTTTTAAGTCTCTGCAGAAGGTGGCTTGTGGTGGTTTCCTGGGAACCCAGCGGTGGACCTAGCCAGAGTCCATCATCCTGGCCAGTATTTAATTAAAGTGTGCTTCAAATTTGGCTCGGAATTGTGGAACTGGTCTTTCTCTTGCAAATCTCAGGATTAGCAGTTTCCTTGGATTCTACTTTCCTTGGCTTGAGAAGATTGGAGCCCTCTGTAAGGAAATACTCTCTTTGCTCTCAACACAGCTGACAAGTGTCAAATGAATAAAAATCACCCTGAGAGGCGCCTTCAGCTACACTAAGCCATTCCAGAGTCTTCTTCAGCTTCACTAACTGTACAAGGGGGTGGTTTGAGCATAGTGACTTCCTTCTTCAACAGACTTGTCATGAATTGAGTCCTTAACTTGAAGTCAAATGTTCTATCTCCCAGGGGCTTAGTTACAAACACATTTATTGATTCTAGGCCTGCTCCCTCAGGTCAAGAGGACACAAGTACCCCATAGCTTTCCACAAAGAGGGGCCTGTTCTCTAAGCCTTGAGCTTATTGTGTCTGGAGAAAATAATCATGTTGGAGATGGACACAAATGTAAATATTTCTGTCTCAATCATTGGTCATAGCCACACACAGGGTCCCTTCCTCCTCAGCCTTCTATCCCTATCCCCAGAACCTCCATCAATAAATAGATTAACCTCATTTGCTGCTCTGTAGGGAGAAGGCATTCAACCTGGGCTTCCTAAGGTGCTTCTGTTCCTGGTACAAAAAGCTGAAAATGTCATCACATTTGCAAATGAACAGAAACCTCCCACTCAAAGAGCGTCAATGCCACCCTGGCTCACTGAAGCAGCCCACAGGAGCCTTCCTCAGGATGCCATTCCTTTCTTGTTAGAGAATACACATATGTTCTTTTCATCTAATCATGGTGGGGAAGTCTAACTTTCTTTGCAAAAGTAACAACTTTCCCCCTCTGACCATAGGTTGCTCTCTCTTTCTTTGGAAACAGGCAAAAAAAAAAAAAAAAAAAAAAAGAATCCCTTTCAAATCTGTTATTGGGCCAGTCACCTTTAGCTTCATTCCACACCAAAAAACTTAAACTCTGTAGGTTCCAGTAGGTTTGGTATTCTTTACCCATGGAAGTCTGAATTCTGGACCAAAATTCTAGCCCCACCAATCTTAATTCCCATGCATGTCATTACTAAGAAGAGATGAGGTAAGAGTTGGACTCGTAGTATCTCTGCCATCTGTGGTTCTTGGGCCTTCAATTGGTTTTAATGTTTATATTCAACTTTGTATGTCCTGAGCAAGGGCTCTCCAACTCAGATAAATAAACAAGGCATCTGGTCATACAGGACAGGACATCTCGAGTTTTCTAAGGAGCAGCCCATGACCTCTTGAACATGAGTGAATCATCACGGTGCATAGCTTCACACGACTGGCTAACCCAGCCTGGTAGCTCTGTCTGTCCCAGAGACCTCCCTCACAGAGTGTAGCCAACAGTGTTCACCAGAGAGTCTGTTAGAAAAGTTTTACTTCATTTGCAAGCCTGCCATGCGCATGTCTCAACAGTTTCTGAACCCAGGAGGGCCACCTATTACATGTTTTATCTTGTGCTACAGGAAGGAAGCATAGAAATGAGGGGGCTCTAGTTGCAAACTTTACCGGAGCCCTCAGATTCAATAGGTAAAGAAGCTGGGTTAATTACTGCACCCTGGTTGCCAATGGTGAAATGAAAGATCATTGTTCATTAATGCTAGAATAGGTGCTTTCTGATAGGTAATTATCCTGTTCAGCTGCGACTCAATAATGCCCCTATCATCAAAGCCACTGCATGTTGAATGAAATTGCTTAGAGCATTAGTCAGCTCCAGATGCTAAAACAAAATACCACACTGGGTGGTTTAAGCATCAGAAGTAAATTTTCTTGCCTTCTGGCGGCTGGGAGGTCCAATGAAGTACCAGGTAATTTAGTTCCTGGTTAGGACTTGGTCCTAAGAAATTGGCTCAGCCTTTTCCTCTTATAAGGGCATCAGTGCACAGGCACTATGAGAGGGTTCAGTCTTGTGACTTCACCTAATTTTCATAACTTACGTACAGACATTATCTTCAAACATAGTCATATTTAGGTGAAGGAGTTCCATGTGTGAATTTGGGAAGACATACACATTTGACTCATAATGCCCAGTAAATGGCAAATTACAGAAAATATGACCTTAACCGTGCTGATCCTGGACCTCTTCTATAATTACATCAGGGACACATTTCAAAAACATGAACTGTATAGACACTGTGCCAAGTTAAGATGTAGCTACAGAGACGTGGACAGCATTGGTTTGGTCACCACCAGGACAGCCTACACTGACTCATGACCTGACTGTTCTAGACAAGGAAAAGTTCAGTCAGACATGCAACAACCCTGTCAACATGCTGGCATATGAAACCAGGTAATGACAAACATACACAAAGGGTGTAGGCGCAGCATAAGAGATGTGTGCATAACGTGAAACTTCACAGCGAAGACTATCAAGCCGTCTGGCCTGTGGGCTGGTGAGGATAAGTCCAAGCAGATGTGGTCTTTTGGTGGAATCCAATGTGGCAGTTTATGGAGAACCCGAAAGTTGCAAATGAGGCGAGCATTGGAAAGCCAAAGGTCAGCTCTGATGCTCTCGGCAATGCTCTCCCGATCAAGTCGTGAACTGAATCTGGGGCCTGCAAATGAACGCTGACTTGTGGGTGATGGAGGTGGGTCATCTGTCTATGTGTTACTTTCATTGGTTAATAAAGAAACTGCCTTGGCCCTTTAATAGAACAGAAAATTAGGTAGGCGGAGTAGACAGAACAGAATTCTGGGAGAGAGAAGGCAGACGCTTCAGGCAGTCGCCATGCTTCTCCTCTCCAAGATGGATGCAGGTTAAGATCTCTTCTGGTAAGCCACCCCTCGTGGTGCTACAAAGATTACTAAATATGGGTTAAAGGAAGATATGAGAATTAACCAATAAAAGGCTGAAACTAATGGGCCAGGCAGTGTTTAAAAGAATACAGTTTCCGTGTAATTATTTCGGGTATAAAGCTAGCCGGGTGGTGGGATGCAGCCCCGCCGCTCCATCTACATGTGGGAAACCAGTGACATTTGGTCATGAGGCTTTATGCCAAGAGCACCACAGCTCAGATTTTACAAAGCCATGTCATTGTTAGCAGTTAATATTTCTCCTCTTTAATTTTTAAAGCCTAAATCCAAAAGAGAATCGCTAAGATGGAATTGTGCAAGGTTTAACTCAATCCACTTTCGAATTCAAATTGAACCTGTGTGCCCCACAGTCAATTAAAGACACAATTCTCCGAGCTCTCCAGTCGAGGCATTTACAGAGATCTTCAGAGGTTCTTACGCACCTTGTGAAGCTTTGAAAACTGGCTCCTGGAGGAGCAAATGTCGTGAATGTTACTGTGGGTGTGCTTTTCACTTCTCAAGTTACCTCTTGAGAGACTGGATATAATTGAGTTAGAAAAGAAACAGAGGGCTGGAGCAGGACCTCTCCCCAAAGGCAAGATAAACTCATGCACGGTTAAAACTGTGTTTAAACCAACACGATGAATGGAACTGTGATTCTAAATGGGCCCACGATAGTAAACACATTGAACGCATGCATAACCCACCAGCTGAGTTGTGCACAGAATTCCCACACACATTTTGTCAGAGTGCGTTCTGTCCTGTCTCACTGAGCCTGCCCTTTAGGCAGGATTTGTCCACAAAAATGTGCTTTATGCTAAAAAAAAAAAAAAAAAAAAAAAAAAAAAAAAAAAAAAAACGATCCTCCATGCTCTAGTGTTCTGTTTTGATTTTAGTTTTAATTTTGTTTATGAAGTTTTCTCATTCCTTCTCAGTCTCTGATTTTCATTACATATTCATTTTAAACCAGCCTGAATCACCTTCAGCAATGACCTCTCTCATGTCCGTCAGTCAGTTCCCAGACTTGTCGTCCTCTACAATTAGTTAGGGTTACATAGCCACAACAGACAAGTACAACCTGCTCAGTCTTTGTAATGCTCCTTGTACGTATGTTTTTCAGGGCTGACCATTTGCTTTGGGATAGCAGATTGGTGTGCTCTTTGCTGGGGAAGACTCTTTCTCCTACTCTCGGCATTCCTTACTACAATCACTGTTTTCAATGTACTGGAGTCCCTAGAAGACAGGCCACTGCGACCCTCTGAGGGTTGGCATATGCAGATTACCTAGACTTAGTAAGAAGTGGCTGGTTCCTGCTTCCTCCCCACCTTCCAAGCAAGAAGCAAAGACTAGGGATGGAGGAGGTGGTAGACTCTAAGGACCTTCAGCATTGGGTCTGAGTGAACACGGATGCTGCCTTTTGTTCATTTGTGTGTGAATTTATTAATTTACTCTTTTTTCATAAATCTTTCCTAGAGTTTATGATCCCAGTATAACCATTATGATGGTTCCTAAAGATCTCCTAACACCCACTAGTTACAGGTCTACTTAGAGATTGCTAGCTCCATTACATAGCCAAGCTTCTTCAGCACCTTGCAAAGATCTAGCACATAGTAGCTATTCAAAGATAATTAGAAGGACAGATAAATGACAGAATTTGTGTTGACTGTGGAATTGGAAACAAGGAATATAGCAGAAAAAAAACCTGCTTTATATACATAAACCTAATGATTCTGGTAATTCTGGCATAGTCTATCAACTTGCTGCCAGTAAAAAGGGAACTAATATTCAGAATTCTGTTCTTAACTATATCAACATATTTATTCCATAGATGCCCAGAATATCATGGCTAGGGTGAATATGAGCTAATGCTTACCAAAAATATTTGACAAGTGAGAAAATAGGGTTGATTTTCAATTCTACTTAATGCAGTGTGTTCTGTGAGGCTCTCGGTCTATGTGAGGCTCTCATGTTATATCTCCCATGGATATATTCCATGTGAAGTTTGGGAAGGCTGGATATGACAAAATTAAAAAGGGGGACATTGGGTTTATAGGGGAGCTTTTAATGTTATCCTACGTATATGGTATTAATTTCATAATTGATTAATCTAGTCTCTTTTAAATGTGGGATCTCACTATGTAGTGCAGGGTGGTCTGAAAAATAGTGTATGGACAAAGCTGGCCTTGAGCTCACAGAAATCCTACTACATCTACTTCCCAGTTTCCGGAACTATGAGCATGTGATACCATAGCTGGCTCATGATGGAGATTTTACATTCTGTGAGGAAGTAATTAGTGAGACTAGACATCAGGGAGCTACTTTGGTAGCCGACCAAAAGCAGCCTTGTCTGCTAGGCAACTACATAATTTTCCATGAGAACTATGAAGGTTTCAGTAAGAGTGGGAAGAGAAAAGAATAAGGGTCCAAGAGATCTTTTAGGGGTACACTCATCAGATCTTAATAGTATTAAATCATCCAAAAAGATTCTCAAATAATTCCCACTTTAGTTGTAAAGAAGAAAGCAGAACTGGAGAAAGGGTTAGTGTTAAGTATACCAGTAGGGTCTTAAGTATATAAGTATCTAGAACCCTGAACTTGATTGTGCTACCTGAATGGAATTCCACTAGTCGCGCATGCACACAACCTCCATAATTTGTTCCCAGGGCCTTGGAGAAATGGCCTGTTTCTATTGGTAATGGCCACAGCAGGCCAATCAATCTGAACCTAGGCAGTGCCTGGGATTCTGTAAAAAGCTCATGCTGCTTTCCTGATTGAAATGGGGTCAGGTTTATTTTTGCACTTCGCTGCATTTTCCAATGAATCCCTGTCCAATTCCTGAAGACCTTATATACCACTGCAGAAGAGTTCAATCTATAAAATCAAGGTTAAAAAAAAAAGCTGCCACTGCCTTTGGCACTAAAGAGATAGAAGAGGAATCAGACCCAGATGTCTTAACAGATCTTCACTAAAGTCATGAGTCAAGAGAAGACAAGTAGGGACACTGGTGAGCTATGGGCTCTATGGTCTCATCAAAGATGACCACTCGGTCACAGATTAGCTCTTTCAAATGCAGGGCATCACAGTGTAAGACACTCTATGGCATATGCTATGGTTAACTTAGCTGGCATTCTATTGGCCTTGGAGGATTGGTAAAGATACAGGAAATGCTCCAGGCCAGTGCTTAGTCTGGGTACATTTTTTTAAGTGACACTACCACCAATTTATACTAGACATCAGAAAGAACTGATTCAAAAGTCACTGGCAATGGGAAGAAGACAAGCAGGAGAGAGAAGCATCAGTAGCACCCACAGAAGAGAGAAGGCAATGATAATATGTCAAGAAAATAGGGTGAGAGGCTAGGGGGAAGGATAGAAAGCAGGCCAGTTTTGTGTCAAGTCAGAATACATATGCTTACAACACAAGAGAGAAAGAGAATCATACAGAATAGAACCCAGGGAATTTTGATGAGAATCCATCTCTGACCAGTTGGTCAGAGCAATGAACAAGCGAGGGCTTCCTTTACAATAGAAAGGCATTGCAAAGAAATGCTGGGTGCTCAAGGTAGGAAACAACCAAGAAAATAGGAATTACCAAGCAAATGCCCCAAACCTCTAGTTTTGGGTGTAGAACATTAGATAATTACAAACTTTTCAGTTTAGCAAAGAAAAAAACATGTTGACAAACTGCCCAGCTATTTCTTCTACAAGTGTGGGGAGGCCTCATCAGAAGCTGGATCTGCCAAGGTGGCTCAGAATAGCGCTGACAGGAGCTATCAAATATCAAGGCCTAAGTCACAACATACTGAGCTTCTCCCAGCAAGACTGAATGACATCATGAACAAATATCTAAGCTGAGCTCGTTAGCAGCACCGGGAAGGGGCAAATTGTTCACCAAGGACAATCCTGGAATGTCCCCCAAAGCTTTTACGGTGTCTGAAGGTACAGAACTGAATCACAGTGATACATTATGAATATAAGGAAGATGCAACTTGTTATCAACTGTAAAGATCGACCACCGGGTCATGATAACACAGAGTCTCACATACTATCGCAGGTCAGCAGCCCAGAGATAGCCATCCTGGATACGAACTTCAAGCATTTTGCCTTGAATATTTTGGCTTTAGAGTAGATGCATACTGAAATATAGTTCAGTACTTTGTTGGAGAATAATCTTTCCTTATTTATTTATTTATTTATTTATTTATTTATTTATTTATTTTTGAGGTGGAATCTTACTATGTAACACTGGTTGCCTGGAGCTCACAATATATACCAAGTTGTTTTTTATCTAACTCATAAAGATGTTCCTGTCTCTACCTCCAGAGTGCTGGGATTTAAGGCATGTACCACCATGCCTGACCTTTTCTTGACTCAAACTCGAGGTCACCTGGGTGGAGGAAACCTTAGTAGAGCAAATGCCTCTCAGATCAGTCTCTGGAACATCTACGGCATTGTTTTGTTGATAATCAATGAGGGCATGCCCATTCCACTTTGAGCAGTGTCATCCCTTTGCAAATGGGCCTAGGTTAGAAAGAAAGCTGGGATGGGAGCAAGCCAGTAAGCAGTGTCTCCCTGTTGGTTTCTACTTCTTGCTTCTGTCTTGGCTTCCCTTGATGATGGACTGTAACCTATGATCTAAAATAAACCCTTTCCTTCCCAAGTTGCTTTGAGTCATGGTGTTTATTATAGCAACTGCAACCAAATCAGAATAGCACACAAAGTAACAGTTTTCATGATAGAATTTTCATATGTACGTGTCATCACAATTTATCCCAACTTATTTTGTCATCGCCCTTTCTTCTCGTACACCCCCTTTCCCTTAGCAGGATAGCTCTACTCCAGAAATCATGTAGATGTACCTACCCATTACTCTCTCTTTTCCTTGTTTCCTTAAGATCTTTTCCCTTCATAATTCCATTTTATTCTCATGTCCCCCATATATATATATATATATATATATATATATATATATACACTCACAAACACATAAATATGTATTTATATCTATAGTCCTCATATGAGAAAAAAGCATACAGCTTTTGCTGAGCTGGCCACATCCCTTAACACAAGGACCTCCAGTCCCACCATTTGCTGCCAATGTGTGTTTTTATCCTCCTCTATGGCTGAACAAAATTCCATTCTATGTATCATATTTTCTTTACCCATTCATCTGGAGATTGATATCTAGGTTGGTTATATAGCTTATCAATTTTGAATAGTGCATCAGTAAACATGTATGGGAAAGTACTGTTACAATAAAGGTTATTTGCCAGTATAAATACCAATAAAGGTTAAGGCTCTGCTAAGGACCTTTAAGAAAAACTCTATCCTCCAATTGAAAAAAAGGGGGGTTGTCAGGGAAGTGGAATCTACCTCTGAGTGGAGACAAACCATTGTTCTCTCTCATAAAAGCTACTTCATCAACTTGCTGTTTATTGAAGTTGCAAGGACCAGTTTTACATTTCAAAAGAATTCAACATGTGCTCTTTCTTTGAGTCAGAGACTGTGAAAGTCAGGGTTTCTTTTCATTCCACTGACCAGCAATTAGGCATTATTTGTCCTTCTGACCCACTTAGGGAAAAAAATGACTTTTTTACAAACTTGTTTTCAGGGTAGTGGTTCTGTAACCTGAGACTTTTCTCTTCATCCTTCTGTTTAAAATTATATAGAATCATTTTATTATAGTGTTATTTAACATGGAAAATGTGTTGCTATACATAAACTATGCTTATTTTAAAGAGTCTTAGTTCAGTTGGGTCAATCAATTGCCTGGCCTCAGGAAGGCTGGTTCAGCTTAAGCTGTGCTGAAAGGATGGGAGGAATGATTGTCCCTTTAATGATGAAATGCACTATGCCTTTCCAGAGCAACTCCAAATACACTTCCTAAGGGACCACATGAAGCTCTGTTGGATTTGCCTTTCTGGGTCCTCATCAGAAAGGTGTACCTTTTCCTTTTCTTCTTTTCTACCTCCTCCTTTCAAATACCCAGGGATGCGCAAGTAGGCTTGCCCTCCCAGCACTCGGGGCTTTATCACTGTTCCTCTGATGGGGTTCTTGCTTCCTCTTCTTCTTCCTCCTTGGGTAGCTATTGAGATGTACAGCTTGACTGCCATGGTTTTATTCTTTCAAACAGCGGTAAAATTGCCCTCAAGCTTTCTTTTGTGGCCATCCTTGAATTCATTTACTAATGAGACTAAGAACCCTGAAAGTGACCTCATGCTCCCCAGGAACATGTGGCACCCAATGTAGAGATCTCCAAAATTCTAGTGATAATATCTCTATAATAAACTGACTTAGAACTCTTCAGGTACATACCCAAAAGTAATATAGTAATGGTAATTCTAATTTTAGGTTTTTGAGGAAATTCTCTATTGATTTCTATGCTGGTTATATTAGATGATAATCCTATCAGTAGTGTTTCTCCTTCCCCACAGCTCACCAGTCTTTATTGCCATTGATTTTCTTAATGATAGTAATGCTGACTGTTGTGAAATAGAATCTCAGTGTAGACTGAATGTTCATTTTTTACTGATATCTAAGGATATTGAATACATTTTAAAATATTTACTGACCTCCGGTATCTCTTATTTTTAGAACTATTGAATTCAGGTATTGAGTGAATGATTAGATTATTATGATGTTTAATCATAAGAACATTTGAGGACAGGCAGAAATTATAGCATTAGAACTCTGAGCTGGGACTGTAGAAAATACTTAAGGAACTATAAACAGATGAGGGAGAAAAACAATCTCAATCATAATAACACAGGAAAGAATAAAATCATAAGAGGAATAGATGACAAATATGAGAACTTAAATAATTTTTGACATAGTAGATCAATGAACTAATGATGCTAATAAGAAAAGAAGAAATAAACAAACAGTGATACAGATAACTAGAAAAGCAAGCAACAAAATTACAGGAATTAGTAAGTACCTCTCAGTAATAATCTTAACTGCAGATGGCCACAACTCACCACTATAGAGATACAGACTAACTGAATGGATTGTAAAGCATGACATAGTATTTATTATTTTCAAGAAATGAATCCCACTGGCAAAGGAATCCACAGACTGAAAACCAAAGGAAAAAAAAAAATAAATTATCAAGCAAGAGGCTGGCACAACTATTTGAATATCCAGTTGTAACATGAAGGAAGCTAGGCCTGCTTGTTGGGGTTTCTGTCCCGCCCGGTACCCCACAGCCAGCAAGCCCCAAAGAAATAACACAGAGATCTCTATAAGTTATAAAGCTGATTGGCCCATTAGCTCTAGCCTCTCACTGGCTAACTCTCACATTTTGATTAACCCATTTTTCTGATCTATGTTAGACATGTGGCTCAGTACCTTTTTTCAGTGGGGTAGATCACATCCTGCTGCTTCAGTGATCTGGGTAGGAGTGGGAGGAATCAACTTCCTCCTTCCCAGAGTTCTCCTGTTCTCATTACATCATTTCTACTTCCTGTCTGGTTTTTCCCACCTATATTTTCTGCCTGGCCAATCAGCGTTTTATTTAAAACATGATTGACAGATTACAGACAATTCTCCTGCACCATCCAGTAAAGTCAAATTCAGCCCAAAAGTTAGCTAGAAAAGATAAAGGAGACCACCACATATTAATAAAGGGGAAATTTCACCAATAATATACCATAGTTATAAATAAATATGTTAGTGCATTCTCTAAGGTATATATTGTATTTGAATAAGAAAATCGCTGTCTAGGAATTTCTTCTTAGTAAATAATTTAGAATATGAGAAACATGCTACCAGGTTAAAAAAAACACTAAAAAACCTAGTTAGGTACTTATTCTGTGCCAGCCTGTATACTTAACATCCTCTTGAAGCTTATACACAGGTAATAAGAACACACTGTTTGGGATGATTGCAGTGCTATTTTGAGTTAAAAGAAATGAGACACACAGCATCAGTATTGAACAAGAAGAATGTTGGTTAAGCATGTACTTTGAGCTGTTGAGCCATTATATAATGATCAAGATAATGGCTATGAAGAAAATGGGCAGCATAATAAAAAAATCTGTTCTTGAACAGGCAGCATAGGTTCCTGACATAACATTTTCTCAGCATACATAATATTCTGGGTCCCATCACCCACCAGCACCTTCAAAACTAAAGCAATTAAAGTTCTTATTCAGGTTTGACTTCTCCTCTGAGCATCTGAGTTTATAAGATCTGACTCTTAACCTAATAAATCTTAATTCTTTTACTTTACCCCTTATCTTTTCTATATCTGAAGATACCTAGAGCAGTGGTTCTCAACCTGTGGGTTGTGACTCTTTTGAGGGTCGAATGACACTTTCACAAGGGTTGCCTAAGACCAATGGAAATCATAGATTCATAACAGTGGCAAAATTACAGTTGTGAAATAGCAATGAAAGGAATTTTATGATTGGAGGTCAGTACAACATGAGGAACTGTATTAAAGGGTTATGGCATTAGGAATGCTGAGCATCATTGGCCTAGTGTAAGTCTATGCCTCTGATTCTAACATGCTGTTGGCCTATTCCATCCTAGAAGGGATGGTTGAAGTCCCCTGCCAGCAACAAATATTTGTGGCTTTGATTTCTGTCAGCAAGTGGAAGTCCTGAGAGTCACATCACTTCTCCACCCACTCTTATTCAGTTTTATCATTAGGATTCATATTTTATAAAACTCAATTGGCTTCTATCAACAGAATCCAAATGTAGTGGGGCATTGGAGAAGAAATTTTAATGACAGTGGATGGACACATATCACAAAAAATACAAGTTGCAGATGTCCATAAAATATGTGATTTGAAAAGTGCTCATAAACATAGGCATCTCTCTCCTAAGAATGATTTCAGCCTTGTGGATAAATTTCTAGTATCCCACTATGTTTATCTGATCCACAAAAACTAAGAGTGTGGTCAATCAAGACCAGAGATGAATGAATGTAATATGAAGTGTTCACTACCTTCTGTGTGCAGGGTCTTTCACAGTGTGATCTTTAACTCATCTCATGAAAAGAGATACTATGCCCACCAATTGTTGGTATATGCCTTAAATCCCAGCACTTGGGAGGCAGAGGCAAGCAGATCTCTATTAGTTTGAGGCAACTTGTATACATAATGAGTTCCAGGACAGCCAGTACTACATAGTGAGACCCTGCCAAAAAAAGAAAAGAGAAAAGAAAGGAAGAAAGAGAAAAGGAAAGAACATTCTCCAACAAAGTACCTAACTATACTCCTGTATGATCAAGGCCAAACTAACCTGATGATGTTTAAGAAACATGTGACTTAGTTATCCCCAGTACCCCAGTCATTTGCCAGGCTTTACCTGCAACTAAGCACCAACATATGAAACCCATGGGAAACCAAAAGAACAGCCCACCTGAGTACAAAATGAACTGCTAATCAACAAAACAGGGAGATATAGAAATAGCTGGGTAAGCCAGCTATTTTTGGATGATGTACTATTGAAAGAATATATCTAGAGGCAGTCTGGTTTCCAAAGGAGTATAATCCTGAGTACTTTTCATATTCATCTGCTTTGAGGATAATCCAAAAGAATTCTTATTACCTATTTTGTGAATTTTCTATCTTCATGCCCATATTAATGGGATGAGTCATGTACTGGCTGCTGCAAATCTGAGAAATATGTAGTTTAGAAAATCCACAGCTTGCTTTCTTGGTACCCTGGGGAGAGACATTATTGTGGATAACTAATGTGGAGGAGAATATGGTAAAGATGCATGCAGAAATATGCATGTGTGAAAACACCGTGGCAAGATAGAGAGACAGGTGGAAAAATCAACACCAGCAAAGCTACGAGCAGGGACTCCAACAAATCTTACACCTTCTAATTTAAGGTTGATTCTGTCCCTGTTCCAATTTTCCATATCCTCTCCTCTAAAAGTATCACTCTGAATATGATGGTAAAAGAACCATCATTTAATTGGGGATGCAGCTCAATAGGAGAGTGCCTGCCCAGCATGTGTAAGGCTGTGGTTCCAATTCTCACCATTGGAAAGAGAACCATATCAGTCAATGTAGTGCAGTTCTTGGATAGGAGAGGTTCAGTCAGATGATTCTTAAATGGGCCTCTCCTGAAGTTGTAGCCAGATGGCAGTAAGCATCCCATTAAAGCCTTCCTCACACCTGTGCCTGGTGCTGGCTGCTAGTTAGCAGCCAGAACACCTACAACTGGTGGTCTTTACGTGGCCTAGGACTTTCTCCACTATGTGATAACTTGGCACCAGGAACACATCTTCTAAGAGCTAGACAGATGCTGCTGTTCTTTCCTTGTTTCAGAAGTCCTGCACTGCAGTGAATGAGGCGGTCTCATGAAGTGAAGGCCAGCTGCATAAAAGGAGGCCCGAGACTCCAGCATTCACACATACCAATGCAGAAAGGTCAGGCTATAAGGAGAGTACGTGGAGCGGAAGATATTATCACAGCCTGCTATGGAAACTAACATCTGACAGATTTACATGTAAATCATGGAAAGTCATAAAACAGAGTCATTTCGCTTTTACGGACTTGCATCTGGAATCATGCGAACTGGTGAGTTAGGCATTGAATATTCTGTGGTGATAGCCAAGTAGGTCTCAAATATAATTAGATGCTTGAAATTTCATCTGGGTCTTCTAAAAAGCATCTTGGAAGTTAATGAGAACCTTTCTGTTGGCCTGATGCCATCGCTCCCACATACAACTAAATGACATTTAATTTAGAGTATGAACTTCACCTTGAGATATTAATCAGAACACAGTAATTTTATAGTTGTAAAGCCTGGGGCATGAAAACACAGTCTACTTCATCAGCTGATATTAAGACCCAGGTGTAGGGGAAAAATATTAAATTTAATAAGGCAGTCAAGAAGTCACAAAAGTACAGTGCTTTCCAGTGATTTCCCTGCTCTGGTGGCCAGCAAATCACCTGAGCCCTTTTCCTCTGAAGTGCCATCTGGTAGGGGTGAAAGAATGGCAGGTGCGTCTTCTTGAGTTTGCCTCTCAAACCATGACGTCTACTCAGGGAGATGGACTGAAGAGGAGAAAGTTTATGGTTCTCAAAATTCATCGCACACAAAGCAGATGCGGAGGTGGTGGAATGTAGAGGTCTTCTTGCCCACACCAGAGGTTTTCCAAGATTATAAAGGAAGAGATAATGACGGAGAGAGAAAGGGTGTGCATACCACCAAGGCAACGGACCTGCATTCCTGGCAAATTCAGAGACCTGGGAGAACTCAGATGCTGGTTGTTTTTCACTTCTTTTTGCTTTTGTGGGGGCGGGGACCACCCAGCTCCCAAGTCTTAGTCTTTCTTATCAACGTCCAACCTTAGCTTGGCTTGTTCCCATCAACTTTTCTTATCTTAAATGATCCCATCTACCTTTTGCCTCTGGGCTTTTATCTTTCTCTTACTTCTGTAAATCTTACTTTCCTTCTTACTCCGTGACTGCTGAGTGGCTGAGTGGCAGAGTGGCAGGGTGGCTGGTCCCTGTTGTCCTCTTCTCCTTGTTCTATCTTGATTTCCCTTCTTTTAGCTTTCTCTTTCTGTTTATACTCTCCGCCTGTCAACCCCACCTATCCTTTCTCCTGTCTCACTGTTGGCCATTCAGCTCTTTAGTAGACCATCAGATGTTTGAGACATGCAAAGAATCACAGCTTCACAGAGTTAAACAAATGCAGCATAAAAAAAAGCAACACATCTTTACATCATTAAACAAAAGTGACACACCTTAAAATAATCTTCTATTACACTTAGAGGTCAAGCATTGGTGTTCATATGGTACCCTGGGAGGCTGAGGGCACAGAACATTTCTAAGGGGCAGATAGCTGTGGCAGTGTAGGTAAAAGGAGGTAGACACATTGAGTAAGTTTCTCTGTACCAGTGACGCACTGAAGCCTTTAAAGTCCCGAATTCTCTGAACATGCTGTTCAGGGCATAGGATACTTTGTATAGTTACAAGCCACTGAATTTGTGATAATTTCATATAATAGCAATATAAAATGAATATGACCTCTCCCCTTATCTACAAAACTTCAATAAATACTTAGAAAGAAGCGAGATATCAGGAGATAAAGGGTCAAACCACAACTGTGTGGTCAGAGAAATTGAATAAGATTGAAATGAAAATACACCATGGTTAATAAAAACCCAGCAGAACATGTGCTAATAAGAAATTGAAAATGGACAGATACTGGGCAGTGTTTACTTGAGCAAGTGAGAACAGGTCATAAGCATCCAGCAGATATTATAGAAATTTGTGAATTTTAATACATAAAAACAATAAACAGCTTCAACTGGACTATGCTATGAAGTCATCAAATGAGCAGTATAGCTTGGGTCAGGCAGCTGGTATTTTAGGCTTCATTCACATGTCTCGAAAATCCTTTGTCTCTGTCTCTGTCTCTGTCTCTCTCTCTCTCACACACACACACACACGCATGCACACACACATGTTGCAGAGGAGTCAAAGAAGAGAAGAATGAAGAAGTGGAGATGCAAATGAAGATCAGGAGAGGAAGCAAAAGGCAGTAGGAAGAAGAGGAGAAAAAGAAAGAGATGAAAACTAATGTCAAAGGATGTCAAAAGTAGGAGGTGAAATTATGAAATTCCTGGGGGTGGGGGCGGGGGAAACAGAGAAAGGATGAGCTTCTGGAAATCAGTCTTGGCCATGGTGCTTTGGATAGGATGTTAGAAACCACAAGCGGTGCCAGCAAAGGTAAGCAAATGGAGACTGCATAAACCCAAAAAGTCAGGAACTTTAGAATGGTAATATCCACTATGGGAGAAAATATCTGTAGGCAGCACACACACACACACACACACACACACACACTAGTAATCCAATATACACGTAGCTTAACTCATAAAACTCAATAGCAAAACAAAAACAAGAATAAAATCTGATTAAAACATGGGCAAAAGACATTTCTCCAAAGAACATATAAAAATAGCCAAAAGTTCTGTGAACATCTGCTCACCAAACCATTAGGAAAACATGCAACAAAGTCAAAACGTGTAGACTGGCGAGATGGCTCAACCATTAAGAGTGCTGTTGCAGAGGACCCATGTCTGGTGACCCATACCAGCCTGTAACACCAGTTCCAAGGGATCTGATGCCCTCTTCTGGTCTCCATAGGCATTGCATGCATATGCACAAACCAATACAAAGATACACACACTTCGTTAAAAAGAAAAATCAATCTTTAAGAAAGCATGAGCTATTGCCTATGAGGATGTCTGTTAGCAAAAGAAAACAAAAAACAAAAAAACAAAATCCCAAAAGATAACAAGTCACCGTGGGTGCAAAGAGGAAAGAGGACAACTATATTCACAGTTGTTGGAAATATAACCTTGTTATGAAAAAGCTATGGAGTTTCCAGAAAACAGTTTTTAAAATTGGATCTACTCTTTGACTCAGTAAGACAAGTTCTACAAAACAATTGAAACCAGGGCCTGCCAGGAAACCCAGTGTCTCTGAATTTAGTGCAGGCTTCTTTACAATATTTAAGATGTGGGTACAATCTAAACATATAGTCAGTCATCAATGAGTGGATTAAGAAGAGTGTACTATCATTCAAAGAAGGAAGTCCTGCCATTTGTGACTGCAAAAGATGAGGATGTAGAACACTGTGCTAAATAAAATCACCTGGAGCCCAAAAGACATTGTAGGATTGACTGCACACATGGAATCCAGAATGTGGTTCGCAAGCGAAAATAAAAGAAAGAAGAAACTGTGAGTGGCCAGGGTTGGGAGGCAAAGTTAACAGGGAGTTGATAGATGGTCAGTAAAGGAACAAAATTTCAGTTATACAACACATAATTTCTGAAAATCTTCTAGACAGACAACACAGGGCCTATAGCTAATGATACCATATTGTACAATTACAATTTGCTTCAAAGGCAGATTTTATGTTCGCTGTTCTTACCACACACATACAAAATTTAATAGTAATAATGAAGATAAATACAGGAGACTTTGGGAGGCAATGGATATACAAATGACCTTGAGACTGGTGGTTTGGGTTGAATAGTTTTCCCCTAATTTACTAAGTGATATACATTGAACATGTCTATATATGTGCGTGTGTTTCAATAAGTGTGCATATATATACATATAGTATAATAGTATAAATGTATATATAGTATATATGTTAATTCCTATAAATAATCCAAATAAATACATTGGATTAGAACACTGGAACATAGAAAGAGAAATAAAGGACAGTTTATGGCTCCACACCCAGAAAGAACATATCCTTGGACAAGCTCAACTTTCTACTATGTTCAACGGGTCTGCCTTTCCATGACTCCTTCTGTCCCATTCCCTACTCTCATCCTTTCTGTGAGAATGCTATTCAAATTAGTCCCAATATAAAGTTCTTATGCCCCAGAGTATGGAGGGGTGTTTCATGTAGATTTTTCTCAAGCTAACAATTATTATAGTGAATTTCAAGATACGCACACTCCAAAATAAAGAACACACACATTTCTTCAGAAGAAACAATATCCTGTCAGTTTCTGGCTAAAACATTTAAATGTTGAATGTCATCTTTATGTGACAGCTATAAAGAGTCCCATCAAAAGATACAGTCTCAAAGAGATTAAGCAGCTTGCCCAAGGTTACAAGGCTACTGGCTGACCAAGGGAAGAACATGACTTTTTAGAAAGACAGTGTTAAAGGGTACTGTTCACTATTTAAGTACGGGGGAGCGAGCCATAAAGGATGGCTTGGAAATCAATAGCACTCGCTAGGAATTTCAGCTCGCTGCCTGCCTGGGTGTTTTCAGGTCAATAAAGAACAAATTAAAGAGTTTTATCCCTGTGCCATAACTTAGAGTCTAAATCACCTAGGACTGCAATTAAAATCTGGTGTTTGTGGTTCCCAAGGAGAAATAAAGGAGATGAAAATTAAGAGTCAAACTGAAGGAACAACATGAAGCATGGGGAGTTCAGTTCCAGTCAAAGAATCTATAGAATTAGAGATAATAAGACAAAAGCGTAGCAAAGACCTTTAACTTCCTGAGGGGAGGGGAAGGGTAAAACAAATGCTAGAGAAAGGGGGAGTCAAAGATAAATAACCGGTACATAGTTATTTGATGCAAAAAGCAAGGTGAATATGCAATCAAGGCAGAGATCCAGGCTCAAGGGCAAAACCAAAAAAAGAGAAGCCTGCTGTTTTGTTGATTAGCCCAAAGCACACTATCTACATCTTCAAATAAAAACAAAAGGATTCAGGCTTCTCTGAGCTCTGCCTGGGGACCCACAGGCCTGAAAATAAATATCAAATATCATGTGGGACTGTGGATGCCTGAAAGCACGCACCATCTTTTATTCATTCTGTTCCACAACACGATTGGGTTGTGAGGACTTGCTCCGGCCTAAATTCTGCCAGTGGCATCGGTGGCCGAGCAACACACCGTTCTTACCCCGCAGTGCAGAGGCTAATGGAAACCCGACAAGAGTGTGCAAGAGCTAGAGAAGACTGTTGCTTCAAAGGTGGCTTCGGGCTGCAGACCAGACTGATCCAGAAGCTGGATCTAAAGGTGTATGTATACCTTTCATATTAATATAGCAACCTCTTTTGAGGACAGAATATCTGTTTTACAATAACAAATAGAGTTCCAATCTCAACTTTTAAAATCTTAAGGGTTTACTCCCTCTGGCTACAGGGGCAGCATAATTTGGGCGGGGCCTTTTACGTTCGCTGTCACACAGGGTACAGACCTACACAGAAGTCACTACCTTAAACATTATTAGCAGCTGCTGTTCCAGAGAGAAAAACAACTTCCTGGAGTCTTCCACTGCTTTGAAAGTGACCCATTAAGTCATTCTTCACCTGCTGAAATAAGTCACAAGAGAAGCCCTATCAAATATAAGGGCCTGGGAGCTCAGTCCGGTGCTCCAGTGTGGGGCTCAGTCATTTTCTTCATCTATCACCAGGTGGAGGTTCTATGGTGATATGCAAGAAATTCATCAGTATGGCTATAGGAACTGGCCTTTTCAGGCTCCCTGTCCTCAGCTGCCCAAGGAACTAGCTGGGGGCATCTCCCTGGAAACCCGGGAACCCCTCTAGAGTCAAGTCTCTTGACAACCCTCAGATGGCTCCCTTAATTAAGATATATGCTTCCCAAGGTCCTGATGAGGAGCAGAAGGAGGGAGAACATGAGAAAGAAAGTCAGGACCGTGAGGGGTGCGTTCACCCATGGAGACGGTGGGACAGAACTAATGGGAGATCACCAACTCCAGTTGGAATGGGACTGATGGAACATGCAACCAAACCGGACTCTCTGGATGTGGCCGATGGTGGAGGCTGACTGAGAAGCCAGGGACAATGGCGCTGGGCTTTGATTCTTCTGCAGGGACGGGCTCTGTGGGAGCCTTCTCAGCTTGGTTGATCACCTTCCTGGACCTGGGGGGAGTTGGGAGGACTTTGGTCTTAACATAGAGTAGGGAACCCTGATGGCTCCTTGGCCTGGAGAGGGAGGGGCGTATGGGTGGAGGGGAGGGGAGGGAAGGGGGAGGAGGAGGAGAGGAGATGAAAATTTTTAAATATAAAAAAATAAACTATGAAAAAAAAATATAAGGGCCTGGGGGTTGCAATACTAGTTGATGTCCAGAACACAGAACTTTAAATGGCTAACAAACGCCATTCATGGCTACTGCAGGAGTTCATCTTTCTGCATTGCTTGTCTTTAACTGAGGCACAAAATACAGAGATAAGATTCAGCTAAAGCCTTCAGATGCCATCTCAGAAATTCGACCTGTGAGAGCACAGGGCATCAGCAATCAAGAGGAGGTCTAAGGAACAGCAACACAATTTTAAGAAACTGGTGGCCTGGTGGATGAAGGAAGATTAGAGAATTAAATATGCAGAGTTTGTCTGAGCAGACCCAGTAGGGAGCCACAGTGGGTGGTGGAGGTGGACACACTTGCAATCTAAAAATATCCCAGAGACAGAAAGATCAGAAGGAAGAATTGTTTAGCATGAAAACCAGAAAGCTCACTGGGCAGTCCAGAGAGAGCTACTGGGAAGGGGGCTGTGGAATCCCGGAATTGGACAAGGTGAAAGACAGAGAAGCGGCCTGGGTTACTCTATACTTGAGAATATGGAGGGGAGAAATCCAGAGACTAAGAACCCACAGAGGAGTTGACTCAGAGAGACATTCAGGCGTAGAAATGACGACCCTCTGGAATAAATATTTTATTTATGTCCTGAGAGTTATTAACAGAAGACCTGATCTATTGTTTGTTTTTTCCTATCGTGTTTTCCAAGAAGAAAAGATAAGGCTTTTCTTTCCCCTCTAACATGAAAAGCTGTGTGTTTTCAAAATTAACAGATTCTCATTCCTGTCCCAATACACGAGTGAAACAGGGCCAGCTCACTTCAGAGTAAGATGTTATCTGGCTTTCATGGACTTAGGGATCAACCCTCTCCCTTGTACAAGACAGCCCTGGTAAAGCCAACGTCTGGAACTCAAGAGTCTACTGGTAGAGGAATAGGACCCAAGTCATACACCTGGCCTTGGAGGCCATTTTGAACTTTCAGGCAGGTTATTAATTGATAACCATCTATACCTGGCTCCAAGAGCTCTAAACTTTATGGGGTTCTTGTCTCGTAGGCATCTTTCTCTTATAGAAAAAACAAAGACTTACCATAGCCCTCTCCTGAAGAGTCGATCTAAATGGATGTGTCAATCACCTGGACACACAACTCTCTTTAGGAAAGCTGCCTGTTTCGGAGGCTTTAGAAATAGTATCAAACCTGACAGAAATGTGAATCAGCACAGAGGCCTCTCTGGCTGCTGCCCACCTCCGTCCTGCCAGTGCTGGGATCTGCGATGGGCCCTTTTGGCCATTGTCCTCACTCAGCCCTTGAGGTTAGCCCACTCTATTCTTTAACAAAGAGACCACAATGGCCATCTAGCCAAAGGGAGGCCACACAAGGTGCTGGTGGCAGCTGTGCCATCAGGGCTAATAAGCAGAACTGTTTTGAGCCAAGGAACAATTAGAAGACTGAGCTAATGTGACAGAGCCGAGAGCCAGAGAAGTCAACCGCTAAGGAAATAAGAGCAAGTACATCCTAGTCTCGGCTCAAGATCCCAAACAATGGAGCCCAAAGACTAGCAAAGAAGGGATAAATGAAAAGGGGTAAGCCAGAAGAACCCAGAAGTTCCAGAAAAGACGGAAATGGTGCTGCTGATGTTTACGCAGAAATCAGTAGAGAGAAGTATTCTTCTTGATCTATCGAGGGATGCAGAAACATCCTTTCTCACACACACACACACACACACACACACACACACACACACACACACACACAAAGCATTTCCCCACCACCTCTAAATGAAAAGAGTATAAATAAAACAAACACCGCCTACCCACATCTGAAATGTTGCCAGTTTCTGTTTTGTAAGACTCTCGGCTCTTCTCAGCTAGGGGCTACCTCCTGATTTTAAAATGTACCATATCACTTTATACAGTCTCAACCACTCGGGTCTCCTAAGTGTCTGAGCCACAGTTCCCTTTTTCAAACGAACAACCCAGATTCAATTTTTAAAAAGTACGCATCTGATAAGTGGACCAGAAAGCATACATTTCTCCATGTCATGCTGTCCTTGTCAAGAAAGAGTTGCTTTTCAGCAAAACATGAAATTGCTTTATTAGTTGGGTCTATAAAAACACTACAGGATTTATGTTCTTTCCCCACAACACATGCTTGGGTAACTCCCATTAGTAACAGCAGGATTGTAACAGCCCACACAGGAAGAAAATAGAAGCTTCACCGGGTGAGTCTACAATAAGGAGCAGAGAAACCCAGTGGAGTCATCTTGCAGTCATAGGGCCTGCTGGCCTGTTCCTCAGTTTCTGTATTTGGTTAATGGGTGTGAAGTTTTGTGCTCTTCTGCCCACAGTGTGTACTGTAAGGACTAGTTAAGGACGGATACATTTTACACACACACACATACACACACACACACATATACACACACACGCACACACACATATACATTCTCATCATTCTATAGACCATCAGCATTGCTTTGAGTTGGGAGGATGCTAGCAATTCTTATTTTGAGGAGGGGGTATCTATCCCTAACTAGTTGGATTAGAATCTAGATTTTCATAAGACCTCCATCTTGCGCACTAACAAAGAAGAAGTGCAGTGCCAACCAAGTTTACTTAAAGCCTAGTGGGGTCTGTGGAGATGGCTCCGTGTGTAAATGTGCTTGCTCTGTAAACCTGCGGACCTGCGTTCAAATCTGCAGTATCCATGGAAAAAGCCAGGCATGGCTACATGCCTCTGAAACCCCAGCAGTAGAGGTTGGAGACAGAGCTTGCTTCATCATCCAGCTTAGGCAAAAGAACACGTTTCTGGTTCTGTGAGAAACCTTGCCTCAGGTAATAAGGCGAGAATGACGGAGGAGGAGGACACCTGGCATCCTCCTGTGACCACTGCATGTTTGTGACGGGTGGATGGACATACACAACCGAACACCTAGGAGCATGCACACACACCCCCCCCCCCGACACCTAATATAATCTCTGGATCAACTCTACATATAGATAACATTATTCCAACTTATTGATTCAGATGTTGAGGCTTAATTCGGACTTGACCTGCCAGGATTCACACTCAGAAGCAGTTGATTCTATAAAGTAGATGGTATTTCTAGTAATTTACAACCTAATGACACATGTGACCACAGGGCAAGGCCAAGGGAGGACATAGGGGGCATAATTGTGCTTACTCTCCTTTCATTGTTCAAAATAACAGAAATGAATCACTATCAAATTAAGGAGACAAGCATGAGAAAAGACAATGTGGTTACAGGTATGTAGATCTAAGAGAAATAAAGAAAGGGAGAAGGGTGAGAAGCATGTCTTCTGCAGGCTACACTCCCTTTCCCTGCATGCTTTATCTCTCTCTCTCTCTCTCTCTCTCTCTCTCTCTCTCTCTCTCTCTCTCTCTCTCTCTCTCTCTCTCTCTCCTCCCTTTAAAATCAAATCCTGCCCGGCATGAATATGTATAATTAGATGTTCCCTGGGAGTGAGAAGTAGTAATTAATTCAGTGTTAAACATCACAATCTATTACTTGAACTCCATGGTAACCGCGGTTGCCAATAGAGAGAAAACAAAATTTCGGAGCCTATTTTAAAATAATTACATTGAAATTTTTGAAAATGTGTAAAAGCTGACATTTCTATTTTTGGGTTAAAACAATAGGCAATACCTCCAGGAGTAAAGACAGACACTAGGGGATAAAAGAATAAAGGAAAAAAAAATCTTATCTGAACCAATCAAAATGGCAATGTGGACCATGTGACTCTGAGCTGGACCTAAGCACAGAGCCTGACTGTTGGCTCTGGGTGAGGTCATTACTCAAGCCATCAAGCCAGAAGGAGATGTATTAATAATTTCCCAAGAAACTAATCTTTGCTGTCAATCTAAACTGGAGTTTACTCCCAGGTCTGTCACTTGATAGTGGACAACATTCTTACGTCTATGAACCTTAATTCTCTCCCCTGTAAAAAATGGGGGGGGGTGACTTGTGATATTCTTGTATCAAATGTAGAATGCCAAATATAGTGTGGTTGGTTGTGTACCTCTGAAAGCACATTTTGAGTTTAAGAGTCAGTATGCCCTGCAAGCCAACAGCTTAAAAAGTGAACAGAAAGAAGGAAGAAAGATGGGGCAAAAGAGGTTGTTCATAAAGAAGTCCCTTACACAGCCTGGGATGCTCTTTTGGGACTCTCTGGAGCAAATGTGGCCGGACAGAGCTGACCAAGCATGGAATAAAGATTAAGAATGTTCCCTATACCATAATCAGCCACTCAGTAGGTGTAGCCTCTCCATGGAGGACAGAACCTTTGGTGACAGGGACCTGCAATGGAGGCCATCTTTGAAAGGGCTGCCAGCTTGCCAGCTTTCTCTGTAGCTGGTCTCTGAGTCCCTGGAAGGTGAAGTGGAGGAGGGTCTAAATATTGACTATCTATATCCATTTTATACTATGTGGATAGTGTTTGCTTTTTCCCCTTAGACTAAGTAATCATTATAAACATTTCCAAAGAGCCAATTACAATGAGAAGCATAGCAATTTCTATGCTTTAAAATAGTGCTGAGGGCTAGGAGGGGTGCAGACAGTAAAGCATCAGCCTTGCAAGTATGAGGATCTGAGTTCAGTCCTTTGATGTGCATTGTACTCCTAGACCTGGAGAAACAGAGACAGGCAGAGCCCTGGGGCTCACCAGCCTAGCCTACTTGGTAAGCTCCAGCCTGTCACTTCATGCCTCTTCGCCTTGTCACCTCAGTCCATCCACAATCAGACACCAGTGTTCTCGCGGGAACTGCTTCCGTCCCTTCCTTCCACTGACAAAAGTGACTCAGTTCCCCTTTATGCTGCAATAGTCTCACGGTTTCAAGTGCAAGCAAACTGTCTCCTCTCCCTGTCCCCAGAGAGAACTTCAGATGGGTACGGTCAGATTATAGAGCATCCAGAGTTCATTTCCTCCCCCAGAATCCTCTACCAGCATCTGCCATATTAACTGACGGGGATTTTGTATTTTGAGACGAGCTTAGAGTAAGTCTAGAATACTTAGGGATTTTTGGTGGCAAACAATCAGACCTGGATTTGGCTAATTTACACAAAAGGGAATTTGCTGATCAATGCTATAAATGGAGGAAGTCTGAAGAAGGCCAGGTGGCTGGATTTAGAAACCAGCAGGACCACCTGGCCCGAGAGCAGTTGTTCTCAACCTGTGGGTCCCTGACCCTTTCACAGGGGTCACTGAGATATTTATATTACTATTCCAAGCAGTAACAAAATTATAGGTATAACGTAGCAATGACAATAATTATATGGTTGGGGGTCACTACAACATGAGGAACTACTAAATGGCTGCAGCATTAGGAAGGTTGAGAACCGCTGCCCTAGAGGAACAGCAAGCAAAATACCAGCAATCTTCTTTCTGGGAGAAGTTTAGGCGAATGTTGTCTATTCTGTGGATGCATCCTGAGCAATAAGTAACTCTCAAATGCGCCATGTCACTTTGTCCCCTTTAGATACAATGGTCTGAAGGAGAATCACATGCGTGTTCCCCATGGCTGTCCCAGAGGGAAAAAGAGCAGAATCCTTGGGTTTCCACTGTGAATGGAGACACATAGATTTTTCCTCCCCTTAAGACTGTCCTGAATTCTTTCAGTTTGCTATTTATCATACCTCTCTGCTACCCACAAGGCCTTACACTTCCCACTGATATCTGATAAACCCCTCTAGGAAGTAAGAGGGTGTCAAGCTCTCCTCACTAATAATGGCACAGTCTGAACTACTATTTCCAGGAAGCAACTAGGACTGGGTAAAAATTCAATATAATAAGAACATTGGCATTTTATATCTATTCCTAGTAACCTGGGGGAAGCAAATTAATTCCAAACTTCAGGCAACTTGGAGGATATTAATTTACAGCCAAGAGTTAAATAGTCAGCAGGTGCCTGGGTCAGTTATATAGAATGATACTATTTTCAAGTTCTAAATTAAATTCCTTAGATTTTTTCTTTTAATCACTAGCCAGGCTATAGCAAAGGTACTGGGGTGGAGTACATTTTCTTACTATTTGTACCTGAACACCATTGTAGAATCCAGAATTGGGCTCTTTGCAAGCCTCTCAAAGAGTGTGTGTGTGTGTGTGTGTGTGTGTGTGTGTGTGTGTCCCTCAGGATGGTTGTCCTGGTCCTTAGGACAGCACAGAAGGGTGGCTGTAACAATTTGTTTTCTAAAGTAGTGATTTGAAAGGGCTTAGAAAATTGTCATTTCTCTTGTATTCCTAAAACTCCACCTCTATCAAAATATCCATGTGACTCAAAATTTATTGATTTAACAAGGAGGAAAGACCTTGCTTCTAAATTTACTCCTATCAAAACCAACACACTTGTCTTCCTAGGGAGTCAGCTGACTTTGGGTCCCTGTACAGTGAACCAAATGCCTTCCCCAACACAGCTTCACAGTGTTAGTAGGCAGTTAGGCTGCAGAGCTGTAACATAGATCCAGGTCACATCCTTACACCCAAAGTCCTAGAAAAATTCATCTACCCGAGATCATTTTGAAAACATCCCTGATTCAAATCATTAAGATGACATTTTCATCTTGGCAAGGATTTCCAAAATAATTACCCTGTTTCTACACATCACAAGTTTTCTTATTTATGGAAAAAGAAGAAGAAAGTCAACATTGATGAATGCCTCCTCTGCCCCTTGTGTTGGGCTGGTTCTTTCCTATACTTCTCAATCTCGTCCACCTTTAGAGGATGCCACACCAGCCACGCCAAGGACACTGGGTTATTTTCCCTGGACTGTGTTTGGAGGGTCATAGCATGCCTGGGGTCTCACGGCTTGCAAGCAGCAGAGCTGTGATTTACGTTGACCTCAGTGCCCTCAGCCCTCCGCTAGGACACACTTATCGAACCACAAGCTCGGCAAAACTATAAGCTGGAAACTGGCCTTTTGGGGAGAGTTGCATCAGTACCAACAGCACCTCCACTGTGGGTGGGACTGGCATGTGCAGTATCCTCTGAATACAGATGGAATGAGGCTTCCTTTTTTTTTTTTTTACTGAGCCTGAGAACATTCAATACCTTCCTGCAAGCAAATGGTAAAGGAGAAACTTCAGATGAGCTATGATGTTTTAGTGGATGCAAAGCTTTCTGAAGCTATAAATCATAAGGCAGCCACCCCTTCATTAAAGGTTATTCAGGAAGAACAGGTGACTTTCATTGGCCACAGCACAATCAGATTTAAATACGAGCACATGTTGCAGAGTTGAAAAAAAAAAGACTCAACATCCAAACTCTTTATTGTTTCTAATCTGGTATGAAGCAAAGACAGCCAGTTATTTCTTCTTTTGTTTAAATTAAAAGAGGGTTGGTGAGATGGGTCAGTGGGTAGAGGCTCTTGGCACAAGCCTGACAACCTGAGTTGGATGCTTGGGTCCTACAAACCAGCAGGAGAGAAGAGCCTGCATAGAGTTGTCCTCTGACCTCAGTCATGTCATGGCATGCTCCCACGGCTACAGTCACACACACACGCATGTACCTGTAAGTGTGCCCATACATGCACTTCCACAAAATAGAACAAATTTAAATAAAAAAAGCAAGCAAGCAAGCAAGCTACTACTGTGCAGGATGAAACCGTAACTCGATTGTCAGTGTAGGGAGCTGTAAGTATTTTATAGCTCATTTCATACTTTGGTACCCAGGATACTCACAGTGAATTCTTATTAAAGAAATGAATGGTGGTTTATTTCCTCAATTAGAGGGCAGAAGACAGAATCAAGGCTTGAGCATTTCCATTACCAAGGCAAATTTATTCCTTTACTAACCTTTATCACTTTAATTAATTTTGTCCATTTCTGTTTAATGTAAATGGAATAAAAGGTATGTAGTTTTCTAAAGTCAAGTTTTGAAGAGCTTCCCTCAGCAATGCATTCTGATGACATTCGCCTCTTTCAAGCTCTTCCTAGATCTGTCTATCCCTCCTCCCTTCCCACCCAGCTTAATGTCCTTTAAAGTATGTACTTTTCATATTTAACTTTCTTTACTCAAAAACGTCGCTGAGGTATATCCATTATTATAGTTTGTTCTTTCATTTACCAAGGGCTGTTTCATTGTATGAAAATGCTATTTGTTAATGTGTTCTTAAGTTAAAGCCATTTGATTTTTACAAAGCTGTTACCAGCTCTCTTTGAGAAGAACTTATGTGGATATATTTCTTTCTCTTCAATGAAGATCAGAAAATGCATTTCCACATTGTATTCTTGAATTCCTACCTAAATCTCTCTCTCTCTCTCTCTCTCTCTCTCTCTCTCTCTCTCTCTCTCTCTCTCTCTCTCTCTCTCTCACACACACACACACACACACACACATTTTATGTATCTGAGAAAGAATCTACTGTTGTGTCCCAAGCTGGCTGCAATTCACTATGCAGCCTAGGCTGACTTTGAACTAACGGTAATTCTCATGCCTCAGCCTCTTGTGTATTAGATTTATAGGCATGAACCCTCGTGTTCTTGAGAAATTGTGTACTTCCTGAGAATATACACATATCTTTATTTTAATGTACATAGATAACATATTCTAAAATGTACCACCCATCTCATCTATTGCCAATGCCATGGCTCTAAAATATAAGTAGGCATAATTCCAAAGGAATACTACTCTTGCTTAGGATTTTGATCTCTGTGCCTGGGATGTGGCCAGATCCTAAGATGAACGTTGTCAGAACACCAAACTGGCATTTCACTGGTACAGTTTAGATGGCCCCTGGTGTCCACAACCCCATGTCATCAGCTCAAGATGTAAAATTACGACAGTCCAGATTTGATATTCATTTCCAAAGTGCACCTGGTGAGAAAATAAATGCAAGGAAAAAATGTCTAGAGTATTAACTTTACAGCCCTATAAGTGAGACAGTAACTAATATTTAAAAATAATCAACAAATCAAGGACTAAAGGGCCCAGTGTGACATGGTTTGGTAAATGTTGATGATATTAAATTGGGATAAACCTGAAGTGACACCTTTTACAAGTAGACGTGGGGAGATCAGCTGGATTTATGCCTCATCTGTTGTTGAAATAACTTCACACATATCACTGCCATCAGGGCTGTTAATCAACAGAACATGGGGTGCATTTTAATCAGGCCGTTGACTTAGGATTTTCAGACTGAGAATTAACAAGACCACACACACACACACACACACACACACACACACACACACACACACATGCCCGCCTGCCAATGCTATCCAGACTCTCACAGGAAGAGATGGCCATCATTTAGGTCTGTTGGGCTATCTAGGGACAAACTAAGTCTTTTCAAGATTTGTTTATCTCTTGAATTAACTATGTTTGGAGCTTAGAAGATTCATTAAAATCAAGCTGCCTTGGGACTAAAGACCAACAGTGGATTTATGGCTTTTTACAATGATTCTTTCTCAAGTGTTTGATCCTGCACTAACCCTTTTTCTTTTAATCACACGCACTCATCATCCAAAGTAGCATTTCTGCTGTGGCCCCTTCAGACATGCACGTGACACACTTAGTTTGCATTTACTTCCTCACAGTGCTCCTCTTCGCCTCCATTCCTCCCTCTGGCCTGTCGTACCCTTTCTACTTTTTGTGTATTTTCCATACAGTCTAGATATAATAGAAAAATTCCAATCTATGTCATTTGGCTGTACTCCGCCCTAGTAGATAAATTCTGCCATTGTCTATATATAATTATTATCTATATACAATCTGTATGCAATCATTGTCTATATGCAGTTTGTATACAATCGTTGTCTGTATGCAATCTATATACAATCATGGTCTATATACAATCTATTACAGTCATTGTCTATATACAATGTGTCGATAAATTGTTAGCATGTAGTGTGAATCAGAACACCACCACTCATGCTCCCCTCTACCCTGGGCTACTATCTTCTCGTGTGTGTGTGTGTGTGTGTGTGTGTGTGTGTGTGTGTGTGTGTGTGTGTGTGCTATTAGAATACAGGAATACAGGTCTATCTGGTTTTGTTGCCGTCATCCTGATTGTCCTCATCCAGCTCTCAAAGCAGCTGACATTATGACTCTTTTAAGAGGAAAGCGAGATCACTGTTGCTCTGTTTTCTTCCACACTTCACATCTCTCCACCCTACTGCTTTTCGCTCTCTACTCCAGCTGTTCCAGCCTCCCTGCTCTTCCTAGTGCGCCAGGAGAGTTTCTGTGCACCTTGGTATTCTGCCGGATGTCCCTGCTATGCGCCTTCCTTCACTATCTCCTCCTCACTGGAGCCTGCTCTGATCACTGCAGAGAAAGCCTGCAAACGCCCTGTTTCCCAGGCCTCTGTATCTCAAAGCACTGACCTCATTCTTACTAGTATTTTCTGACCGATTCTTATATAAATATATACCTTATCACCTATTTCTTTATGTACATGTACACACATGCAATATAGTACATGTGTGGAGGTCTGGGAACAAACTATCTTCTTCCACCATATGGGTCCTGGGGATAGAACACAGGTCATCAAGCTGGGTGGCAAGTGCCTTCCCCCCCACTGAGCCATTTCACTAGCTTGATTGAATATTTTTTTTGGGGTTTATTTTTTTATATTTAAAATTTCCATCTCCTCCCCTTTTCCTCCCCCTTCCCTCCCCTCCCCTCCACCCATACCCCCCTCCCTCCCTCTCCAGGCCAAGGAGCCATCGGGGTTCCCTACTCTATTGTAAGATCGTGGACGGGCTCTGTGGGAGCCTTCTCATCTTGGTTGGGAGGACCTTGATTGAATATTTTTATTGGCCCTCTTTTCCAACTAGCTCGCCAAGGCAAAGTCTACAAATTTGTGTTTATTTTTCCTTTATTGATCTTTTCCAAATGTTCAATTCTCAGCATAGAGTAGGCAGGAATACTTGCTGCATGCAGGAATAACCTTGCATTGGTAGTTTCTGGCAATGAATGTCTTCTTTGAAGTTAACTGCAGCATAGGATTTAGGAAATAAACTGAACACTGTTGACATCATTGTAACAGGTCAGCTGTTGAATTCTATGTAGCCCTCCAGGTAAAGGTTATCTGAATTTGATGCTGACCTGTTGTGATTTTTATACTGTAGTCTTTTGTTTCTCATGACTGCATCTCATGTAACACAGACTCACTCTGAATTACTATGTAGCTGAGGATGACTTCAACTCCTGATTGTCATGCCTCCACATTACAGTTGGGGTTGCAGACAGGCATCATCGGATGTGGCAGATAAGTCTTTTAAAGAAAGAAAATTGATCGTTATCCTAGATAGTGCATCTAATATATACTATTGTTAGCAATGACTCAAAATTGGGAAAAATAAGCTATTCTGAGCCTTATGAGGGTATCGCAGTCGTGCTCTGGTTGTCTTTCTCAGAAGGAGTGGTCTATGGCACAGGGTACATGCTGAGAAACCCAGGGGGAGGAGTTACATCATGCTCCTAAAGCCTCACACCGTTCCAGAAACTTCTCCCATCACCATCGCCCTAAAACAAAATGTTTCCCACCTCTTAATCTACAATACTTTCACAAAGATTTGATTTTTTTTCTTTAAATTGACAAGACAAAGCTGTCTAAACACTTAAACTTTGTATCAATATGAAAGAACACTAACATGACATGTCAGGATAACTTTTAAAATTCTTAAATTCCAGCGAGATACTGATGCCGCCCCTATGGTCCAAGTGTGAGGTTCATCTTGTGGAAGATAGAGAACATAAAATGCTAAGTAAGAGTGTTCCACTTCCTTTCTCTGTGACATAAGCAGACACACCACAGAGGTGTGGCAATCAAAACGACATATGTAAAAGAACCAAAATAAGTGCAAAACTACAACCCAAGCCGGGCGGTGGTGGCGTACGCCTTTAATCCCAGCACTCGGGAGGCAGAGGCAGGCGGATCTCTGAGTTCGAGGCCAGCCTGGTCTACAAGAGCTAGATCCAGGACAGGCTCTAGAAACTACAGGGAAACACTGTCTCGAAAAACCAAAAAACAAACAAACAAACAAACAAACAAAAATACAACCCAAACACCCATTCAATGTCATCAGGATGCAAAGGCTTAGGAAACAGTGACTCACTGTGATGATACTCAGTGTGACCAGATTTCTCCTGAAGTCATCGGTGTGTCACTAGAGCCATACAGTGCTTGGTGCAGACTCATTATACAACACAGCCGTTCTAATATCTCAGGTCACACCGACTTTACTTTGTTCTTTGACTTTTAGTTTGTTACTTTTTTTTCTAAGCCTTTCTTTGGGGAATGGGATTATCTCTTCTGTTTGTCCCTAGACCGTATTTTAGAGGTACATGTTTTTGTTTGAATTTAACAGATTCATAGCTGGAGTAATATGTCTTGAGACGCCCCTTTAGACCTGGAGTAGAGTTAAGGCTTTCAGAGATATTAGCACATAATGATGGAATATGAGAAGGAGGTGAATTTATGAACACGGGCAGGAATAGAATGGAAGAGATTAGATGTTTGTGTCCTCAATATGCCGATATCCTAACCTCAAAAGATGATGACATTAGGAATTGGAACCTTGGGGGTAGGAATTAGTGAAAGGAACAGGGGTAGGATTAATGAAGCATGAAAGAAACCCCAGAGGAAGATGCAGCAGCAAAGTGGCCTCATAAGCCAGAAAGTGGGTCTTCCCATATGGAACTGTGATGCTGTGACCTCCGACTTCCTATGTCCCCCAGCTATGAGAAATAAATTCCTCTTGCTTATAAGTTAACTTTTTATTTATTTATTTTTGTTGGTGTTATACCTACCACCCTGAACAGATAACCTGAACAGTATTTTATCATTGCTTTTATGAGTATATATTTATGGACATAATGGGTTTATTATGACTTTTTTTTTCTTTTTTGAGACAGGTTTTTCTGTGTAGCCCTGGCAGCCCTAGAACTAGATGGCATTGAAATCAAAGCTCTGCCTGCCTCTGCCTCCCAAGTGCTGAGGTCAAAGGCGTGCACCACCAGCGCCCAGAGAATGACATTTCCATCCACGTATTTAGATTATGGTCCACTCACTTCACTACCCTCGCTTGTCCCCAGCACAGTTTCTCTGATCCTTCACTTCTTCCCAGACTGCCCCCCTTCTATTTTTGTGTCAAAAAAAATGAGTGACTTTCATTAGGGGTGCCTACAGAAGCATGGCTAAGAGTATGCCCATGACTAGACCATTAAAGAAAACATCTCTCCCTTCCTTAGCAACCATTAACTGTATATAGAAACTCAGGGACAGTTTCAGATGGAGGGTAATGGTCAATGCTAGGTTCTGAGTGAGAGTTCTCTGGGAACACTCTGATCTCTCAGCCTCTTCAGCCTTCTGTGTCATTAGCTGTTGACTGAGGTTTCTGTCCTGCCCAGTTCCTGCAGTCATTAAGTCCCAAAGAAATACACAGAGATTTACATTATAGACTGATTGGCCTGTTAGCTCAGGGTTGTTATTAACTCTTATAACTTATATTAGCCCATAATTCTTGTCTATGTTAGCCATGTGGCTTGGTAGCTTTTTCAGTGAGGCAGTCACATCTTACTTCCTCTGAGGCTGGATCACGACTACAGACTGACTCTTTCCTCTTTCCAGAATCCTCCTGTTCTTATTGTCCCGCCTCTACTTCCTGCCTGGCTATTGGCCAATCAGCATTTTATTAAACAAGTACAAGAAACAAATCTTTACAGGGTAAAACCATTGTCCCACAGCAATCTGTGTCAGATCTCTTCCATCTGTGTCAGAGGAGGACTGCGTAGGGGCGCCAAGGTGTGAAGCTTGCCTGGGTTCACTTGTCAAGACCAAGGAACTTTGCCGAGATGAAAGAACTTTGTCAAGTCTGTGGAACTTTGTGAAGGTTTCCACTAACTCAAGAACACCAGAGTTGCCAACTAATCCCCACAGTCCTGTGTTTCATACACTTTCTGCTTCTACTGAGAGAGACATATTTTTAAACAACAGGAACCTGACATGTGGGAATATATTTCCCCATCTGCACAGAAGAGAGGGCAGAACTGAAAGGTAATGTATGGTCTAAAGCAACTACTAAAGAAGGCAGTTAAAATCATTTCAATAATTTAAAGAATTCACCAGATAAAGAAGGAATTTCCAAAAACCAAGAGAGATGCAATTACTTCACTTATTCATGAAACATCAATTTTAATTCCACATTTCAAAAAGACAATAAATATTCATATTCCCCCTTCCATCCCTCCCTCTGTCTCTCAAAGATAGGAAGAAAAACACAGAGATGCAAACTACAAAGAAAGCCTGAGGTTTAAATTATGTTTTGATTTTATAATAATCTTCACCTCCTGCATTTTCTGCCTTTATTAGCATCATGGGATGGGCAGACTTAATTATCTCTCTTTACACACACTCCGTGTTTCTGTGCTTGCTTTGTTTGCTTGTTTATTTTCTTGCGTTGGACTGATGACAGAGGATTGGAAGAGGGAAGACAAGGAGATGGGGTGTCACCTTTCATGAGGGAAGTCAGACTTTTAGTTTCTTATTTAAATGTGGAGAGCATTTGTTTGTTAGGCTTGAAGGTGTGGGTGGCAAAGAAATTCCTTGAAGAGAGAAAGCTTATTCTTTCAGTAATTATATTTGTTAGCAGAGATGGAGGGAAAGGCTCACCACCTAACACAGGCTGCCGAGACAATTACCTGGAGAGAAAATAAACTCAGACCACTTCTCACCATGAAATAGAAATAAACTCAAATGGACAACGATTTAAACGTAAACCAAAGTGGAGGAAGAAATAACCTTATCTTATCTGAGGATATGAAAAGTAGGTAAAAAAAAATCTATAGATTTTATAAAACAAAAAAGCAAGTAAAATCATTTGACAAGCTATGTAGAAATACAGAAAATATTCATTTTAATTAACATTTAGAACTCATTTGAAGTTTGCCTAACAGTGAATACGGAGTTAAAGGAAGATATAAAAATTAATATAAAATGAATCTTGTCTCACTACTTCTGAAAGCATAAGTGTCTCCTGGGTATGACCCGAGCATGTCTCAGGATCCTGTCAATTTAGACTCAAACTCTGCGTCCACCTAAGGAAATGGCAGAAATCTCTGAAAGATGGAATTAAGAAGTTGGTGACCTCTACAGACCAGGCTGGCCTTGAATTCACAGAGATGCGCCTGCCTCTGCCTCACGAGTGCTGGCACACACCTTTAATCTTAGCACTTAGGAGGCAGAGACAGGCAGATCTCTGTGCGTTTGAGGCCAGCCTTGTCTACAGAATGAGTGCCAGGACAGGCACCGAAGCTACAGAGTAACCACCATAACGGGAGCTGCGATAACCTGCGTAGAGTATGAAATACCACTCAGGAGTGAGGCAGCCCCCCTATACAAGCTGGGCATACCTGAAGAGCACTTTAAAGGCATTGAGAATAAAATAACGGTTGAGCTATATACAAGATGTTCACAGATATAAAAATTATCAAAATATTGTAAATAGGATAATACACAGTAACCAAGTGAGGTTTAATCCACAACACAAAGTTGGTTTAAATGTTAAAGACAAATTAATGTGAGGCCGGGGTAAGGGGAGCTCACTCGGCCTAATGCTTTCTGTGGAAACATGTTCTGTGCAAACAGAACCCAGGGCTGGGGAAGCTGAAGCAAACAGCTCACTGGCCAGCTGGCCTCACCAACTCAGGTGAGTTCCAGACACAAAGAGAAACCTTGTCTAAAAAATAAAAGGTGAGAGAGACTGTAGAGGGAGATACTCATTGCTAAAATCTGGTCTCCATAAGTCTATAAACAGACGCGCATACACACACGCACACACAACCAGTTGAGAGTCTCATACTTAATAATCTAAAGGAAAAAGGTCCACATGATCATATTCACTGAGGTAGAAAAGTCTTTGACAAAATTTAGCACCATTCAGAATAAATATTTGCAACCAAAAAGGAGAAGGGGACTTCCTCAGTGTGATAAAGAGAATTGATAGAATTATCAATAACTGATAACACAGGCAACGGTGACAGACTAAATGCCACAGCAAGAGGTCAACTCTCTGTACTCCTTTTCCACAGAGTGGTATGTTCTAGCTAATGCAACAACGTAAGAAAAAAGAAAAAAAAGCCTGGAAAGGAAAAAAAATCATGATCAGACTGTAGGCATGACTTCAAAAGATAGAAAAGAATCGAATTGATGAATTGGGCTTAGTTGAAATAAAATATGCCGCTTTGTTCAGGGCACTGTTAACAGAATGAAATGATCAAGGAGAAATGCATGTAAACAACATGTCCAACAAGGCGCATGCATGCAGAATGTATAAGGAACTCTCTAGTCTGACAATGGGGGCTCATACCTTTAATCTCAGCACTTGGGAGGCAGAGGCAGGCATATCTCTATGAGTTCGAGGCCAGCCTGGTGTACAGAATGAGTTCCAGGGCAGGCACGGAAGCTACAGAGAAACCCTGTCTTGAAAACCCGACCCCCCAAAAAGAACTCTCTAAACTCAACAGTAAACAGCCACGCAGTTCAATTTCAATTGAATAAAATACTTGGATATATGCTTAACCAAAGATATGCAGACATGAAAGAAGCACAAGGAAAGATAATCAGTATCACTAGATATAGTAAGCATCACTAGACATTAGAGACACGTGAATCGAAGCCACAGGGAGACACAATACACATCTGCTGGAAAGGCAAAAGCAGCATTAACACTCACTGATAACGAGCACTGGGGAGACAGCAGAACACTGCCTTCTCCCACCTGCTGCTGATGGGAGTGGAAAATGACTCTGCCATTCTGGAAAACAAAGTGGTAATATCTTGAAAATCAAAACACCTTACTGTGAGCAGCCCTGATCCTAGGAGTCTATGCTGGAGAAACAGAAATGTATATGTAAGTGCTCCTTGCTCCAAACACGAAACAAACCAAAATCCTTTATACAAGGTGAATAAATTATTGGACATCTAGAGCATAAATTATCTATGGCAATAAAAGAACACAAACATCTACCACACTGACTTGACCTGAATGACTCTCAAGGGAGTATTATTTTGTGGTGGGTGGAATCTATCTCAAGTGATTGCATAGTGATTTCACTTCACTGTTTATATATCTGTCAAATGACCAAGCTACAGCAATGGAGAGCAGGTTGTTGTTTGGTGGAGTCAGGGTGTAGGAGTAGATACCTGTAACAGGTTAGCAGAGGACATTTTGGAGCAGGTAGTGACAGAACAGCTCTTGGTCTTAATTGTGGTGGTGGCTGTTCAGGTCTGTTCGTGTAAAAAAAGTTCATAAAACTATATACTGCTTCTCACACCAAAAAAGAAAGGACATTTACAGACAACAAGGAAGAAAGTACACAGGCAACTTAGTGAGATCCAAGTACTATATGGCACCAAGGTTTGTAGAAAGCCAAATTTCAGCCTTGATAAATGCATGAAAGTTATTTGCATATTGTATCATCCTTGGGAGAAGGAAATATTAATGTAAGAAAAATCATAACAAATCCCACTGCTCTGTGCAATTAATGCATGCCAAAAAGATTCAGTGGGGATGACAGGAAGAGGGGGAAGAGAAAAAAGAAGGGGTGAATTATGGGGGAAACACGCTCAACCTAAAATACATATTGGTCCAAAAAACTTTCAAAATAAAAATTTAAAAACAGAGAAATAAAAGTCAGTGGAAGAAAACCACAAATGTTTATTACTGTCAGAAACCATAACTTGAAAAACCATGTAAACTATTCATGATGGAAGGAGGAAATGCCTCTCATAAGTTGTCTGTTAACCTTTGAGGCTACCCGTGCCAAGATACCCCTCCCAAGTAGTAATAATAACAAATGTAATAAAAATGACTCTTACCAATTTTGAAAATTAAGTGGCAAGTTAAGAAAACATTCAAAATTCAAATTAAAGGCTGGTGAAGTGGCTCAGCAGGTAAGGGCACTGGCCACGCTTGATGACTTGATTTCAATCCTGGGGACCCTTATGGTGGAAGGAGAGAACCAGCTCCCACAGATTTTTTTTCCATGACCTTCACATGCACAATTTGCCCTGCCTATGCTCATACACATACAAATGCACACACAAATAAATGTAATTTAAAACTGGACAGATTGAATTTACAAGAATAACCATATTGATTAATGGCTTAAGTTGTTTCTTAAAGACTTTAGAGGGAAATTACGACACACACAAAAAAAGGATGGAGAGGTGACACGTTCTTTGGAGGCCCCGTCTAACTGCCAACGTCGATGAAACAAAAACACGTTGCAAAAATCTCACAGAATAAAAAAAAAACTCAAGTAATATGACAGGGTATTATGATGTAAGGTCTGCAGTAACTTCTGGACATGCTAAGCATCAGGTTGGGAGTTGGCTGGTTGGTGAAGTGCTTGCCTCGCAAGCATGAGGAACTAAGTCTGCGTCCAGATCCCACATAAAAAATTATTGACCATGACAGTCAGACGGTGGTGGTGCACACCTTTAATCCCAGTACTCCGTAGGCGGAGGCAGGCGGATCTCTGTGAGTTTGAGGACAGCCTGGTCTACACAGCGAGTTTCACGACAGGCTCCAAAGGTGCACAGAGAAACCCTGTCTAAAACGACCAAACAACCAAACCAAAATAAAACACAACACAAAAAGCACTGAGTATGGTCATGCTTGCTTGTAATCCCAATGCTGAGAAGGCTGGGAGAAGACTATTTAGCCAAAACAGTGAGCACCAGGTTAAGTGAATGGCCTGACTCAAATTACCTGGTAACTAGCACATCCTGAGGAACTGAAGTTAACCTCTGGCTTCCACATGCATAGCATAGATGTGCAAGCTCACCCCACACACATGACACACACATGTCCAACATACCCACAGACAAAGGTAAATTCTAAAGTTATACATATATTTGTTTGAATACATACACAGGCAAATATGTACATACACATATGTGTGAACTTAGCAAATTCAAACATTTATGACTTAAAAAGTATAATTCTGACCTGAAATTTTACTCATTCAAATAATACTCTCAGTTTTCTTTATAGTAAGAATGAGTGTATTTTAAAAGAAAACATTTGACTATAACTTCTTATTTTAAAATGCCAACTGATGACAGTAAGGGTGGGGAGAATGTCTTAGGGAAAATTTTAGAAAACAATCTCTAATATGTGTGAAAAGCCTTGCGCTACATCATGGCTTGGCTTCAGAAATCACTTGTGCAGAAGCATGAGACACAGGCAACTTTACATGAAAACATAACCTCCACACTGTGCATTCTGAAGGGAAAAGTTATTAAGAAATTACATTATAATGGCAAGTTTTCAAATACTTTCGAAATCCATATTATAGAAACAAGCCAACAAATTTGAGGTGCAATGAGCTTTTTGTGTGTATGTGTGAAAGGGCTTCATGTAGCCCAGGCTGGCCTTGAACTTGCTATTCAATTGGGATAACCTTAAGCTTGGAATTCTCTTCCTCTCTCTACCTCCTAAGTGTTGTAAGCACAGACGTGTACCACCATGCATGGTTTATGTGCTGCTGGGGTTGAACCCCAGGACTCTGTGTGTGCTGTGCAAATACTCTGTTAACTATGCCATACTCTTGGCCCTAAGCACTTGACTTTTAAATTTTTTTATTTTTAAAACAGTCTTATTTTATATACTAAAGGAAAGGGAACTGGGATTGACTTTTTAATTTTTAAAGATCATATTGATAGAGAAAATATAACATGGGAGATGCTTATAATCTAATGCAAAATGAATTCTTAAAACTAAGGTACAATATATAGGTGTTATATATAATCATATTTCCTTTGATTTTTGTTATTTAATATATGTTCAATTAAAAACAAATGTATACATCCATACTTATGTGTAGAATTATTTATATTATTTTTATATATGCCCACCATACACACATACATATATATGCACATTTAATACAATATTGGTAGTGATTATTCTGCCTGACAGAAAGATAGCATAAGTTTGTGTTTTTTTAAACATTCATTTGTTTATTTATTTATTTAGTTGTTAATTATTTGTGGGAGGGGCATGCCATGAGGATGAGTGAAAGTCAGAGCCTAACCTGCAGAAATTAGTCCTTTACTTCCATCATGCGGGTCTGGGATTCGACTCAGGTCTTACAGCATAGCAACAAGCAGCCTCACTCAGTGGGCCTTCTCCCCAGCCCTGAATTGATTTTCTACTGCATATTGTTGTCCCAGATGGGAACAGTTTTATTACGATGACAACATAATCAACAAAAGGCTCGCTTAGAGCGTGGAGATGTGGCCTGAGGTGCCCGTGTTACCTCCGCTGCAAGATGTCTACTCGGCTACCAGTGGATGGAGGCTGGGGTCATGCTTTCTCCACGGTTCCTTTCTGTCTCTGATTGCAGAGTGCAGACACCCAGCACGTGTAAGGTTCTGTACAGTGAATCATCAGGCGATTGAGAAGGACTAACCAAAGGGCCCCTCACTTTAGTCAGGAAGAAATCATCATGTGTTCATATAGATTCCCTCAGCAATGGGAGAATTGGGGGAGGGGTGCCATGAAGATCCGGCCTACAAAGGGAGCCTGTATCTAGAGCATTGGTAGCGTTTTCACGAAAGAGTTCGTGCCACCAGCCTCTTCTCTCCCACTCCTGGTTTATCTCCTCTGTAATTTTCTCAGTTGGCTTCCCATATTACCCCACTAGTCATTTGGATCTTTATTAGGTTTGGATTCCCTTTGCTCTGTGCTGAGCCCTATCAGCAGTGTAAGGGTAACAGGGAACGGGTGAATTGGAACCCAAAAGAACAAGTCGCAGCTCAGTTAACAAATATGTTGGCTAAATGCCGGCCTCAAGTAGGAAACAGCCAGCCAAAATATTTATCAACAGGATTTTAAATTCTACAGTTTGATTTAAATTTCTGCTTAGCAGAGTGTGGGGTATATCAAGCTGGCAAACTCCGGATTCCTAATCGGGACTGTCGAAGCAGCAAGACAAACATTTGCGTTGATGCTGCCATTGCTGACTTCAGGTGGCAGGGCTCCTGAGCACATCCCGACATCCCCTTCCATCACTGGCCTCCGTTATGGAAGTCCCTTGAGGTATTTACTTGCTAGCTTTTTATATCACCCCAGTTGAATACTGGGCTTCTAGAACAGACATTCTGGCTTCTTCTTAATATAAACTCAGTAGAAAACAAACTTTGAACTGCTTTGAACAAAAGGCACACCTAGACATTTGACACAGCTCAGCATGGTCATGAGTTAGACTGTGTGTCTGGCCATGGGACTGCCTGCTGTGTTACCCCTTTGGGGACCCTTCTCCAAGAGGAGAGTTGTTTCCGTTAACTCTTACGTCTCCCTACTATATTGATCCTAACTGCACCCACACATTTCTCCTTGTGACAGTTCATCTCCAGCCTAGCACCCCTTCCTGAGGAGGAGAAATTGTGCCCATTTTCGTCCCTGAAACAACTGCATCCCAGAGCTCAATGCTTAAAGGAAAATCACAGAACTACTGAAGACAGAAACGAGTGACAGGTTCTGTGCCAGGTTCTATGTTTCGCCCTCAACCTCTCCATGGGGAGAAAAACACAGGGAATCAGCTTCCCGTGAGGAGAGGATTGTTTCCTTTTCCTTTCACTGCATGGAGCACATTCCTAAATATGAAAAAACATGGCATTTAGATGTGGATCCAGACAGTTAAAGCAGGGAGAAATCATACCAGGAAGCAAGCAGAGAAATCATCTGTCGCTGTCAGACAAAGAGGTGCAGCACCCAGAGCTTCCTTTATGCTCACTGCCCCAAGCAGAAGGAGGCACAGTTGGCAGACAGCCTGCTGGGGCAGCGCTCATCTAAGCAGGCACTGTCATAGCAAGAAGCTGAAGGTGCCTCTCAGTCATACTGGAAGCAATTGAAAACTTGCCTTGGTTACTGAAGCCTGCAACAGGGAAGGAATGCAGGATATGGGTGTGGACATAAACGGAGCCCAGACTCCAAGCTCCTTCTTTTGGAAAGCGAGGGGAGAAGAAACCCTCAATGGGCTTGTACTCCTGACTTTTATAGAACAGATAGATGGGCCAATTCACCTACTACTTGAGAGCTTACATAGTTGGGGGCATCTTCAAAAGGCTTAAGGAAGCACCCTCAGTTAATGACCGTCTGTCAAAGGTTTCCAACATGCCAACTAAGGAAAGGAAACCTCTACTTAGAACAAAGGACGCAAGACAGGGACCACAGCCATGGACAGACCTTAGCACTCCACTTCTAATAGGGGTTTCATCTACAAAGGAATGGAATACTAGACACAGACATCCACTCAGAGGTGACCAACAGGGATCTGGTGGGTTTACCAATGTTATGTGGTTATACACCATATTGGAAAGAGGAGAGGGAAAGGAGGGAATTTTTGAAGGGAGAGGATTACAAAGGTAAGGCGACAGCAATTTAAACAGACTGCCTTTAAATGCTCAACTGACCACATGTACCAGGATAAGTGTGCAAATCTCGATGAGGCTGTAGCAAACAGAGATGACAAATTAGGGTCTCCATCACCAACCACTGACTACAAATATGGCTTGGAAGCAAGTTATGGTCCTATGTAGCAAAACCAGGTTCCACTTTTGACAGATAGGCTGTTACCAAAACATTTAAACCACTTATATGCATTAGAAAGGAAACACTGATCCTTAACAGACACCTATATACAAAAGGGCACATAATGGGAAGAATCAGAGACAAGAATAACATTTATTCGAGGAGGAAATGAAACATGTTTGAAGAATGCACCAAGTCAGAGGTTGATTGCCACCCAGGTATAGCTGGGGACCAGCTTCATTGCCGCCGCCAATCCACAACGGCTCCTTGGACCACCTTTAAATCTCTCTGGGTCTACACTTGCCTTCAGGCAAAAGTAAGAGCAACACAACCATAGTCTTCATAAATCATTTTTTAAAGTGCTAAATGAAAACAATAATTTTATCTCGTGCACCTTCCGAGGGGTACCCATGCCTGACATGACTCTGAGAGATTTCTGGAAGGTAGCGGTGGGAGTGTTGGGTACACTGCTGGCAGAGACCCAGAGAGTCTGCAAATTATTTATGCAAAAACGGAGTGGGACAGGGCTCATTATTTGAATTATGCATGTTGTGTTTTATCAACTCCATTCCACCTCCGCGCACACTCGAGGTGTCATCATCTCTTAATTCACACACCACAGGGCAACTGCTCAACACAGGGCAGAGTGATACAGTGCGTGCAGTAAAGAAGGAGTGTTTACCCCGAACGCACGTGCATTTATTAATCAATTCAGCAGATTTTAGATACACATTTAAAAGCTGAAGCTATGCCCATGGTGAGCAGGGGTGATTTTCCACCCTTGCTGTTCTGCAGGCTCCCCTGTGGTTTAGAACTCAGCATTAGTTCCAGCGTTTGATCGCCCTGAACCTCAGTTTCCTCATGTGTAAAGCGGGAAGAACAAGACTCCATTCCAGAAGTGCTAGAAGGCTAGTAAGACACACTGATAAAAAAAAAAAAAGCTACTGTGGGATGGGGCTGGCACACTGCAGCCTTTGCCCTCTAACCCCGGGTCAAAGACGAGTCACTGTCGGTTGCTCCAGGTTTGCATGGTTGGAAGAAACCAAGGACACTTTTCCATGAAGCTTCTAAAAAGCAGTGTTCCCACTTCTGACCACAGTCTGAACAACCCGCACCAGGGAATGCCACTTGAATAGAGAGCTGTGGGATTACAGCACAAATCCAAGGCCAGCATGGGCAAGATTAAATAAGACTCTATATGAGAAACATGCAGAATATAAAAGGGGCTAAGAACTTAGCTGTGTGGGAGAGTACATGCCCAGTGGATGCAAAGCCCCAAGTTCAAGTCCCAGGGCTGGAAGATCAACAAAACGACAGTTCCTTACTTCATGATTAAATCCAAGAATCTCTGTATGTTCTGTGTGTGCCATGTTCTCGTTGCTTAGGTTGTTTATCAAATATACCATCATGACCTCCTTGAAGACAGACTGATATTATAATTTGTCAACAAACATGTTTTTAAAAAATTTAAATTATACTTACCAGCCCCATTGTGTGTTTGTGTGTGTGTGTGTGTGTGTGTGTGAACATGCTACATGCTAGAGCTGGTTCTCTCCTTCCACTAGGTATGTCTCAGGGTTCAAACTCAGATCATTCGGCTTGACAGTGTTTTTATCCCTAGCCCCAGATAGTTTTAATGGATATTAGCTCACAAAAGGTTCACAGCAGCTCCTGGACTAGGTATTGTTATTATCCCCTCCTATAAGTAGCTAATGGAGGCTCACAATTGCTAAGGGTATTGAAGAACACATAGGGCTACCAAGGGAAAGAATGGTGTTTGAATACAAAGCATCAGTTTGGGGCTCTGAACTTTTAGGAGCTGTGTTCTCTTGGCCCTTTCCACATCAGAGTCCCTTGAGATACAGGTATTTAGTTGATGCTCAGTTCTTTCTGGTCAATTAATTTCAATTTGGATATATGCTTCCCTGCTCCCATATCCACCCTTCCTATATCCCAAGCATCCCATTCCCCCAAGCTCTCCCTATCCCCCCCTTCACGCTTTGCTCTCCCCATCTCCCCTTGCCCCCAGCCCACCCCACCCCCAAGATCCCAATTTTTGCCCGGCAAACTTGTCTGCTTCCAATATCCAGGAGGATAACTGTATGTTTTTCTTTGGTTCACCCTTTTTTATTGTCTTCTCAAGGATCACGAATTATAGGCTCGATGTCATTATTATGGCTAAAAACTGATTATGAGTGAGTACATCCCAATTCATCTTTTGGGTCTGGGTTACCTTCACTCAGAATAGTGTTTCTATTTCCATCCATTTGCTGCACAAATTCAAGATGTCATTGTTTTTTACCGCTGAGTAGTACTCTAATATGTATATATTCCACAGTTTCTTCATCCATTCTTCCACTGAAGGGCATCTAGGTTGTTTCCAGGTACTGGAAAGGATGTTTTTGCTGAATACATCCCCCGATATGCCTGTGTACTTAGTCCTGACCGCATACACCTGTGTACTCGGTCCTGTCCCCTAATATGCCCGTGTACGGGGTCCTTGGACAGGCATTGCGAGGTCACAGAGATGTTAAAGACATGGAACTTTGTGGGACATCCTGGGTTGGGAGGGCTGTGCCCTTAATGGGGACTGTAGGACACCAATCTTCATCCCTTCCTCTCTGAATATTATGGGCTGAATAGCTTACTCTACCACACATTCTTGCCATGGTGTTCTGACTAACCCCAGGCCCCACAGAAACAGGGCTGAATAATTGAAATGTCTAAAAATAGAGCCAAAACCAATCCTTCTGCTGCTATAAATTGATTTCCTCTAGTATTTTGCAACAGCGATAGAAGTTGACCAGCATAATACCTAGCCACACTGCATTTTCTCCATGATCTTCAGGCTTCTTTCTCTTCCAGACTCCCCAGCAGTGGATCGTACACCCTGCTAAGGCATAGTCCCCCGGCTCTCAAGCCATTCTCTTGAATAATCATGGTCTGTGTGGACTGTGGGTTTGATCTCATTTGCTGCTGCCAGCTTGAACCTTCACTGGAGATAATCACTTCCTTTCCTAGTTCGCTCTTACCCATTTGAACATCAGGGGAAATAAAATGATGATTTTGGGAAATACCTACAAGACCAAGAAAACAGAATCAGAGTTCCAATTCTATTTATGTATATTCACCAGGCATTGCAGTCACTAAAAAGTTGGATTAAGTGCATTTAAACCCCTGACTTCTCATTGCAAAGGACTGTGCCATCTTCATGACCCCTAGAAACTTACATAGGCAGCTGTCCTATGACAGGCATCGTGACCAAGAGTTTAGATTTACTATTCCGCTTAACCTTCACAGCAACTCTATGAGGTCGTCGTTAACATTCCAGAGTGAGAAAAATCAAGCTTCAGATACACAACCCTCTCACCCAAGGACGCGTCTAAGCAGTAGCCCCTTGACTCGAACACAGTTCCACCTGAAACCAGGCTTTCTGCTCTGTGCCACAGAACTGCAGCCTCCAAAGCTTACACAGCTCGCTCATTTAATGCAGTACAGTGTTCTAATGCTCAATCCACTAAATCCACTGACAGCCAGAGAAACAAGGAATGCCTATGGCATTCTGCAATAGTCAAGAGGCATGGAATTGGAATATGGTTCAAGGCAGTCAGAAAGTATCTAAGCATATTTCTCTGCTAGTTCTGTGTGTGCTTTTTAACATAATAGGTATCCAGAAAGGTTGAATGATTGACTATTAATTGAATGAATGAATGAATGAATGAATGAATGAATGAACCATCAGTGGCATAGCAACATAACCAGGACTAAGATGGCTGGCCTATATTCATAAAGCCTGCAGAGGCTCTGTGAATGCTGTTCAGTTAACCTGTACCACTGACCAGAACACAAACTGGACACTAGCTTTAGAACTAACTGACTTTAGTTCCTTTCAGGACATTAAATTCCAGGCTATTTAGAAGCCTTGCAGTGTGCTTAAAAAATTAATTATAATGAATCATGGACCTGCGGTTTGCTCTAGTTTATTTTGTTGGCTGAAATAAGATACACCCTCTCAATTTGCATCCTTTATTCTTACTTTTAAATAGTTAACTGGATACCATCAGAAGGGCTAACTATAAAGAAACAAATAACAAATGCTGGTCAAGATACAGGGTAAATAAACCTTTACGTGGTGCTGATGGGGATATAAAATGTCTCCGTCACTGTGGAAATTAATAAGGAGATTTCTCAAAAACTAAAAATAGAGCTACCACGTGATCCAGCCACACACTCCTGAGCGCATCGAAATCACCATAACACATTTATGTTTGTTATTGCACTGTCCACAAAGCCGAGTTAAGGACTCAGCCTAGGTGCCAACCTGAGCTACAGAGTGACTTCCAGGACAGGCTCCAAAGCTACAGAGAAAACCCTGCCTCGAAAACCCAAAACCATAAACAAAGAAAGAAAGAAAGAAAGAAAAGGAAAGAAAAGAAAAGAAAAAGAAAAAGAAAGGTGGTGGGGAATAATTGGAGGAAGAGGAAGTTGGGTGAATGGATTCCAACGCACACCATTTCGGTGATGCGCTTAGATAAGATATGTCTTTAATGAAATGCATCATATGTACAATAAATATATGTCAATTATTAAAAAACCCAGTTAACTGGAATTAAATTAGATACATAAATATGATGGCACTGAGCTAATAACAGAAGGATGACAGTCAGACTGCTTTGATTCCTTGGTTGTTTTATGAGACAGTCTCTCTGTGAATTATAGATTAACCAAAACTCACTATATGTAACCCGAGCTGGCTTTGAATTGAGATCCTCCTACCTTTGCCTCTAAAGGCTGGTATTTAACACAGTACAACAGTCTTGAACTGCTTCAATTCTAAGTCTATAATCTATGCAATTGGGGACAAAATAATAACCTGATTCGGATATATAAATGGTAACAATTATATACTTGGCTTACAAGATATTTTAATGAGGTAGAAAACATGTAATAACTTAGAAAATCTCTGGCACGTGTAGGATATATTCTTTAAGAATAGCCACTGATGGCAGCTTTGTGCTGGAGAAGGATGTGGGGTAGAGGAAAACCACTCCTCCATTGCTGGTGGGGAGTGAAAACTGGTACAGCCACTTGGAAACAGTATGGCCTTTCTCAGAAAATTCAGGAAACAATCTACCTCAAGATCCAGCAATACCATTTTTGGGTATATACCCAAAGGATGCTCAATCATACCACAAGGATATGTGCTCAACTATGTTCATAGCAGCATTATTTGTAATAGCTAGAACCTGGAAACAACTTAAATACCTCTCTACTGAAGAATGGATAAGGAAAATGTGGTACATTTACACAATGAATATTATACATTTGATGGAGGACTCTCATTGGTTAATAAAGAACCTGCCTTGGCTTTTTGATAGGGCAGGATTTAGATAGGTGGAGTAGACAAAACAGAATGCTGGAAAAAAGGGAAGTTAGTAAATCGCTATGCCTCTCCTCTCTGGGACAGACGCCGTGGATGCCATGGGACAGATGCCAGGTCATACATGCTGAATCTTTCCTGGTAAACCACCACTTTGTGATGCTACACAGATTATTAGAAATGGGTTAAACAAGATGTGAGAATTAGCCTATAAGAGGCTGAAACTAATGGGCCAGGCAGTATTTAAATGAATACAATTTGTGTGTTGTTATTTCAGGGCATAAGCTAGCCAGGCAGCCAGGAGCCTGGTGGCGGGATGCAGCCCACCGCTCTCACTACACACATTGGTAAAAAAAAATGACACCTTAAAATTTGCAGGCAAATGAATGGATCTAGAAAAAAAAACATTGAATGAGGTAACCCAGACCCAGAAAGACAAATATAATATGTGCTCACTCATAAGTGGCTTTTAGACATAAAAAAAGAAAAACCAGTCTGCAGTCCACAACCCCAGAGAACCTAGACAACAAAGAGAACCTTAAGAGAAATATACATGGATCTAATCTATATGGGAAGCAGGAAAAGACAAGATCTCCTGAGTAAATTGGTAGCATGGGGGTCACAAGAGAGGGTAGAAGGGGAAAGGAGAGGAAGGGAAGGGAAAGGAGAAAAATGTATAACTCAATAAAAAATGATTTTAAAAAGATTGGGAAAAAAGAAAAAGAATATGTAGTATGTCACCGAGGATTAATGTCTGAGAGGCATTAGTTTTACACAGATGTCTGGAATGGGTTGCTTTCTTCTTCCCAACTTACTGCCTAGACTCCCTAACAGTGCTTCTGAAGGAACAGACAGAAGATGCCTGGCGTGGGTAACTACATGGATTCTTCTTGTCCCCTTTATCACTACATGTGACTATCAGAAAGTCCACCAATGAAGTCTATTGCATCACCCCTGATTCCTCAGCACAGCTGACTCCTCTGTATACTCATTCCTTTTGTGTTGATAGGGAGACATCTCAGTAGAGAAGCAGAGAAGTGCTAAAGCGTTGGCTTTGCTCAGGACGGAGATGGTTATGAGCCAGATAGGTGGTTACTTATTACAGATATTTATGCAAAGACATAATACACCAGCCGCTGTTGCAGTAAAGGTCGCTTGTTTGTTTTCCGGCTGCTCAGCCCCAAAATAATCACACAGAAACTATATTATTTAAATTACTGCTTGGCCCATTAGCTCTAGCTTCTTATTGGCTAACTCTTACATCTTAATTTAACCCATCTCTAATAATCTGTGCATCACTATGAGGTTGTGGCCTACCAGCAAAGTTCCAGCACGTCTGTCTCTGGCGGCTCCATGGCTTCTTTCTGGCTCCACCTCCTTTCACCCAGCTTTCAGGGTCCCCCCCCCCCGCCTGCTGCTTACTTAAGTCCTGCCCTATCAACAGGCCAAGGCAGTTTCTTTTTTCACCAACGGTATTCACAGCATTCAGAGGGGGAAATCCCACAATAAGCTGCTTCATAAATAATACTCACATAGTAAAGAGGTACATGCTCAGTGTGGGGGGGAGCTAGACTCTCAGGGTAGGGGAAGATTTTGGGAGTCTAAAACCTGGTGAATGGATTAAGGGGAAGGCTGCTTCTTTTCCTTCAAACTGAACCAATGTATGACCTGTCCATTTTTCCATGCAGACACAGGACTTCTGCACAGGATGGTGGCTAAATTCCTACAAACCCAGTCAAAAGCTGTTATTTCTTTATTGGGGTGTGAGTGTCTGTCGGTTTGTCTTTTCTCTCTCTCTCTCACTTTGTGTGTGTGTGTGTGTGTGTGTGTGTGTTCCTCCGTGTACAGATTTGGTGAATGTGTGTGAAAACCACAGGATAAACATGGGTTTTGCTGCCCAGGTATGATTCACCTTTCTGTTTTTTGAAGCAGTCTCTCATTAGCCTGAAATGTTTTAGTTCCAGTTGTCCTCCATGGCTGTGCCCTGAACCCAGTTTCCCATGTCTGCTTAGTTTTGCTCACCCCTGCTTGGCCACTTGTATCAGCTTTATCTAAATTTAATCTATCCCCTCCATCCCCATGTCCTTATCCCTCCTCCAGAAATGAAGCAAGCTCCCTTCATTTCAATAAATCTAGTCATAATTGGTATAACTAGTTCCAGATACCCGTGTTTTCAATAATCTAACTTCCTGCAGCCCCAGGCATAAGTGATTGAGCAAAACGGAATGTACTGCTAGCCCTGACTATTAGCAAATCTGCTTATCTCATGGCTAGGGGCATAGCTGGAAAGGAAGCAAGAGTGTGTGGGGAGAGGGGTGGGGAACGACAACACAGGATGTACTTGAGTCCGGGGCTGTGGCTGATCAGGTGTTACAGCGTTACAGCAACATGAGTCCCAATCCCTCGTAGCCTGGATCTGTTCAGGTAGGTACAATGTGTGTTGAGAGCCAGCACAAGAACATGCAGATTACACGTCCACCTCAGAGACGCCCTCATTTCAAAGCTGTCACTTTCAAGGGAGGACAAAAGGAGTCAAATGGACTGAGAAAAACAGCTGTTTCCTGCAGGAGAGAAGCTGTTAGAAGACACATTAGGAGGAAGAAAATGATTGCCGCTGTCTTAAAAATATAATCCCTCTTGATACTTAAGGCAATTTGCAACATACTGGCAAGACAAAAGAAGAAAATTAAAGACCTGTTCATAACTCAGAGGCGACGGTGCATACGTTTTTCCGCCTTTTCACAATTTTAAACTAAAATGAAATCATATTACTCCTAGAATCAAACATCTTACTGTTGTTGTATATGTGTGTTGCATGGCATATGCATGTGGTCATGTTCACATGTGTATGCAAATGTACATGTGTATGGGTCTATGCCTTCCCTGGAGAGACCATGAATGATGGTCTCTTCCCCTGTCATTCTTCACCTTAGCTTTGGAGACAGGGTCTCTCCATGAACTCAAAGCTCACTGATTCGGATAGACTAGGAAGCCAGAGAGCTCCACAGATTCGCTTGCCTCCACTCTCCCAACATGGATTGTAGACATGCACCAACACACTCAGCTTTCCCCATGGCTTCTGGGGACTGAACTCAGGTCTTCAAGCACTTTCCTGTCTGACCTCCCTACCCATATATTTCCATTTAAATAGCATTATCCTATGAGCTCCATCATTAAATCCTGCTTGAAAAACTCATTGTAACCAGCTGAACACTATTGAGTTATATGATCAGAATTTATATAATCACTTCCCTATTCTTCTCGGTGGAAACTGTTTTCATATGTTCACCATTAAGAAGAACATTGTGAGGCTCCAACTTGTAGACATAAGGTTCACATTCATGAGTTCCTCTTTCCACTGGCATTCATCAGAACTAGGAAGGAAGATCCCTCCCTGGCATTCTCAACAATACTGGATATTATAATTTATAAAATCCCAAGCAATTATGATAATTGAATATTTATGCCTTCAGAATTAACACTTACTTGATTATGAATATAGCAGACACTTTTATACGTTTAGAAAGCTTTTAGATGCCTGCCTAAATTACCTATGGATTTTTCATATCTTTTGCAAATGTATCCATCTACAGGGTAGGATAATCTTTGAAGCATGGATTTCTGAATTGTACAGGGAGAGAGGGAGGAAAGGTGAAGAAAAATAGCTGTCGAAATCTTTTTAAGTAGACCAACTAGATCTTTGTGGAGACTTGCAAACTAACCTTAGCACTAAACAACTAGGAAGAAATGACTAATGACTCCCCTTTCAACCAATTCTGGTGAAGAAATTGCAGTCCTGGTGGCAGCTGCCACAAAAGAGAAAGAGGTCCCAGTCCACTCTGTTTAACTCCCAAATCCAGTGTTGGCCTGACAGATCTGTGGAGCCCAAGACTGCTAATGGGAAAGAAGAGGCCATGCTCTCCTCCCTGAAACTTACAAAGATTTTCCAATAGAAAGAGGTCAGGGGAGACTGGGCAGCTGAAGCAAAAACGAAATGTCTGCCAAGGGTCCTTGGTCTTCACCCCGGTTTAACCACAGTAATAAACAAGACAGAAAACATAGATGGATGCGTGGAATCACCATAAGCAAAGAGACACCTGCGAGGATGCTCTCGCTATATATTTTTTCATTGATTTTTATTAAGCTCTACATTTTTCTCTGCTCCCCTCCCTGCTTCTCCCTTCCCCTTCAACCCTCTCGCAAGGTCCCCATGCTCCCAATTTACTCAGGAGATCTTGTCTTTTTCTACTTCCCATGTAGATTAGATCTATGTATGTCTCTTTCAGGGTCCTCATTGTTGTCTAGGTTCTCTAGGATTGTGGTTTGTAGGCTGGTTTTCTTTGCTTTATGTTTAAAAACCACCCATGAGTGAGTACATGTGATAATTGTCTTTCTGGGTCTGGGTTGCGTCACTCAAAATGATGTTTTCTAGCTCTATCCATTGTTTGTAAAGCAAAGGGCACAGTCAACAAGACAAAACGACAGCCTACAGAATGGGAAAAGATCTTCACTGTAGCTCTTTAATCGCTTAGAAATTCACCACAGGTAAGCTTGCTTAGATTCCCTCTGCAGCACCTGAATATTCTACTGTGCATGTGTGTGTGTGTGTGTGTGTGTGTGTGTGTGTGTGTGTGTGCATACATGCATGTATGTATGTGTGTATGCAAGAGTGTGGAAACCAGAGGAGAATGTCAGTGTCATTCTTCAGAGTGTCCACTTTGTTTTTTGAGACAGGGTATTTCATTAGCCTAGAGCTCACTGATTAAACTAATTAGCTTGGTCAGTGAGCCCCAGGGATCTACCTGTTTCCCATGCCCCGGCACTGAGAGTGCAAGCATGTACCTCCACACCCATGTTTAATTTATTATAGGTGAGCACATCAGCACATAAACATGTACATATATCTCCTAGTACGCACGTACACACACACTCACACACATATACACACTCACACACCACATCACAACTTCTATTTTGCTACATCCATAATTTATTTTCCATACATTCAAATAGATCAACATCGCAGTCAAGCTGCCATGGTAACACGGTGGCAAATCCCCGTGACTGATGCGTGGCTGTTAACGATGATCTTTCTTCACTGTTTTTAGAAGACTGGAAGTTTTCAGAGAACAAAAAGTTTGAGAAGACAATCGTCCTACCACAAATACACAAGAAAGCTAATACATAAATGTGTAATGTGACAATAAAATAAAACCAGTGATTAGAGGAGAATACAGCAATGGTGACAGCCGGAGAGCAGATGGCTAGAACGGCCTTCCTTTTGTTGACACCGCCTAGGAACCCAGCCCAGGGAATGGTGCCTCCTACAGTGGAGAAGTCTGCCCACTGTAGTTGGCCCGGTGAAGACAAGCCGAGGCCTGCTGCTTGTGTATCCCCTTTCGCTCTAGCCCCACGCTGGAATGCCAAAATGTTGCTGTCGGTATGTTACTCTTTACTCTTTTGGGGGGGGGCACCCCCCAGCTCCCTAATAATTCACACACAGATGGAGGTTTATTTTTACTTGTAAATGCCCAGCCTTAGTTTGGCTTGTCTCTAGTCAGCTTTTCTTATCTTATATTATCCCATCCACTTTTTGCCTCTGGGCTTTTATCTTTCTCTTACTTCTGTAAATCTTACTTTCCTGATGGAGGAGAGTTATCTGTCTATGTTTCTTTCATTGGTTAATTAATAAAGAAAACTGCCTTGGCCCTTTAAGAGACAGAAAATTAGGTAGGTGGAGTAGACAGAACAGAATTGTGGGAACAAGGAAGTAGAGTTGGGGAGACGCTTGAGGCAGTCACCATAGTGAGTCTCCATGCTGCTCCTCTCCAAGATGGACGCAGGTTAAGATCTCTCCTGGTAAGCCACACCTCATGGTGCTACCCAGATTACTAAATATGGGTTAAAGGAAGATGTGAGAATTAACCAATAAGAGGCTGAAACTATGGGCCAGGCAGTGTTTTAAAAGAATACAGTTTCCGTGTAATTATTTCGGGTGTAAAGCTAGCCAGTGGCTGGGTGGCCGGATGCAGTCCCGCCGCTTCACACTACACTTTCCCTCTTACTGGGTGGCTTTTGTAGCTGGGTGGCTGGCCCCTGACGCCCTCCTCTCCCTGTTCTATCTTGTTCCTTCCTTCTCTTGGTCTCTCCTCCTGTTTATTCTGCCCGCCAGGCCGGCCTATCCTCTCTCCTGACTAGCTATTGGCCGTTCAGCGCTTTATTAGACTGTCAGGTGTTTTAGACAGGCGAAGAATTACAGTTTCATTGAGTTAAACAGATGCAGCATAGACAAAAGTAATCTTTACATTGTTAAACAAATGTTCCAGAGCAAAACAAATGTAGCACACCTTAACATAATATTCTACAACCCCTGATTATCTCCCAGATGGTCTAGAGCTCACCAATTTGATAGCTGAGATTAAGCATCACACTATACAACTACTTTCCTTAATCATCAAATTCTCAGATTTTCCTACCACATGAGCTTCCAGGATAGAGAAACAAGACAATCAGGGGAAAGTATGGGATCTAACAATAGAAAAAGTTCCTTAGCTCCCACATAATAGAATCTGTCTGGCTACAGCCACTGTAAATACAGTCGCCAAAGTCGAGAAGGGATTTGGGTTTCATGGTTCTTAGGGATAATGAGGCTAAAATGTATCATCAAAGTCCGCATCATCCAACTTGAAGGTAGCATCCCAGCATTGTCCTGGTCTGGTACTTTTCAGAGGTACAAGGGTGGCCAAGGTGCTGGTAACTGTCCCAAGTGGCAGACAATATGACATGTCCCTGTAGGTGAGAACTGTGAGGTCTTTCCCTTGCCAAGGATAAAATGACTGACATATGCCCATCAAAGCACAAGAACCAGCCTGGCACGAGATCTGTGATACCCATGGGCAGATGCACCAACTGACACAGAGAAATAGCAGCATAACTTTGGGCAGAGAAGCAAGTAGGGCACAGCAAAAACATAAGACCTAGAAGAGGAAGGACACAAAGAAGGGAAATGCATGCTGTTTTGGTCTTAACAGGTAACAGGCATTTGGGGAGAGTATCAAGCATGGAATGTGAAAATGTATTAACTTTGGAGCTCAGGCTGGCTTAGACGGGCGGTGGGATCACTTGCTAGCCATTTTGCATTAAGGAAGCCTTCCTATGCCTCTGGTGTCCCGGCTGTACACTGAAATACCACCACCTAACTCACAGGGGTTTCAGTAAAGGTTATTTTAAATAATATATTAGATGCCGATACAATAGATGCCACTTAAAAGTATTCAGAAGCCTCCTGTCTGGTGTCACTCACATATTAGCTGGGTTATGGGTGCCCATTAAGTTCAGGGTCTCCAATTCTCTATACTATGGTGCTCCATATTTTAAAAGTTTTTTTTAAAGTACTCCATATTTTAAAAGGTTTTGGGAACATAGGAGTGTTCATGGTTGCTGAGGTGAACAGACCAGAAAGAGAATTCACTCAAACCAGATTGCAAGACCATGACAAGGTTTCACGAAGTGGACTAGGCTGGTCTCATATGCTTCTCCCACTTCAGCCCCCAAATAAACTTGGGACTACTGGGGTGTGCCACTATACCTCATTATATCTTTATCTTAAAGTCTCTCTCTCTCTCTCTCTCTCTCTCTCTCTCTCTCTCTCTCTCTCTCTGTGTGTGTGTGTGTGTGTGTGTGTGTGTGTGTGTGTGTGTGTATGTGTATGCTCTGTGTGTGCATGTGTATGTGTGTGTGTGCTGCACATGTGCAGGTTCCTGTGATGTGTGTATGTGTGTGTGCATGTGTGCAGGTGGACATGTATGTGTATGTGAGTGTAGATGCCCAAAGTTGATGTTGGGTATCTTCTTTCATAGCTCTGCACTTTATTCATTGGTGCAGCATCTCTCACTGAGCAATCCCAGCCATTCTAGCCAGCTAGCTCGCTCTGAGGAACCCGTCTCTGTCTCCTTGTGCTGGGATTACAGAAAGGCCACTGTGCCTGCCCAGTGTTCTAGGGATCCAAATTCCAGTCCTCAGGCTTACACAGCCTGTACTTTATCCGCCAGGTCATCTCCCCAGTCACTTCCCACTTTCTACAAACACGTGGGAAGAGGGAAGACACACATGCTCCAGGCAGCAGGGTTGGGTTGCCTGTTCCTGTGCCTTGGTTCTTTGTGGTTCTTGTGAAACTCGAGGCTGAGGAGGCTCATTTCCCTCAGGACCAGGCAGCTAGCAGCTAACATCTTGTATATTTAGTCTATAAGTGTTACTGGTGGTGCTTTAGACATCCTCGCTATCCTTTAGACTCTTAAAAGAAGACTTCTAAGTCCACTCCTTGCCAGCACTTCTCTTGTGTTCATGGTTTGGGTATCTAAGGCAACATTTCCGTGGTCAGCATCAGGCTTGAGAATTGCTTGGAAGCAGGTTGGAAGAAGGTTCTCGACCTTCCTTGTGCTATAACCCTTTAATACAGTTCCTCGTGTTGCAGTGACCCCCAACCATAAACTTATTTTATTGTGACTTCAAAACTGTAATTTTTTACTGTTATGAATCATAATATAAATATCTGATATGCAGGATATCTGATATTCAACGCCTATGGAGGGGTCGTGACACACAGGTTGAGAATCCCTGCTTTGAAGTATAGCTCTGGCATCTCAAGAGCTTTTATTTAAGGTCTTTGTACACACTCTCCTGTTGGTCTGTGACTTTAATAATACCAATCTTCCTTAAGGCAAAGGTTTCTCCTTTCAGAATATTGAGGTCACAAGCAAATGAAAACGCAGAATATATATTAACATATTCCAATATACCCTCACTGTGAATCTCTGTGGCACCTTCCTCCTTCATTCCCAGCTCTTCCGCTTCATCACATCAATGAGGGATAATTGTTACTTAAGAGAACACTGGTTTTGAGCTGACTTCCTTCAAGCCTACACCATGTGAGCAAAAGTGACAAGCACAGAGGCGTGGAGTTTTTGTTGTTAAATATGAGAAAGGAAACAGAGGAAAGTACCAAGTCGATGAGTCTTGCCAGGGAGGCTTCTAAATCTGTCCTGCTGTGAATTCAAACTGGGACACTGGGAACTTCACATCTTTGCCATGTTTTTTAGGCAGTTAGTAATTAAAAGTGCATCAAAAAAGAAAAAAAATACCCTGAAGATTTGTGCCCAACTCCTATTTGGCTCATCTGAACACAGAAGCACTTGTGAAATGCAAAATTCTTTAATCACTCCAAATTGCCCAAGCACTAACCAGGCCAAGAGCATCAATTGCTTCTAAAATAAGATGCAGGTGTTCTGATAAATCTACATGCAGTCTGCTCTTTGCTCATTTTAAATTACTCTTCACTTGATGCGCCCGTCAAAGAGGAAGGATTGGAGGAGGCGTTCTCTCTCAGTCTCACTAGCGGAAGGGCAGTGGTGATTCCAAATGTATCAAGGGGTGCAGGCTGGGGTAGGACAACAGAGACACCAGCCACCTCCTCTTCATCGTGTTAGCTGTTCAACAAAATGAGAGGAGCACATGCAAGTCCCCAGGGGCACCCTGGCCACGCTCAGTGTGGGTTGCACTATCAGCCCAAATTTTTCACCACCATTGGATCCTTCCTGTTTGCCGTGTGATTATGGAGATCCCCTCCCCAGAAGCGCACCGTGGATTTACCCACACATTGTCTTTGTCCTTTTCAGTTTCTTTATGAACACATAGAAGGGACAATGGGTCAGGACTGAATCCAGGTATAGAAAGTCTGTGTGATTCTCTCCCTGGGACTCTTGCTGTCACAACAAATAAAATATGGATGGGATGGTCCTCTAACCCCAGGAGGAAATAAGAAATTGACTCAGAGCCGGGCGATGGTGGCGCACGCCTTTAATCCCAGCACTCGGGAGCCAGAGGCAGGCGGATCTCTGAGTTCGAGGCCAGCCTGGTCTACAAGGGCTAGTTCCAGAACAGGCTCTAGAAACTACAGGGAAACCCTGTCTCGAAAAATCAAAAAAAAAAAAAAAAAAAAAAGAAAAAAAAGAAAAGAAATTGACTCAGTAGAAGTGTTCAATCAAACAGAATGAAAGGAGCCCAATTTGAGCTATCTGGCTACCAGCCCAGCACAGACACCTTACACCTTAGCCAAAGAACAGTTATATTCCTGTGTGGCAGCTTTCGTGAGTATTTGTTCTCCAGCATCGTGGAAGCAATAGCTAACTGATACACAACACTAAACCCAAGCTTTAGTGAGCTGAAAGTGTAGGACACACTGGCCACTACTATTCTAAGTGTTTTACCTGTGCTAAACATATTTAATCCACCTAGTTTATGCAATCCTGTAGCATGATAAAGCAGACCCAAATCACACATCTAACAAATAAAGCAAGAACTCAAATGTGGGTGGTGCAGCACCAGAGCCCCCTTCCGTAGCCCCTCATTTACAATACTATCTGTTAACTTCAGTGTGAGCCCACTTCATGATACAGCCGTTCTGCCCATCCATTTCTCTGTTGCACTTGTGTACAATATAATATACCATTTATGACACTGATAAACATGAAGAGGATAACAAGGAAATGTACTCACCATTACTTGTGTTAATATTTTAGATGCCTTAGGTACATGTGTGTATATATGCAAATGTCTAAGGAAAAGCCCCCAAGCGAGAAATGATGTGGAAGGTGTTCAGGATGGGAGCTTTGAGGTTCAGAAGAATTCAGACATTACCAATAATCTTTAAAGCTTTAAAGATGAGACTGTATTTGTGTATTATCATTCAGTTGCAATTCATATTTTCAATTTTTTCCTTAAAAGATTCAATGAGAATCTCAAAAACTTGACCTACAGAATACTCTCCGAGCTTAATACCCGCTGTGTAATAAATAGTTGGGAAGTTTTGATCCATAGAGGTTTATCTCCTAATCTCACATTCCAGCATCTTTATGAGATGCTCTCCCTTTCATGAGATACAAAAGAACAGAATAATAGCTAGCCCTGTGTGGAATGACTTTGGTAATCCTCTAAACAACCAGCACGAAAGAGTTAGAAAGCAGATGGCGGAGCAACCTAGTGGCAGGCACAGTCAGCTTGGCCTGAACTGCTCTGGGTTACATCCCCAGCTTTCCCACAGTCCAGTCTCCATTACTACATGTATGGAATTTTACACACCAAAGGTGTCATGCAGATCTTTGCTATTACACAGAGGAGAAAACAGAGGCGTGGACAGGCAATGGAGGGTCTCCTGCTAGCAGGGGGATTCCAAGCTGTGATCCTAGCCTTTTCCTGTTCACTGCATGTCTGATGGGATCACCTCAGTTTCTGAATGAGAACCAGAGTGTCCTCTTCCACCCTGTGGGAAACCCTCCATCACCTGCACCTGGACAGGGCACTTACGTAAGGCACAAGCCTTCAAGCAAAACCTACTCCTGGAAGAGATGGCAGAGAAGTGAGTCATACCTGTTAGTCTGCTAATTCATGAACTCTTTCTTCTTAAAAACGCCTTTCTACAGGCTTGCTGGGTGTCATGAGTATGTTTCGGTGAAGGTGGTTTTTGATATGAGAAAAAAAAAATCCCTTCTCAGGAGCTCAATCTAATGAGGGCTGTGTGCTCTTGCAATATTATCAAACGGGGCAGGGCAAAGCTAATATCTCATAACATGTACAAAGGAGAATACGGCTGAGACTAAGTGGAGTTCAGCACCGCGTGCAGGGCTGAACAGCATCCAACCACGAATCCATCTAATGCATAACATCGAAAAATAGGGGACAGCGGACTGCAGATGCAGCTAGGTTTTAAAGCATTTGTCCAGGCCTCCTCCTCTCAGAACAAGATGACTAAGGGCAAAACAAGCAAGCAAACAAGTGAGCAAAAGTCCTTATGAGCAAGAGATGCAGAAAAGGCACGTGACAAAATGTAATGTTTATGTCCAAAGCTCTCAGAACACTGAAAATTGACTCTTACTGAGCAAATCTTCCACAGTCCTGGGGCTGGTGCCTTATTTAATAGTGAAACACTAAATGCTTTTCCCTAAATAAAGCAAGTGTCTATTCTCAATATTATCTGTTCAACAGCTGATTAGGTGGAAAAAACCCACTTTAGCTCCACAAGACTGCTGTCGTTACTGACACAATAGTACTGAGGACTCAGAAAATCAGAGGTAATTTTTAAAAACTAAGAAGTTAAACTAATTGAATGAATCAGCAAAGTTACGTGATACATGCAAATAGATAAGTTACTATATTTTACATACTAAAAAATTCAAATATAAAGCAACTTAATATAACATGAAATAAGGTGCTTAGGAACAATTTTAGCACAACATGTATAATCTACATAGTGAAAATTCTAAAAGTAATTGTCAGAAACACATTTTACCATGTGTGTGTTTGTGTGTGTGTGTGTGTGTGTGTGTATGTGGTGTATGTTGTTGAATATTATTTTATGGTATGCTAAATTTGTGCTGTGGAACATTTGTTTAGTGATGCAAAGATGTGTTGCATTCTTTTATGTTGCATTTGTTTAACTCTGTGAAGCTGTGTTACTTTGCCTGCCTAAAACACCTGATTGGGCTAATAAAGAGCTGAATGGTCAATAGAAGGCAGGAGAAAGGATAGTCAGTGCTGGCAAGCAAAGAGAATAAATAGGAGGAGAAATCTGGGAAGAAGGAGGATTAAGGAGTGAGAGAAGGAGGAGGACTCCAGGGGCCAACCACCCAGCTACACAGCAAGCCACTGAGTAAGAAGTAAAGAAAGGTATATAGGATAAAGCTTAAAGCCCAGAGGCAAAAGGTAGACAGGATAATTTAAGTAAAGAAAAGCTGTCAAAAAACAAGCCAAGCTAAGACCAGGCATTCATAAGACAGAAAAAACTTCCGTGTGATTTATTTGGGAGCTGGTTTGCAGGCTCCCCAAAGAGTAAGAAAAAAAAAACAAAAAAACCAGCAACCAAAAACAGGTATATGTCTCCATTTGTGTATGTGCAGGATCTTGCAGTTCTGTATGTCTGCAGAGGCCACAGAAGGTGTTGAGTGTTCCCCTGTATTGCTTTCTGAATATTTAAAGCCATTTTTAGGCTTTTTAATTTTTTATGCACATGTATGTTTTGCCTGCATGTATGTCTATGTGCTATCTGAGCACCTGATAGCTGTGAAGGTCAGAAGAGGACGACAGATCCCCTCGACCAGAATTACAGTCTACTGTGAGCCCCCAGTGGAGGTTGGGAACCAAACCGGGGTTCTCTGCAAGAGCAGCAAGTGGTCTCAACCATTGAACAATTTCTCTGGCACTGTTCTCCATTTACATTATAGTGTTTTTTAATACAGCTTTATCATGTTAAGCTATATAGTTACTCTGTCAATTTTCACTAAATTGATGGAAAAACTTTCATCAAAATACCAGTAGAATTTTCAAAAGTACTTGTAATTTCTAGAAAATTTTACATAATATAAAAGTAAAAATAACCCTAAAAAATAAGAATATTGGCTGGCTTAGATTATATGAATTTACTATTTAGTCCTAAAAATATAATAATAATTTTTAAAAGATGATACTGGTACAAACACTAGAGAGTGGACAAATTGGAAAGGTAGAGTCTGGGGAGTCTGGGGAGACTAGGGTATAGCACTTTAACTGGTTTTCAACAAAAGAGTCACAAAAACTCATGGGAAAAATGTTTAAAACATTTTAATAACTAGGGCAGGGGTGGGGGAATGCAAAGCCCTTGCTTCGCCTGAGTGAGGCCCTGATTCCTATTCTTAGTTCTACAAAAACAAAGTATCATGGAAACAATTGGACATCTGCGTATTTCTGTGTACTTAAAAAAAATCTTATCTCATTCTATAAATAAAAATGAATCTGTCATGGATCATAGGCTTAAATAAAAACTAGGATTCTAAACCATCTATGAGAAAACAGAAGGTGATATTTTTTAACTTGCTTATCCAATTTTATTTAAAATGCAGAAGGCATGAGTCAGCAAAATTGAGCAGGTTACAAATATCTGATCTGGAGCAGAGACCCTTTCCTCTCACAGGCAAGAATGAACAGGTCCCTGCCTGTCTCTGGACTTCAGCTTTCTCTGTAACACCCTGTCAATCATCTCTATAGTCTTTGTATTCTAATATAAAATAGAAATCTCAATAAAAATCATAGCAGCAGTAATAAAACAAACACCTACAAGTTTCTTTCCAGTCACCTAAGGAAATAAAGCAATAATGGTAAGTGTGAAGTCCATCTCATGCCATTTCTTAAATACAGCCATTTTTACAAAGATACCCAGTAATATGCAATTTATACTCTCATTATAAGCTTCAGAAGGGAATGTTTTTGTGACTTAGAGAAAGACAATGATTTCTTAGATAGGATTAATTTTCAATAGACATTCAAAGATTTAGAGTTAATCAAATTTTAACTTTTTTTCATTTTAGTGGCATGTTAGGAAACAAAAAAATCTAAGCTATATAACACGATATTGAAATATTAGCATAGATAAAAGTCTATGACCATTATACTTGTTAAAATTTAAATGTTTGATAAAATCAAATGTTGGCATGAATATAAAACAAGTGGGGATCTCATTCACTCTACTGGGAGGGCAAATGACCAAACTAACCACTTGGGAAGACTACTTGAACTTTTTTAGAAAGCTACACATACATTTACTACTTGACTCAGAAATTTCATGTTTATGTACTGGCACAAGAGAATTAAAAATATCTATTTGGTAAAATATTTGTATAAGACTATTTCTAGTAACTGGAAACTGGTAAAGCATAAATGTTAAAAGCAGATGAAGAAGCGAAAATATTTTATAATCAAATGAGGGACTGATAGGAGAAACTACAGACACTCAAGACAACCCAGAAACATCTCTACAACATCATGTTGAGAGAGGAAGTAGCTAGGCAAAAGAACATGTTTATGCATTAAAAAGTGTATATGCAGGACTGGACTCTTGGCGTAGACTGTTTTCTTGGAGAGGATGGGCTTGAAAAGGAGAAAAGGCACCAAAGGACTTTCAGCTAGCTGCAGCTAGTCTATATATCATTTCTCCTAAGTATATACAAGAGTGAAAACAGTATGCATTGGCTATCAGACTAAATGGATCTGTCTGTGCTCAGGAAGTACATTTTAATGGCTAAAAGGAAGTCAGGAGTGGTAGCCCTTGGAAGGCAGAAGCAGGAGGATCAGGATTTGAGAGCATCCTCAGCTACACAGTAAATCAAGGCCAGGCTAGGCTACATGAGAATTCTGTAAGAAAAAGACAGACATAATTTTTTAAATAGGTAGAATAATATTTTACCAAACCCCACCGAGTAAAGACAATTGCATTATTAATAACTACGGGATGCAGAATGCTACTATGCAGTGCACATCTACATGAAATATGTACACTTTCTCATTCTATTACTGAAAGGAAAACTAGCCAACAATATTATAGAAAGATCTGTTGTTTTTTCTTCTATTTTCTCTTTCTCCCTTCCTTTGTTTCTCCCTGTCTTCTCTCCACACCTCCATCTTTCTCCATACTCCCCCTTCCTTTCTTACGTAGATGCCTAGAAAATTGGAACAAGATTTATCAAGAATTCATTCTCATATAATCCGGTAATTAAGACTGTAAAAAAAACATAAAAAACACACAGCCAGATATAAGTCTATGAGATCTCTTCCCACTGCCAATACTAGCCAATCAAGACAGAGAGCTCTTCTAGTGCCTTCCAAAGGGAGTCGGGTGAGAGGGATAGAAGAAGAGACAAGAGAAAAAACCAGCTTCTACTTTTTTATTAGTGTGATTCTTATGAGCCCTTTTTTGAGTTTGATGTGTCAATATTCTAGAAAGCCTGGTGTAGGCGTGACCTTAACTGATACATCTTGAAGTTATTGGATTTTCCTCTTCTGGATGTCAAGATATACAGTCCTCCATGGCCAGACGATTCTGATAACTGACAAACTCCAGTCAGACAAAGACTGACCTGTGATGAGAAATGTAGATTTGGTCAATGCATGTCCCTCACCACAGAAGCAGCAATGGCTTTGGGCCCACTAAGGTTGGCACACAGAGGACAGGTGTGTAAGGCTGCCCACTTACAGTTTCTGGGCACGAGCAGGTATCTTTAGCTTGTCACTTGTCAGTAATTACAATCAGTCACAGCATTCTGACCACAAAGGGGTCTCTGTTGGGTTTCAGGAAGGTTGCTCCTTTTGAAAAGGTCCGCTCTACTGCAAAGATGCATCCTCTATTTCACGACTTGGATTGGTTTTTAAACAATCATTATTTCCATTGTTAATCTTACATAATGTATACAGGTAGCTAAATCACAGATTTATTAGTTTCTCTTTTTATCTCAGTTCTCATTTGTCCCCTTATTGTGATATGAGAGATTGTATATATGAGTGTGGGGGTGTAATGTGTGTGTGTGTGTGTGTTGTGAAGTTCAGTTGTTTCATCTTGAGGAAGGCCTTGGGTCTTTGCTTATAAAGACCTCCATTTTTAGCCTTGACTTGTCCAGGCCTGAATTCTTTATTTGGCTTTATCTGCAGTTACTATCACTGCCATTACGCCCAACTCTTTCTAATAAACCGATACCAAGTTCATATAAAATCAAATGTGTTATATGTTTCTGGCACACTCAGTTGCATATATCTGTCTTTCTGAGTTCTTCCCTGGATGAATAGCCACGAAAACACGAACTATACTTGAGATGAAAGCTAATGGATGCTTTGCTTAGTAGTTCTTCTATTTGCTGGAACACTGTGCTTTCTCCCTAGACAGGACAGAAACATTTTATCCCATCATCTGACATGGTGTAAAGGAAATGACCAATCATGAAGCTTGATTTGGGAAGTCCTTTGAAGTCATCACACATTTGTGGAGCACCCACTGTGGATAGCCTAGAAGGAACTTATTTTTCTTTGTATGGCTCCTACACAACCATCTCTTATAATGATCATATATTCACTTTTTCAAAATTTGTAAGTTTTATAAAAATATGTTTCAAATATATGTCTGTGAATAAACCAGGAAACTAGGGTGTAAAAACATTCTGTACTCCTACAGAGGCTAATGAATCTGTGCTTTGTCTTTAAGGTGGGATTCCATTTCTATACCAATGTAAGGGAAGAAGACAAGAAGATGCACACAGAAGGAAAACCTGGGTAATGGAAAGCAAAACACACCAAGAAACAATGCTTGGAAAGACTGTCCATGAAATAACTTCCCAAACAGGATTTTTCCTAACAGCAAATGCCTTGGGACTAGTGATATGGCTCAGCAGATTAAGTCACTTGTCACCAAACTTGATAGTGATATGGCTCAGCAGATTAAGTCACTTGTCACCAAACTCGATGACTTGAGATTGATCCTAGACACCCATAGAGTGGAAGGAGAGGACCGAATCCTACAAGTTGTCCTCTGACTTCTCCATACATGCTGCAGCATGTCCACACACACAAGTAAACATAGATAGATAGATGATAGATAAATAGATGGTAGATAGATAGATAGATAGATGATAGATAGATGATAGATAGATAGATAGATAGATAGATAGATAGATAGATAGATCATAGATAGATGACAGATAGATAGACAGATGATAGATAGATAGATGATAGATAGATAGATAGATAGATAGATAGATAGATAGATAGATAGATGATAGATAGATAGATAGATAGATAATAGATAGATAGACAGACAGATAGATAGATAGATAGATAGATAGATGATAGATAGATGATAGATATATAGATAGATAGATAGATAGATAATAGATAGATAGATAGATATAGATAGATGATAGATAGACAGATGATAGATAGATAGACAGACAGACAGACAGATAGATAGATGATAGATAGATAGATAGATAGATAGATAGATAGATAGATAGATAGATAGATACATAGATACATAGATACATAGATACATAGATAGAGTGGTTTGAATGAACATGGCACCATAGGCTAATAGGGAGTGGCACTATTAGAAGATGTGGCCTTGAAAGAGGAACTCCAGTTAAATCCTTTTCTTTATAAGAGTTGTTGTGGTCATTGTGTCTCTTCATAGCAATAAAACCCTAAGATGATAGATATAATAAAAGCAAATGTTTGTGTGCTTAAAGCAACTGTCCTTTCCACAATGTGGTTGTTACTGTCTCCATTTTACACACGAGCAAGTTTAAGCACCGAAAACTCACCCGGGACCACACAACTAGCATTAATGGCGGGCCTGAGATTTGAACCCACCCAGGCTGAAGAACCCTTGTTCTCCTCTAAGTTAGCCTATGATTGCGTTCATTCAGTGGAGTAGGAATTTTATTCAAAATTTGTTTCCAGCATGGCGTTTCACACACAAATATCAGCTTCCCCTGATGTAGACTAGATGTACCTACCTCATCGAATCATTTGTCAATGCTTGCCTCAAGGACAGGTGAATAAAAGGAACAAAGATAAAAAGTCACATGTTCCTCCCCATATAATCTAAACAAAAACTCCTAGAAACACATCTTGCGCTGACCCCAGTAACAGATTCTAAGGTCTCAAGACCGTACTGAGAGAACATGACCTGGAGGCTACTAGGCAGCATACATCGTTAGTAGCACAAGCCAGGGCGGTTGCTTCCACCCTGCAGACTACAGCAGGAAGTCTGCAATATGAATTGGGTAAAAGAGAGAGCTGGCCTGCCAGCAGCCATTTTATCCCTCACTGCCAGATGGGAGATGGGAAAGCTTCCTCATTTGCAGGGTTCTGCAAACAAGGCAGTGCAATGCTAGAATTGGTAACTGTCTGTCTGAACTTTAGGGTGCTTGCTGCGAGACAGCAATAAGCTGGAGCCTAGGAGACTGGATTAAGTTGATTTGGGAAACATTTTTCAGTCTCCTTGAGTCTTAATGTCTTCATTTTATAGAAAGGTTTGGATGTCCAGATAGTCTCTAAATTCTCAGCTACGGCATCCTATAGATCCATTGAACTGCCGTTTGCTGACCTCAAGGCCAAATGTTCTTTTCTTTCTGGTGCCCACTGTCTGAGGAAGGTCAGTGAAAGAAACCCTCTGCGGTCTGACGCAGGAGAACCCTGTGGTAGTCGCCCATGCCTCTGAGGCTTTCTGCTGCTCAGTCAGTTATACTTCTGAGCTAATTATGTTGTGGCATGCACCGAGAAACTGAATCCCACCCTCATTTCTCCTAACTGCACAGCAATTCCCAGCAGGTGTTAGGTGGTTAAAAAAATTAAAACAGAAAAAAAACCCAACCCAGATGTAGCCCATATAAATACTACCACACAGGTGTTGGGGGGGAGTTCTCCTAGTTATACAAATTTGTCTCTTCTTGACACTTCAACTTTTCTGAATAGTGAAACACATTTCTTCAAGGATGTCTTATCAAATTTAAATTTTCAATGTTCTATGTTTCCGAGGGCTTTCACACAATTGTGACTTAAAATTTCCCTCAAACTCTTCAAGTCAAGAAAATTAAAGGTTTGGTCATGGTGACTTGCCCTTAGACAGTACAAGAACTTTTTTCTTTTTTTTTTTTTAAATGTCTTTATCGCTTCAGGTGTGAAAGTGTGTGCTCAAACCCAGCCTCACACTCTTATCCCACCCTATCACCAGGTCCATTACTGCAAAGATAGCTGAGTTTCTTTTTACTATTATTTTTATTTATGTATATGTCTGCATCTATCTGCAAGCCATATATGTCTCCAGGATGACAAGGGCCAGAAGAGGGTAGGTACCAGAGCCCCTGGGGCTGGAATGACGAGTGGCTGTGAGCTGCCAGACATGGGTGATGGGAATCAAAGTCAGGTCCTCTGGAAGAGCAGCATGTACCCTTCACGATCGAGGCATCTCCCCAGCCTAGCTAGTTGAGCTGCTACTTATGCCTATTTGATTTTTTCTGATGGATGCCAGTGAACTCAAAGAAAAGCAGCTCAACAAAGAGACAGGGGAGCTGGGAAGTAAGGCTGCACACAGAACTGCATGGGGAGGACAGTTATGGGCACAAAGAGGCAGTCTATGGCCACACTCAAGTGGGACACTTTTTTCCTTCACTCGGAGCCTCTTTTCCAAGTGAGCCTAGAGGGCATCCTCAGGCCCTGTCACAGTCTGCTAACAGTCATACTGAAAGTTCTCTCTGGGGGTCTCATCATGTTTAGAAACCACCACTGTCAAGTTCTTCCCAAGGCCATGGCAACATAAAAGCTACGAGTCTCTAGGCCACTATATATGGCTCACTGTTTTGATGCTAAATTAGTTCTAGAACTTATGGCTCTAAAGCAATAGATGTCATCATAAAAAAAAAAAAACACCAGAATCAGCTTATAATGATTTTTTTAACCATCAATCATCAACTCTCCATGAAAGGAATGCAAATATCTGCAAATATTATCCACTCCTTAGGAAACCATTCTCAATGACAGTGGCCAATTAACGTCACTTACAAAGTTTCAAGAGAATAGCTTTAACTGGAATCAGCCTTCCTAAGTCAGAATCTCTCGTGGGGGTGGGGGAAGGTGAGCAGATGAGTTGCTTGGCTTTTTTTTTTTTTTTTTTTAGAACTTCTCCAAATGATTCCGCTATGCAACTGAAAGTGAAAATTATGAGAGTGGAGGAGGTGGCTCTGGCCATAAGCATAAGCATGAGAACCCGAGTTCAGATACCAGCAGCCCTGTGACAAAGCTGTGTGTGGTGGCATCTGTAACCCGAGTGCTAGGGAGGCAGAAAAAGTCCTAGGGCTTGTTGGTCAGCCAGCTTAGCCAACGTGGTCCACTTCAGATTCTGTAAGAGACCCTATCTCAAAACAGAGAAAGCAACTGAAGAGATTTTTTTGCACCTCCACACTTATGTACTTACACACACACAGAGAGACAAGACAAGAGAAAGAGATAAAGAAAGAGAGAGGAGGGAGGGAGGGAGGGAGGGAGGGAGAGGGGGAGGCAGAAGGGAGGGAAGAAGAGAGACAGAGAGACAGAGAGAGAGGGGGAGGAAGGGATGGAAAGAGACAGAAACAGAGACAGAGACAGAGATAGCACGTGCGAGAGAAAGAGAAAAAGAGAGAAGAGGGAGGGAGGGAGAGGGGGAGGCAGAAGGGAGGGAAGAAGAGAGACAGAGAGACAGAGAGAGAGGGGGAGGAAGGGATGGAGAGAGACAGAGACAGCATGAGAGAGAGAAAGAGAGAGAGAGAGAGAGAGAGAGAGAGGGAGAGAGAGAGAGAGAGAGAGAGAGAGAGACTAACACCTCACAGTCAGGGCATAACTCAGGCTAAGAAAAGTAGACTCTCTTGGGGCAGAAGTCTCACAACAGTTTCTTAAGGGTCTCTAAGTAATTTGAATGTTTAATCCAAGATTATGAAACAATGTTATCCAGGAGATTCCAATAAGCATCTCTGATCTGGATTACAAGGGTGCCTGAATTCAGTCAAAGGTCTGCTGGTGCCTAGACTTGTTTATCTCTCAAGAATCAAGTTCTGGAAAGGACTAACTAGTGGAAGAAACACGCAAGAGCAGACACTGGTCAGCATAAAGAGATTACAATGCTTCCAGGAATGAATAAAATGAAGAACGTTTAGGCTAAAGGAAGCCAGGGCAAATCTATCTGCAGAACGACTCCAGCACGCCACACGTTCTCATTTAGTCAGTCTTCCAAGTCCTTTTCTTTGATCGCAAATCGACTTCTCCCAGTCTCCACCTGGCTTCTTGATCTACAGATTTATGAGAACACACCAAGGCACCTGTGTCTTTATCTCTTCACCCCCAGTCAGCCTTTGGGTATCTGTAAAGCCATGCTGGTGTGTCTCAGAAGTGACGATCACAAGCAAGTCCTACCCATCAGAGCCTGTAGTTCCTAAGGCCGCACCGTCTACAAAAGCCAACACGTCATTAACTTACAGTGAAGTACTGAAAATAGTTCAGATGCTAACTGAGAATTACTGTTCTATAGAACACAGGGCGAAGGAGGGTCAAGACACCAATAACCCCATTTCTCCCTTGAGCCTATTTTTATTATTCTTATGAAATGCATAAAAGACATATTGGGATATGAGATGGGAAATAATTTAGGCAGCCCGCATATCCCAAAGAGTTCTCTGCAGTTAGAATAACCACTCTGAAGCTGTGGTGCTTCACACTGGATTTTATACTTTCACTGTGAAATACAATCTTATGTACTTATCTACTACCAAAAATGAAAAGTCCACAGCAAACACAATTAGTTTTCTACCCTCTTACCCGTCTCATGCCTATTACCCGGACCAGTCTTTTCCATCCCCTGAATGTAGCCTTTCTCTTTTCTACATGGTACACTGCACCCACATGCAGGTACATTTGTGAATTTTGGTCTTGACTGTAATACAAATATATTCACATTTGCCTTTATTATATAAGAAATATGGTTTGACTGTGTAATGTCCCCCACAGGCCCATATGTTGAATGCCTTGCTCCTTTGTTGATAGTAGTATTTTGGAAGGTACTAGGGACTCTTGGAAGTGGGGCCTAGCTAGGAAGTCGGTCACTGGCAGCAGGCCTCTAAAGGTTATATCCAATCTCTGGTTCCTACCTTCCTCCCCACTTCCTGTCTGACACTAGGTGAACAGTTTCCTCTTCCGAGAGCCTTTACTACAGTGGTATCTGGCCTCACTATGGGCTCAGAATCAATGAAGCCAAGGACTGTGGGTGAATCTCTGTAGCCCCAAGTTAAACTAAATTCCCCTTTGAAGTTGCTTTGTCAGGTATTTTGACTGTAGTGCATAGATAATTATTTTTTGCACCTCACCTTTGCAGGAAACCACAAGGTTATTGAGGGGCGTGGCTCAGTTCTGTTTGCTTTAGTGCAATTCAAGGTCACTTGTAAATCGTCCTGCAGCCCAAAAGCTGTTTCAGAATCTTAACAACAAATAAAAGACTAACTTTTACCCTGCTGTCAAAGATTATCCCTGTTCAAGAAGGTAGGATTTGTGTTGCAAAGCCTCCGGGTTTCTGTGCAAGCCCTTCATCTTCTGGCTTGGCCTGAGATGTCCTACCTTGTGAAAAGGGAAACTAAGATTCTGGAGTTACTGGAGCTGAAAACAAGCCTGCTGAAACATCCCTTTAAAGACAGTACCAGGGAGATTCATAGGCACAGAAAATGGGCGAATTAGGCTAGAGGATGAAGAAAGATATACCATAAAGCTAGAACCAAGGGAAGTCATAGCACACACTAGTGAAGAAAAGTGGGGACATTAATATTTTAGCACTTTTGCACCACTCAGGATGAAGCAGTATTTATTCAAGTCTTATTTGGCACAGACATTTTCCAGAGAGTCTTTACTTTGCATTTTTTGTAGTTTATATCCTTGTCTTTGAAAAGTGGGACACGAGCCTATAGCTTCAAGTGAAGAAACATTTCAGTACATTATAAACCTAAACAAGGGGCCCGGAGATGCCTGCTTTCTAGTTGAGGTTTTCTCCATATCTTTGTCTGACTCTTGATAATAGCCAGATTCAGTCTCCCCAGACAAAATTCTCAGTCGTTGTCAACTTCTGCTTCTTTCTTAGTATACATGTCAAGCAAGACTCTAGGCCTGTTAGTTTTTCTATCAAATTTCCTAAATCTATCACATCTTATCACTAGTAATAGTTATTATCATACTTCAGTATCCAGTCTGAGGCCTAAATATCCCACCAGGCTCTTCAATGGTTTTAGAGCCCACGTATAGTCTCTGTTCATCCAAGCTAATTTTGAGTGGCCAAAGATTCTCTGTCAGCAACCTTAGAGTGTTCTACAGCTTCAGTTCTCATCCCAAAAGGGACCGATGGCTTCCAAAAGACCTAACATCTCCTGTCATCTGCCGTCAGCTCTTCTGTTTAAGTTTATCTCTCCTCCTGACAGAAGATCATTTGTCTCTTTCAATCTTCCTGTGTCCTTTCAAGTTCTCACATTTAAAAAAGAAAGCCATGCTATTTCCGTTTAAAATGCCTCCTTGTCCCCTTCCTCCCACTTTGTATGTTAAACACCATCACATCCGTTAAGACTCCTCTTAATCCTCATGTTCTCTGGGAGACTTTGTCATGCTTTTTCAATCTGTCCCTTGTAGTCCCACATGCCATCCTACAATAGAACAAATGTTCCTGGAACACATTTACTTGTTTATGCGTCTGATTTCTTGCTGGACTAGGGTAACATGTGACCAAGGACTGTGCCTGGTTCTCCGGTGTGCTCCTGGGCATCCCACTACCAAGCAGATCATGGCAAGGAGCCTAGTCCTGAATCTGATTCTAAGGAACATATAGAAAGCAGCTTATCAGGGACCATGCCGTAGGTTTTCCAGTTAGCTAACCTGGTGTTTGGTCCCATGGCATGGGTGCTAATTAAGATGTGGCTTTGGAATCAGAACCTGTGGAAGACAAGGACAGAATTCAGGAATGGGTTAGAGGCTATCAAAATGGGTATCAAGCTGGGACATTTAGACCAATGGCAAGCTACTGGTGCTTTATGGTACATCTACATGGTCTTTTTGCCTTACCTCAAGTTGGGCCATTGTGGAAGAGCATTTCTGTGTGTTGTATAACAATTTCCTCTGAGGTTAAACTACCCCATACTGTAGGAAGCTTCTTAAGCAGAACGGTAAACAACTCAAAATAGCTTCAGGAAGTCCCTGAAACTGACAAGATTCACTAGTCTTCTCACTGCCTGAGTAAGCAATTAAAGCTGAAAACTCAGCTCAGGAGGAAGGAAGCTGAGCTGCAAAGATCTTAGAGGACAAAGCTGCAAAGAGGAGTCTGAGACCAGAAGCAGAAACCAGCAGAGCTGCCTGGAAGAGGCTTAGATCACAGTCCTTGGAAAGGACGCTCTCCAGCCCATTGCACTGCCTGCGGGCTGTGAGGGTTCTCAAAGTTCCAAGCTTTTCTGAGTTGTAACCCATGCTGGGGTGGGCTTTGGTGATGCAGCTGTCTTTGAGTTATTTCTGCTCCTGTAAGTGATCCCTCACCCATATATTCCTGTAAGTTACCCCAATAAAACTCATGGTTCACCAAGTTGGGCTTTGGTGGTGTCTGTACTCTAGTGGGTCGTGAGCTCACTATCTGGGGTAGGTACACGTGAGTGGCCTCTCCTCAGGAAAATTTGGCCTCACAGCATGAGAATCCTAAATCCTTTCTTGAATGAGGGACACTAGAAAATGGAATGATCTTATGTGATAAGGCTTTTTGAAGTAGAGATCCCTGAAGGGACAGATCACTTGATAGCCTCAACATGGTGGCAGCAACCTGTTCCTCTCACAGAATCAGGGGGCTGAGAACAACATCCACCACAAAGGCTGGGTTCACTTCCTTGTGAATGCAGCAGACTGACTTGGGGATCACAGTTAGCAGAAAATGGTAGACCCCCAAAACGCCACTGTGAATTCATGAGATGCCTGCTTATTTTAATGAGAAATCTCATAGAAACCTCAATCCCTGAATCCAGATTCTTAGGAGTTAGAATGAGAAATATGTCCCCCAGCCCGACACATACACACAAAGTGCTGGCAGCCATAGAAAACCAAACTTCTCCAGAAACCCCCAGACTTTACTGGTGAGAACACGATGTCATGGCAAGGGCACCAGATGATACAAGGAAAGTAGGAAGCTGTTATTTCTGTAGCTGGGCCAACTCCCTCTCCCTGTAGTGTCCCCAAGGCAGAATCCTGCTTGGGAAAAGAGAACTAATGAATATTATATAGGAAGCAGAAATTTGCCATACAAATGCAGATTTTGGAACCCAGGTTAAAAGAAAAACAAGTGACAGGTAATGAGATGAGATAATATGAAGACCTGGCAGGTGCACGAAATAATTGTTTTGTAAAGTGACTCTTTCCCTCTTAGCAGAACAAAATTATATGAATTAATAAGGCATTCTAGACAAGACAGAGGAAAGAGAGCCTAACACAGTAGAAACAGATTGCCAGGATGAAGAATCAAAGTCAGCTCCAATTACAGAGGCAAAGAGGAGACTAGTGAAGGAAAGGGCAAAATGGGAACGAGATACCACCTAGCATTAAAATAAAACAAACACAGAGCAGAGGCACAAGGACGTCAGCCACATACACCGGCCTCCTTAGAACTTCAAGTGAGAAGCCAAAAAGACAGCTGGGGATGCTGGGAGTATGTTTGGAGCTGGTTGCCAGTGTTCATAAAAGAAGGGAAAGGTCACGTTCTGAAGATAGAAATAGGCTGCCTTGATGTGACGATGGGGCTGCAAAGAGAGCTGTGATACCAGAGGAAATGAGTCCCCCTCCCAACACCACCACCTCCCTGGCACAGCTGTTACGAGAGTGGGTACCATTTAAAAAAAATCATCAGGAGCTGACTGACTAAGAGTCCCTGAAATCATAGTACTGCAGCTATGAAGAACAAGCAAAATGTAAGAGATCTTAAGAGCGCAGTAAGGATGGAGTCAGAGAGCAGAGGAATAGCCAGGGTCACGTCTGTAGCTAGGAAAGAAAAGATGCAAAGAACTATTAAATGAGCCATTATGGATTTTCACTAGAGGTGTCAAAGAATGCTAGTGGTTAGGGTCATGTATATGCGCCAACTAATGCAGCCCTCTGTGCAAATGGTGGCTCTGTCCATTCGCAGAAAGTGCTAGCAACTTCTTGACCATTAGTTTCTTTGAAAGTTTAAGATCTATCCCCTCACTTTATAATTGATTTCTATTTCAGGGAGGTAGGGCCTCTGCAGTGGACACGACACGGAGTGTCCTGGCAGGGATCCTGAGTTTAATTCTGGCTCTGCAACTAACCAGCTCTAAGACTTCAGAAAAATAGCATTCATTTGCCAGACCTCATTTCCTCATCTGCTAAATGAAAGAGCTAGACCATCTGTCTCTTGGCTCCCTCAGCCTTTATGTAAATGGATAATGAAGGATATGTTTTCCTTCTAATAATCCTTCAAAAAATATATTTCAACAGTACTTCTCCAGAACAAAACATTACCTAATAATTTCCCTCTGAGAAGTAGGCAACCCCAATTCCTTTACCCTTCATTTCCCCCATGGATTCCTACTAATAAAAATACTTCCGATAATATTTTAGTAATAAAATCTGCCAAGGAGTAATGACTTAAGTAAGCAAATTCTACTCCCCTAAAGCATCTCTCTTTGTGCCTCACCTTCAGAGGAGCAGCTCCTAGGTTCAGATTTGTCCCTTCAGGCATTCTCTTCCACCTTCACACTGCTGCTGGGTACCAACTTCTGGCAGAAGCAAGGTCTTTAAAGAGAAGCAGCCATGCACAGCTTTCCTCTTTCTTCATTCTCACAATCTAAAAGGACAGGAAGTTGAGCAAGGCTATAAACTCTCAAGACCTGTTCCTGGGTCTGACGTCCTCTAGTGAGACTCTATCTCCTAAAGGTTTCACAGCTTCCACAAACAGCACCACAAAGAGGACCAAGTGTTCAAAACCCTGAGCCAATGGGGGACATTCTCTGATTAACCCACAGCCCAACCCAAAGAAACCAGAACAGAGAAAACACAGGATTACTGATCTCATATTAAGAGAAATTTTGCTGGAAACGTCCATGGGGTTAGCATTTGAACAACTTCAACAACTAGGACCATCATATCTCCAAGTTCTCTATAAATAAGTAAGAGCAACCATTAGTGCATGTCAGATGAAAGACAATCTTTTAATTCAGACTGGAACATCTCAAGAGCAGCTTGTATTGCCTGTACATAGAAAAATATTCCTATGGCAAATACAGAGGACAACCATCTTTCTAAAATTAAGTAGGAGATAGTAGACACCAGTTCTATGAAGGACTCTTGCTTTTCTTCAAAGTATCTAAAAACTAGGAGGGTATGGAGACAGAGCCTCAGAATATTAATGATCAAAAGAACTCCACACATATAACAAGTGCATATTAAAGGTGAAATGATGTAGACCAAGGACCCAAATGGATTTTAGAAAATAGAAGAAGATAGTAACTTTTCTTCCATTTCCCCAACCCCTCTTTTCCAAAACCAGTCTTAAAAACAGACATATGGATAAGGTAAATTTATAATTTCCACAAAGGCTGGGTGAGGCGAGCATTGTTTCTCATTGTATTTAGTGAGCCTCCAAGTTTCGCATTGCCAGTCGGTCTTGCCATACTGTGTTCTGAAGCTTATAGCAGCTGAAATACAAAGAACAGAGAAAATTATTCCAGAAATGGGTTATATTAGAACTATTAATTTCTTTTGTCAGTTTTAGATAAAATCCTTCCATATTTCTCACAATAATGATGGTCTCCTCTAAGAAGTAGATGAATACTAACGATAATTCTCAAAATAGCTTGGACAGCCCATTCAAAATGAACAGAGGAGGCAGTGGGAACCCATTAGTTAACTCCACTTTTCATAATGTGAGGAAAACTGCCGGTCATGTATCCTCTTCTTCTGCATATTTCATAGTAATGGAATATTTTTAGACAAAAGCATAAATAAAAGATGTTCCTGAGTGTTTAAACAGTACGTTGTATATCCTGTATTTTATTGTGACTTTATCTTTTCATGGTACCATCATAACTACATAGATAACTACCATTGCATCTTGGGAGAGAAGAAGAAGGAAAAGACTATTCTGAGATGCATAAGAAAGAATTTGGTTTTTTATTAATTACCCATACACACTTTTATTCATATTTCCTAAGAGCAGCAGCAGCTCAGGCAGTTTGTTCCACACCAGAAGTACACTGAGAGCAAGAAACTCGCACACCTTTCTTTCACAGGGCTGGTGTCTTGACAGGGACTGTAATAAAGAACCTACCCTAAGATACATCACATCCTGTGATGTGACGGGGGTAAAGGAGCAGGTATGGTCTCTGTCTCAACAGGAAGGAAGGGAGAGCAAAGGATGGAGAGATGGCTTAAAAGGTTTCTCAAGGGAATAAGAGCTGAGTTCTAACCTACCTACAAGAAGCAGGAGCTATCCTGATGACAATGGAAAGAGGAATTGGATGAACAGCTCTTCAAAAGTACTCTAATGGGGTTCTGTCAGAACACCATCTCATACCTGTCCCACATGGCAGACAAGTCACCACTGCTTACCAACAGTCTGTTCCTGAATTCACTCAGTATATGCTTTCTGAACACTTATTCTATACTATCTGCATTCTAGAACTGCCAAGCGCTAGCATGAAAAAACACAATAATGGCCATCAATGAGCAACCAGTCTTATGAGCAAAGGCAGCCCTTGCCTCCAGCCTCAATAAAAAGGTATAAATGGTACACAGTGTGACCAATAAATAAATTGCAAGCAACAATAGTCCTGAGAGGAAAGGACAGGGCAGTGATAAATGAGGACAGAGGGATTGTCAAAGGATTCAGGAAAGGAAAAAGAGTGAAAAAGTAAACAGCAGGCACTGCATGCTTTCTTCTCTTCAAAACCAGCCAACTTCTTGACTTCAGTAGCTTTGTGGGGAGCACATTGTTCTCCCAACAAGCTTCTTTTAGATGTTCTGAGAAAGGATGCTAATTAATGATGGTAATACCAGAAGGTTTCCAGTTAGCAAATGCTTGACTCTAAGTATGAGACATGACACGAAGCCATGCTAGAGAAGCACAGGGGGCCATTTGTTCACTGTCCTCTGTGAAGAGGTCCTTCTGATGTTTAGTGGAGAAGCAATGGAGAGAAACAATAGAAGGATAGGCCAATTATATTGTAGCTTCAATAGTCTAGGGTGAGTTTTGCAAAATCTAGATGGGGGTGGTAAAGAGAATATTAAAAGGTTTAAAAATATAAGATGTAGTATATAGATATAAAATAATTATTCAATTAGGAAGAGCAAGGGAGAAAGACCCTGCAACATGTAATTATTCATAACTGATTGTTCTACAGGGGCTGGCAACTGTTTTGTAATTCCACTGTTATGGTATATGTTGAAAATGTCCCTAACAAAGGCTCAAATTTTGAAAGCAGATTCCCTAGCGAGAGAAACTGTCCTGGCTGAAGGAAGTAGATCACTAGGGGAGGATCTTTGAAGGCTCTATCAAGTCTATGGCTCTTGCCAACCCTTTTCTACATCCTGGTCTGCTAGGATGTAAACAGTTGTCTTCCAGCCACACACTTTTACTACCATAACTTGAGCTTCTCTGCTACACTTTCTCCACCACGAAGGACTGAACCCTCTGAAACCATAGTGCAAAATAAAGCCTCCCTTCTACATTGTGCTATTGCCTATTTGGGTCACAGCGATGCAAAAGTAACAGCCACTAAGTAAAAGCAGAGCATAGGCATGCGTTTTCTGTACAGCAGGAGGTGAGCAGGGGAGCAAAGAAAACTCTGTTGGAACTTTTCTCCATAAGAAGCATTAGAACTGATGGATATCAGAAATCAATATCTCAAGGAAGGTGGAAGAGTTCCCTCGGCAAACTTCAAAAACGAGACTAAAGTTGTGGATGTTTGAAGTGGGAACCATCATTAGGATGCTAGCAGCAGTTAAATGAAGACATTGGAGGCAATTTGCTGACATCCTAATGCTCTCTTCCCACCTGTTCCCGCCCTCCCTGACCCTGGAAACATCACTATTACGCTACCATGAGGACATTTGCTGTTTGTCACTATTATGCTACCATGAGGAACTTGCTATTCAGCACACCTCCTGGGGTCCAGGAAGAACTGAGGTAAGAGGACACAGGATGTGCCAGACTTCAAATGGCATCTGTTCCAAGATGCCATTGTCCTGAAGCAGTGTTGCAGTTAGAAGTCTGAGAACTTGAAAAGCCCAACAGGCTTCCAACCTCCGAAGAATTAGTATTCCGGGTCAGGTCCATATGCAGAATCAAGCAGGATAGGTTCTCTCATATGAGGGAAAGGAAGCTTTCTGTTACATCAACCTTCAACTAATTGGATGAAACCACTTACAACGGGAAGGGAAATTATCTTTCTTTAATCTACAACCTTAAATGTTAATATACAAAACTTTTTCACACAAAGAACACTTGACTACCCCCTGGCTCAGTCAAATTGACACATAAAATAACATCACAAATGATGAAAAGAAATGAGATGAAAATCACAAAATGCTACATGGCCTGTGCCTCATAGCCCCTTCTCCCTCCAATAATCACCCTGAAGGCACAACCATTATATTATGAGTTAGCCTAGACCATACGTAGAGGCCAAATGTAGACATTTTGAGAAACAACATTAGCTAGGCACCCTGAGTGGCCATACCAGACACGTGAATAAATGAGATATGGGATAATTTCAGCCTTCAGCTTTTTCTAGCAAAGGTTCCAGTATCACAAAGATATCCTTGATGTGCTTTAATAATAGAGCTGTAGAAAATGTAAGGGATAACACATGACTTCCCTTGTGCTGCTTATGAGGCAAAGCTCTGCACAGCGACATAAATGAATGGGACTTCTATCTCATGTGCCTATGGTACCGATTTTAATAAATCATATCTCCTAACATACTGTTATTGTCACTCCATTTGCTTTCAGAATCACAAGACTGGGAGCCTTCACACGGCTGGATCCATGCCTTTTTGCCCTATATGATTCCCAGTCCCAGGACACAGCAATCAAGACACCAATGAATGGGTGAATTTACAGAGGATCCATTCTCTTCAGTCTGTCAACCCTTGCCACACTCCACCATGTGCAGCTCGAAGGCAAAGCTGGGTATGGCCCTGACTTATAATCCTAGCACGTGGGAAATGAAAGCAGGAGATCAGAAGTTCAAGGCCAGCAATGGCTACATAGTAAATTCCAGGCCAGCCTGGGCTACATGAAGCTACATACTGCCCACAACCCCCACCCCACACACATACATACAAGGAAAGAAATCAAAGGCCTAATAAGAATTACTATTTAGTAAACTTCTACTAATACTGGGCATCAATTTATTTTGAATCCATACCATCTCCAGCTGTGTAGGGTGGTCCTTTTACCGATGAAATTGAAGGGTAGCACTAGATCCTTGCCTGGATAGTCAGTGGTAGAGCCAAGGCAAAGGCTGTTGGGATATAGCTGAATGGGTAGGGTGTTTTCCACACAAATGTGAGGTCTCTGAGTTCACATCTCAACACCTACATAAAAAGCCAAGCATGAGATGAGCTGTAACCAAGTGCGGGCGAGGCAGAACCACATGGATTCCTGGTGCTCAGTGGCCAGCAAGTCTAGCTGAATCTGTGTGCTCCAGATTCAGTGAGAAACCTTGCCTCACACAATAAGATGGAGAGTGACTAGGGAAGATGGTGACATTGACCTATGACCTCCGTATACATGTAAACTGTATGCCCACATGCATGCGTACATGCATGTAAATATATACATACTTAAACACTTTAGGTAAGGTTCAACCCTCAGAACCTGTTTTTTTAAAAAAAGCGTGTGTTCAATATTTTCAATTTATTAGAGAGCACAGACTGGCACCTGAGATAGGGCAGGCAGGAATGGGTAATCTATCCTCCCCTATCTAGGACAGCTAGTAGTATACAGATAACATCAAATTACTCAATAGGGGTGTTAAGCTGTGTTGTAGAATACCTGCAGAAAGCTCATGCCTGTGACTGTCAGACCGCCTGACACTAGAGGGGTGTGCTAATTACTAAGCTGGACCTGCAAGGCTGGAGAAGGAAGAAATGGAGGCTAACTCTCACCCACGTTGGTTTTCCTTCCTGGTCTCATGAGCATCAGCAACCTTCCCCAGCCACCTGTAGATCCCTGGCTACAGATTTTGCTTTCTTTTCCTAGCAGTTTCTCGGCCCTTCTGAAACCAGCCTTAATGATCCCTGCTTAGCTACCTTCTTGTGCTTGAGAAAAAGGGCCAAGGAGAGAAAGGTTTATTCTGTATTAACTCACAGTTCATTGAGACGTTTGTCCATCATGGTGGTGGTGGGAGCAACGTGCACCATGGTAGGAACCAGCAGACACTGGAAGGGGAGTTCAATGTTCAGCTTGCTTTCTCTTCTAAGCTCAGTCCTAGGTGATGTCTACTTATAGTATAGGTCTTCCTCCCTCAGTTAAGCTTCCCTAGAATGCCCTCCCAGACACGCCTATATGTCTCCTAGGTGGCTCCATATTCCCACCAAGATGACAATGCATACCAACCACACACCATCTCTGTAGAGACAGCACATCCCTTCTCGAAAGGCTGATTTTTGCTAACAGCCCCACCCTTATCTCCTTTTACTCCCAGCCCCAGGGTGGAAGCTGCTGCCTGCCTGCAGCTTCTGTCTTTTGGACTCCCCAATGACATCAGATCTTTAGCTCCTACTTCTCAATTTTTTAGATGAAAATTTCCCTTTTGAGATAATGCATGGTTTCTGTCTTCTGACCAGATGCTGACTGATATAGGAGAGATGGAAATGATTATCCTGGAAAAGTTCAGGATGCTGTAGTCTTCCTGTCTTAGAAATGACTTCTTCCCACCTGTCCTTATCTTCTTACACCAAGTCATTCCTTATTTACTCTGTTCCTCACACTTCAGTAGCCGAAGTCAGACTTGTACACGAGGAAACATTTCTTCTAGCCCGCTAGTGACCCTACTTGTGTCCACAGGTATCTATGCAACGCTGACTGGGGCTAAATGGTGAAAATTCGGTAATGACACATGATCATATCGTGCACACCAAAAGTCCATTCTTAAAAGGGGGATTCATCCATGAACAGGTCAACTTAACTCAACCCAGAATGGAACACAGTGGGTCCTGGGAATAGTTTGAAAGGGGTGGCAATCTTGGATACCTTCTCCTGGATCCTCAGCTTCCTTCCTCCCTGCCTGCTTCTCATCCATCAGGCCTCTCTTAAGGGAAAGGCAAGTCCCTCAGGCAGATGGTAGACAAAGTAGAAGATATCTAGGTATCTTTCCTCCTACTCCTAAGTCATTTCAGTCTATTGAGGTTCTAGAATCAGTAGCACAGTGGCTGTGTCCTGTGGGAGGTACTCTCTGGCCAGTTAATCTTGATTGAAAACCACTTCTATGGCTTATGATTTAAGACTCACTTATCCAGCTATTTAGTGTTTATTTGACAAATGCATATCAAGCAGCTACCACTGGGCATTGGGCCAAACACTGGAAATAAAGCAGGGAATGAGATAAGGTCTCAGCCCTTACAATGCTACAATGCCCTTATAAATGGGTATTAAAAACAAACAAACAAAAGCCCACTCTATGTCCTTTCCTTTCCTCCTGCCAACAGGTTGCTCTGGAGTTGGGGGTACTAAGACCCCTCTTGTTGCTTGTGTAACCTTGGTAAATCACAAGGTCTCTGAGAGTTGGTTTCTTCAACTACAGATAAAGGCCAGCATCCCAGTGTGGCAAGATTGTTGTGGACAGGGAACGACCATGCTCAGGAAAGAACTGCATATGAACTGCACGCCTTTAAAGGAACCCGGTCCACTTTGTTTCCCTCGTTATACTTCATGTTCCCGTTTAATCTGCAAAGCCTTTTCACTGAAATGATTGAACTGCTGCTTTGTGTTATGTTCAATAATTCGATTTAAAAATTCTCAGCTGGTGTTCCCACTGGTGTTCTCAGCTGGGAGAAGTTGGAAAGAATTTGGCTTAAAGTCAAATTAATCCAAAAAACGGGGAGGACTGCTTGCTTTGTGTTGGTGACGGTGGCGCTTTCTCGCATCTATTCCTGAACCTGAGCCTTCTAGAGAAGGTGCTGTAAGGTCCTTAAACTGGCGTGGAAGTTGGTGCTGTTCAGCATTTGCTAAGGAAATCTGACAGTGTGATACCTCTTGCCTGTCCCAGCAAGCAGATGAATTAGATAGTATCCTTACTATGTAAACAAACTGGAGTGAGGGATGCTAAGGGCAGTCTTGTCCGGCGCTCAGGTCCGGGTTTCCCCCTTCCAGTCTCTCCCACCTCTAGTCGACTAGCTGCCTTTTGCCATCAGAAATCTCACTGGGTTTGTGAAGTGGTTCTTGTTTTTTATTGGTTGGTATTTTTATTTGTTAGTCCAGTAAAACATAGAAATGGCTATCTTGCCAGATGGGTAAAAAAAAAAAGATCCCCTGTTTAGCAATAGAAAACAAAAAGCAAATATTTATCTGATTTACACAGGATTCCAAGCCTAACCAAGTGGAAGGCATGCCATTCACTGGGGGAGGAGGGCTGATTGGTGTGAGGCATTACCTTCCCATTTCCCACTGAGCGTGTGTGCAATGGTGTATATCATCATCTGTTTTACTAAAGGTCAATCAATCGGTGGTAATGGAGGAAAGGTGGCTGAGCCTAATGAGGCATGAGGACAGGATCACCCCTCGGGAGGAACAGCCAGAGAAGGCACAGTGAGTGCCCCCATAAGCCCATGTCCTGAGCACCGTGCCAAAGGTGTACTTGAACCAGTAGAGGGCACTGTCGATTCCAGTGACTTTGTCCCCATGGCTAAAGAGCAGTTGAGTAAGTCACATTGTTGGGGGTGTCTTTCTCCAATATCTACACCAGACATCATTTTTAATTTCTGCCTTGACACCAGACTGACATCTTCACCCTTGTTCTGTTTTAGGAGCTTGGTAAGCAACCACTAATTTCCCAGCCTCCCCAGAAGCCACTACTGATCAATTGCTCAGTGGTCATCAAGACAGAGACCTAATATGCTAGAGTTATGGCTCAGCTTTGAAGGGAGCCCGAGTCCTGTTCCCAGTACTCCCACCTGGCCACTCACAACCTCCAGTAACTCCTGTTTCAGGGCATCTGATGTCTTTGTTTTGTTTTTGGGGCTACTCACACATGTGAGCCATATACTTATACAGACATTTATTTTACAAAGCAAATATATACTTATATACAATTTTATGTATTTATTACACATATTTATCATATTGCAATTTTATTTTAAAATATGTATTTATAAATATATAAATTAAAATATTTGTTTTAAAATAATAAAACTTTTTAAAGCCATAAATATGAGCATCTGATAGAGTACCAGGGATGAAATTCCAAACATAACTCGTATAGCCTTTTGCCCATTCACTTTTTTTTCTACTTAGAATATAGACAAGATATCTAGCAATTCAATGACCATTCTATCTTCAGGGAATAGCTATGGAGATAATAAGGACTCAACTTGCTAAGAATATGGTAAAATAGCACAGGAAAAACAATATGGATTTCAGTAGTAATAAGGAGGTTCTGGGCCATATCAGATACATCTCTTTATATGAGAAAACATAATCTTATTTATGACTGTCTAGCCCATTTTTTTTTACTGTAAGTAGCTGTGTTTTGAATGGTATAGAAATTTAGCTTTGGTTCCAATGAAGCTTATGACACAACATGGAAAACAATCACAATATATGTGAGTCAAGAATAGCGTACTGGTTTTACATTGGCTGGAAAGGAAACAAATACTAAACATAACCGTATAAAGCTCCACAACACAAGAAAGGCAATGGAAATGGATACCATAGCAAAAGCTTAAAAGTCCACTGGATAATTAATCTGATAATGGTTGAAGGGATGAAGTAATATAGAAAAAGCAATCATTGGGGTTAGGAACATAGAGCATATCTGGAATAAAATTGCAAAGAAACTTTAAGTAAAATGTTTATCATAAAGAGATAGATCAAAATAGAATATTCAGGTATGTTGGTACATGCTTGCAATCCCAGCGCTCATGAGGCTGAGGTAGAAAGATTACTGAACATTCTAGGCCAGTCATGGATATAAATTAAGTACTTGAGTAAATTGAGAAATAAATAAATAATAAAAATAGTATAGTCAACTGTCTAATAAATGTATGAGATAATTCATCTTCTTTTGTTTGTTTGTTTTGAAACAGGGTTTCTCTGTGTAACCACTCTGGCTGTCCTGGAACTCACTCAGTAGACTAGACTGGTTTCGAACTCATAGAGATTAACTCACCTCTGCCTTCAAGAGCTGGGATTAAAAGCATGTGCCACCATCATCCAATGACGATCTATCTTCTTACTCCCAAAGAATATGTGTGTTAATATTCCACTTCTGGGGTGGGGGTTCTGAATACAGCTTCAAGGAAGAGAGCTTGTCTAGCATGCATGAGGACCTGGTTTGGGCCCCAGTGAAGTACCACAATAGAAAGCTTACAATGAAAAGAAGGAGGAATGATGATCATTATCACACATTACCTAGGAGTATGTATTGGTATCAACATTTTTGAAAGCTATTCAAAATGTCTGCCATAGTGTAGCATATTCTCACTTTATGACTCAGCAACCATACTTCCAAATATTTGTAACATAAAGAAAGGAATCCATATGCTTATGAAAATAATCTATCTGTAGGAGTGTCCACAAGCAACATTATCCCTGGTAGCCCAGCAACAGCCCAAATGCTCATTAGCAACAGAATAAATAATAACCACACCACAGTATGCAGCGACAGAAATGAATCAACTAGACTCTTCACAATACCACAAACACACAAACACGCTACCTGAAAGAGACCACAAGCTAAACAGGAAATTGCATATGATATATGCTCATGTAAAAGTGAAATGCAGTTCAAACCACAGAAGCCGACATGACAGTTACTTCACACAGGTGGAGCGGAATAAGCAAAAGAAAGATCCAAGAGTGATGTCTGAGATGCTGCTGATGGGTTTCTTAGCTGGGTACTGATGCTATAGCTGTGATCCCTTTCTTAAAGTGGATCTAGCTATGTAGATAAGATATATGCAATAAAGTGAACCTAAAAATAGCAGAGGACATTGCTTCAGAGGAATATTTGGATAAAATGTCTCATTGATGGAATGACTCAGTGAGAATCCAAGTTCTCAAACACTTAGCCATCAAGAAATATGACATTAGATTAATAATAGACGTACATCTATGATTCACAAGAGCAGCAAATGGAACCAGCCTAGGTGCCCATCAACAGATGTCGGGACAGTGAAAATGTGGCAATACACGCAATGGAATTTTATTCATCTGTAAGGAAATATGATATCTGCAGGAAAAAAATGGATGAGTCTGGAAAGTATTATATTAACCAAGGTGGTCCAGATTCAGAAAGACAACTATCACATGTCCACTCTCTTGTGAATCCTAACTTTTAATGTTAAAAAATCTGCATGTGTATAAGCGGGTGTGAGGGGGCATAGGTTATGACAGAGAGAGGAGACCATGAGAAGGGACAGGGTGTGTTGAGGAAAGACGGGAAAGCAACAGAATATCTGTGAGAGGAAAATGGAAGGGGGGCTCTTGGAAAGGAAGGGTACAAGGAGGGAGAGCAGAGAATGGGGTAGGGGAGAAAGGAGAGAAAAATGAGCAAAAACAAATTCTGTTTAAAAATACTTAATGATATGCCAGACTTAGTTGACTCCCAACGGGAAGCCTCACCCTTTCTGAGGAGCAGATGGGGGGTTGGGGGAAGGTTGGGGAGGGAAGTTGGAGGAGAGGAGGAAGGGAGAACTGGGCTTGGTATGCGAAATAAAAAAAACTTTTAAATAAAAAAATACTATAAGGAAACCTTATACTTTGTATGCTGATTAAAAATAAATAAATCAAATTTAGCTTTATAGAAACATGCCGCAACTACAGGGTATGCTTATCTCTGCAGAAGCCTCACACTCCAGCGTCTCCTGCATGCACACACTCAGTTACTAACCTAGTGTTAACCTGTTGTCAGATGTCTGGGTGTAGCAATACTGAGAGAAAACTCTCAACCTCTTGGGATTACTGTACTCTACCCTTATTTCCTGAATCCACAATAGTTTAAAATTGGGTTTGATAATCCTTGAAAAATCCACCGAAATTACAACTGAATCTGTTTGTTCTAGCTTTGACTTTGCAGGTTGATTTTATCAGATGAGCCCCCCGAAACAGCTCTGTACTGAACGGAACAATGTATTAAGCATATGTGTGCTCCTGTGTGTGCATGCGTGTGTGTGTGCGTGCATGTGTGTGTGTGAAGGGGGGAGGCAGCTGGGGTGTTTGCTCTGGTTTGTTAGGAGGGCTGACTGCAGAGTGTGTGAGATCATCTCAGACAAAATGGAATTCAAAGGCATTCATAAAGTGAGTGTCCAGTGTAATGGGAGATATTTGAGATATGTGAGTGGGGTCACGTGTGACAGGCTGAACCACACAACTGCTCTAACCTAGTGCATTTCATTGAGAAGTTTCCAGCTCTCTCACTCTTCCTCAAGGCCTGGCGATAGAGCAGATGTCAGTTGCCATATCTGACGAGCCTACAGGCTGTCTCCTGGGTAGATTCACAGGAAAGGACTCCATCTGAGTGAATTCACACAAGCTGGAAACCACATCAGGGTAATTCTCTATTCAAAGGACTTAGAGCTCAAAAGCAGCAATCCCTCCTGGGAAGTCCCTTCCTCTCTCCAGCTGAGCCCTTCTGAAAACCATCTGTGCTGAAGGGAGGACTCAGGAGCAGCAGGGGCCCTGGATGCCCAAGCCTCTTCTTCTCATTCAGTCTTTAAAAATAGCAAAGAATATCTTTTCTGGGGGTTAAGGCCCTAGCCACGATGCTGCTGCTCCCTGCATACAGTCTTGTCAGAGCTATTCATCACTGAGTTACCAAGGCTTATCCACTGGAGTTCTCCCTCTCTTGGGGCCAGAGTTTCACAAGAAGTTTAAGCTTTCCTTTGAAAGCAGAGTCATTTTCCACCCTTTATTCCTCTCTGGTTCACCACCTAAGATCAAGTTCAGGTCGTATTTTCTCTATGAAGTCTTCCTTGTCTCATCTTCCTTCTCTAGTGTGGAATGTACTTTTCCTTCATGCCCCCATCAAAGCTCGCAAAGAGCATTGTGATTCAGACATCCCTCTGTCCCCTGAGGGACATAACTCTTCATTCTCACACAAATAACAAGGAGGGCACATAGCACATGGGAGGTATTCAGTGACCACCAGCACCCAGCCAAGACTTAAAATGATAGTTTTGAAAGTGAAATTGTTTCCAAAACCACAACTGCACCTGGTGGTCTAGGAGGTCCTTCTGTATTTGTATTGCTTTCATTGGTCATTAAAGAAACTGCCTTGGGCTAGTTAATAGGGTGGAACTCAGGAAGGGGGGGAAGACAGAACAGAATTCTGGGAAGAAGGACAGTGTGGCAGATGTCATGATTCTCCTGCCCGAGATGGACGCTGGTTAGACTCATGCTGGTAAGCCATAGTTAAGTGGCGATAAATATATATTAATGGAAATGGATTAAATCAAGATGTGAGAGTTAGCCAATAAGAGGCTAGAGATAATGGGCCAGGCAGTAATTTAATTGATACAATTTCTGTGTGATTATTTTGGGTGTAACCTAGCTGGGCGGCCGGGACCAAAAGCAGGCCCTCTCTCCCTACGACAACCCAGCATAAGAACTGAGCAGAAATGAAGCCATCTATCCCACATGAAGGAAAAGTGAGGCACTCTCCTTGCCAGAACCCTGGCAAAAGTACACATGCTTATTTTTTTAGGTCAAAGACTATAAAGAAACAAATAGGTACATAGGGTGAATAAGCCTAAAATTCTAACTACAGTACAGCACGAGGAATTGAGGTGGTGAAATCATACTGCGTTTGGATTTGTGTGAAATATGTAGATTTTCACACTCTTATCACCAAAACCAAAAAAGCAGGGGATAACTGTAATGTCATAGATGTGTTAATTGCCTCACATTATAGTTACCTTCTCATACCTATATATAAAATCAGACTGTATTCTTTACATATGCAGGATAAATTTAAGTTTAAAGAGCTACAAATTGAGATGAAAAGAGACTTGCATATTTTCCAAAGAATTTGTGAGATTCTTTCCTTTATATGATCAGGAAGGTAGAAGAAGAACAGAGGGAAAAATGGTGTTAAATAAAACATTAACATATAGATGATAATTACTCTAAGCATCAGAACCATTCTTGGAATAACAAAGAAAAAAGCTGGGAGTGAAAGGCCACTTGGGACACAAACCTTGGTGTAGTCGATTTCCCCCTTCTTTTGATGCTTAGCTAACATTTGCTCTGTGGTTGCATTAGAAGGGTAGCAGAGAAACATCTAAGCTTCATTCTGGCTAAGAGAAAAGGGGCCACTGATGGAGCTGACTTGGCTCTGTCTACCTGACAGGGTGCAGCCTGGAGCTGACCTGGTACCCACAATTGAGCATCTGTGTTCTCCTGTCTAACAAAGATTTTTCACAAAACACTAATGAAGACAAGGTCATGGTGGGGCATGACAAAAACGAGACAGTTTCATGACCATGCCTGCAGCAAAGACAAAAACATTGTCTGAACCACAAACAGACACAAATACCTCCTTTCCCTGGACAAGATGAGTGAAATCTATTTCTTCACCTTCATCCATAGTCTATTCTCCTAGCTTTGATAAGATTTATTAAGGTACACTCTCAGAACGCCCTGCCTTCCCAACAACAGTCCATCTAGAATAAAACCATCCCATGTAAGTCCTCTCCTCAATGCTGACTGATAATTCTGTGATCTCTTTTGAACTCTCTTACTAAGGAGCCTTGAGTTCCCCACAAGGTCTATCTTCTCTACACCAACAAGCAACAAATCCAACATATTTCACAATGGTGAACATTTTGTAGTTCTCTGGGAGGTATGGACACTTCTTTAACAACTTCATTCTGTCAATTGCACCAAAAGTCAGAATTTATATTAAAGTATTAGATTCTTTGGAAGAAATACTATACTACTATAATTTTTGTCATATTTTTGCCCCACTTCAGTTAAAAATTGAGTTCATAGACATTCTCAGAAGAAATGATGATGGAAAATTATTATTTCTGGTTTTTATTTTAAAACTGTTTAAATACATTTTGATCATATTCTTTCTCCTTCCCTATTTCGTCCAAGATCCTCTCCACCTCCCTACCTTCCCAACTTTATGCTCTTTCTCTCCTCCCTAAAAGAACTTAGAATAATGAAAATAAAAATGAAAATTCAAACAAAGCATCAATAATACAAAAAATACCAAAACAAACAACAAAACCCACCTCTAACCAAGAACATATTAGCAACTGATGCCTTTTGGAAAATGGAAAATAAGTTTTGTTTTGTTTCAATGAAGGGTCACTGGGGTATATCAACCACATTCCATGGCAGGATCCACATCAAGGAGTAGTTGGTCAATACAAAAATAGAATAAATTATTTTTAAGTAACAATTAAGCTTTCTGTGTTTTTACTCTTCTCACACAAGAAAAGAGCCACCTGCTTGTGGAGTTCTGTAGTGTCATGGTCCATGTCCATGTCCACGGGAGCAACGTATCCCCCCCATCCTCACTCTTCACCATGATCTCTACCAGCTCCTACATGAGGGCTTCTCCGGGGAGCTGTCACAATATTTCTCTTTCCACTAAGAATACCAGAGTGCTTTTTCTTTTCAATTTCTTCTTGTGTTGTATAATGTGACAGGTTATTAAATCAATTTCTCTTCCTCTCTTTAAATAACACACAGCATCAACCACAGCAATCCTTCAGAATTAAAGATGACAACTTAGAAATGTTTGGATTCATCATTGAGCTATAACACACATATATCCAGCCCACACTGTATCAACACATACACATTGTATATTACCAGTGTATGGGTTAGTTGGGTTTTAATTATATAAGATTTTTACTATAATACCAGCCATATTTTAATTAATAATCAATGTACTTCTTGACATAAAATCAGTTTTATAAAAAGAAATTGGTTAGAATCACTTAAGTGAGCTCAAATCATCTCAAGCCAAATGTGACAGTTAATCTCAATTGTCAGTTTGACTAAACCGAACAATACCTCTATCAGTAACATGTAGCTCTAGGTCTCTCTGGGAGGGCACTTAGAGACACACAGGTTAGGAGGGTCCTGACGTACCCAATAGATGAATCCCTTGACAGATTCATAATGTGTTGGTGTAGCTAAATAGTAAAAAGAAAGTGGGGCCCATATGGAGGAAGAAGGTCACCTGGGTCTGTCCTTGGGTCTCCATCTCATGGGGCACCTCCCTGTATTCCTCCACTTTGTCTGTTGGCAGTCTTCCATGTAAAAGTTCCTCCACCTCAAGCCCCTACTACCATGTGGGGTAGTAGCCACAGGGTCAGAGACATGGAGTACAGTGATCATGGACTGTACCTTCTGAAGCCATGAGCCAAAGCCAACAATTCCTCCCTTACATTGGTGTTCCTGTTGGTATGTGACCACAGGAATTTATTTAAATGTTACTCTAAAAATGCTGTGACTGGGGCAAGAGTATCTGCTACCCTGGAGATACTTTTAATATTCTTTAAATTACCCTCCTGCATCTAACTTTGCTAGTAGGCATATATTGTTATAATCACTTCAGAAAGAGACTTGGGTTATTTTTAAAGTTTAAAAAAATGAGTATATTATTTGACATGACTTCTCATAAGGAATCACACAGCCTCATAGGTATTAATAATAATATTAATAGAAGCCGGGCGATGGTGGCGCACACCTTTAATCCCAGCACTCGGGAGGCAGAGGCAGGCAGATCTCTGTGAGTTCGAGACCAGCCTGGTCTACAGAGCAAGTTCCAGGACAGGCTCCAAAGCCACAGAGAAACCCTGTCTCGAAAAACCAAAAAAATAATATTAATAATAAGTTAATCCATAACTATATGATATAGATCATTTTACTATCTCCATCTATGAATGAGCAAATGCTGGTAACTTACTTTTATAAGACCTCATAGACAGTAAATAATAGCTCTAGAGCTCAAACACATACTGTCTCTGCCAGAGCTGAACTGTACCAGTGTGCTATATTTCTGCAAACATTAAAAACTGCATTCCCTGCTGAGTTTCTTTCCTGCAATCCCAATCCAAAAGTGACTGACTCTTCCTCAATGCACCTTTCAATCACTGAACCTCACAGCTCTAGAATCTCTACCAGCCCCTAAGCTTTTCTCAGCCAACCCTTCAGTACCTTCATAAGGGTTGCTTTTACAATGAAGTTCATGTTCAACTATGCTCAACTTTCTCCAGTTACTTCCTGAGCCACAGTATTACAACTCTCAGAAAGGACAAATCCAAGGGCCACCCAAGCCCTCTGTGACATTTGCATCTGTGCACTTTCTACCACAAGCAAGTGGTGTTCTTTCTTAAATATAAGGCACATTTCTACTCCAAGCCCTCCAATCCTGTTGTGAAACGATTTCCTGCCAGTTGAAGTATTTGGCTGAGGTCCAGGAAGTAAACACAACTCACAAGTCTCAAGGAGATTCTAACAAAATTAGAAGAAATTTACAGGACTCACAAGGCCCCTCTCCAAGGTTGTATAAGCAGGAACAACTGCTGGGAGAAGAGGCAACACAACCAATTGAGTTGTCTGTAAGTCATGTAGATACCTACAGGAATGTATCCTTGGTTAGTTGCGACCCATTGTGGTGGTTTGAATAAGAATGGCCCCCTTAGGTTCATATGTTTGAATACGTGGTCCTCACTTTATAGAACTAGTTGGAAATAATTAGGAGGTGTGGCCTTATTGAAGGAAGTGTGTCACTAGGGGTGAGCTTTGGGGTTTCACAAGCCCATGTCATTACCAGTATCACTTTCTCTCTTTCTGCCTTGTGCCTTTGGAACGGGATGTAAGCTCTCAACTACTGTTCCAGCACCATATCTGCCTGCCTGCTGCAATGCTCTCTGCCTTGATAATCATGGGCTCTAACTCTCTGAAATTATGAGGCCCAATAAACATTTTCTTTTATAAGTTTCCTTGGTCATGGTGTCTCTTCATAGCAATAGAAAAGTAACTAAGACACACCTCCTATTGTGGGGTTTTCATTAATGCAGTTACTTGCAAGTCACCTAATCCCTTTATAAGTAGATTCAATAAACTCACTGGTTCTTTAAAGAAGACTTGGACAGATTTTTTTTCTTTGGCCTGTCATATTGGTGCCCTATTTGAGGTGAAAAGATATTTGTTCACATCTTCCCAGTGGGGAAGAAAATCACACAACACATGAACTCCCATTATATATGTAATAAAACTCTCTAAAATCTCTCCCACTGACAACAAGGCTTTTTATGATCTGATGGTTGCCAACTCCAGGATCATTTCCTATTATTTTTCTTATCTCATTGACTTCGAGCCACCTTGCCTTCTTATTGTTTGGTAGTGATGGGGATGAAGATGATGAAGGTGTTAAGAACAATTGGCATCAGGTCTGGCCTCTTATTAAACTTTTATGTACATGGTACAGTAATATTGACACTAGATATAATGCTGCAGAGTGGGTCTATGGTGCACCTATCTGGCATAACCTCAGATAGCCCCTTTATATAGTCAGACAGCCTATGGCAGGGCCTCAGCCCTCACTTCTGTCAGAATACCATTCCCAGTATTTAAGTGACTGATTCTTTGCCCATAAGGGCAAGTAATTTGAAAAGAAAATGGCCCTTCTCCCAACAAAGCTTGTCCTCAGGGTTAGGGACATCATTTAGAGGTTGATTATAACTGGTATAGGGTTGGGAGTTGGGATGGAAATTTTGTAGGATCAGGGATCTCACACACAAAAAAGGAAACTGAATGGGATAACAGGTAGACATAGAGCTTACTCACACTAATAATAATAATAGTGAGTAGTAGAGTGAATACTTGTGAGCTATTTGTAGATAATTTATATTGGTTTAGATTCTTGTATATTGATACAAATTAAAATTATATTTGTTATATTGAATATGCTCCTATTTCTGTTTATAATATTTGTACACCTATGGAAAGCTATTTTGTCAGATTGTATACATGCATGTTTCTACCTCTGTTTAAGACATTGTGTATAATATTGACATAATTTTAGGATGAATTTTTCATATTGTACCATACACTTCTACCTCTGATCAAGATACTTATACTTTGCTTACATTTTGAGGTCAGTGTCCTCATTTGCTGCACAGTTGTTTAAAGATTGTCTAACATTCTGATATAAAGTCTTAGTCTTTAAATTATACAGGTATTAAGTATTATAGGTCAATAATCATCCATGTTTGTCATACTTATATTAGACTAACCAGGTTTTTTAGATGGATAAATATTATATTATGGATAGATAACTACTTCAACTACTTCAAAGAACCGTAAAATATGATATTTAAATAACTTTTCTTTCTGCTGATGTAAGACAAGATTGCTCCTGGCAGCACCAATCTATTTCTGAGAGAATGTTGAGCACCGAAAACACCCACTTGAAGCTTGTTTTCTTCTTGGCAAAACTAGCCTTTGGGCAAAGAACTGCCCAAGCTTCAACCACTGACAAAATACAGGGTGTATGGACTAGACAAGCAAGATACAAAACAAAAAAAGACTACCGAACTTTGCCCAGACAGAGTAAGATGGTTTTCAAAATTTTCCTGCCTCTGAAAATGGTTTGTCAGTTACTCTAGGCCTAACCAAATTGGTTGTTCCACCATTGCAAATTGTTGCAATGAGACTTTGGGTGATTGCCTAAGTAACCAATTGTCTCTGTCATCTACTGCACACTTTGAAAGTTGCTTGATTGCATTTTCTGCGTACTCAAGTAATGTTATTTCCCTTCCCAGGTCTTCAGTGGGGTTGAAGACTAGATAGTTGTAGTTACTTTCTTCTTATGACTTGTCCAAGTCATTTCTAATACAAGACTTAGACTCCTTGGTATAGAATAATTATTGAAACATTTAGCATGTGTTTCTTGCTTAATATTGTTTATGCTGGTTATAATTTTAATTGTTATACTTGATATTTGTTCTTATTGTATATAGGTTTGTATTGGGTTTGGAATTCTCTTATTTAGATAAAAGGGACAGGTGATGAGGAACCTCCTTCAGCCAATGGCCTTTGAATTGTTGGACCAGGTTGGGCATGGCCTTGGGTACCAAAAAGGTGCAGGTCCATCTATTCACTCTCTCTCTGCCCACTCACCACACCTGGATGTTGGATTCTGTTCCTATTCCCTATTATGATCTATGAGTTCCCCTTTAATAAGGAACCCTTTATTATACTCTATTCAAAGCTAGTGTGGGTTCCTTTATTTGCGTTCTTCCCCCTATCCTCTGATGCACTCTCTGTCATCTCTGAATGAATATTACTTCTTCAGGGAAGTTCTTCTTGACTACAGTGTTAAAATTAGTTTCATATCATTCTCCATCTACTTCCTTGCTTATCAGCATACTTACCATTTTCTGATAATAGATTAAACATTTATTGCATATTTTCTGTTGTCTCTAGAAAAAATTCTGAGACCATGATTGTCCCCTGCTGTATGTTTCCTTATTCTTAAGAAAAGTGTCTAGGATATAGCAGGAACTGAATATATGTTTGCCAAATTAAACAAACAAATAAAAAGAATTATTTACCTATGCAGTGGACTGGTAGTTAAATTATGGCTCACCTAAAGGATGAATTATTTTATGCCATTGAGTAGTTGTATAGAGTGCTTATTTGAGTAGTAAAATGTAGTTTTATTTAAACAGAAGACTCTCAAATAACCAAAATATACTTCAAGAAATGTTCAACATCCTTAGTCATCAGGGAAATGCAAATCAAAATGACTCTGAGATATAATTTTACCCCTGTCAGAATGACTAAGATAAAAAAAAACACAGATGATAGCTTATGCTGGAGAGGATGTGTAGTAAGGGGAACACTCCTCCACTTCTTGTGGGAGTGCAAACTTGTACAGCCACTTTGGAAATCAATATTGTGGTTTCTCAGAAAATTGGGAATTGATATACCTCAAGACCCAGCTATACCAACTTAGGCATATACCCAAAGGATGCTCAATCATAGCACAAGGATACATAGTTGCTTAACTATGTTCATAACAGCATTATTTGTAATAACCAGAACCTGGGAACAAGCTAGAGGCCCCTCAACTGAAAAATGGATAAGAAAAATGTGGTACATTTACATATTGGTATATTACTTAGCTGTAAAATACAATGACCTCATGAAATTTGCAGGCAAATGGATGAAACTAGAAAAAAATCATTCTGAGTGAAGTGACCCAGACCCAGAAAGACAAACATGGTATGTATTCACTCATAAGTAGATATTATGAATAAAGTATAGGATAAGCAGCCTACAATCCACAGCCCCAGAGAGTCTAGATAGCACGGAGGGCCCAAAGAGGAATGCATGTATTTCCCTGGGAAGGGGAGATAGAAGAGATCTCTGGGTAAAGCAGGGAGGAGAGTTTGGGGTGGAAGTGGGAACTTGAGGGAGCAGGTTAGGCAGGTTGGGCAGACTGGGCTGCATGCAGGAGGTAGTTGGGAGAGTAATGAAAGAGACATCTTGATGGGGGGGCATTTCATGGTTAGGAGAAACCTGGTGCCAGGGAAACTTCTAGGAATCCACACTGATAATCCCAGATTAGACCCCTAGCAACAGTGGAAAGGGTGCCTGAAGTGGCCATCTACTGCAGTCAGATTGGTGACTCCACTAATGGTCTTCAGAGAGCCTTTATCCAGTAAGTGTTGGAAGCAGATGCAGAGATCCACAGCCAAGCACTGGGCCAAGCACCAAGAGTCCAGCTGAAGAAAGGGAGAAGAGATTGAGTCAGGGAGGTCAAGGTCATGCAGGGGAAACCCACAGAGACAGGTGACCTGAGGTCATGAGAGCTCATGGACTCTGGAACAACAGTCAGGGAGCCTGCATGGGACCAACGTAGGCCCTCTGCATGTGTGTGACAGTCGTGTAGCTTGGTCTGTTTGTAAGGCTTCTAGCAGTGAAATCAGGACCTGTCCCTGGTATTTATTTGGCTTTTGGGAACCTATTCCCCATGCTGAATTAGCTCACCTAGCCTTGATGCAGGTGTGAAGCTCAGTGCTGCCTCAACTTGGGCATATCTTGCTTTGTTCAAACCCATGGGAGGCCTGTTCCTTTCTGAATGGAGACAGAGGAGGAGTGGATAGGGAAGGGGTAGATGGGAGGCAGCAGAGAAGGAGAGACAAATGTCAAATATCAATAAAATAAAATAATGAATAAGTTTTTAAAAATTTTAAAAAGAAAAAAGAAATATGTCATTTTCTAAAATGTAAATATAATCAAAACCTTCAATATAGTACTCTGCTTTGATTGTGATTCCATAGCCATGTATGTGCTGATCCAGTAAGACATCAGGACTTGTTACCATGGGCACCAGCAGAGGAAGGCTCCTCGGGCTCCTAGGGTTCTGAAGTCAGAGGATTTAGCAAGCAGGATCTACTACAACAGCCACCTGCTCTTGGAAAAGTGACCATGGCATCTCAGAGTCTCAGTTTTCCTATCTATGAATATGTGACTGAAATTGCAGTGCCAGTCTTGATGGGTCAGAATTGATGAGAAAAACAATAATTACATGTCAAAGGGCTACCCAGGAGCTGGTTCTATTTCTTCATTTTTCTTATATCCAGTAGTGATAATACATATATGTATTATCTTAAAAGCAGGAGAGAAACTGTAATCCATATTTTCTTCCTCTCAATACTTCTTGAAGCTATCCATTGTCTAAGCTGAATATTCAGGGTAGAAAATGCGTCCTTTCACGAACTCTATACTGCCTCACTCAATGTTCCAAGAGAGCTCTCTAAACAGGAATTGAGACCTGAAGTGTGACTACATCCCTCATACCCACACACTTCAAAGCCATTGTGTTTCGTATGCTAATAAGATGAAATCTTCAGTCAGCTGATACAACGAGGTATAGTCCAGGGCTTTATTATATGGGAAAACTTAGCCTTTCCCATTAAAACGAGGGTGCACATCCTTATCCTGGGACTGTCCTCAGTAGACGTCCACACACAAATGCTCCACCTATTAGCGCTGGCTTCTGGTGTGGGCGAAGTCACTTGTAGAGAATTTGAAACACTGGCCATTAAATCATGCCTAGTCCTTCAGGTCTTCACTGCTACAGTTCTAGACACTGTGAAATGAACCCTACCACTGTGCCCTGTCTGACCTCCTCCTAGGGAGTCGATTTAAGCTGTTTCAGTTCTGGGTACTTGTTACACAATAGTAATAACTGGAGGAAACTGAAGGAAGGGAATCTTCAGCAGATAAAGGATAAAATAAATTCCTTACACTGCAGCCTCCTTGCTCAGAAATTGTTTTGAAAAGGTTAACATGAGCAAAATAGGAAAAAGAGTGTCCGATCCTCCTTTGATACACAGTTCTAAGCTGTGATCTCCCACCAAGAACTTGCTATGTACTCAAGAGGAAAAGATTTGAGACTAAGTCGTTAGGTGAGAGGGAGCTGTCAAAAGAAATCAAGTGTTTGAAAATAGGATCCAAGATAGGGAGTTGAAGATTTCCAAGCTTCAGTCAAGATAAAATATTTAATTAGCCTATAAGCTGACCCCAAGAACATCTGGAGCTTCCAGAAGGCAAGAAATTTTCTTGTCACTTGTAAGTCTGCCAGACAATAGAGGCCCGTGTTGGCAAAGAAGCAGAAATGGGAAGGGAGGTTATCAGCATGGCCTCTCTGAGATTCCAAGCTTACTGATTAGAGAACGCAGAACAGCAGAATGAACTCTGTCCACGCCTATTCATCTTCTTCAGAATGCACAAAGTGGAGGGGATAAGGAGAGCCAGATAATTCCTCACCAGGGAGCCAAAACACATCAATCAGGTGGTTATTCAGGCGTGTGGCTGAAACTTATGAAACTGTTAAATCTTCTTCCAGCAAGGTCTCTTACTTCACAGAGACAATAGGGCCAAGAATTCTTGGGCTTGACAACAACCCAAAACATTGCCTTGGGCATTACACACATTTAGATGTGAGCATTACAAGATAAGTATTTTCATATTTCTATACAGATAAGGATACACACACACACACAAGCATACATACCCAGTTGCTGTGGGACAATGGTCTGTACCCTGTCACTTGTATTTTAAATAAACGCTGATTGGCCAGTAGCCAGGCAGGAAGTAGAGGCAGGGTGACCAGGCAAAAAATAAAGGCGGGATAATGAGACTTCTTGGAAGAGGGAAGTTTCAGTCTGCAGTCATCATCCAGACACAGAGGAAGCCAGACACAGAGCAAGCAAGATGTGACTGCCTTGCCGAAAAAGGTACCAAGCCACGTGGCTAACACAGACAAGAGTTATAGGCTAATATAAGTTAAAAGAGTTAGTAAGAAGCCTGAGCTAAGAAGCCAATCAGTTTATAATTAATGCAGCCCTTTGTGTATTTCTTTGGGACTGAAAGGCTAAGGGACCAGACGGGATAGAAGTCTCAGTCAACACCCAGTGCCAACTGAAATGTAATGTTAGTTTTCAAGAGGTATCAGCCTTCATGAATTGTCTCCATTAAAAAGAATAGTATCTGATATCTACCAAGTGCTCAGTGTGCACCAAGTACTATGTTAAGCAATTCTTAAGCATTATAACTTTCATCCGGACAGCAACCTTACTGTTTCTATCACTGTGTGGATGATAAAAATGCAGGTCCAGGGAAATTGGTGAGTTTGTATAAGCTTATATGGAAACCTGAAGCGATCTGATTCTAGACTCTGTATCTTCAGCCACTTCATTATCTTGCTGGCCCCGTTTTCACCACCACTTAGAGATAAGGTCACATAAGATGTGGGACTCTTCCAAGGTTACACAGTGTATCTGTGGCAGACTTCTGCTTCATTTTATACTGCCCTCAGATCAAGCCAGGCTTCTAGAAGTCTCTGAATTGTCCAGAAAGATAACTCAGATTGGACTGAAGTCTAGTAGTCTGTACCATAAATAGTTGAATTGTGAGGTAGATCAGCTTTGAGTTTAGATTTTTTTCCCCTCTGGTGTTCTTTCTGGAGTTCCCCAATGTTATTTTAGAAATGAAACCATATCTCTTCCCTTTAAGCCAAAATTTTATATAAAACCCCATTATGCTTAATAGCTTAATAAATTTTAGCAACATAATATAGAATTCCTGCCAATTAACTATAATATCTTAATGGGCACACATTCTGAGAGTCAGTGGCTTCAAATGTTGTGAAAATCTAAGCATTTGTGTTAGTGAACTGATTTTTGATAAGGGGCCAACCATACACAATGGAGAAATAATAGCCCAGTCACCAAATAGTGTTGGGAAAACTGGACATCTATAGCAGGAGAATGAAATTGGATCCTTAGTTCACATTCTAAGGAAAATCAACTCATAATGGATATAGACCTCAAACTCTAAGTTTCTAGAAGAAATTTAGTAGGAAATTTTAAAAACTTAGAAGAAATTTAGGAGGAAACATTTTTGAAATTAAGCTGGGCAAGGATTTGTTTTGGCTTTCACACCAGTCACAAAAGCAAACAAAGAGAAAGGAGATGAGTCGTGTTGTTCAAACTAAAACATTTTTATACAGCAGAGGAAACAGAGGAGTAGAAAGGCAACTGATAGAATGGGAGAACACGTGTGCATGCCACTTAGCTGGCAAGGAATTAATTTCCGAGATCATTGGGGATTCCTAAACTTAGCGGCTAAACAAAATAATAACAACAGAAAACGAATAACCTGATTTTAAAAATAAGCAATGCACATGAAATTGACAGGTAGAGGTAAGAGCCAGTGACTAGCTGGTTTGCTTTTCTGACCTTCAGGTTGAACCCCAATTTCTGTCTCTGAATTTGTCTCTACCTCTTTCTGAAACAGCAATCCTGCCTCCGGGAATCTCAGAATGAGGATGTCTGAGAGCTATCTCCTCCCGTTTTATACTCTTCTCCAGGGCTGGGATTAAAGGCCTGCGCTGCCCTGTTTCTATGGCAAACTAGTGTAGCTACTGGGACTAAAAGTATGTGTTACCACTGCCTGATCTGTAAGGTTCTACAGTGGGTCTGTTTTACTCTCTGATCTCCAGGTAAGCTTTATTTATTAACATATAAATGAAATACCATACATTTCCCCTTTTCGCCTAAAATAAAAAATAAGGCTATAACTAATTTAAGAAAACTCTTGTGTGAGGGTCAAATGTCATCAAAGACATATAAAAGGACAATAGTATGCTTATTGCTAGGGGACACAGAGAAGATATAGCGAATTTCTGTTTAAATTACAAAAAGTAGCAGGTGTGTTTAGTAAATTAAGTTCTAGAGGTGAGTACTAGCACATAGTGCCTGTGGTTAGTTACAATGTTTATAAAATTTTGTTAAAAAATGAATCTCATATTGTGTTTACCATCATAAACAACAAACACAACCAAAGCAGCATATGGAAGCATAAGAAGGTGATAGATACATTTATTAGCTAGACTATGGGGATATTAGCAAGCATGCCTAATCTTATCAAAGTATATACATTGATTATATGTAGTTTTTGTATAATAATTAGACCTTAATAAAGTTGAGAATAAAAATTAAGTATGACTTATTTGCATTGCATATATTAAAATATATGTTAGGAAATGTTCTATCTGTTAGTTGGGATAATGTTTTCATGCGTGCACATTTTGTCAAAATTAATCCAGGAAAACAACTGAAAAAGGAAGTATTTTATATGCAAATTGTCTCATTAAAATTGATTTTAAACAATTAGGTCTCAAAACTACTTGTTGGAGGAGAGAGCCATTTGTTTGTCCCCAGCTGCTTAGCCCCAAAATAATCACACAGAAACTGTATTAATTAAATCACTGCTTGGCCCATTAGCTCTAGCTTCTTATTAGCTAGCTCTTATATGAATTTAACCTTTTTCTATTAGTCTGTATATTGCCACATGGCTGTGGCTTACAGGGTAAAGTTCCCAGTGACTGTCTCAGGCAGTAGCTTCTCTCTGACTCCCCCTTTCTTTCTCCCAGCACTCAGTATAGTTTTCTCCACCTAGCTAAGTTCTGCCCTGCAATAGGTCCAAAGAAGTTTCTTTATTCATTAATGGTAACCACAGCATACAGAGGGAAATCCCACACCAACTACTCTTTTGGGATCTGTCACTGTAGCTCTGTTCACAAAACAGTCATGGCTCATAATCATTCTAAGTATGAAAGAGCCATGCTCCACAGAGTTCATTTCTATACACACTATCCATGAAGAGATTGCTAAAAATGTCATGTCCCATCACCCACTTTCTGGGACACATGCCGGACTCCTATGCCCCCTTCTGTGTTGCTGACAGGGAAGTTGCAGCACATGGGGATCAAAGCCTGCATCTGGATAGGTGAAAGTAGGGAAGGAGAAAAGAAAATGAGAAATAGTGGAATCGAGAAAGGTTACAAAGACAGGAAATGAGCCCTTCCCCCAGGAGTCTGGTTAAGGCCCCCAGCATCTAAGAATCAGGAATTCCAGCCCAACTATTACAGGCTGTAAAAGTCGCCAAGACAGACAATATTTCTCTCATATATAGACATTTTATGTTAAAATAGCTATGAACTAGGCTTAAGGCTTAATGTATATGAACTTACTCCTCTCCCAGATATTCTCTGGGATGTTCACAAACAAGACTATTACAGTGATAATATCCTACCATCCCGCATCTCTGTGCCCTAGAGTTTGACCTTCTCTGTAGTTCTATCAGGTGCCCATCAAAAACCAACCTGGGTTCTCATTTAGGTCTTTTGACTAACCTTTGATGGCAATAACTTCAAAATGGTACACACGGCTACTGTAAAGATAATGAACCACCATTCTTCTTTGAGAAGCTCACATCCATTCACTTAGGTTTATCTTATTCCTCTCCCAGAACTTCTTTTCTCTTAACCCCTCTATGTATACCTTTTAGTAAACTCCCAACTGTGTGTTGCAGTGGCTCATCCTGAATTCTTTTTTGGCTGAAGCCAAGAATCTTGGGTTTGCTTCCATAGAACTCTCTGAAAAAGAACTCCCCAGGCTGTGTCAGAGGACAGTGTGTAGGTATATCTACATTTCTGCTTCATCTGAAAGAGCAGCAAAATACTGATCAAAATTTAGTATCACCCTGCTGTACCCACTATACATTCAAAAATAAGAACAAATCAAAATCAAGAACTGTTTGAACTCTTTCTCAAGGTCTGTCTGAGTCTCCAGTCCTCTGTCTCCAAGACAGTGAGTGTAGACAGAAGTTTCTGTCCCACTCAGTCCCAAAGCTGTTCAGTCTCAAAGAAATACACAGAGGCTTATATTAATTATAAACTGTTTGGCCTAATAGCTCAGGCTTATTATTAACTAGCTCTTACAACTAAAATCAACTCATAATTCTTATTTATGTTTAGCCACATGACTGGGTACTTTTTCTCTGTGAGTCATTCACATTTTGCTTCCTCTACATCTGGCTCTGCCTTTCCTCTTCCTAGAATTCTCTTAGTTAGGTCATCCCACTTATATTTTCTGTCTGACTACTAGCCAATCAGCATTTTACTAAATCAATATGAGTGATAAATCTTTACATCGTACAAGAGCATTATTCCACAGCAGAGTAAATGCTGCTGGGGAAGTACACATTTAAGGACTTGCATCTTGTTTTCCTCGTGTTACTCAATACACACTGTGCTTAATTTTAATGTCTATGATGCCTTCTCACTGGGCTTGTATGAGAAGCAAATTAAATAATGTAAGCAGAGATTGTGAATTTAAAGGGCTATCTGCATATGATATAATCATTAATAACAACCTTATGTCAGAGTTCACTAATGATGTGTTAAATATAATAATGCTAATTATTTCTAACTGTTACTCCCAGCTAATGTCAAAGTCCAGGATTCACTGAAACATATTTTCATATGGAATTGATCCAAGGGTGATGAGTCCTGAGTTGCTCAGCCTCTCCTATGAGCCCAATAATCATATCTTAAAATTAAGTATAATTTTCGAAGTCTGCAATGCAATTTGGGTTTCCCCATGATAACAAGTTCTTGCCATTCATAGAATCTGGGCCCAAAGCCACACAATCATCAGATTGGCCCTGTTTCATGGAAAATATCCAATGCTGCCTAGAAGGAGAGCCTATGTTCTGGTGAACAGAGGGAAAACCTTCAGGTCATGAGTATCTGCCTTTCGGCTCTCTGGGAAGGTTTCATTTATCACACCTGGTTAAAATGTCTAGCTCCAGGAGGTAATGAATGCATCTGCACTTACAATAGACAAGAAGGAATTATTCCCACATCTCATCAGAAGCTGAGAAAATGCACATTTTCATTAACTATATACTTTCATCTTGGTGTGGCTAATAGAGAGTACAGAACCCAAATTAAAGAAATGAAGCATGGTCTGAAGCTTACCATTTGGAAAGTACATTCAAGTTGCAAATTTTCTAGTACTACAGTAAAGTCATGTCAGTAAAATATAAAAGACTTAATTAAAGTTTGAACATGCTTGCACATGTGAACACACACACAGATATACACACACTTCCAGAAGGGAAACAGAATTGCTTCTGAATTCTTAATTCTTAGACATATACTCCAAACATTGCTAATCTGCCAAAAGCAGCCATGCATGGTACATTTCAGAAAAACTGACTCAATATTTCAAAGACACCTTGGCACTTTGTCCTTGGCCATCAATACAATCAACAGCACAGAAGGTCAGAGGGCAGGTCTGTTTGATATTAAACACCAGACTCTTATAATCCCCTTTAGGGGTCAAATGGTCTCTTCCCTTGTTAATAGGGCAAGGAAAACATTAAATGTGCACCCTTTATGTGGAAGGTTAAACTGAAAGTAGTTCTATCTGCTATAGCAGTAACGGGAGTTGTTAACACAGTACCACAGGGCCCTTTCTCTGATGGAATTCCATTTTAAAATAAAATGGTGTCTTGAGAGCTGGCTCTGTGGTTAAGAGGTCTGGCTGCTCTTCCAGAATATTCAGGTTTGACTCCCAGAATGCATATGGCAGCTCACAACTCTCTGTTACTCCCATTCTAGAAGGGATTCTCTTCCCTCTTTTGACCTCCTTGGGTACCACACATATTTGGTTCTCGGAAAGACATGCTGGCAAAACACCCATACATAAACATTAGGGAAAACTCCACAGTAATCAGAAGCAGTAAAAAAAATATTGTGTCAAATTTTAATTCTATCACTCATGTCCCACTTCAGGCTGTTCTCCTCCCCACTAGGAATGTCCAAAATCTCATGCTAGCTTGTAACAATTACAATGAATGTAAATGTTTCTTTAAAAAAAATAACTCTTAGTTATGCTAACAATTGTCTATGTGCTCAGTTGCCACTCCCTGGACAGAGTAGGTCTACAACACGCCACTCTTTGCAGAGAATTCTGCCAGGCATGCCAGCAGGCAAGTATGACCTTCAGCCCACAGGCCAAATGCGCTCCCAATAGTGAAGGGTGTGGCCCCACATGTTTGTAGACCATAGCATCATGTTGAAATGTCAAAAGTTTGGACACTCATGAGAAAGCCCCTCTTTTGCCAAACCCTAATGTTCTCACTGAAAGGTAAGCATGTTTTATTTTTTCTGAGTCTCACCCCAAAACTCCTCAATAATCTCTTCATTATTTAGCATCTCAGATTCCCCATACTGAGAAATTTAAACAGTGTTAAGCCTTGGCTAGAAGCCCTTCCCCCAATTCTGTGATTCTATACATAGAAATCTCTCTGACCACCAAGGTCCTCTCCAGGAGATGGCCACAGAAAAGTATACCCTTCAGTATATCTCCCAACTGAGTGCAGCTCATGCTTGCTGGCCTCTACTGAACATGTCACTCCTCCCCTCTAGCATAGATGCGAGGATGCAGAAGTCACTTTTGGAACTTGCATCAGAAAGTAGGTGGTGTCACTAAATAACCACTCACCACTTGGTAGCTGTAAATGATTCTCCAAGTGGGTGGTTGGAAGGTCTATGTGTCGTCTACTTGCCTCTTTGGTCTAAAATACATTTTTTGTTCTTTTCTTTCAAACTTTGCTAGCAGACTTCCAGCAAAGTTTGTCCAGTAGGAGGAGCTGGTGGGAGATGGGAGAGCAACACAAAGGGAAATGACAAGTTATCCCCATTGACTTTAAGACAGCTTCTCCAGCCCTATGTACTCCACCACTGTCTCTCCAGTTTCTGGCAGGTAGGTCCTTCCTCCATCCCCATCTCCATGGATCCAGCTTCTCCTCGATGATGCACCTGCTTGGTTTTTAATACTAAACTCTTCCTTTTGTTCTTCTTGTCCAGGGGCAGATTGGTATATTTTTAGTAGCCAAGTCTCTGTTTTGCTAATGCAATGAATACACACTAGCCCAAATGGTTTCTGTGTATTTTGACGACTTCACAGGTTTGTCCTAAAATGCCACTTTTACAGTCCTAAGCAAAGTACTGATTTCTTGTTCCTTATCTCAGAGTTACTTCTCATCCTTTCTTTAGCTTTAACTCCTTTATCAATGGTCATTCAAAGTAAATTCTTTCTGGCAGCTGCTTGGCATAGGATCTGTTTTCCTTGTCATCCCAATGAGAGGGAAGTCATGACTGGTACTGTAAACCCAGTCACCTACCTGTGGCCAGAGAGGTCATGGGCCCTAGAGAAGCACCGACTACTGCCACTTTCTTAAATAAACGTGATTTGTGACTGTGTATAGTTTTTCCTTATACCAGAGAAAAGTCTAGCTCTCATCCCTGATCAAAGAAGCCAATTTTCTGCAATGGATGGAGACTATTACAGAAATCCACAACTGGCAAAAGGGCAGAGAATAAGTGACTAGAGAGTACCCAACCCTAACTGATACTTCTACAGCACATCCATACACCTATGCCTCAAGTAAAATAATGGAGGAGGGAAAAGAAGGAATGGGAGAGCCAGCGAACCAGGATGCCTAGGGCTAGATAGTGTCCCTGAGACACGACAGGTAAAACGCTCTCCAACAATATGGTTGTCTGACTAGACTGGCATAATAATAATACCAGTTGACATGTCAACTAGAGAGCAGAAATCCCACCCGGTCCTACTGCTAGGTAAAGAGATACAGGTGGTATGGCTGCTGAGAATGGATGAATCAGTTTCTGACAGAGACAAACTTGGTTATAGGTTGTCCAATCCCACGTGGCCAGTTCTGGACACATGTACATATGAACAATGCTATATGGACTCGGTAGGTCATACACACACACACACACACACACACACACACACACAAAATATGTATATATGCAACAATAGTAAAGAAGAGGCTATGAATTGGGGAGGGAGGGGAAGACATGGGAGGAGCCAGAGTGATATCAACGTGGTGCCCATGTGTGAAGTTCTCGAAAACTAAAACAAAATAAACCATCCTATCCTCCATCCCACCAGTTCTATTTTGATAGCATCTCTTCTAGGAACCCATCCAAAAATAAGTGAAAAATTTTGTGCACAAAGATGTTCAGCCTGGCATTACTTAAAGGACGGCATTTCAAAAGGCAGTTTCAAAGTTAAGAAATGGGACAGCAGTTTAAGTGAATCTATTCAGTAGGATATTATGCAACTTGAAAATTACATTTATCAAAGTTGTTATAATATGGAAAAGGCATATACTTCTCGGCAGTAAAATCAGAAAAGAGCATTTTTACATGCCTAAGAATCATGTTAAAATAGAGCCTGTGAGATGGCCCAGAGGGTGAAGGCGCCTGTCACCAAGCAGGACAACTTGACTTCTATAACGAGAACCCAAGTAGAACAAGGCAAGAGTAAATTTCTGCAAGTTGTCCTCCGACCCTGTATGTGGCAGGAATGTGCTCTCATCATTAGCACATACTAAATAAGAAAATATTAAAAATGAAAATTTTCAAAAGGTTTAGCATATTGTGTCAGGAGAGAAAAATAGAAAAGCTATATATACAATAGTTGACAGTAGTTAAAGCATAAAAGGTGTTTTAGAAGCCAATTTATTCTCTGCTAATTTTCAAAAAGTGACTTTCCCCTACCGTACTCATTCCATTTAATTTTGTTTACTTAAGTTTTTTTTTTTTTTTAAGTCTCACCAACAAGATCTATAAGATCTTCGCTTAGGAGAAAAATATGCCGACACATAAAACCCCAGTGAATGAAGGTTTTGCTGTTACGATATAAGAGTTAAGATTCCCATCCTTCCTATCCGCCTGTCATCCATTCTCCATGCATGGTCCCCCTCACCTGAATCCCATCTGCTCATGAACAGCTATCAAAACTCCCTTTCAGAGAAATGGTTGCTAGCATAGGCTTACAGGAGTAAACACATTGCCTCTCCAAGTTTATGGTACTCCTTCCTACCACATAGGGGAAGACTGTCTGCGGGAGATACTCCGACCTGTTCATAAGCAGATAAGAGGAGGGAAGGCTGCAGGGATGATCCTAAGAGATTGCAAACAGGTTGGTTGATTTGGGGTTGACCAAGAGACACAGTGTTGGGCAGGTATTTCCTGCAATGATCAACTGAGAGAGAAAGTCCCTTCTGCAGGATCTGCACCATCCTTTAAAAGCAGCCCTTAAAATAAGAAAGAGATCCAAGGAGAAAGAGGGCTGTTTTTGTTCGGCTGCTTACCTTTCTCCTAAGGCCACTGTGTGTGTCTGTGTTCTGTTGCTGTGGCTGTCATCATCTTCTGACACTGGGTTCAGTGAGGACAGAGGGCGAGTGAATCTCCAAGATCAGGCTTTCAGTGTCAGAGTGGGACTGCCAGAATTGTGGCTGCAAAGAGCTACTGGATTCTCAATCTTCCTCCAATGTGAACACAGCCATTGTTGGATGACCCAGATTATATCGTGTAAGCCAATCTAAAATCTCTTTTTCATACATATTCATCCTGTTGTTTTCTGTTCTTGTAGAGAATCCTGACTCATACAGCATATTTTTGCTCATGTGTAAAATTTACACTTGAACATGAACATACACACACACACACACACACACACACACACACACACACACACACTCCACTCAGAGATATTTGGGGGGAGGATAGGAACCACAAGAATTGAGACAGAGGAAATGGAGAACCTTGTTGGGCATTAATAAGGGAAAGGTGGGCTGGAGAGATGGCTCAGAGGTTGGGAGCATTGCCTGCTCTTCCAAGGGTCCTGAGTTCAATTCCCAGCAACCGCATGGTGGCTCACAACCATCTGTGATGGAGTCTGGTGCCCTCTTCTGGCCTGCAGGCACACACACAGACAGAATATTGTATACATAATAAATAAATATTAAAAAAATAAGGGAAAGGTGAAATAGTATATAACATGATGGTTTGAGTAAGAGCAGCCCCCATGGACGTTTATCTTTAAATGCTTGGTCATTAAGGGGTGGAGCTACTTGACAGCAATTAGGAGGTGTGGCCTTGTTAGAGTAGGTGTGGTTTTGTTGGAGGAAGTGTGTCACTGGGAGTGGACTTTGGGGTTTCAAATGCTCAAGCCAGGCCCATTGTCTCTCTCTTCCTGCTGCCTACCAATGTAGATGTAGAATTCTCAGCTACCTCTCCAGTTCCAAGTCTGCCCTGGTACCAACATGCTTCTCATCATGATAATGGACTAAACCTCCAATTGTAAGCAAGCCTCCACTTAAATGACTTCCTTTCTAAGAGTTGTCACAGTCCTAGGCATCATTTCACAGCAGAAAATACTGTCTAAGACACACACACACACACACACACACACAAACATATATAATAATGACACTCTTAGTTTGATCATTTACTGGAAAAATAGTAAAACTGTAAAGAAAAATGCTTATTTAAAACAGGTGTTTAGATGCAATATTTTGATTTATAAATAAACAATACTAGCAAAAAAAATACTCCATCTGTAGAACTCAACCTTTATAGTATTTCCAAATATTCTACCAAAGACTATACCAGTTTCTTCAGTAAGTTTGAAACAGCAATAAAGCCTTTGGGCTGGGGAGCTGCCTGGTTTTAAATACTTTCTTTTGAGTGCACAAGCAGAACAGTATTAGACAAAGGCATAGTCTTTCTGTCCATTTTGTTTTGTTTTTGTTTTGTTTTTCATTCAGAACCTGGAATTACTGCACCATGTCCCTTACAACCATTGATAAGTCATTGATAAAATATAATTCACATTATTTTAAGTTTCACTCACAACTACAAATGCCAGATGATGCATCCCTGGATGGCAGTCATCTCTTCTCTTCATCAAGTACCGTCATGTCTCCATGAACATTTATCAGCATAGCATCTAGCTAAGCCAGTCAGCGGGGTGCAAAGAATCCCACTGCTGTCCTTCCCTGGGTCACTGACTGGCTAGAGTCCAACCGGCAAACAAACAACAAAAAGATCAAATCCTTCCCCAGACAAATCAAACAAAATGTCAAGTCATCTCTTGACAAATTGGAAATTACCACTCACAAAGATTAATTTATAGCAATACCTTTCTATTCTCACTGCTACCCAGTGAGCCACTGGGCTCTAGAATTTTTCAGGCTCACTTCCTTCCAACAACACTTAATGAAGATGATACCCCACAGTTCCTTCCTTCTTTCTCCCACATCCACTATCCCAGTGAATCTCTTCACTACCAAATCCCCTGAGGACTTACACACACACACACACACACACACACACACACACACACACACACAGAGAGAGAGAGAGAGAGAGAGAGAGAGAGAGAGAGAGAGAGAGTTCACTTTCTCTAGTCCCCAACCAACTCAGATTAAGGTTCTATACCCAACATAGCACCCCAGTGCCATGGCCTAGGAATGATTCCTCTGGGCCTTGAGGCTGGGTTCTTTCACTGTCAGTGCGTTCCCACCCGGCTCTCAGACACCTGGCTATGAGATCCACAGCACCCCTGAAAATTTGTGCCATCCCTCCCAGACCTGTGATGTGGACAACTTCTTCAGAGAGCTGGCCTCTGTTCTCGGCTCATTATGACCAATATCCCTGGACCCCAGCTCCCAGGTCCTCAGACTGTGGGCCAGGGTCCAGAGATTTCACAGGACTGGCTTGCTCATGCCTTTCACCCTTGACTCCTCTCTCAACATAGAAAAACCTATGCCCTGTACCAACCCCATCAGAGAAGTTACTTCTTTCTCAACTTCCCAAATGTGCTCCCTCAGAAAAAGGAGCCTCCTTCCTATCACCTCCAGGAGTATGCTTATTAATATTGATGGTTATATGATAATTAATGGATTCTGCCTTGACTCTATGGAGCCAGGTTTTATAGCATCCAATGTATTACTCCAGTCCAGCCTGGGTCCTGGATGCAGGTGTTTCTGACCTGTTAGCATTTTGTTGATAATTGGGTATAGGACTGAGTGTGTTATAGTTATCGCTCAGTAATTATCGTAAACATCCTGAAAATTTCAGGCTCACAAATTGTCAAAATATCACAGTTTCAAAACAGCCATACTAAAACATCATGAGATAAACAGAAACATGATTCTACTTAAATTTTTTTCTGGAACTTTCTATCTTTTTGGAATAAACCAGCTCAAGTCAGGGAATGTTTTTGTTTTGTGTTGTTTTGTTTTTAAATTGAACAGATAATCCAGCCAGACTTCTGTCTGTCTCTGTGGGCAATCCTACCTCAAACCACTGCCCGTGAGACTGCATCTTGAGGATGACACAGGGGTCCGGCTTGGACAGAGCATCTCTGTCAGAAATCCCTTTGCACGCCACACGCAGTTCGACTTTGGTCAGGCAGGGGCTGTTAAAGATTCCCAGCGTGTTGGCAGCTGACTCATAAATGTTGCTCATCTTCTTCATTCTGTGTTAGGGAAATAAAGAGAATAAAAAATGACATGCCGGTCACTGTGGTGTTTTTCAAAGGGGAAGCCTTCCCTTCCCTGCCAAAGACCGCCATTCGGGAAACCTGTTCAGCACACACTTTCGAACGTTTATGGTCTTCATTATCTCACTTTTCCAACTGACCGAACAGCCCTGCCTGCCGCCACCAAAATAAAGCTTCTCAAACAGATGTTGGCACACTTGGCTAACATCAACTCTTTACGGTATGATTTGCAGATTTACACAGGGAAAATTAATCCATGAAATAAAATTAATGAATTAGGGAAACAGACTGCAAAGCACAATCCAGATTTATAGTAAGTAGAAGGTTTATGGGAATTCTTTTACTGCTCTTTCGACTAATCAATTTTATCATGTTGCATGTATTTTTTTTTTATAATGTGTGTCTGTGAGCGCAGGTTCAGGTTCAGCACGCAGCATGTGCAGAAGCCAGAGGACAACACTGTGGAGGTGGTTCTCTCCTTCCATGTGTGGAGAGGTTCCAGGAATAGAATTCAGGTCGGCAGGGTTGACAACAAACTCCTTATCCACAGAGCCAACTTGCTGGCTCCACAAGTTTTTATAATTTCCTAAACTCCAACTCTCCTCCTAAGTAGTGGAACAGATAAGTCTGTTGTCTTATCTCTGGAAGGAATCCAAGTTTCTGACCTCTTAACTCTAGTTTGCTTTTCTAAAATGCTTCTGGCAAAACAGCACCCAAGGAGACCTCAGCATGGGCTTTTCTTTCTCAAGTGTGTAAGTCCAGTCTCCCCTTCGCTCCTAGGCTCCCAGTTACCATATCCGGACTCCAAATTAAAAAAAGAAAATGAGGAGACAAAAGAAAATAAAGTAACCCACAAATCTCTGATTCCAAACGCCTGGAAACACTAGACATGGGTATGTACAACAGGTCCCAGCCAGTTCAACTTGGTGTCTTTCAAAGCAAAACTATGAACTGCTCAGGCAGGGGCTACCTATACATTGCTCTGGTAGGGGCTACCCATACATTGCTCCAGCAGGGGCTACCCATGCATTGCTCTGGCAGGGGCTACCCATGCATTACCCACTCACTCCTCCTCTGAACACAGTAAGCCTGTGAAGATGCTCTTGGGATTAAAAATTAGAATCCTCCCAGCATGCTCTATGTTTCTAGCTTCAGTGGAGAAACCAGCAATGGTTTCCTAACCTTCATGTGGAGTTGGTGATTCACTTACAGTGAAATCACTCCTGTAAAGTGGGGGCTGTTTTTCCCTGTCTCCTTCCCTTCCACCACAAGTATTTACCTTCTCCCTATTATCACCATACTAGTTCAAATCAAAACAAAGTGCCACCTTGCGCAGGCTGATGGCCGTACCTCGGCCTTGAACACACGTGTGTGTGCACACACAGACACCACTTGTACAGAGACATAAGAACACAAGTACACACCAGTAAAGTTTTAATGAGATGCAGGCACATGTGCATATTCCCCTCTTTACTATAGGTGGCTGAACTGAGTAGCCAAACTAGAGATGGCAGAGTCAACAAAGCCTGAAATATTTACTATGTAGTCATCAAATATGTGCCAACCCCATTTTTAAAATCTCAGGTTAAGGTGCATTTGTGATCAAGGAGAATTGCCAATCTATTTTTTTCAAAATTGTCAGGAAATTAGTTCAAGAATGAGAGCAACACTGTCTTCTACCCACTGAATATTAATAGAGTTTGGTGATGGAGGAGGGTCATCTGTATGTGTGTTACTTTCATTGGTTAATAAAGAAACTGCATTGGCCCTTTAATAGGACAGAAAATTAGGTAGGCAGAGTAGACAGAACAGAATGCTGGGAAGAAGACAGTGAGGCAGACGCTTCAGGCAGTCACCATGCCTCTCCTCTCCAAGACAGACACAGGTAAGATCTTCCCGGTAAGACACCACCTCATGGTGCTACACAGATTACTAAATATGGGTTAAAGCAAGATGTAAGAGTTAGCCAATAAGAGGCTAGATCTAATGTGCTAAACAGTGTTTAAAAGAATACAGTTTCCATGTAATTATTTTGGGTAAAGTTGGCTGGCGGCCAGGAGCTGGGAAGCGGCCTGCCACTTCTCCATCTACAGTTTGGGGTATTTGTTTTTTACATATTAGAAAATTTAAGCTCAGAGACGACTGGCTGCTTGTCCAGGACACACAATTATTCTAATGGCAGAGCTGGAACTTCATGGCTGCTTTCTCTCTCCCAGGCCACAGCAAGCAAAATCTTCAGTCTAGAAACATCCAAGTCTACCAAGGTGCAATGGACATGACCAACATCCTTGGTGTATGTCGGTCTCCATAGTCATACTGCCTTTCCATTTCAAAATAATTGTTACTCAAATATAGGGAACAGTCAGGTTGTAAATCCATAGCTTAATAAGTTACGGTTCCTGTATTTGTGCAAATTGTGAGCAATGTGAGAGACAAAACACGCCTGAAGTGAAGTCCAGGACAAGGCAGAGGGAGAAGAGAATCAGCTGGGATGAGAGTGGTTTATGGAGAGTGCAGTAGACTTTGCCAGCTTTCAATAGGCCAGTGTCATCCTGAACGCCTGATTTTCCCAACACACTTGTAGGTTCCTTTGAATCCATAATGTTCTTCTGCCATCCTGGTGGCTGCTCCTCTCCCTGGGCACCACGCTCACTGTCCTTCATAGGCTCACACCTGTCCTTTCCCAGCTGTGCAGCTTCTGTCAGGAATAAGCAAGCTTTCCCTAGAGAGTGAAGTGACTTCTCTAATGCCAGTCTTTTATTTAAGGTTTACTTACGTTTGTGTTATGGACATGAATCTTTTGCCTGCATGTATGTAAACCTGTGTGTGCCTGGTGCTCATGGAGATCAAAAGAAGCTCTAGATCTCCTGGAACTAGAGGTAGGGACAGCTGTAAGCTGCCATGTAGGTGCTGAGAACCAAACTCAGGCCCTCTAAATGCTCTTAAGCTCAGTGGTCACGCTTCTAACTCCTCTAATGCCAGTCTTTCTGTTTGTTTGTTTGTTTGTTTGTTTGTAATATAATTTATTTTAATTTCATTTTACATTTCATCCCCAGTTCTCCCGCCCACACCTCCACCTGTACCCCCTATCTACTTCCGAAGTCCAAACTCCATCCACTCCTCCAAATGGGTAAGGGCTCCCATGGGGAGTCAATAAAGTCTGTCACATTAAGTTGGGGCAGGACCAAGCCCCTCCCCACTGCATTAAGGCTGAGCATGGCATCCCACCATAGCAAATGGTCTCCAACAAGCTAGCTCATGCACCAGGGGTAGATCCTGGTCCAACTTCCAGGTGTGTCTCAGATAGTCCAAGCTTCACCACTGTCTCCCACATATGGAGGGCTTAGTTAGGTCCCATGGAGGCCCCACAGCTGTTGGTCTAGAGTTCATGAGTTTCCATGAGCTTGGTTCAGCTAGCTTTATAGATTTCTCCACCTTGATATTGATCTCCCTTGTTCATATATTTCCTCCTCCCCTTATTCTATTGGATTCCGAGAGCTCAGCCTGGTACTTGGTTGTGGATCTCTGCATTTGGCTCCATCAATTACTGGAGGAAGGCTCTATGATAATAGTTGGGATATTCACCAATCTGATTACAAGTTCAGGCTCCCTCTCCACTATTGCTAGATGTCTTAGCTGGGGTCATCCTTGTCTATTCTTGGGAATTCCCCTAGCACCAGGTGTCTCTCTAACCCCATAGTGGCTCTCTCTACCAAGATCTCTCCCTCATTGTTCTTCTCCATCCCTCTCCCCCTTGACCATCCCATTCCTTTGACTTCTCATCTCTCATCCCCTCCCTTATACTGAACCCCCTCACCCCAGGTTTACCTGAGGAATCTCATCTAATTCCCCTTCTCTGGGCAATCCATGTGTCCCTTTTAGGGTCTTTCTTGTTACACTAGCTTCTCTGGGTCTCTGGATTATAGTCTGATTATCCTTTGCTTTATATCTAATATCCACATATGAGTGAGTGCATACTGTGTTTGTCTTTCTGAGTCTGGGTTACCTCACTCAGGATGATTTTTTTCTAATTCCATCCATTTGCCTGCAGATTTCATGATGTCATTTTTTATAACTGAGTAATACTCCATTGTGTAAATGTATCATATCTTCTTTATCCATTCTTCAGTTGAAGGGCATCGAGGTTGTTTCCAGGTTCTGCCTATTACAAATAAAGCTGCTATGAACATAGTTGAGCAAGTGATATGATTGAGCATCCTTTGGGAATATGCCCAGGATTAGTATCACTGGGTCTTGAGGTAGAGTGATTCCCAGTTTTCTGAGAAACCGCCATACTGATATCCAAATGGCTGTACAAGTTTGCATTCCCATCACCAGTGGAGGAGTGATCCCTGGCTTCCCATTCTCTCTAACATAAGCTGTCCTCAGTACTACTGATTTTAATCATTCTGACAGGTGTAAGGTGCTATCTCAGAGTCACTTTTATTTGCATTTCCCTGGTGATTAAATATGGTGAACAATTCCTTAAATGTCTTTCAGCTATTTGAGATTCTTCTACTGAGAATTCTCTGTTTAGCTCTGTACCCCATTTTAAATTGGATTATTTTGTATTTTGATGTCTAATTTCTTGTGTTTTTTGATAGATTTTGTAGATCAGCACTCTGTCAGACATGTGGTTGGTGAAGGTCTTTTCCCTTTCTGTAGGCTGTCATTTTGTGTAGCTAAAACAATCCTGTACAATAAAGGAACTTCTGGAAGTATCACCAGCCCTGACTTCAAACTCTACTATAGAGCTATAGTAATAAAAATAGCTTGCTATTGAGATAAAAAACAGACAAGTGGACCAATGGAAACAAACTGAAGACCCTGACATTAATCCACACACCTATGAACACATGATTTTTGACAAAGAAGCCAAAATGATACGATGGAAAAAGGATCATTAACAAACAGTGCTGACATAACTGGATGCCAACATGGAGAAGACTGCAAATTGATGCATGTCTATCACCATGCACAAAACTCAAGTCTAAATGGATCAAGGACCTCAACATAAATCCAGTTACATTGAACCTGAGAGAAGAGAAAGTGGGAAGTAGCCTTGAACTCATTGGCACAGGAGACCACTTTCTAAATATAACACCAGTAGCACAGACATTGAGAGCAACAATCGATAAATGGGACCCCCTGAAACTGAAAAACTTCTGTAAGGCAAAGGACACAGTAAATAAAATTAAATGACAGTTAAATGCCAGTCTTAATGGTGATGTATACTGCAAGAGTCTCTATCAAAGAGCAAACTAGTTCTAGGTTTAGCTTCTTAAATCCTAGGTCCTCTACTCACTACAGAACATTAAATAGGACCCCCCAATCTGTCAGATAGTAGCACCCACCATGAAAAGTTTCTGTAAAAAGTATATGAAATAATGCATGTCGAGTGGTTTATATAATACTAGACACATCGTAAATACTCTCAAACGGGTGGCTATTATTCTCATTGTCTAGCCTCTTGCATGATAAAATCATTCTACTGCCAGCTCAAAATCTCTTAAGATTCCTCCCTATTATTTTAAAAGCAAAGTTCAACTCAGTCCTGTAAAGTCCTGCCTTTGAAGGCCGTATAATCTGGGCATCCAGGGAAGTCCCACTCGTGAGCTATTTCTTTTTTCACAGGATCCCAAAGCACAGAGAAAACAGTAGTGTCTGCTCTGCTGATTCTGTGGAGCTGCATCCTTAGATTTCCAGTACAGGTCATTTATCCTTCAATCGGTGCTCTTTCTTGTAGTGGCAGCTGACTCCCTGGGAATCTCATATACCATAGAAGACATCTCTTGGTCCTTATGACAGGTGACCACAGGCCCTGGGTACTGCATGGCGGATCTGATGGGAGCTGCACGAGTTGGGCAGTGCGGATGGCCCATGGTCTCATCTTCCTTCAGTTTCCCATCTGCATATCACTACAATGCTTTTTTTCCTACATGGACCTTGTCCAGTGGGCTTCAAGTGGTAACAAATAGTTTCAACTACTGAGTATCCATAAATGCAAAGGAAACCTCTGATTATAATACAGGCATGCAGATAAAAAGTCCACATGGGCTGTCAGAGGTGACACACATCTCTGCTCCTGGTATCAGGTTTCCATTAGCCTTCTCACCTACTCTAAAATAGTAACAAGGTAGTCATATGTGCCAAAAGTTGTCCAAAACAACTGAAAATTATCAGGGTATTTTCAAGATAATTAATGATGGTGGTGTAGCAATTTTCTCAAAAATTAATACATTCCATCTGCGGGGGACGTTTATTCAGACAGGAAAGACACAACTAAAAATAACTTCAGGAAGTACCTGGAACAGATGAGATTCACTAGGCTCCTCCCTCCCCCAAAAGATAGATAGGAAATATTGTTGCAAGTCACTCTCAGACAAGACAAGCTGTAAAGATTTTCAGGAAAGCATAGTCTCTTACAGGAAGCCAAATTGCCTAGAAGAAGCAAGTACAAACAGAGCAGCCTGGAAAAGGCTCAGACCAACTGAGCCACCTGGAAATGATACTCTCCAACACATTGATCTCCTTGTAGGCTATGCACTGGTTCCCAGGTTTTGTGAACTGTCACCATGCTAGAGTGGGCCTTCGTAATGCAGCTGTCTTTGAGTCATTTCTCCTCCTTTAAGTAATCCCTCATTCATATCCCTGTAAGTAACTCCAATAAAACTCATTGATCCACCAACTTGGACTTTGGTCTTTATTGGGATCCCCACCTGGAGTGAGAGTTTGGTGTTGCATTTCCCCAGGAAAAGTTGTCACACAACACGGTATATCTTAAAGGTATGCCATATCCTGAAATACTATATAACAAGAGTAAATCAATCTATTAATTAAATTTATTAATTATTTCATTTAAACAGGATCTCATGCAGTCCAATATGCCCTCAAACTCTCTATTTGGCCACAAATGACTCTTTATCCTCCTGCTTCTACCAAAATGCTAAGCTTAACCAGCATGAATCAAACCCAGGGATTCATGAATGCTAGGGAAACACTTGATGAGTCGAACTAAAACCCCAGGCCCAACAATAGTGAATCTAAGCAGTTTATAAATGAATAAGAAATCTATTTGTATATGGCTAAAGGGTTTTTTTTATTAATATCTAAACCAGACTTTCGTAGATCACATTTTAAGCAATAGGAATGATCTGGATGATGCGGAACTAAATGATGGATGGTAGAATAAACACTCTGAAGATCAGTCTGACACCAGGATGATGGCTTACTGCAGGAGAGAAAGATCATTGTGCTGGTCATTGTCTATTATTTCCCTTCCTACTGACTCCTCTTCCTTTTGCTCAGGGTCCCAAAAGGCTAACCTTCACTGATTGCTAACACTGATTGCTGTTGAGTGTTTTGTTGTGTTTGACCAAAGAGAAACAGAATTAAGAAAAAGAGGAGTGAATGCACAGACTATTTCTTCCCAGCTCCTGCCTTAGTCCAAACTCAGGAGCACATTTCCTATCAGACAATTCTCCAAGACCCTGGCTCTCATTGTCGCGCCTCCCCTTGCTCTTCTAGGCTTATGAGTTAGCAATGGTTCCTTATCAGTCTTAATTAGGAATCAATAAAACGCAATAGAAAATGGGAAACATGTACAGTTGGTAAATTGTGCAAAGAAGAGAGAGACCAAACATTCTCAGGATAAGGAAAGTTGTGACCCAGTAGCAGCAACACTTATTACTAGAAGGGCTGGGTACACTAACTGGATCAAGAAGAGCATCCAGAGTCTATTTGACTACAGACGTGGGTCTCTGAAAGCTGGTTGTTTGGTTCATTTGACTTTAGATGCCTCATTTTAAACATTCTTTTTTTGTTTGTTTGTTTGTAAAAAAAAAAGTTCTTAAATTAAGAGAGATGGCTCAATTTCCTCCTTAGAAAAGAACTACATAAAAGCAGTAGACCTGGAAGAAAAATCAGATGTGATAGTGACGAGGAACTATTGAGGTATCTTTGAGGTAACTACAGAATCTTTCTTGGGAAACTGGGTCCCAGATACTTGAAAGTCACCCAAAACCACCAAGCTTTCAAATTCTTGTGTTGCAAATATACAAAGCTTGAAATTCATAGACCACAGAGGGTGAGTTTTAATATTTATTTTAATATTATTTATTTATGTATATACATGAACTCTGTGTATGTGTATGAGCCTGCAGAGGCCACAGGCATGTCAGATTCCCTGGTCAGGAACTGCAGGCAATTGTGAGCTACTTGATGTAAGTGCTGGGACTCTAACTCCTATCCTCTACAAAAGTAGTATGAATTCTTAACTGCTAAGCCATTTCCCCCACTCTAGAGTTTTAGAGAAAAGTTTATTATAGTCATAGGTAGGAGCTTGTAAGAGAGGGAGGGGGAGAAAGAGAAAAAGCGTAGATATGCTAGTCTAGAGACTTTTTAAAGGACTTATGGAAAAATCTGGTTTGAGGTATAGAGAGAAGGATGATACAAGAACTGAAACCCTCTTCTGGAATTCGTGATCTCCAACAAGGATATTGTTAGAGATATTGTTCCTGTCCTACCTGACTAATTTGTGTCTCCATCATTACAGTAGAAGTTAAAATGCCCACTTCTCTACATCCCCTTCTCTCCTTGAGAGCAGGTAGGACCTGTGACTTGCTTTTCACCTTTGAAATATGTCAAGGTAACAGAACATTTGTTTAATGATTTTTCTACATTAGTGACACCATCTTGGTAAGTAAGAGCCTTGGTCCTTGCCTGGCTTTGATGAAGTAACCATGTCAGGAAGGCAAAGAAAAAAAAGTAGCCTCAACTGACAGACAAGAAACTGAGTCCCATAGGCTCAAAGATATGAATTTAGCCAGCAACCATGTGAGCATAAAAGCATATAAATTCCAAACCAAATTTCAGATGGGATAGTAGCCCTGGCTGATACCTAGATTACAGTCTCACAAGACTCTGAAACAGTGACTGTAACTCTTTCATGACCAGAGGCCTAGGCCCCAGACAGTTAGGGCAATCACTGCTAGAATATGGGTTTGTACCTTTAAGCCTGATCATACAGTCTGAATCAGGCTATGCCACTCTGCAAAGTCTCTTTGAGACAGAGTTAAAAAGTATTCTGTGCTGGGTGGTGGTGGTGGTGCATGCCCTTAATCCCAGAACTCGGGAGGCAGAAGCAGACAGATCTCTGTGAGTTTGAGGCTAGCCTGGTCTACAGAGCTAGTTTCAGGACAGACCCCAAAGCTACAGAGAAACCCTATCTCAAAAAAACTAAACAAAACCAAACCAAAACAAACAAGAACTATAGCAAAAAAGTATTCTGTGTTGTGACATGTGACTTCACATTTCTCCACATATGGTATGTGGCTCCTCCATGCTCCCTCTCACACATGCTATGCTGAACTAACTCACATGGTATGAAATTTCATACCACTCTCAAAGGTTATACATAGTCAGACCTGCCCCTTATTCTAGCAATTTGTCCAAGACTCCTCAGACAGACTGCTTGAGGCTACTCAGGCCTCCCCAGTCACCCCACATATGGTGGCTAGCTCCCCATTCCTGTCTCATTCACACTCTTAGTAAAGCTCCTTACCAGTCATGGCTTTGAAGCTCTCCCATTCAATTAAACCTCATCGAAGAGAATTGTGTCAGCTTCCTTTACAAAGTGGCTGTTACCTATGTTTAGCAATAATTACTCTCTGTTTCTGGTAACATTGCTATGCAACAATTGATATGAATGGATTAGTGAAGCCCCCTAGGGTGTGTGTGCATGTATATATGCGTGTATGCACAGTGTCCACACATTTTGGGGGGTTGAGAAATATATTCCTAAATGGACTCAACCACACCTTCTTCCTGGGGCATTGGGTACAAGGCAGAAATGTGGGGGTATTAAGACAAAGGTCCCAACTTCCTATAGCTTTACTCAGCCTCCGGTTTCTCTCTCTGCCCATGCTCAGATGCCCTTGATTGGATCTAAGGGATGACATGAATACCTAAGTACCCAGTGCTGCTAAGAAGGATCAGCAACCCTGACCTTGGCACTGGTGATGGGACTGTTTGGCCTCAACCCAGCTGAAGCTCAGGGCTGAAAGGTGATCACCAAGTGTAGCTCTGTCAACGAGTGATCAGCTTCCCCCCCGGCCCTGGATAAGTGGAATAAACAAGTAATTTCACACTCTGTTAGAGCCCGGGATTAATACGGCCAGATTATCAATACATTTTCCATGGCCTATTTAAATCCTCTTTGTTGCCTTTCATACAACACCCTGGTTTTACAGAGACTGATGTCTGCTGAGAATTATTTTGATGAAAGCTGACATTTGGCCAATTTTAGAAGTAAATTATAATTGTCCTTTCACTCAGATAATTTAAGGTATAAAAAAACCTACCACTTCAGCATACCCACAGTCTCTTACAGGACAGACTGATCCCAGAACTTAATTAGTTTCTGAATGAGTCGCAAACAACACCAAGACAATAGAGAGCTCAAGAGGGAAGGAAATCAGCTGGAGTTCACCAGGGACCCAATTGAGCAGAGCTTGTCCCAAGACCATTAAAAATAAGTGCATAATCACTGTTCTGCTTGCCATGGCATTATTTAGCCTTTTAAATATCTCAGCAAATCCAAGGAAGGCAGGGTGCTGGATGTCTCCACCATGCAACCTTTCAATCTCAATTTAAGAAATTTATGAAGCATCTTCCAGGTACCTGAGGCCATGTTGGGTGGTAGCAGAGGCTGGGAACACCTAGGTCACCCAGAGACCAGCCAAGTCAGTAATAGATCTATTCTCAGTTGTAAGAAGCAAGCCCTCTGTAGGACACTGGAGGAGGAAGTGTTGTGAACAAGACGAAGCAGTCTGTCTGGCTGGAGGCTCCATTCTGAGAAATACTTCCTAGACCTAACCTGATCACCAGCGGGTAAATGTGCTTGCCTCTACGCCTGTTGACTTGAGTTTGATCCCCAAGCCCTACATGACGGAAAGAGAGAACAACGTTCCAAATCCCAGAGTTTCCATACCCATGCTAATGCATTTGTAAACACACACACACACACACACACACTACTTATATCATATATTATACATATATATGATATATATATGTATATATATAATATTAATCATAGGGTTTGGCAAAGGCTCGGTCAGTGAAGTGCTTGCTATGCAAGCATTACAACCTCAGTTGATCACCCAGAACTCATATAGAAAAGCCAGACTCAGTGACTTGTAATTCTAGTACCAGTATTAAGGAATTGGACACCAAGAGAATCCTTAGAATTTGCTGGGCCAGCCAGCCCAGTCATATCAGCAAGTTCCAGGTTCATTGAGAGACCTTGTCTCAAAAAAATAAGGTGGAGAGTAACTGTGGAAGGCACTTTTTGACACCTGAACTATACACACACACACACACACGCACTCACACACAGATCCCTGTCCTTGTTTCTCTCTGTGTGTCTCTGTTTATGTCTCTGTCTCCTTTCTCTTCTCTTCCCATCCTCCCCTCTCCACTCTTTCTCCTCCCTCTCCATCTCTCCAAACCAGACATCTATTCAACAAAGCAAACTACCCTAGAGGTTGCTTCTCTTCAGATACCACACTCATACAAAGGTGCACATGGGCACAGGTGTGAACACAGATCTAACATTAGAGGGTGAGTGTTTGAATCCCTGCTCCATAGTTCACTGGCCATGTGACCTTGAGCAATTCACTTGAAGCTGGGCCTCTGATTTGCCATCTTTAGATGAAGGCAATAGTCCTTTGTAGTCTTCAGGATTTAATGAATGAATTCACATAGAGTTCTCAGCAGAGTACCTGGGCCATAGGGAATGTTTTAATATTTAATAGGATTACTGTTGATTTTAATCACACCACTAAGCCCATGTAACATTTATCAAACCCTTACATATTTGCCAAGCATTCAGCAATTAAGTCATCAGATCGTCAGGATAATGCTGCAGTAGTTTTCTGTGTAGGAGGCCCATTTCCCAGGGAAGACAACGTAGCTTAGAGAAGGATAAACCCTGCACACAGCTACCTGGCCACAAGGCAATAAGATAAAACAGACGCAACCCTAGCAACTGTTCAGGGCCGGAGTCAGGGTCTTCAACCACTCTATTTATGACCTTTCTCGGGGTTAGATGTTTAGGATGCTTCAAAGAAGCGGAGACTTAAACCATACACCTCCCAAATCCTCTTGACTTACTTGGTGCCTTTGGATGTCATAGGTCATCTACCACCTCTGCTCTCCATCTCTTCCCTAAACTTCCTGCACTGTTGTCACGGAAGCTCACAATCAACTGTAGCTCCAGGTCAGGGGATCCAACCCCCTCTTCTGGCTTCTTCAGACACTGTGTACTCACAAGGTTCACAGACATACATGCAAGCAAAAATGCTCATACACATAAAGTAAAAATAAATAAATCTTTGGAAATATTTGAGAATCAGAGACTAGAAAATCAGTGACTCAAGGTATTATAAAAACAATGTGTTTGGGATAAGGCTTCACCTCAGCCTTGGCATCCCTATAGCCAAAGAGTCTGGAATGTTTGGGTAGAAAGTTCCATTCCAAGCCCCCTTCCCTGGGGTTTAAGTCTAGACTCCACCTCTGAGAAAGTCTGCCAAACAATGACCTCTCCTCAGAGATACTCAAGACCACTCCCATAGGCTATTTAAACTGCCCCCCGCAGGGAACAAGCATATGATTTCCCAGTCTTCCCCATATCTTCTCTGAGGGCCTGAAAGGCCACCCAGGAGCACTGGCATCCATTAAACCTAGGTTTTTTCTAATTTGGTTTGATTTGGATTATTGTATCAGCAGAGAGATTTATCAGGGTGCAAAAACTTTTCATCTGGAGGTCCCACCAAGGGAGGTTGTTCTTCCCACAGGTCCAGGGCCATGTGTTGGAAAGCACCCTCCCTTGTACTGTTCTCTGTCAGGCTAAGATAGGCTTCATCTAGGTAAGTTCTGAGTTCTAAATCATTGCCTTAGGGGTCCAGGGCCTCATGCGGTTTTTGGCCATCCTGTTGAAGTTGCGGATGTGCCAGGCACCCAACATGACTCGGCAAGGGCCTGCCTTATTCTGGGGATACAAGGGCCTGCCTTGTCCCTGTAGGGTTCCTTCATAAGAAGAATTCCTTTCAAGGGATTCCCACACCCCTTTGTTTTTTTGACCCAAAGTCTACCACAGTGGATGCATTGCACTAAGTTTTGAGTCCTGAGTCCTGGCATAAACTTAAAAAAAAGTAACGTTTACAATTCAAGGCCTGATCTCCAAATCCCCTTGAACTTCTTATTACAAAGTATCTTTTTAAATTGGGGCTATCTGACACCTTACATCCCTTAATGCCTAAAAAAATTATGCCGACATAAAACAAACAAGCCCCCATATGCCTATGGTTTCTGGATGCTATGCTCTCCCTCCCCCTCCCCAACTCCCCTCCTGCTTCTCCAGCTGTTTGCTGTTTGTCTCATGCTGGGATTCTCTCTACAATGGATCCATTTCCCCCTGTCCTTCCACTTTAAAACTGCAGAGGTGTTCCATCCTTATGTTTCTGTTCTCCCTTACAGCATCTGCTGATCTGGTCCTTAATGGGGCCACCTGTGTGCTTGCCTGGCTTCCGCAGCCTAAACCAGGATTTTAAGTTGGTCAACTGATACAGGTTCCTACGAAAGTTTTGTTTATCTCTCTGTTAAAATAATGTGGCCACAGCATGCTTGTTTATGTCTCTGTGTGTGTGTGTGTTTCCACAGTATGCTTGTTTAATGTCTCTGTGTGTATGTGTACTTGTTTTAGAATCTGTAAAAACTTGTAACTCTAGATTACAACAACTCTCAAAAAATACAAACACGTGGACAGCTGCCATTTTGACCTCAGCACCATCTTTGGTAAGAGTACCCACATGTGCTGGACCTATCAAGGAGATGTCCTGCCTCCAATATTATTTGACTTACTAAAATATTCCTTCTACTCTTCTTGCCTCTACTAGCATTGGTAAGCTGTAACTGACTGGGTAAATTATATGTCTTAATTTAACTTATGTCTAATTTAGATATACCTGACAGATAATGGTACCCTAACTCCCAAATGCCTTTAGAGATCTGAGAATACGGCATTTAACAAAAGCACTTCTTCTGACAGAGTGCCATGCCAGCTCCTGCAGCATCCTATAGCTCCTCCAAGAAGATGAATGGTTGCAGAAGACCTGCCTAGAAGCTTGCCTTTGAGTATGGCATAGCCACCCACACAACAAAAAGCTACCTTCCACCTCATCAGCTTCCTAGACACTACACAGAAGGACCAGTTGTCTCATCCTGCCAAGGCAGGTAGACTAAATCCTACCCCCACACACAGGAAAATCTTTGGGCCTCCTGGGCTCGGCAGCTAAAGGCAAGTACTGCTTCTAAGACTGGTATTTGCCAAAGACAATGGAGAGACTTGGGATTGCATGTCTCATTTCTGCTCATTTATCCCTCTTAGATTTGTCTAATGGCATTTGATGACCTAGGATACTAGCAAAAAAATGCAGACAGGTGTACCTCTTTCACAGGCTCCATAGTCCAAAATTAACAGATTTCAGATGTATCTTTAGAGGTCTAATTGTCTTCTAAATTGTTCACACCTTTTAACCTAAAGTCATAGCATTTTGCTATTTACACCAAGATGTAAGTCTATTCCAGTTGTCTTGTAGATACCTGAAGGTTCTTAAAAAGAAGTTCTGCTGCTTTATCAAGAAATCTGGTCTGGTAGAAACTAATAGTCTCCAGAGCCTATTTTTAACCCCATCCATTTTCAGGCATATTTTACAGGTCACTCCTGCTGTCTGGGCCAAAACCAACTTACAGAGGGCCTTCTAGAAAATGCCAACACCTGTACTAGCTCCTGAAACTTCAGCATTGGTACCACCTCTCCTGGCTCAAGTGGACACCTACCCAACAACTGAAATCTAGTTTTAAAGGGCAGGCATATCTGCTCTCACACCTCACTTATTCACCTGTGCCTCTCCTGTACAACCAGGACACTTCTCTGTCCCATTCTTCTGGCAGTTAATGACTCTTCCCATGGCTATCCCATTCACAGGGCAAGCAATAAAAATCTATTTCTTCTCCTAGCCACCTGCCTTCTCATCTCCCTCAAGAAACAGATGACTGAGGTCTCCAAGATGGCAGTTAACCAGTCACACCTCCTGATGAGCATAAGCCCACCAACTCCCAATTCTCTCCTTCCCCATATTACCCCATGCCTGCAGGAAATAGCCAGACTTGAGTGGGCATCCCATACCCAAAGAGTCTGGCATGTTTGGTTGGAATCATCACCCCAACCCCTGACATCCATATATCCAAAGAGTCTGGAATGTTTGGTTAAGGCTTCACCTCAGCCCCTGGCATCCCTATACCCAAAGAATCTGGAATGTTTGGGTGGAAAGTTCCACCACAAGCCTCCTCCCCTGGGTGTCTCAGTCCAGACTCTACCTCTGAGAAAGCCCACCAAACAGTGATTAAGAAAACAGCTTTTGACACAAATCAACATCACTTCCTGACAAAATTCCTGAGGAAACTACTTACAAAAGTGATGGAGGAGTGTCTATGTGTTACTTTTATTAATAAAAAACTGCCTTGGCCCTTTAAGAGAACAGAAAATTAGGTAGGCGGAGTAGACAGAACAGAATGCTGGGTAGTAGGCAGTAGGGGAGACGCTTTAGACAGTCGCCATAGGCAGTAGCCATGCTTCTCCTCTCTGAGATGGACGCAGGTTAAGACCTCTCCTGGTAAGCCACCCCTCGTGGTGCTATATAAATTACTAAATATGGGTTAAAGCAAGATATGAGAATCAACCAATAAGAAGCTACAGATAACGGGCCAGGGGCCAGGCAGTATTTAAAAGAATACAGTTTCCGTGTAATAATTTTGGGTAAAGCTATCCGGGTGGCGGGACACAGCACGCGCTCCTTCTACACAAAAGAATAAACTATTATAGTAAAAACTATAGATGCCAGACTCATAGTCAATATTATACTCAATAAGGAAAATCTTAAAAATTCTCTGTAAAATCTGCAGGCAGAGGATGTTTGTTCTCATTTATTTTTATAGTGCTTGATAAAACACTATAGCCAGGTGATAAGACAAGGAAAAGAAAGAAAGAAAAGAAGTCCAATTATTTTTATTTTCACATGATATGATCCTATAGTTAAAATCCCCAAAGAATTAGAGAGTATGTGAGATTTGATCTGATAAATATTTTCAGCAAAGTAGCAAGATACAAACTCAATGTATGAAAACTAATAGCTTTTTTTATTTACCAATAATGAACCTGCTGAGAAAGAAATCAAGAACTAAGTCACATTCCTAAAGGCTCCCAAAAGAATCAAATGCTGAGAACAAACTTACCCAAGGTCATGAAGTAACTACATGGTGGAAATATAAAACACTAATGGAAGAAATTGCAGGCTTCTCCAGTTGTCAGGAAGACTTCCCATGCTTACAGACTGCAGCATAAGTATTGCCAAAATGACCATATTGCCAAGGTGATATACAGAGTCAAGCTAATCCGCATCAAAACACCAAGGGCATTCCGGCATTCCTCCCAACGCAAAAAGAAAGAAAGAGAGAGAGAGAGAGAGAGAGAGAGAGAGAGAGAGAGAGAGAGAGAGAGAGAGAGAGAGAGAGAGAGAGAGAGAAAAGAAAGCAAGAAAGCAAGAAAGCAAGAAAGCAAGCAAGCAAGCAAGCAAGCAAGCAAGCAAGCAAGCAAGAAAGAAAGAAAGAAAGAAAGAAAGAAAGCAGGAAAGATCCCAAGTAGTCAAAACAGTCTGAGCAAAAAGAGTGAAGCTAGAGCTACCACAATATTGAATTCCAACTATATTTATTGGTAGTTTAAAAACAGACACACAGGGAAACGGTAGGTAGAAGTGAACCTAGGAACAAACCCAAGAAACTACAAAGACAGAAATACCAAATGCATATGTTGGGGAAAGCAGAGCCTCTTTGGACAAACGGTGCTGATGCTGAGAAGAGTAGATGCCAACAGTGAGAAGACTGCGATGAAACCCTTATTCTTACATAGAAATCAACTCAAAAATGAACCAAAGGTATGCTAAGGCTGAAATTTAGAGATGACTGCAGGAAATTACTTCAGGATTCAGAAGGGGGCAATAACTTCCTGAATAGAAATCCAGGAGTTTAACAAGCAGCCGAAAGAGCTGACAGATGGAGTCACATCCAACTAAAATACTTTGTGTAGGGAAGGAAACAACATTGAAGACAAAGCCTACAGAATGGGGAAACACAATATCTTGCAAGGTGTTCATGTTCAAAATGTGTAAAGAACTTATAAAAATGTCAAAATAAAGAATCTGGAACTGAGGGTCAGGGTTAAGAACACTGACTGCTTTCTTGGAGGACCCAGGTTCAATTCCCAGGAGGTACATGGCAGCTCACAACTATCTATAACTCCAATTCCAAGACTTGTAGCATTCTCTTCTGGACTCTGTCAGCACCAGGCCTGCATGTGGTGCACAGAAACAAGCAATGCAATTAACAAATAGAAAATAAATTAAAGAAATACTTCTCAGGATAAGAAGAACAAATAGGCAATACATACATGAAAAATTGTTCAACACACTAAGCCATTATGGAAAGGCAAATCAGAAATACATGGGTATTCTGGTTCACCACAGTCAAAATGGCTATCATGGAGGGGAAAGTGGGAGATGAAGGCTTATATACTGTTGGTCTGAATGTAAATTAGTACAACCACTATAGAAATCAATATGAAGGTTTTGAAAGAAAGAGAGAGAGAGAGAGAGAGAGAGAGAGAGAGAGAGAGAAGGGAGGGAGGGAGAGAGAGAGGGGGAGGGAGAGGGGAGAGAGGGGGGAAGGAAAGAAGGAAAGAAGGAAAGATAAAATTAGAAGTGCAAGATGTCTTAGCTATTATCACCCTTGGTACAAACCCAAAGTCACCATACCACAAAGATACCTGCATATTCATTTTACTGTGACAACTACTTCCATAGCCAAGCAGTGAGATCTAAATGTTTATCAAGAGATAAAAGGAAATGTGGTTTATAAACACAAATGAGTATTATTCAGGCACAAAGAACTAGACATCATCATATTAAGTCAAATAAGCCAGACTGAGAAAGAATCTGAAAAAAACTATGGTGTTTTTTTTTTCTCATAGGTGGAATCTAGGGGCAAGGACAAAGCAGAGCAGAGACAACTGAGAAAAAGGAAGGGGTCAGGGGGAGGCTGAGGGAATAAGAGACAATTATAAAGGGAATAAATTAAAGCATTTTATGAGTATGTATGAAAACATAATGAAACTCAGTATTTTGTATAAGTGAAATATAATAATAAGTTATTTGATAGGGGAAAAAGTCTTGCTTTTCTAGCTACTACTATTAGCTATATAAATTATAAATTATAAATATATTACGTTGATAATAAATGATAAAAAGGAAAACTAAGTAAGTATCGTCTCATTTTGTCATTGACACACTCTTTTGAGATAGGCACTGTCAAACGTATTTTACAGATGTTTATAATAGGGCACAAATGGTTGGTTCACTTCCAGTCCATCACCAGAGTTGGCACATAGTTGGCCGGAGCCAAGAATTAAGCTCCTGGCTAGTGAATCCTGAAACCCATAGTTTTTTTTAATTATTTTATATAAAATGACTAAACATTTTTGTAACAATTTCTTTCTAGGTCATAAAAGACAACCGTTAGTGTTGTGAGATATTAATAAATATTTAGGGTGTGATATGTGCATTACTGACATTGTGATTTTAGCAGTCCTTAAAAATGCATTTTCCTGAGGCTGCAGAAATAAATCAGAGGTTAAGAGATCCATATGCTGCTCTTGTAGAGGACCTGTGTTTGATTCCTAGCAAGCATGTGGCACTCAGCAAATGTCTGTAACTCCAATTCCAGAGGATCCAATGCCCTCTTCCAACCTCTGCGGGCACTGAATGCACACAACACACAAACATACAGGCAGGTAAAACACTCATATAAATAAAAATAAACTTAAATTTCTAAATTCACTTTTTTCTATACATTTAGTCTCAAAGCAGCTCAAGTCATCACCCAAGCCCACTTGCAGTGTAACTCCAACAAATCGCGGACTCTGAGAACCTAGGGTTCCTGCTGCAATTTCCCAAATACTAAACTTGATAAATCACAGGTGGAGAAGCTGCAATATGCAAGAAACAGGGAAGTCCAAGCCACGTGAGTCACACAGGGATATGATTTCAATTACACAAATTGACAATTATGAAAATTGGTATGGGCGTTGAAAACTGACAATATGCACATAGAATTTTTTCTGGGATATCTTATACCCACATGATTCAAGTACGAGAAAATCATTTTTTTCAGCCATTTCCTGAACTTTCTTGTGGGAACCAATAGAGAGACCAAAGAGAAAGGTAGAGTTCTCTTCCTGAGAAACAGCATTCTTGGGGAAATATGCAAAAGGAATCTGATGTATTGATGCTCTCAGGAAACTCTGGGCATATAAGTTGGGCTGTAGCAGTGAGTCACATAGATGAGGTTTTTCTAGAAAGCAATTATGTCCATTAAATCACATTCATATTAATCTCGTAGCACTTAGATGTCAGCCGTTCTTAGGAGAACTAACTGCGTGCATAAATGTAACCAGATAATTATAAAGGCTGACAGAAACTTTTAGAAGGAAAATTTCAACTAAACACCAAGGGAAATAATAAGAATGTATGTCTCCTCCCTGACACAGTCCCTCCTTTTCATATTATGTCAAAGGCAACTCTAGTTCCGGAATGAGACGGAAAAAGCAAATCCCAATGATGTTTCATTATTATGGCTCTAAAACCATTTCCTCCTGTTTCTCGGGCAACTAAATTTACCCAGTAGGAAGATCAAACCTTAGCTTTCTTTTGTTCCGTTATGCTCCCTTTTTAATATAATCATATGCTGAGTCTTTCTGCAAATGCCATGTTAACAGGAAGCTGGGGGCTCAAAAGACGAATTTGAGGTTTTTAGTCTCAGACATGAGATAGGCTCAAAAGAAAAAAAAAGAGCAAGATTATTTTTGTATTCGACAAGAGATGTTACAGACAGCAGATGAAGCCAGAAGCCAATTTCCTTGAGAGATTGCAATGTAGGGGTCGTGTTCAGCTTCTACTCTTTCTCATTTAGAGCCTGCTTCGTCTGGCTTTAATTATATCCTAGCATTAACAAGCTTTTGCTTTGGAAGCAGAGCACAACATGGAGTGTTTAGGGAAAGAGAAGAGACTGGGTAGACTTTTTTTTTTATTTAACACAGAAAGAAATGCCTTTTCAGTATATGGAGCACAGTTTCTGGAGTTGGTGCTGTCCAACAAAAATGCATGTAATCATCTATGCCTGTGCGGATCAATGCAGCAGCCACCAGCTACAGGTGGCGCTCGGGCAGCAGGCACAGCTGAGGAAATAGATTTGTAATTTTTGTCATCTTAGGATTAAATTACCACCTGTGCTAATGACTACTGTATATGATATGTAGTGTGCTTAGCATTTGGGGCTACTATTGGTGACTTTTTTTTCCCGTGTAAACAAGAATCATGAGAGACATTGTTATTCCATTATTTGGTACACATCAGATTCAGAAGTTCTACAGGACACAGGCAAAGGTTGATTCCTGCCTTCCCTTGGTTGCCAAAAGTCCTGTGTGGAGATAGATGTGCGGGAAAACTTCACCTGATTGACTCACAGTGATTGGAACATAGATGGGGCAGCTCATGCAGAAAAAAAAAAAAACTAGGTACAATATTGAAATAAATTTCCTTGGGCCTTAATCTCCAATGGACAGTAATATTTCTGTCTAAAGTTTCAAAATGGGTCTAGGGAAATGGATCAGTGGGTAAAATGCTTGCTATGCAATCACAAGGACCTGAGTCTGTAACACCACGTGAAAGCCAGGCAACATCCCAAAAACTCTTGCACTGTGAAATGGACAAAGATGGATCTTGGGAGTTTGCTGGAATGGTCTTTAGGTTCAGTGAGAGACCCTGCCTTAAAAGGTAAGACAGAGAAGTGATTGAGGAAGAATTCACTATATAAATTTTTGACCTCTAAACTGAACTACATGAGTGAGTACACCAGCTCATACACACATACATGCACATGTGTATACAAACCACACATTCACACACAGAAAGAGAGAGGGGAGACAGTGATGAAGCTTGGACTATCTGAGAGGCCCCCTGGCAATAGGACCAGAATCTATCCCTGGTGCATGAGCTAGCTTGTTGGAACCCATTCCCCATGGTGGGCTGCCGTGCTCAGTCTTAATGCAGGGTGGAAGGTCTTGGTCCTACCCCAACTTAATGTACCAGACTTTGTTGACACCCCATTGGAGCCCTTTCCCGGTAGGAAGAGTAGATGGGGAGGGAGGTTGGGAGGGAGGTTGGGAGGGAAGTTGGGAGGGACAGGAGGAGGGGTGGGAGGGAGAACTGTGGAATGTAAAATAAAATTTAAAAAAAATAATAAATATTCTAAAATTTAAAAAAAGAGAGTTCAAAATGGCAGAACATCAGTTTTCATGTCAAATGGACTGCCTAGAGCATTTATGGATTAAAACAGAGACTTCGGCTGGCCATGGTGGCTCACACCTTTAATCCCAGCACTCAAGAGGTAGATGCAGGTGGATCTCTGTGAGTGTGAGGCCAGCCTGGTCCACAGAGGGAGTTCTAGGACATCCAGGAAATACCAAGAAACCCTGTCTTAGCAAAACGAAACAAAAACTGATGATGATGATGACGACGACAACAACAACAACAAACCCAGAGAGTTCTGGAGTGGAAGAGGAAGTGGGGTTAAAGGAAGGACGTGTTAGAGGCCGGCATCATGGTCATCTCAGAGATCCATCAAGTTCAGAGTCTCACGAACACATGGGCAACATTTATGGAAGAGGCAAGTCACAGAAGATGGAGAGAGAGGGGGGGTACCTGGATATTCATGAGCACACATGGACACATGACTTCCCAATACAAGAATATCTACTTGGTGAGATGCATCCCCGTGACAGGAGGAAATCAGCAGCGATGAGCATAAAAGTCACAGATTCCCTACTACCATGGGGAAATTTCAGGAGCCTGTGACAGAGGGACAGGTGTTGACTGAATTGATTAAGCCCGTGTGCCTGCCCACAATTTAGTGTGCAGCATCAAAGGGAGGAGTTTAGCCAGTGTCATGAGCTGGGTAGCTGAGAGCTCTGTGCCCCTCTAATCCTCATCAACTATGAAGAGAATTCAAGAATGTACACGAAGCCCCATGGTCTCTGCTGCGAGCCCAAGAAACAAGTGACAAGTGGCAGGGGACAATGGCAGTGGGCAACAGTGACACCAAAGCTGTACTGTTCCTGGAGGCTTGCTTGTCCATCCTTTCAGGACTATCACACTTCATCCTGAGAGCTACAGCAGTAAAGTGATGAGAGTTCTACTGTGTAAATAATAACGAGAGCACTCAGAAAATCTATGAAAACAATGTTCAATCTTGGGTCAAAAAATAGAGGAGTCACATTTTAAAACTCAACATCTTCCTTTCCTTAGACTGCACATCTAAGTTTGATGCTTGTTCTATTTGAGACTGTCAATGCTGGAAGTCTGAGAATGTTAGAGCTCCTTCATTCATTCATAAAATATTTATGGAACACTTCAAGAATGTGCTGAGAACCATGCTGAGTGCTGGGAGACACGAAGATGAAAAGATGGGGCTGCCACCTTCATGGTACTAACAGGCCAGTGGGGAAAATGACAGGAGAACAAATATCTACAATAAATACATTTTGCTTGCTCTACTGTCTGCCACGTTCTCGTTAAGACAGACACCGAGAGACTTAGAAAGCAGCTCTAACACTGCAAAGGAAAATACATGCATGTGGAATTCCCCATGTTTTCCACAGAGCACCTATAAAACTGATGCTGGAAGAGGTACCAGAGAGTATTCTCAAAAGGAAATTGCAGAGTTTATAGCTTCAACTAGGTTTGTTCAAAGCAGGATATTTCTGTAATCAATATGCGAGCCTCTAAAAACAGCAGTAAGGTATATAAAATTCTGCAAGTTATTTAATCATAGAAAAACTCCACCAGATACATTATAATATAAATAATTAAGACACGGACAAAATAGTATTAAAAAATAGTAGAGGTTGATGTGTCATGGGCAGAGGCATATCGTATTTGAGAATATTTCTCATATTTTTGAATGTTTCTTTTTTAAATAAAATATTCTTGCTAATTTATTGAGAATTTCATCCATGAATACTATGTAGTCTGACCATATTCAGCTCCCACTCTTTCCCCTAACTCCTCCCAGATCCACCCTCTACCCCACCCCACCCCCATGGTGGTCATTTGAATTAGAATAGCCCCCACAGGCTCATATATCTAAATACTTGGTTCCCAGTTGGTGAAACTATTTGGGAAGGATTAGGAGGTGTGGCCTCACCAGAGGAAGTGTGTCACTAGGGGTGTGCATTGAGGTTTCAAAAGTTCATGTCATTCCCAATTAATTCTCTCTCTCTCTCTCTCTCTCTCTCTCTCTCTCTCTCTCTCTCTCTCTCTCTTCCTCTCTCCCCCTCTCTCTCTTTCTCTCTCTCTGCCCTGTGTCTGTGGATCAGGAGACAAGCTAAGCTCTCACCTACTACTCCAGTGCTAAGCCTGACTGTTGCCATGATCCTCACATGATGGTCATGGACTCTAACCCTCTGGAATCATGAGTCTCAATGAACACTTTTCTAAGTTGCCTTGGTCATGGTGTCTCTTCACAGCAATGGAAAAGTAACTAAGGTACCTCAAAACTCTCTATCCCCTTATTATATATATATAATTTTGAGTTACCCTTAACCTCAGGGGTCCATTGGAGCATCATAGACCTACCAAAGGTCACATCCTTAAAGAAAACTGAGTCTCCCTCTCCCAGTAACCATCAACTGTCAATAGCTCCTTAACTAGGGGTGGGGATCATTAGTGCCTCTTCATGCTGGAATGTTCATTGGGTTGATCTCATGTAGATGATTGAAGCCACTGTGAGTTCATGAGTGCAGGGGTCCTGTCGTGTTCAGAAGATACTGCTTCATTCTAGTCCTCTTCAACCTCTAGCTCTTTTTGATGTTTTGTGTTTTTAGACATGGCCATTTACCTAGCCCTGGTTTTCCTGGAATTCACTATGTAGAATGGGCTGACCTCAAACTCATGGAGATCTGCCTACCTCTGCCACATAAGTTCTGGGATAAAAGATCATGGGTGGGACACCCATATGTCTCAATGCCTGGCAACCTCTGGCTCTTATAATCTTTCTGCCCCTCTTCTGAGATGATTCCTAAGTCATGCAGGGACAGGGTGTGATATAGATGTCTCGTGTGGCTGAACACTTCACAGATACTTATTCTCTATACACTGAAGTGAGTCTCTATATTAACCACCATCCACTACACAAAGAAACTTCAAGCATTTCTTACCCCTGTCATGTATGTTCATAGGATTGTGTTAAGATTTTTATGCATAGGAAAAGTTCTTATTTATTCATACCTTCATGCCCCAGTATTAATCTTTTGACAATGTCTTCTTATTCTTGATGGACATTGATTAATCTATGTCTGTATGGTCCTTGTTTATAGTTTCCTCAAACAAGTTATCACATACCTGATCTATTGGCCTCCATGTCTATAAAAGTCCTGGTGGTTAAAGATCAAAGACTATCCGATGATTTAAAGTATAACAGACTAGAATTGAAGTTTCCAAATCTGTACAGTGAAAGACCTTCTGGTGGCAGAGAACTTTGAAAACCAGTAGTTTCAGTTATTACTAAAGAAGATATTTCTAAGTCAGAAAGAAAAGACTGGTATAGAGAAGAAAGTAATAACTATCCAGCAGCCTTTCTTATTCTGGGAGCAACAGCAGGTACTCTCAACTGAGTCATCACCACCTTGTTGGAAAACAGAAGAGGGATTTCTTAAGCTAATTCCAAGAGCTTAGCCTGATTTTGGAAAAGCTAAGATGACAGAAAACAACAATACATATGATATTCACCCCACAAATGCCCCCAAACAATATGCTGTATCTAAGGTAATAATTGCTTACATCATTGACCATTGCATAGTGAAGCAGGATGGAGTTGAAGAACGTTATAGGACCATAGACCTTAGTTTGTGTTGGGATTTCCCAGTGGTGCTACAACTTTCCTTAGTTTGAGTTTTCTCACTCTAAAAACAACATCAATAATACTTGATTCTCAGGCTACTGTGGGGATTGGAGGAGATAATAGAGCAATTACAAAGCCAAGCATAATAATCAACACAGTAGACTGTCTAAAAATATTATTTCTATTTTCATCGCTCCTGTACTGTGCTACATATCACAGCAAATTTCAAATTATGTCTGTAATTTTCGAATCATGTAAGAGCTCTGATTTAAAGATAAATCATTGTGATAAACTGAGATTCTAAATTTAAAATCCATTAGTGTTAAAAGTTATTAACATATTTTTATTTGAACTAAACATTTGGAACAAACAGTTTCAATTATAAGTTAAAGTGTTTCATTGGATACATATGACTTCTTTATAAGAATTTTGCTTTGAAAATTATAAAATAGCTTCATTCTTACTTAAGGGTCAGAATGTAATACAATTAAAAAGCCTGGTATGATTTCTCTAATTATTATTGTTTAACACTCAGTTCAGTACGTACTTCTGTATGAAATTCTCAAAAATATAGCAAATAAACAAATGAAGCCTATTGTAAAACTACCCTCTAATAGGACAAAGGAAACAATGGTTAAAGTTCAAAGGACAGGTGGGTGGGGAGACTGTCTGTGTAGATCCCTTTTAACAAGTATCTCATCTATTCACTCAGCACAGACACAGCGAGGCACAGCCACGGTCTCTTTCTGCTAAGCAGTGTGCTTCAGGGGGAAGGATGAAAAAGGCAGTGTGTGACTCTGCCCTTTTCCATGCCAGTTAGACTAAGGAAGCAGCCCAGGCCGTGAAACAACACCAATCTCTGAAGAATGAGCAGGCTTTGTCAAAGACTTTACCTGCACAGGCAAGATGGTTCAGTGGGTAACAATGCTTGCTGCCGAGCCTTGCAACCCAAGTGTGATCTCTGGAACACACACAGTGGAGCAAAGGAACCAACTCCTGGAAGTTATCCTCTGACCTCAATACATTCTCTCTCTCTCTCTCTCTCTCTCTCTCTCTCTCTCTCTCTCCCTCTCCCCCTCACCCACACACACACACACACACACACACACACACACACACACACACACACACACACACACACACACAAAGTAAATAAGATGTAACAAAACATTTTTAAAGGTGTATTAGTCTGTGGCGATTTGGGCTTTTTGCACTACAACATGGTTTAGTTTTCCCTGATTTTGATAACATCGCTCTCTTTTGAATCAAACAAAATGTGCCTGGGCTGGGGATGTGTAAGAGAAAAAGTCTAACTACAATCCAAAAAAAAAAAAAGCATCCTTGCAAGAATGAATATGAATATGCTGGCTTCTGTTGCTTAACCTCGTCAGGTGAAGGTCTTCTGGGATCCATTATCTGTAGTGACAACCAAGTATTCATGAGTGGTCGTTCCTAAAATGGCTTTGAAGTAGAAGGGTGCCTCAAAATCCAATTCTTATTTTTCATTAATCCACACCTTAAATCCCTCTGATCTCTCTTACAGTTCTCTGCTTCCAGTAGCTAAGCACCTGTCATTTAGCATCAAAGACATATCTGTCCTTGGATGTTACCTCAAGTGCCGTTCACAGAAAATCAACTATTCCTTTTAATGCAACTGATATTTTGTAATATTCCTCATACACAAAATAAATCAAGATTATGGGTGAAAAATAGAAACTATTAACAAAGCACAGAGGAAGCAGATTCATTTATTATTTTACTATTTAAATAAAAACAGTCATTACTTTGGTATATTATACTATACTTTTCTATGCTTGTGTATTTTAAAAGGAGTTGAGGTCTTTATGTAGTTTTCCGTCTGCTTTTTATCCTAATTATGTATTAAAGAGCACGTTTTTAAACATGAATATGAATAACTAATATTCTTTAATACTAACAAAATTTATTCAGCTAACCTATTTTCCTTGAACAATTTTTTGCTTTCAATGTGTTTCTAACTTAAATATACTGTAATGGCATGCATATTATTTATATTTATCAGTGCCCCAAAGATATATTGGGAATTAGCTTCGAAATACCAATTTAAATTGCTTAAAGCAATATAAATACCAATTTAAATTGCTTTGTGGTTATCAGTGGCAATCAGGGACCATCTGGCCCAGAGACTCCAAGGGACTAGTGCTTAAGATCTAACAGGACCAAAGAGATTTGGGGGGGGGGGAATGATGTCTCAATGGGTGAGCAGCTCATGCCCTCTGAGCCTCATGTCCTAAATCTTTCTTTCTAATCATTGTTTCTCCACCAGTGAAAGGTCAAAATGAAGACAAAGGGACCAGAAACCAAGTCAGCTGTCTCAATTCATCTCTCATCTCAATAGACCAAAAAGATCTTACCAACTCCTCCGGTCCAGGGCAATTCAGTGGAAGAGGAGATCTGAGAAGCACCTGGGTCAACGGCAGACCTTGTAAACGTGCTCGCCTACAGCATCTTTCCCTAGCATCCTACCTAGAACACAGGTAGCGATATATCTACATGAGGACTCTGTCTCCCTCAAAGCTCTGAATCCTCATTTTTCATTTCCTTGGACATCTCTTCATCTCTTTCCTCTACCCTGATCTCCAGCTTATCAGACAGGACAGTGAAGCGTGAGAGGGATAAGGCAAAGGAGGAAGGTTCTTGAGTTACGGAATTCAGATATGAAATTTACTCAAATACTTCCCTAAATATCATTGTCATCACCTCAAAACCCCCAATGAGATTGTTGAGAAGTCAGAAAAAATCTAGATGTTCTTGATCAGCTGTACTTGAACAACTTATAGAGTTACATGTCCCCGAGGCTCAAACAACAGGACCATAATTGCAATCTCTGCTCTGCTCACCCTCGGTTCCTTCATGAAGTCCCCTTTCTTTGGCTTTCTAAATGTCACTGTGAACTTGTTAGTGTCAATTCCACAGCATAGCTCAAGCCAACACAGACCCTGACTCAATCAGTGAGGGCTCAATCAGTATTTACTGAATGTGAAAATGAATGAATCAGTCTATTAAAGTGATAATGTTACTATAAGGCATTTATTTCCTTTATTTCATTGATGTTAGTATGATCATGTGCATCAGCCAAGCTTCTATAATGAAGCACAACATGTAAGAAATACATATGTGTTTAGAGCTGGACATATATAGGAAAATATTTAATATGTGGAGTAGATTCACAATATTGAGGAGGCTGGGAAATCCCAGATACCTAAAAGTGTCAGTGGGGCATTCCCAGTCTATGCCTGAAGACTTAGACAAGTGTAAACCATGATTGGAATCCGAAGGCTCTAGAGCTGGAAGTGTGGCAACAGAGCAGAAGATGGATGTCACTATCAATCAGAGGGAGCAAACTCACCCTTCCTCAGCACTGTGTGATCACCTATGTAAAACAGCCTTCCCAACACAAGGTGGGACAGTTGTCCCTTCCTAGCTATTAACAGAGTTTCATTTGCTTTACTTGTGCTGACTCCCTCCTCCCAGTCTTGCATCCTGCGCTTGGGTTTGTAGCAGGAGGCAGAGTGACTGTGTAGGATCAAGAGGTGAGGCATTCAAGAATAATCGTGCAGCCAGGCAGTGGAGGTGCATGACTTTCATCCCAGCACTCGGGAGGCAGAGGCAGGCGTATCACTGTGAGTTCAAGGGTAGCCTGGTCTACAAGAGCTATTTCCAGGACAAGCCCCAAAGCTAAAGAGAGACCTTTTCTTGAAAAGCCAAAAACAACAACAACAATAATAATAATCATGCATATAGACAAAACAAATTTACATTCATTTTATGTGTGTTCTTAGTATCATAGCTTTATGTATAAACAATATTAAGTACTTGGTAAAAGCTCAAGAGAAAACATATTAGAGTGTTAATAAAATTTGTCTGAGACTCATGACTGTAGGTGATTTTAAGTTTTGTTGTTATGCATTTTGATGTATTCTAAATTATAGGCAATAGGCATATATGTGGTTTATGTTTCATTATGAAAATCAATAATCATGTTTTAAAACATGAGAAACATGGGTTCTTTTATATTATTTGATGATCACGTTTAAAATGAGCATCTGTTCATTATTTAATATAACAATGATTTTAAAGATGCACTTAAAAATTTAGTGGTCAAGTTTTCTTGAAAAACACAAAAGCATAACTGAGGATTATACTTAATGCAAAGCATCATAATTTATTCTTCAAATCTGATTGGCCATGGAGTCTAAAATATTCATCATGAAGGCAGAGAAAATCCCTTCAAAGGAGCAAGCCTTTCAAGCCAACAGCTCCTGGCACAAGTTTTCTTATTATTTGACAATACAACTGGCCTGCCTATCATAGAATAAAGTCTAAATGGACATTGACTTAAATCTGGACAGCCCATGAAAATGATTTTCCCCAACCCAAAGCTGTGTTCCAATGTGTGTGCTTAGAAAAAAAAAATAAAAAAATAAAACCTGAATTCTGACTACATTGTACTTGGCCACACTCGTCAATACAATGTCCCAGAGTGGCCATTATGCTGTCTACTCTCAGACAGGACTTGCCTGGAACATGTGGAGAAATGCAAAGTTCTGAGCATCAGCCAGGCGAAGCTGTCAATAGAAGCTATAGTTTCCCTGATATGTCTGTCAAGATAGCGGGGAACGGAAGAGGTTGAAAGTAGGGTGTCTGCTGCAGCACTGGAGCCCAGCTTCAGCTTCTGGTACTGACAATGAGTAACCAGGCTCTGGACGTAGTCCAGAAGAGAGGGCCAATTCTCCAATTGTCGAGGAAAGCCAGAGAGCTTTCTAACAGCAAGAACTCCCCCTGTGGCTTCTAGTATTTCTGTCAAAAAGGCCTTGCAGACATCTCATGCAGCTCCTGGAATGGTTAAAATTCCTCAGACTGGCCAGATTCAGAGTTTATCTTTCCTGTCACCTCCGCTCTTTTCACGATAACCAGCCCCCCAAGTTGTCCTCATATATACACAAAGATTTGCTGTGTTCTGGAAGACTCCATTGAGATCATAAGCGCCTTTAACTGTTGCTCACTCATTCCTGCCCAATGAAATAAACACTAAACCCACTACAGGTCAGAGATCTCAGTAAGGAGCACGTATGATCATATCCATATGATCTTCACACCATGTAGGTATCAAAACTCCTTCACATCGCCATTCGACCAAGTCAGAGATGTTTACTGAGAAATGAGCAGAAGAGATACTTTCTGTCTGTGCCCCCATGGAGGCAGCGATTAGTCTGATGCCTGATAGGGAGGAAATGGTCACAGAACATTTTGTAATCAAGGTAACTATAATTTGACTTTGTAGTTTATTGTACCATTTTCTTCAAGTCAAGGTTAGTGAACATCAGCAAGAAGCCTACCTTGACATGCAAAGCCAAGTTAAATTTCCCCTCTTTTTTATCCTTCTTTACACATCAACTCTGCCCTTCCTATAGCACACACCATTCTGTGTTTTATTCGTGTTCCCAAGCTTGACTCCTCCGCTCTCAGGAATGATGGCCAAGAGAGTGGCTCTGCATCCTCCCACAGGCCCATTGTCCCTTTTAGTGCTTATCATTCTGCAAATCCTCAAGAAATATTTGTTTACTGGATAAATAACAAAGAAAACCTGCAATATGGTTCTGAATTACACAGCAAGACACACACCAACAAACCCAAGATTGAGTAAGGCCTTCTTGGTACCAACCTACCAACTGTTAGTGATATTTTTTTCTTATTGCATTAATAGTAATAATTCTCCCATATGCTTTAGAGGGAAACTTTAACATGAACTAGGAATTATGCCAAACTCTGATTAACTATCTGGATTCTCGTGGAAAACCTGTGATGTATGTATGTATGTATGTATGTATGTATGTATGTATATGTTATACAATCCTAATGATAGATAAAAAACTCGAGCTCAACAGGTTATGAAACTTAGGCCATGACAGATGTTAATTTGACATCTGGGCTTATTCCTAGCTACTGGCTCCACCTCACTGCACATAGCCTTTTCATTTTACTCCTTCCTCTTTCGTTCTTATGTTGTCCATAGAAAGTAGACAGAGGTGGCACAGATACAAGCTCCAGGGGCTTCAATGTGGATCCCTACAATAGCTCCGAGTCTAATTTACAGAAAGGATTCTTCAACTTTTTTTTCACACCCTTTTTTTTGCCTGAGAAATTTCTACATAACCCTGCATATAAGTGTGCAGGAGATTGGTATATAAATAAAATATTTACTGATAACCCATCATAAAGAAAACCATTTCAAAACAATACTTTGATATGCATATAATTTTACCATTTATGAAACATGAAAGCAAATTTTCATGCTAATGAGATAAGTGTTCATATTAGTCGAACACAACACAATCTACAGACATACTAATTTGGTACTTCTAGGCTGAGGAATGATAATAGAAAAATATCGTGGTATTTCCCGTAATTAAACTATTACGTTTCTCTAAGAGCAGTACTTTCGTGCAATAAAAACACTGTAATTCATAAGTAGTATGGAATCTGAGCTGCAGTGTCTCCGGCAGCATTTGATAATGCTGTATGTGTGATGACAGACACAACACAGCGTGTGTGATGTGTGCTCAGAATCAAAGATGCAGGGACACTGTGCCATGCAAAACAGGAGAACGTCGTTACAAACGCCCTTTATGTTTAATTTTGAATTACTTTGTGGCTGCTCTACATTCAGACGTATTTTGACTGTGGGTCAAATTTTCACAACCCCCACCTTCAGTTATGTTGCCCTATGTGAGGCTGAATGCAGTTTAAGAAGCACTGAGTTTAGGGATATCAACATAAAGAATGGATATATACCCCTAAAAATATTACAGCCCTTCCTATTCTTACAAACTTTTTTTCTGGGGACCTGCTTTGGTGCGTGGACTAATTGCTGATAATCTGCCTGCTTTGAGCTTCCCTGGGATATAACTAGAATAAAGGGATTCTTCGAGCTCATGTGCACAGATTGTGCTCTGATATTTGCCAGAGAGCTACAGAGGCTTCCATGGCCAACTAGGTAGTGGGAAATTTGAGTTCCGTCCCATGTCTCACGTCTGTCTGTTTTCCATGTCTGTGGGTCCTATTCTGAATGTTGTCCTTTCCTTGTCAATACTGGTCCCATCTGCATCTTCCCCACCCCCCACCAGCTGTCTTTTTGGAAAGTTCAGCAACTAATTAGTTTTCCCATCAAGAATACTTATTCCTGACAAGAGGTTTTGTGTTATACTAAGTGCTCTTGGATTTGCTTCTTCCTGCTTTTGGCTGGATCTGCATTCATGTCATTGGCTACCTGGTGAGGTTCTGGTCGCTGGGAGACACTTTACAAAGGAAGCATTTGTCTAGTGTGTCTCAGTGTGTGACCCCTTAAGCTTCACCTATTAGATGCACATGCTCACCGGCTACTGGAGACATGCCGTGGGTGGAGAACCTGTGAGTAGACACCTAACATGTCCATGTAGGAGGTTACTGTTATCAGTTTCACTGAGATCCACAAATCATGTTAAAGCATCAACCTTTTTCAGTGAGTGTTAACAGGGGGCAAGGGTCTTCACCTTCTAGTCAGAAAGACTTCATCTTGAGAATACAGCTTGTCGCGTCAGGAAACAGATGACACACAAGTACAATTGTGATGTAGGGGAGTTAAGAGGGATGTTTCAGCAACCCTTGGGGTCCAACGAGCTAAAAGAGTTTGTGTGTGTGTGTGTGTGTGTGTGTGTGTGTGTGTGTGTGTGTGTGTGTGTGTGTGTTGAGATCAAAGCACAGGCAATCCAAACTAATTTTCAAAAAAATCTTGGGGAACACAAACCCCAACCCCACCCTCTCTTCTTTTGATCTCCTTCTGATTTTCCATTTAAAAAAAGGGAGCCACTGATTGGTGGGCTATTTCTAAGGCAGTTGTATAGCTGTGAAAATAAAGGAATGACTACCTCAGTGTACAACTTTACACTGTACATCGTACCAGACTGCAGTGTGAGTGCTATTCCCTAGAGTCCTACAGCAGGGCAACCCTGCTAAGCACCTAGCCCAATACTTGGCACACTGTCCTACAACAGGGCTACCCTGCTAAGCATCTAGCCCAATAGTTGACACAGCCTTCTACAATAGGGCAACCCTGCTGAGCTCCTAGCCCAGTACTTGACAAATGCTGCGTGAATACAGACTCCCTCTCCTCTGTTAACTGGGACAGGCTCAATTGGTGGTGCCCAGTTACACATGCACCTTTGACCCCCTCAGGTGGAAGATGAAAGATAAGCCATCCTTTAAATGATCTCATGCCTGTAAGTAGCAAAGGCCTTGAATGGCAGCAGAGTCTCAAGTAAACCTGACCATTCAAGGAATTCTCACAGACAGGTGCTTTCAAAATGATGTTTTCCTCCTGAACGCTTAGCCGTCTCCCAAGGTGAGAGGAGGCAGATGAACTGATGGGAAGTGAAAAAGAATGAGCTCACACACAGGACGCTAAGAGTGTTGATTAGAAATACTTCCCAGCAGTTCAAGAGCCAGTGCTTCATGCAGGAAATGTCACTACCTGATATTTTAGCAAAGGAAGCTCACACTTACTCACCCCCGATTGCAGACAGGTTCTGTGATGGTGAGGACAGCCAATGACGTGTGCTCTGATAATCAGGCAAGGAAGATCTTACTCAATATGTTCCTGAAATTCAACCACCACTGAATAAAATCCAGAATAAAGGCAGCATGAGATATCTCAGGAAAGGCAATTTGAGTGAAAACTGAAAAAGTGGACCCACTTAATTCAAACAGTTGAGATGGAGCTAGGGCATCCTCGGGTAGGAGAAGGGCTAACTTAACTTTATTTTCACCAGCAACACCCTTTAAAGACAAATCATACATGTAAGAGATCAACCTTCACTCCTACTTATGTCAGTTAAGCAGAGCACCATGGGTCTGGAAATGTCCTGTGTTTGTGGTGGATGTGACCTCTACAGACCCCTTCAGGGAAGAGGGATGAGGAATCTGGTCTTTCCCTGTGATCACGGACAACACCACTGTCTTCCAGTACCATTGAGCTCTTGCTTTCACTCCCTCTAACCTTTGTGCATCTCAGGAAAAAAAATCTAGAAAAGCAGTCTCAAAGCAACAGGCATATTTTTGTCCCAAAGACAAGTGCGCAATGCAACCAACCAAGAGGTCACAAACTGTATGATCTTAGAGAAACTGCTCCACTTCTCTGGGATTACAATTTCATATCTTTCCCATGGGAGTTTGGATTACTACTGTAAGGTATGTACAAGTTCTGACAGTCAGTGATTCTAATAAAAATGAAAGGATTCCCCTTGTGTCTTATATGGCAAGGCCTGTGGGCTTTGGAAAATCTGTATTTTTCTACTACGATTTTACTATTATGACATACATAAACACTGGAAGAACATGGCTAGAGCTGCAGTAGCAACATGTCAGGTGCACAGAACCATCAGAGGGTTACACAGACAGAAAGACTTGGTGAGCGGTACCACTATACATACCAGAGATATCTCACACATTAGATCACATATTTGGACAGGATAACGAGGTCTACAAGACAAAGGTGGTGTGGGAGAATTGTCTGTATTCTGACAATCATGTTTTAAATAAATGCTGATTGGCCAGGCAGGAAGTAAAGGTGGGTCAACCAGCCAGGAAGTAGAGGCAAGGCCATGAGAACAGGAGAATTCTAGGAAGGAGGAAGCCCATTCCCCACTCCTGCCCAGACCACCGAGAAGCAACATGTGATCTGCCCTGCTGTGAAAGGTACAGAGCCATATGGCTAGCATAGATAAGAACAATGGGTTAATATAAGCTACAAGAGCTAATAAGAAGACTGAGCTAATGGGCCAATCAGCAGATCTCTGTGTGATTTTCTTTGGGGCTTGCTGGCTGTGGGGTACCTGGCAGGACAGATACTCCAACAAGCAGGCTGCTTCATGTTACACAAAGGCTGGCAGTGGAAACAGGAGTACACATGAGTGGACAATTTGAAAGGCCTCATTATATGAAATCCACTGATTTGGTTATGAGATCACAAAATTCAACCCTAAAACAACTCTGGCTATCTGATACATGACCAATTGCCTCACAAGCTTTGTGAAGAGAAAGCCAAATGATGTCTACACACCTGAAACCCCAACATCTATGAGGCTGAGGCAGGAGGATTGCATGGCCAAGGCCAGATTGGGATACATACTGCATTAGAGATCATGCTGGGCTATAGAGTGAGACTGTATCTCAACAAAAGTGAGTTGATGAACAGAATGAGAAAGAGTTGATAAACCATGTCTATATCCAAGAAATGAAAAAATAAAAATATATAAACATGTTCTGAATGATATGACACTAGGAAAGAAGAAATAGACACCAAAGCAAAGTAATGTAGCAGTATACAAGATAAACTACACAGATGATAAACAGGTTGGGAAAGAAATTATAAAAACATCACCCTTTACAATAGCCACAAAGAGCATAAAATATTTTGGTGTAACCCTAACTAAACGAGTGAAAGACCTTTATGACAAGAACTTTTAAACTATGAAAAAAGAAATTGAAGAAAACACAAGAAAATGGAAAGATCACCCATGCTCATGGGTAGGTATAATAAACATAGTAAAAATGGCAATTTTACCAAAAGCAGGCTACAGATACAATGCAATGCCCATCAAAATCCCAGAGAAATTCTTCACAGACCTCGAAAGACTAATACTCAACTTCATGTGGAAAAACAAAAAAACTCAGTATAGCCAAAACAATCCTGTACAATAAAAGAACTTCTGGAGGCATCACAATCCCAGACTTCAAACTCTACTGTGGAGCAACAGTAACGAGAACAGACTGGAACTGGCATAAAAACAGACAGGAGGACCAATGGAATCAATCAAAGACCTGAATATCAATCTACACACATACAAATACCTGACTTTTGACAAAAAAGCAAAAAATATCAAATGGAAAAAGAAAGCATATTCAACAAATTGTGCTGGCATAACTGGATATCAACATGTAGAAAAATGCAAATAGATCCATATCTATTGCCATGCACAGAACTCAAGGACAAATGAATCAAAGACCTCAAAATAAAACCAATTCCCCTGAACCTCATAGAAGAGAAAGTGGGAAGTACACTTGAACGCATTAGCACAGGAGACCAATTCCTGAATATAACCCCAGTAGTATAGATACTGAGAGCAACAATCAGTAAATGGGATCTCCAGAAACTGAGAAACTTCTGTAAAACAAAGGACATGGTCAACAAGACAAAATGGCAGCCTACAGAATGGGAAAAGATCTTCAGCAACCCCACATTGGACAGAGGACTGGTCTCCAAAATATATAAAGAACTCAAGAAACTGGACATCCAAAGAACAAATAATCCAATTTAAAAAATGGGATGCAAACCTAAATAGAGAACTCTCCACAGACAAATCTCAAAAGGCTGAAAGACACTTAAGGAAATGCTCAACATCCTTAGCCATCAGAGAAATGCAAATCAAAACAACCCTGAGATTCTGTCTTACACCTGTCAGAATAACCAAGATCAAAAACACTGATGACAGCTTATGCTAGAGAACATGTGGGGTGGGGGAACATTCTTCCATTGCTGGTAGGAGTATAAACTTGTACAGCTACTTTAGAAATTAGCATGGCTATTTCTCAGAAAATTAGGAAATAATCTACCTCAAGACCCAGCAATACTACTGTTGGATATATACCCAATGATGGTCAATCATATCACAAGGACATGTGCTCAACTATGTTCATAGCAGCATTGTTTGTCATAGCCAGAACATGGAAACAATCTAGATGCTCTCAGCCAAAGAATGGATAAAGAAAATGTGGTGCATTTACACAATGGAGTATTACAAGACAGTAAAAATAATGACACCTTGAAATGTGCAGGCAAATGGATGGATCTAGAAAAAACAATATTGAGTGAGGTAACCCAGACCCAGAAAGACAAATATAGTATGTACTCACTCATAAGTGACTTCCAGAATAAAAGAAAGAAAAACCAACCTATAGTCCATAACCCCAGATAACCTAGACAACAAAGAGGACTGACCCTAAGAGAGACATACATGGATCTCCATAGGAAGGAGAAAAAGACAAGATCTCCTGAGTAAATTGGGAATATGGGGGTGATGGGAAAGGATAGAAGAGGAGGGGGAAGGAGGGAAGGGAGTGGAAAAAATGTATAGCTCAATAAAAATGTTAAAAAATAATAAAAAAGAGTTTCTATTTCCATAAACTATGTCAAATGTTGCTATTATATACTTTGAGATGAAGATTTAAAAGTGGCCATTCAAAGTTAGCTGGGTCATTGGCAGTTCTAACAAGATCAATGTATGTCAAATTGCAGGCACAGAACAAAGGTAAGGATGTTGTGCAACATGTATACAAAAGTTTCAAAAGAGGTGTGTAGCAAATGCCATAGAAATATATAAAATGAGGGGGAACTGTACTATATCTACGGACATAGCCAATGATGCCATGGTGAAGGGTTCTGTGATGAATCCAATGGGACAGCAGAGACTAAGTTGCATAGGCTGGAGGGAAAGCCTACTAACACACAGGAAAGGATGATGCCAGGAGAAGCCGGTGGAAAACTGCCTGATAGTTAGAAGAGGGCTGCTGCCTTCACTGGGCATGACAGCAGGACAGACAATGCTGCAGACATAACAGTGAAACGAACAGCCCCACAGTGATGGCTGCCATTCCCTTGGCAACCCAAAAGACAGCTTTTGATAAAGGGAGAGAGAAAAACTTTAGTGATCTAGGAGATTAAAGGATATGTAAAATAAGTATATAATTGCAGCAATTGTAACACAATTAATAAAAACCCAGAGATAGATATTGGGGTTCAACCTGAAGGTCAGAAAAGCAAAACAGTCAGCCACTGGCTCTTACCTCTACCTCAGTCTGAAATGGCGATCCTGCCTCCAGGAATCTCAGAATGAGACTGTGTGTGAGAGTCATCTCTTCCCGTCTTATATTCCTCTCTAGGGCTTGGATTAAAGGTGTGCACCACTACTGTCCAGTTTCTACGGCAAACTAGTGTGGCCACTGGGAATAAAAGTGTGTGTTGCCACTGCCTGCTCTGTAAGGCTGACCAGTGGGGCTGTTTTACTCTCTGATCTTCAGGCAAGCTTTATTTATTAGAATACAAATGAAATATCACTACATATAGTGGTGAAGAAAAGATAAAACAAAAGGTTGATATGGCATTTTGATTTCGGTGTGGGCTTGCTAGCTGGAGATCGTGAATTTACCCTATATTTTAGCCTCTCCTGAAAATGTGAACAAGCACTTTGAGTATGTACACGGAGGATCATTTGTGTCTGGGTTATGCAGCTGAAACAAATAGAGAGAAGAGCAAGTGTTGTATAGCTACTCCCTATAGATTGAAAGAGATTCTCAAGAGAGCAGAGAGATTCCTTCCCCCAAGTGATATATGCAGTAAGAATTGTTGGGTAAGGAGGTAACTTCCCAGGGGAGCAGCCATCCGCAAGTGGCCCAGGGAACTCTGGATATGCAGCTTTCACGAGGGGTTGCTCATGTTGGGGTATGCTTTTCAGTTATGCAACTACCTAGGAGACGCTTATGCTCCTATACGTCATCCCAACCAAGAAACATTTGTTTCTCTGGTCGCTCACTGCCATCCCAAGCCAGAGTGATTGGGTGTTTTTCGCATCTCTTTAGTAAATGTAACACAAGTTAAGCATAATTGCAGAAGAAAACCATGAAAACAGAGGCTCACGATACGTGGTGTAGAGAGGAGTGGAGTGAAGCAAGAAGGGTCCGATAAAGAAACTGAGAGGTCAGTCACTTGAACATCACCACAAGGTCGTGGGGTCATTGTAGAGCCACCACCGAGCAAGGAAGCCAGACAGTGAGACCTATACACAGCAATGTTAGACATGCAGCACATGGGCTGATGACCAGACTCAAAAGCAGAAAGACAGAAGGGAATGAGACAGGAAGAAAGCAAGATGTCATTGCAGAGAGAATGTATCAATGAGATGAGAAGATGGGGTCCTTCGGGGGATGTCAACGTAGAGGCTAAGCTTTAGCTAAAAGTAAGGACCTGAGGCTGAAGGTATTCAGTGATCAAAGGGGTGTGACCAGGAACTCAGGAGAGAAGCAAGTGTGGCTGGGAAGAATGTGTGGAGCTGGGGCGATGTCCCAGTGTAAAGTGCTCACCGTGAAAGCCTGATGACCTGAGTCTGGACCCCCAGCATCCACATAAAATCTGGACATAGTGGTCCATACACCTGCAATCCCAGCACTCCTGTGGAAGGGGTGGAGGTGGAGGCAGGGGGCTATCTAGAAACTTCAGTCAGCAAGAAGCCAATGACAAGAGACTGTCTCAAACAAGGCGAAAGGTGAAGACTAACACTTGAATTTTAGCCTGGTTTCTATACACTTGCCGTGGTATGCACACTCATGCACACATGCACAGTTTTTTTTAAATCTCTGAAGAGACTATGGGGGAAGTGCTACTTAGGGTTCAGCCAGCTATTGTTCTGAGCAAGATAGAGGACCCAATATCTGTGCAAATTACACATTTGAAAAAATTTTCTGTTGGGAGAAGTCTTGAGAACAGCAAGTAGAAGTGAGGGGGTGTTTGTTTGGGATCTGTAAAGAAAACATGTGGATTAATGCAGGGGTAGAGACTGCCTTTTATAGATTAAGAAAAGCCCAGGAATGATGAAGGTTGGCAGCAAATGTACTGCTCAAGACTGTGGGCCTCCTGTATTGCTTTGTTCTGCTTTATTTGTTTTATTTTGTTTTGACAGAAATAATGTGCAGGCCTCCTGATATGATCACGGCTCTGCATACGTCAAATTTCTGCTTTTCACCACATGAGAATCATATAAAAGTCACCAAGAGAATAAAGAAGAAAACTGTCAAATTCCATTTTTAGTGAGACCAGGGGACATATTTAATCCTCAGCGCCTCCAAACATATCAAAGAGCTGCCAAGAGCAGCTGAGAGCGAGCAGGGGCTCTTCCAGGAGAGGAAAAGAAAGAATCAACATGAATGAGAGAGTTTGGCATGGACAAATTTGGGGGAAGGATCAGCAAAATTTTCTTGAACGTGAAGCTATCCCCTGGAGTGTAAAAGGTGTTTCTGATCTGTTGAAGTGGGTGTGGGTGGGCTGAGCAGGGGGAGCAGGGGGAGGGGCAGCCAAAGTCCTGTACAGAGAAAATGCGAGTGGGTTAGACAGAAGCACTAGGGCAGGTGTCTGCATAGCTGCAGAGAAGGGGAAACCGATCGGGCCCTTCTCATCAAAGAGATGTTCTCTGCATATAACTAACTCAAGAAAATCCGAGTTGTCAGAGACAAGGGGAAAATGTGCACCAGCACAGGCATGGTACAAGAAAAATAACCTTTGAAATGTTGAGAGCAGGGAAACACTTACAAAGCGTGGTCATTACAGAGCTCCATAGGCTGTAAAAACTGTGATCAAAATGCTTTAGCACAGATTTTAAGCATGGAAGGAATCATTCCATTTGCTAGGAAAGACTACAGAGAGGAAACATCAGGAAAGAGCCGAGTGAAGAGCGAGAAGGAGAATTTGTAGAACTCAAAAAAGCAACAGAAGGAAAACAATTACAAGGAAAGAAGCAGAATGAGTATTCAAAGAGGGGATGTAACAGAGCCCAGTGGGGATGAAACGCTCTACGTGTGGAAGTGGGGAAGAGTGCATAGATGAGGGTATGTGAGACAAAGAAAACCGTGAAGGAAGGAGGTCCAACCTACTAAGTTCCAGTGAATACAGCTAAATTAAAACAACGGATGAAACAGAGAACGGAACGAAAGGCCCCATCAAGAAAACGCTAATGATATAAAAGCATTGCATGTGCCTACTAAAAGGGAACACCAGTCACCTCAGAGACGTTCAAGTCTGAGGTGTCTCCTAGGAAAGGCCGCCACACTTTATAGAGTTATTCGGGCAACACACAAAACCGTGGGTGATAAATGAGACTGGCATATTTCCCACGGAGAAACTCCACAACAGAAAACAAGACAACCACACCAACAGGGTTTCCAAAGACTGAAACAGTGAGCCAAGGATTTGAAGTCAAATTGTCCTCTGGGTAGAGGGGCCATGGACTAATTTTATGAGTTTGTAAGAGTGAGGGCTATGTTGTACTTAGGTGCCTGTCTTGAAAAAAAAAAATGCATGGTCCAAATGTCAGCCACTTAATGAGATAGTAAAGGAAAGTGGTAGCAAATAGTATTGGAATAGTACTGGATCCATTTGATAGTCTAATTAGGATCAAATTAAATGCAAGCCTTAAGGAGCCAAGGAATAATGCCTGTGCTAATTTATTAGGAATATATGTATGTATTTGTATATGTATAATCTTAGATATATATAGATAGATACATACATATATATATAATCTTAGAGATACACACACATACGTGTGTGTGTGTGTGTTTCCAACCAGAAACATTTAGACTTTTGCCCTGAGGTTGAATGATTGATTCTCAAATGAGATTGATCTCTCTGCTAGTTCTGCTAATTTTGCTCTAAGATGAGCAAAATCAAAGAATCTCTGATACAGAGGAGTGGGCAGTGAACCAGACACCCAGGTTTTTCAAAGAGGAACAGATGTTAACAAAGAAAGATGAAGATGCCCGTGTCTTTCTTCCTCTCTTGCAAGCTGACCTTTCTCAGTGCCCCTCAGCACATTCTCTTGAAAATCTCAAGTTGCATCAAGTCAGTTTGTCCTCAGACGTCGTGGTAAAACTAGGGGTGCTATCAGACGTCGTGGTAAAACTAGGGGTGCTGTCAAGAACCATGAGAAGAAAACAGAGCAGAATAAAACACAACAGGAAAGGAGACAAGATGAGGACTTGTGCAGGGACCTCAGACACTTCAAGGCGCCATTGCGTACTTTTCACCTTCATTATGCCTGGCACGTAAGAGTTGAGCTAGCCTGGGCTGGTCAAGAACCTTGTGTAAGTTTCCAGAAACTCTGAAAATTGGCCACTAAGTATAACTATTATTAAAGATTAGATCATATACATTTTAACTTAAAAACATAGGTTATAGGTATTTAAAGCTCATCACTTCCCAGTAATTTTTACTACATTTTCCTCTTATCTATGCCCTTACAACTATTTACTCCTAGTGCATTGTAGCAAGGGAGAAAGCACTACCCAATTATGTTTTGATGTTACATTGGTTGCTTGGAATCAGCCACTCTGGGGTATTTATACCACGTAAGCTAGGTTAACTGAAAGTCGATGTTCTTATTTATTTTCCTGCTGTTTTCATTTCTGGAGGAGGCTGTTAAACATTTAAGAGCACCCTACTAGGCCTGCCCCTCCATCTACAGATGGGAAATTGAAGACAAACAAGAGAGAACATGTTTGAAAGAAACAAAACAACAGTTCAGTCCGTCTTCTGCTATTACCTGTTAGATCCGTGCACACGTCATCAAGGAGCCTTATTGACAGGTTAAGAAAGTGACAACTTCTGTTCTGGGGGAGATAACATCTTAAATCTAAAGATTAAAGCAGTGACTTTCTCCAAGTCCCCTCCTCTACCTCATACAAATTAGGTGTTAGGGCTGGAGAGATGGCTCAGCCATTAAGAGTGCTTGTTGCTCTTTCTGAGGACCCAAGTTCAATTTCCAGCACCCTCATGGTAGCCCACAACTGTAGTGAGGAGCAAAACAGCAAAAAATTCAACAACAGCAATAATTAAAATAATACCTTGCTTGACTAGAAATACTTTTTTCTTTAATTAACTGTTGACACAGGGCTGGGAAGACAGTTCCCTCAGTAAAGTGCCTCTTGTACAAGCATGAAGACCAGAATTTAAATCCTCAGCACCTGCGTAGAGTTGGGTTTATGTCTTGTGATACGGGTGCAGACTGGTCAGATCCTGAAGCTCACTGGCCAGGAGGCCTAGCTAAACTGTGAGCTATGAGCTCAATGACAAACTATCTCATAAAGGGCGACTACAAGAAAGCAAGGAAGACACTTCAACTCAGTCTATGGCCTCCACACACATGAATAAGTACGTGGGCCTCATTAACACACATTTCATTAAACAAATTATACAAAACCTCATTTACATAGAATGAGGTCATAATAAACTTTTAAAAGACCACCTGAATTTTTTTCTATTATTGATACATTACTGTAAGTATTGCTTTATTTCTACCAAACAAAGTATTCTAACCTAGAAATCCTTTAAAAATGGTTTTAGCCACAATAAAAGGAACAACTATAACTTTAAAAACAGAAAAAATATTTCTGAAAACAGGAGGTCATTCCACGCAGTTTTAAAAAAAAATAAAAACAAAAAGAAAACAAAAACAGAAAACCTACTTTTTAACTTCCCAGTATCCACAAGTAAATGGAATTAAAAAATAATCTATTCACTAAGCAAGCCACCCATCTTCCCATATTGATGAGTATCTGTGAGTTATTGCCTTTCTTGCTTTATTACACCTGAGACTATGTCCCTTGTAACAGAGAAATTAAAAAGCAGATTGCCTAACTCATAAAGAAGAAGCAGATCACTGTGGAGAATACTTACATCACTTTCTAAATCAAAACCCAAATCCCAGCACGGGGGGAGGGGGGCAAAGGCAGAGCACCTGTCTAGCATTTGTGTGACTGTGCTTTATTTTCAGTGCTACAGGAAAAAGAAATCATTGACACTCTCAACATCCCAAATCCACACCTGCTTAAAACTATGTCTGTGCATTTCGTCTTGCTAGGTTATAAAAATGAAGAACAGGACTTCCCATCAACCTTTTGACACTGAATCACTCCTGAGTCTTTTATCTGCACCAATGATCTACTAAGCTACATCTAATATCCTTATCTTAGAAATCTTTCCCATGATTCCATGGTCTTTTTCTGTGTCCAAAAGGTGAAATTGGTAGTGGAATAATTTATCTTGCCTAACATTCATTAGGTGTTGGGAATCCTCATCCCCAGAATCCAGTAAAAGAGAAATACCATTTGCCCCATCTGAAAAGTCATCTCTAGGGTCTATTTCTGCCAAACTGCAGACTACAGGAGAAGGGCTGAGGAGACAGGTTCCGCTGTCCCCAAATGAGGGAGTCTTATCCTGTCATTGCCCTTTCTTGGTGGTGTCTCTCTGCACATTCTTTTCTATGCAGCTAGGCATGGGAACATGTACTAGGCATGGGAACATGTAGACACCCACATATTTACCTGAAACTGGCGTGGATACGTGTCCTATGGAAATGAGGTTGCTTTAGAGCTCACAAAGATGACAATGAATTGTGAGAGATAACGTTGCCCCACAGAGGGCAACAGAACACTACGGTATATGTGATGGTGTCTTCAGAAGTGTCTCGGCAGCACCGTGCAAACACATAAATATTACTACTTCAAAATGCTTGGAGACCCGTTGCGGGAGACAGAAATAAAGCTATGACTGGCCTCCTGTCGTTTCAGGTCAGAATTTTCCAATGAGCAAAGCCAAAAGTCTTGTCAAGTGTTAATGCAAATGAGTGTGGAAATCTTCAATTTCAGGGTTTTAGAAATCATGGACAAGAGAGTGGGAACCTATAAGAGCTCCTAGGTCATCATGGGAGATGAGAGCTTAGCTGTCAGTGGCCTGGTGAAGACTCGAGATCTAATGAGTATCACCACAGCAACAGCAGCCACCCTGACTACACCCCCAGCACTGTTACTGCTTACTGCTCTGGTTAGCTCTGATCCACAAGCTCGCTTATCTCGTACACGTAGCCTTTTCTCTCCTATGCAGCTGTTACGTGCATCAACTCCAAGCTTCATATTTTTTGATGTTTTGGGCTGTGTCTTGCTGTGTCACTTTGACTGGCCTGGAACTTTCTATATAAAGGACATTGGCCTTGGAATTACAGCACCCCACCGCCTCCTAAATGCTGGGATTATATCCAATTTGTTCTTTCTGAAAGGACAGAGTTATGGTGCAGTGTAGCTTTCTCAAACTTGTGATGCCCCTGCCTTTACCTCCTGAGTGCCAGGATTACAAGCATGAGCCACTATCCCCAGCTTGGTCTTCACTGTTTCTTACTTGCTCTCCACTATGGGCCCTCTCCTCCAGCCTTCGGCCTCCAGAGCACTGACTTCCCCTGTCAGCAGAGTATTACTCTAGAACACACCAGTGTGACCTTGAGTCTCCCTAAGTCTCTACTGTTTTTCCACCACAGACTTCATGAAGCCACTTGCTGGGTATTATCTACAAAACCAGTTCTTATCTGACCCTTCTTCAACAGCTGACACATCCTTCCATATACTTTAAGAAAATTCTATATGACTCCAGAGGACAAAGGCACATAAAAGCAGGTGTATAAATCAAACATTCGCTGACAATACATCATAAGGAAATGTAGTTTAAAACAATTGTTGATATACATATATTTTTCCACTCATTGAAGATGAAAGTCAGTTTGCATACTAATGAGATAGATTGCTTGTTTTGCAGCACAATACTGTCCAAAGATATACCAGTCTGGTAACTTACACGCTCAGAGAACATAACAAGTCTTTGATTTCTGTCAGGAAGCCATTTCATTTCTTCAAATGCAAAATGCTTTGCATGTACAGTAAAAACACGGCAATTCATAATACATAATTCTCAACTCTGAGCAGAATAGTTACAGACAGCATGCACTGGTGCCACAGGGTATAAGAGTAATGTGAGCTGCACATATGTGTTCAGAACCAAGGCTACAGTGATATCACATTATGCAACACAGGCAAGCATGAAATTATTTTGTGTTACTGTGCATCAGAAGACTCCTGGAGCGTTTATTCAAAAGGAAACCTTTAACCCCTGACTACTGTCAGCACTGAAAACATCTGCATAATGGAAGTTCAGGTCTAACATTGTGTCCCAAGGTTAACTGGATGTCAGAGGTTTCCGTTGTACCTCAAGGCTAGGATGTCAGAGGTTTCCATTGTGCCCCAAGACTAAGATGTCAGAAGTTTATGTTGTGCCCCAAAGCTAGGATGTCAGAGGTTTGCATTGTGCTCCAAGGGGAACGGATGGCAGAGGTTTACTGCCTAAATGACAAAGCTGGACCTCTTCCTCTTTCCATAACAGAAACGAATCAGTTCAGGCAAAGCCCAGTGAGAACAGGTAGCTTTCATCCCCTCTACCGTGGAAGGTGACAAATGACTTCCTGGTGTGGGCACTTTGAGAAGGAGAGGAACTGAGTGGGCTGCCTTCAGGAAAGCAAGTGAGATGCATGGCATAGAGGCTGCAGGGTGCTTGGTGGCCTTGGGGTCTTCCCTGTGCATAGGTTGCACCTGGCTATTAGTAACATTGGTGTTATACTTTCCACACTAGCACTAGTAGCCACCGGGAGCCCAGAGTTCTCCTCAGCTGACATCCTGTCTCAGAGAGAAGCAGCTGGGGTTCCCTTGCCTCCCTCCAGATGATGCAGGAGGGAAACAGCCATTTCCAGCCGGGCTCTACCAGCTTAGTGACTCTGAGTGACGGAAGTGGTGAGATTTAAATGAGACCAATTTACATCTTAATTTTTTTCCTCCTAAGACAGTGTTTTTCAAAGATGAATATTTCAGTGTTGAAACCATGGCCCTCCTTCCAAAAACTCCACATGCCAGTTTTCCTCTGATGGTAGGAGAAGTCACTTGGCAGTTCTCTGTGGTGTGTGGATGGGAAGTCAGAAATGAGAAAATGAAGTAAGTCCCGCATATGTGCACACCCTGGGCTGCAGATGTTCCTCTATGGCCAATTTTATAGACTATCAAGTGTTGGTGCAGTGCACAGTTCCAAACGGAATACATTTTTATGTAGTGGTGTGCTTGAATGAAACATGCGTAGCATATAGGACCAGGCTGGGCACCTGGTCCTTGCACCTGCCCAGAGCTAATCATGTGTCCTGCCCACACAATCCCATTTCCTTCCTCTTCCTTCTCACAAGTCGTGGGCCTGGTCCCGTCTAAAGCTCTTCCAACCTACGGCGCTCATTTATCCCGTTGTTCTTTGCAGTGACACCAATGGTAGGATGTGCATAGAAGCTACCATCCTTCGGGAAGAGAAAGGATGGATACACAGTTCCCTATTCATAAATTCTTATGCTGCTAGCAGGCTAACAGAATAATTCTATAAAGCATACCCTATGTTATATATGAGTAATTTTACCTTAATGTAGGCTTTTTGAAGAACTAAAATAGCATACATGTAGCGAATATGACCACTGAGTTAAGTTTTATGATGACTTGAAATGGAATGACGAAAAGCAATTCTTAAAAAGTAAAAGTTAAAAGCATCCATTCAGTAAACATTAATATATCACATACTGTTTGCTACATTGTGAGGCAGGAAAAAAATCTGCCATTATGGTTTTAGTAAGTTCTAGACCTTATGAAATGAGAGACCATCACACTCTATATATCATTGCAAGAAAGCATATCATGGAGTATCTATTCAAATTTTCAAAACAACTCCTTCCCAAGACTCACCATTATCTTCCTTCTATTATCTATCTGGCTGTCTATCTATCTATCTGTCTATCTATCTATCTGTCTGTCTGTCTGTCTGTCGTCTGTCTGTCTAATTTATATGCAAGGCCTTCCTATGTTTTCCTGGCTTGCCAGAATTTACTACATAGACCAAGCTGGCCTTGAACTCATGGACAATCCTACTGCCTTTCCCTCCTGAGCATTACAGGCAGGCACCATGGCAGCTGTAACACAGGATACACATCACAGGGTTATACCATTTATCCTGTGTTTCACCCCTAAAATACTAAAGCAATGAGGTCACTCTGCTGAAGAACAGTATGTTTTCATCCAATTCCCCTTGTGAAGAAGACCAAGGCTGTATGCACACTATCCCCATTACAATGTGTGCTTTCATACATGCCTCTCCTGAGTTTCTCAATGTCACACACAGATGACCATAAGCAATATATGCAGTATACATAGGACTTATGTTCAGCTAACACTGAACCACTGCTGCTGGCAGAGAGACAGAGTTAGGTACTGGAAAAGCCTCCATTTTTAATTTTTAAAATCCTGGTGGAATTTTTACTGGGACCACATTAAAATGATAGGTTAATCTGTATAGAATTAACACCCTTAAAAGAATCAATTACTATCTTCTCTGTTGCAGTTTTAAAAGCTGTTCTGTAATCTTCTCTGTAAGGACACAGTGCATTGCGGAATGAATTTATTCATAGGTGTTCTATAATTTTGTGTGACTGTAATTATATGTTTAATCGTAGCTTTTCTAATTGATTGCTGTTAGTATATGGTTCACTACTGGAAATTTTAATATTTTATCTTGAAAAACTCTGAGCTTTTCTTTTAATTGCTGTTGATTCCATTGGTTTTTCAGCCCTACATAAATATGGCAGGAACTACTAATCATAGACCAGCATACAGCTGCTACATTTTTGTTGTGAATGATGACATTCCCCTGTGCCCTGGCTATCCCTCACTGCACCCCTGCTGTACAAAACCCTCATTATTAGCAATTCACTGCACACCCACTCACTGCACACCCCCTCACTGCACATCCCCTCACTGCACAGCCCTCTTGAACACCCCCTCACTGCAGACTCCCTCACTGCACACCCCCTCACTGCACAGCCCTCTTGAACACCCCCTCACTGCACATCCCCTCACTGCAGACCCCCTCACTGCACACCCCCTCACTGCACAACCCCCTCACTGCATACCCCCTCACTGCACAGCCCCCTCACTGCACAGCCCCTCACTGCACAGCCCCCTCACTGCACAGCCCTCTTGAACACCCCCTCACTGCACAGCCCCCTCACTGCACAGCCCTCTTGAACACCCCCTCACTGCAGACCCCCTCACTGCAGACCCCCTCACTGCACAGCACCCTCCCCGCATAGTCCCTTACTTACAGACTGCCTTCACTGCAAGCTCATGAATACCACCTAGAAATGACATATTTCATCTTTTTTGTAGTTATCTGTTTATATCCTAGACTTTTTTCTCTACTGATTGATTGATTGACTTATTAAGTGTTCAGGATTGAACTAGGGCTTTTCACTGTGCCACTGGCTTATGCCCCCAGATCCTGTGTTCATTGTTAAGTGTCAAATCTTGAATAGAATGTGGAATAGTGCGCATTACATCTTGTCTTATACTTGACTTTATCTAAACTTACATCAATATGAAGCTTGCCATGGTTTTTCAATAGATGTACTGGTCATGCTATACAAACCACCTACTGAATACTATCACACTGCCAGATGTACAAAACATGAGGTCTCTGTGCTATGACTTGTAGTCAGTAAAAGAAGTGGTTTTTTTTTTTTTTTTTTTTTTGGAAACAATTCCATTAGCTGAGGGAATGTGATTGCATATTTGTAGCTGAATGTCTTTGCAACTTAACTGGAAGTGGAGGCCAGCACAGCAACACAATTACGTCACATGCCCTTGTCTTCTATACTCCATTTTCCTTACATTTATTTACAACCTCCGATTGGGTTCTGTGGTCCAGAAGACCCAGCTTAGGTACTGAAAGTAAACTTTTTATGCCTAATGAGACAAAGTTGATAATATGCTTTATACTTTCAGGCAATAGGCTGGTATATATTGATATACAGATCTATTTTTTGCTCCTTCACTCCTGAAATAAAATCTTGCTTATACTGTTTTTATTTTTGTAGGTTTAGATTCATTTATTTTTATTTTATGTGTATATGTGATTTGCTTGCATGTATATCTGTGTACCATGTATGTTCCTGGTGTTAACAGAGTTCAGAGTTGGGTGTCAGATCCCCTGAGATTGCAGTGAGAGGCAGCTATGAGCTGCCATGGTGGTAATAGGAAATCAAACCAGGGTGCTCTTTAAGAATAAGGAGTGTTCTTTGCTGTGGAATAATCCTTTTGTACACTGTGAAGATGTGTTGTTCTCATTGTTAATAAAGAGCTGACTGGCCGATAGCTAGGCAGGAATAAGTTAGGTGGGAGAGACAAACTAAAAGAACACTGGGAAGAAGAGGGGTAAAGATTCCAGCCAGATGCAGAGGAAGCAGGAGATAAAAATGCCATGTTCTAAAAAGGTACTGCCACATGGTAGAGTGTAGATAAGAAACTTTGGTTAATTTAACTTGGAAGAGCTAGTTAGTAACAAGCCTAAGCTATTGGCTAATCATTTATAATCAACAGTAAGTCTCTGTGTAGTTATTCGGGGAGCTAGTGGTCCTAACAAAAAAAAAAAAAAAACTCTGCCTGCATTTCTTACCTACTGAATCATCTCTCCAGCCACTATACTAAGTTTTTACATGGTTTTATTTAGGAATTACTCATTGTGATCCTTAACTGAATCATACTTTTTCTTTTACTATCACTATTCATTTCAGCATCAAAGTAATTCCTCTCTGTAAATTGAGCTAATATATTTTCTTCTGTGTTCTCTGAAACACATATAAAAACTTTTGTATATTTAAGATCATTTCTCTTAAGAACCACATATTACTATAATTTTAGATGGGATCAAATGTTTTAATACTAAGTCAATTTTTATGAATATTGGTTCACTGAGGTTTTCTATGTCTCCATCAGTCAATCAAATCTTAATATCAGAATGATTTACATTAAAATATAGTTTGAAATATGAGTGACATTAAAGCACACTCCTTCCATATAATCCAGGAAAAAAACTTTACAATCTACATGATTCCTAACTGGCCTAGTTTGCTTTCTGTTGCTGTGATAAACACCTTGGCCAAAAAAGCAACTTGGGAAAGAAAGAGGTTATTTCATCTTACAGCTTATAAATCCATCACTAAGGGAAACCAGGGCAGGGACCCAAGGAAGCTATGGTGGGAACAAACAGACAAGAACTGAAACAGAGGCCATGGAGGGCTCCTGCTTACTGGCTTGCTCTCTATGGTTTTCTCAGCCTCCTTATATAACCCAGGACCACCAGCCCAGGGGTGACATTGCCCACAGAGGGCTGGGACCTCACATATTAATCATTAACCAAAACAATATACCTATTGTTGGTGGAGGTCACTTATTTGTTCCCATTTGCTAAATCCCAAAATAACCACACAGAAACTATATTTATTAAATCGCTGCTTGACCTATTAGCTCTAGCTACTTATTGGCTAACTCTTACATCTTAATTTAACCCATTTCTAGTAATCTGTATATCACCATGTGGCTGTGGCTTACTGGCAAGGTTCCAGCTCATCTGTTCCTAGTGGTGGCTACATGGCTTCTCCTGATCCCACCTTTTTTCTCCCAGCATTCAGTTTAGTTTTCCCCACCTACCTCTATTCTGCCCTGCACAGGCCTAAGACAGTTTCTTTATTAACCAAAGGTATCCGTAGCATACAGAGGGGAATTCCACATCAACCTATAGACTTGCCTTCTGGCCAATCTAATGGAAACAATTCCCCAATCTGAGGTTCCATCCTCCAAAATGACTCTAGTCAATGTCAGGTTGTCAAAAAACTAGCCATCACACTAATTGAAATTATCAATTTCAAATTGAATGTATATAAAATGTATATGTCTGAATAGAAGTTTGACAAAACATTTATTAAAATACCAGTAAGTTGGAAACTATATCAATATCCAGGAGAATGGTTTTTCAGTGTTTTAAATGAACCCAAATGAACACTATATATCTAATACAAATGATATTTTTCAAGTAAATATTGAGAGAAAGTTCTTATTTTTTGCAAGTAAAAACTATCAGATAATCTATTGCTTTATTTGTTCATAGATGGAAAGACAACCAGGGCCCCAGTTTCTAACCTTGTTACAATCTTCATTAGAATTTTATCACAGTGATGAGGAAGGACACTTTTCTCATCAGGAACCAAACATTTTCCAAGCGTACTTAAAAGTCACTAATAGTTCAAAGACGTTTTCAAGCCACATTTTGCTACAACAGGGTATAAGGTCAGTGTGCATCCAAAGCATTCTCTCACTCCATGCCATGTCCTACTTAGACTGAGCAGGGCTGCGAAGTAGCCCCACATACAAAATAAGAGAGAAACTGCTGACAACAGTGACTGCCTCTGAGCATGAACACCGAAGCCCTAGTACTGTCAGAAGCATCTAGGGCATCCTTCAAACTGTGAGAAAGCAGCCCCATCAAAGAAAAACAGTGTCTCTATGCCTACCTGCCAGATCCTGACACAAACATGATACCTTCTCAAACCGAGCCAAAGGTATTTCAAAAAAGAGGAAATTCTTCACAGCATGCACAAGCATAGCAGCCCACCACCCATTCAACACCAGGTTCCCAGGCATGAGCCCTGTTATGGAGGCACCTTGTGCTACCAGTATCACCACCAAACAGTTGGATAAGAAACTGTTTTCCATTTGGGTGATGGTGGCATGCACCTTTAATCCCAGAACTCTGGAGGTGGAGGCAGAGGCAGGTGGATCTCAGAGTTAGAGGGCAGCCTGGTCTACAAAGTGAGTTTCAGGGCAGCCAGGGCTACACAGAGAAACCCTGTCTTGAAAAACCAAAAGAAACAAAGAGAGAAAGAGAAAGAGGGAGAGACAGACAGAGAGAGAGAGAGAGAGAGAGAGAGAGAGAGAGAGAGAGAGAGAAGAAGAAGAAGAAGAAGAAGAAGAAGAAGAAGAAGAAGAAGAAGAAGAAGGAGAGAAAGGAAAGAGACTGTAGCAACAGAAACAGAAAAGGATACAGTAAATTTAAATGTATAATTCTAACACAGGACTTTCTCTAAGGGAAAAGAAATCCCCTAGTAGGAAGTAACTCATCTCAGATGGTGTGGCTCTTCTGACTCCAAGCTGTCCAGCTCCCTCATGTAGCCATTCACTTCACTATGTATTGATTAGATTCCCACTAACAGAAGGTTTTGGGTACAGTGAAGCTGAGATTTTCTGCACATAGCCCCAATCCTGAAGGCGCTTGTTCTAGATGGGGACCTTTAATGACTCCATGACATCTTCTAGGTTGCATGGTAGGCATGCAGAAGACAAATGGACTTACAGTTGAGTGAGCACAATCAAAAAGCCAGAGAGAGGGCTGGACTTTATCTTCTATGGAGAAGTAGAAGCTTTGAAACAGTTTACTTTTAGTTGGGAGAAAAAAATGTGAGCTGGAGCAGGGACTGATAAATAAGGAAGAAATGAATACCTGGGAGACAGATAAAAATTGATGTAGATAGAATAAAACAAAAATACTGGGACTTCAGAAATGGAACATATGAGGTCTCAGCACAGAAAAGATGAACAAAGTCTAAAAAGAACAATTTCATAAGAATGAAAACAATTAGGAAATTTACAGCAACTGTTAGACTCCATGTTTTCTTGAAGCTTCATTCTATCTCATCCCACAGAAACTCTAACAGGCAGGTTGTGGGAGTTTTTATAGGAATGTCCCCCAAAAGACTTATTTGTTTGAATGCTTGGCCCATAGAGAATGGCACTTTTTGGAGCTGTGGCCTTGTTGGAGAAAATGTGTCACTGTGGGGACAGGCTTTTAGGTCTCATATGCTCAAGCTACCTACAGGGAATACATAGTTTCCTTCTGCTGCCCATGAATCATGATACAGAACTTTCTGCTCCTTCTCCAGCACCATGTCTGCTTGCATACAGTCATGCTTCCTGCCATGACAGATAATGGACTAAACCTCTGAACTGTAAGCCAGCCCAGTTAAATGTTTCTTTTATAAGAGTTGCCATGGTCATGGTATCTTTTCATAGCAATAGAAACCCTAAGACAAAAGTGTACTGAGTAATAAGTAGCTCAGAGATAAAGTGGGTTTTCCCAGGTTCTTTCCCCCAAGTAAGTAATGAAGCCAGTATTTATATCCCAAGAGCCTAACTAGAAACCCATTTCTCTGCACTGCAGAGGGGTTATGATGTGGTCCTCAGACCAGCGCAACAACATCATATGAAAGTCTGCCATAGTGTCGGTTTCCAGGCCCTTCCCCAGAACTGCTGATTCAGAAGAACTGTAGGAATGGTGCTTGAAGCTGCTTCAGCAAGCCTTCCAAGTGGCTCTGGCACAATCAATGCTTGAGAAACACTGCAGCTCCCAGCCTCTGAAATGAGATCTGCAGTGCTGCTCCAACCTTTACGCATGCCAGTTCTGTCCCCATCTGAGCATCAATTCTTCTCTAAAGAAAATGTAATTCATAGCAAAGGCCTGCCCTAGTTCCATCTGTGTTGCTGGGATAAAATACTCTGAAAGGGGCTAGCAGTGAGCGCATGACCTTAACCCCAGTGCTCAGGAGGAGGCAGAGGCAGGTGGATCTCAGTGAGTTCAAAGCCAACCTGGTCTACATAGCCATTTCCAGGACAGCTAGGGTTACAGAGATGTGAGACCTTGCCCTCCCCCACAAAAAAAGGGGGAGGAAAAAGGACAAAAGCAACTTTCAAAGGGAAAGGCTTTAGTATACAATTCCAGGTTACAGCAGATCACTGCAGGGAAATAACACAGGAACTCGAAGTTACAAGTCACATCTACACGTCAAGAGTGTAAAATGAATAAAATGCCATGCTCACCTCTACACAGATACAAAATCCAGGACCCAAAGCCATGGAGTGCCACTATCTGGGATGGGTAGGTCTACAAGTCTCACTCAGTGAAATCAATACAATCAGTCCCTCACAGACATTCCCACAGACTGACTTAAGGTTGACCTAATTTTTTCTTGAGAGTCTTTCCCAGGTGATATGAATGGCAAACAAAAAGTATATATTGTTCAGATATTATAACCCTGTCATAAATTCAAGTAGTAATTCCTATTACTGAGTTCTGAAAATATAGGACATTAAAATGGCCCTAAAATGGCATTAAAAGAGTTGTGAGCCCTATAACACTCTGTGTTAAGGAGATGAGAGTGAGGGAGGGATTGATTTATGCTAATTAAGCATATGAGAGGGAGGCATTGATTTATGCTAATTAGCAAAAAATGGATATATAATCACATTCAGAAATCCTTATTGCTTGGGAAATGCTGATAATGCCTTGTGACAATATTTATTTTGGGGATGAATTTGACTTATTATTTTTCAATCCACATAGTTTATTATAACTAGGTCAGCCTGGCTGCCACAATTTATAGCCAAAGAAGGTGGTATAGGGCTTCTTATACTCTGAACACTGTAAATAGGTAAGACAAATGCATATGGACTTCACAGGGAACAGATCCTCATCTCCCAAAAGCACAGTCCTCTCAGCTGTTGTCTGTTTCTCATCTTCAAGACACAAACCCTGAAGATGAAAGGCAGGACACCTGGGCTAAATGAGCCCCGTGACCCCTCACTACAATCTTCAAAACCTGGTCCTGAAGAAAGGCCATCAGATGAAAGAGTAGGGAGCCACAGGGGGAATCACCAAGTTGCACTAAATATCTCAGATTGCTTGGTTTCTCTCTCCCACCTCTCTTTTCCTAATCCAGACCCAGATTTGGATACCTAATCACCACGTCCTCCCCATCCAATATACAGAATATTAATCAGTTCTTTTCTCCATCCCTACTAGACAAACTAAATTCCCTCATTTACTAGTTATTCATTCATTGACCCTGCTAACCATTTTTGATAGGTACCAAATGTCTGGGGTAGTTCATTTAAAAATATCCTTGGCTCTCAAGGAGATGTCTGTGTTAGCAGTGATGTAACAGGTCTCTGGTACTATTCTCGTGCACTGGGATCTACCTGTTGTGAAAGGCTTTGTTAGCTTCCAACACAAACAACGAAAAGGAATAAGCTCTCTGAAGGCCTCAGAATCCCATGCACAGGCACACGACCTGCCTCTGCAGTTTCTCTCTAACTACATCCCGCTTCTAGCCCTGGAACATCCTATTTGCTCTTCAGTTGCCCTGTCTTCTTCTACAGCCCCAAAGCAAGTTGCTCGTCTTTTTGCTGTGGCTAATTTGAAATTAGTTTTTGACAGTTTCATGCATTGTATGCATAACACATTGTATGAATGTACCTACTTGATATTAAGCTAAATGGATATGTAGCCAAACTGTCCTCAAAATACTTAGATGTATACCCTTCTACTAGCACTGCCGTCTACCTTGGCCAGTGAAGTCTCTGCATACAGTGGATGATGACGAACACCGTGACTCATAACTGGTCAAACTGCTAAGAAGAAGTGACAAGTGGTTAGCCCTGCATGGGACAACTATATCACCCCCTCAAAAACACAAGTAAAAAGAGGGAGAAAATATTTTAAGAACTAGAGAAAGGAAAAGAGCACTAGGAAACACTGTCTTCTGGGTATGAGGCGGGTGGTTTCTGTTTCTTCATGCTTAACAAGTGTCTGGGGATCCATCAAGACTAAATGATCAGAGAACTTTCCCCTTAGTTCTAACGTGGTGGCAACACTGCTCTAGGGGCCACATCTATCAGCTATAATCAGTCCACAACTTTATTTTCATTTACTATTTGATCTTCTCTCAGTTCCCCTGGGTTCAGTTTACATCTGATGAATAATAACATTAAAATAAAATAATAAAATAAAATAATATTGTGCTGATACCCCAGAGCAAAACAAAACGCAATTTTGTGTGTGACAGCCACAAAGATCATAGGACGGATGCATCTCACATGTTTCCTCTTTCCATTCATTGAATCAGCTGTGTTTGGGAGATGCTGCTACAGTGTTGTGTACTTAAATAATTTAGTATTTACCTACACCACAAAATATTAAGCAAATAGATGGACTTGTGGTAGGAAATACATCTATACTGAAACTGTAAGAAGAAAACCTCAGCATGTAAATACATTTTTATATGAGAATAAGAATAACTTTTTGGCAGTTTCCCAGAGGCCCTGCTTCAAAGAGGAAAAAAATAAAAATTGTCATTCTAAATGGTTCCAAATCATGCTTGGGATAACATATATTTATATCTGAACAAGTTCCAAGATTTTTCTACTGGCTGTATAAAAGGAATATTTTTTTTGAGGGAAAAAAATACCACCTTGTTTAAGTGTCAAGAGATGCACTGCGTATTAATTTATAAGTATACCCTTCAAGTGCCTTCAAGCCTTTCCTTAAAATATTTCTATCCTCTTTCTTCCGGTGTACTAAACTGTACAAGGACAGAGCTATTTCCTGATCTGAACACAGTGGGGACTCTGAGACTCACTAATCATGCCCCAGCACTTCAGAGCACACGTCTATGGAGAAGCAAACTGCCTTATTAAGATGAAAGTGACCCCAGAATGCAAATATAATTATTAAATTCCCTTCGCTTCATTTGACCTTGCTAATTCCTAAAGGGTGTGAGTATCTTAATAAACATCATGTCCAAACAAACAACACACACCTCAATATCAGATCTAAGAACTCGGGCTGCAGGTTCCCTCCTTTAGTTGTTTTGTGGGCATGAAAGGGGGGTTGGCCTCCAGAGGCCTGTTTTCCACCTATAAGATGGGCTGTTTGCTGGTTGGTGTGTTTGAAGCTGGCAACCTGCCTTAGTGTTGGAGCACACTCGCCTTCTATCCCCAGCATCAGAAAATATATGCATAGGTTTTTGTTAGACTCCCTTACCAAAGTGCCTGTGTTATATAACAGGTGCAGACATTTGTATCTGCTGATGTCCTGTAGGAATTTCAAGGTACTCCACCCCCAGGCCCCTCACTTCAAACTGAAGTGGGGCCACATGGCTTTCTTTGCCCAGTGAGTAGAGCAGGGGTCATCTACTTGATTTTGAGTGAAGTTTGAAGCACTAGTTATACGAATTGCCACGATGATTTCCTGATGCTCTGGAGGCCTTGGAAGTGCATGCCCTTGTGACGCTTGTCATGATGCGTGTCTGAGTGCATCTGGTGAGCAGAGGTTTGCCTCCCATGCACATACTAGTAGCCAATGGTAAAAAGGATTTCTCTACTAAGTCACAGGGATGCAGCGCTTACTTGTTACCCTGGAAGATGAACCTCAGTAGTACTCTGACCAGTGCTATGTTTAGTAATATTCTTAGTAAGCTTCCTTTCCATTAAATCTCATTAACTGCACATTGGCCCATTGGACTTTCTGTTAAAAAGTAGTCTAACCTCACTATTTAGCCTGGCACAAATATATTCATTTTTAATATTTATATTATGCTATATATGTCATATATATACATAATAATATGGGTGAATTTACATGTAGGTAGACATGCTTATAGAGTCCAAAAGAGGGTATTGGATATCCTGGAGTTAGTTACAGGTGGTTGTGAGCCATTCTATATAGGTTCTAAGAGTAGAATTCAGGTCCTCTGCAAGAGAAATGTATGCTCATAACTGCTAACCCATTTCTCCCCCACTCCCAGGATTTTTGTCTTGATGAAGCATTTGGGTAAGAAGCATAGAATGTGTTAAAGTTTTTTAAAGAACTTTTTATTTCAAGACAACTAATAGAATATATAATTGTTCCCCCATGCTCGGCCTTGTCTGTAAACTCAAGTGTCAAGATGGTAGTCTTCGGATAGCTGAATTTCTCATATAGAGTAGAACAAGTTTCCCAAGAAAATCTTTTCTAAGACATCTTAAAGAGATGCAAGATCTCTTTAAATGTAGACTTGTAAGTGCTAGAATTTCACATCTGTTAAGGCTTTTCTTTTATTTTTTTAAAGCCAGAACAGACCAAATGAGATTATATCCAGGTCATATGAAAGGAAAAAGAATTCCATGTCTCCATAGAAGGAATGAAAAACCTTTTCAGTCATCTTTCTTACGCCACGGAACCATGACTTTACTGACGACCCCTCTGATTGTCTAAGGTGTCATTGGCTCCAAAGCTCTCAGCCTCAAAATTAAGCTTCAAAAAGAAAACAGCAATCCCTTTATTTACAAACTCTAATGTCTTCCCTCTAGCCATGGTGTGTTATTAGGACTCATTTATAAAACCCCAGTGTTTTGGGTATTTTCCTTGCCTATCCCATTGACTCTCCAGTTTTTCTACAATCCCCAGATAAGGGATCCACCTGTCTAGGCCACCTCAATGACACCTAACCCTTCGGTTTCCAGTTGGGTGCAGTCAATCAGAGGTCCTGGCAGGAGGGTAAACACCAGGAGGATCATGTGCAGAGTCTTCTACCCCATACCCAACCTCTCAATCCCTGTGGTTATCCATGTTCATTTAGCTGAACTCTTATCAAAGTTCCTGATAGGCAGATCTCTCTAGAATGAGTTATTTTTCTCTAGTCCAACCGTCTCTGTCATTTCTTGTTCCTTCGGGATTTGGTGTGATTTGCTTGTGTTCACTTTGTATTTAGCTCTGGTTTAGCAGTTGGGACAAGTGTAGTGAATGGATTTAGAGGAACACTTGGATGAATACATGGATGAGAAGGTGGCCAAAGAGAGGTGGCATTTAAGAGAGGGGAAAATACATGACAACCAAGGAAAAAGCCAGGATTAAGGAAACTTCTAATCTTCACACCCCAGGTTTGAAAACAAAAAGAAAAATGTCTAGCTTCTTGGAGCATGCTCTAGTCCGTTCTCTCAGGCACTTTGAAGCTAGCTGAGTCATTTGAAGAATGCTGAGTCATTCATCAAGGCCTCATTGCTAACGATAAATACGGCAAAGACAGGAAAGGCTACAGCTTTGTTTCTGATGAATTCCCAACTATGGACAACTTGGAGGCTCATCCTCTCATGAAGAGCAGGCATTCCTTGGACAAAGAGGAAGGCACAAGACTGAAATAAACGACGATCATCAGTGACCACTCATGTCCCTTAAAATAAATAGATGCAATTAGTTAGAGCATAGAACCCTAGTCTCTACTGTTAGTGTTTCAAACAATGAACCTTGGATGAGCATGAAGCTGCCTCTCCTAGCCCTTATGTCTAAGAGTAGTCCTTTATCAGTGTCAGTAATCAGATGGGACCAGGACCTGGCAGCAGATTTCATAGAGCAGAGGACAAGTGGTGCACAGGATTCTGGCCCATAGCTTTGCTACTGTAGGCAGCTCGAGGCCAGGCCAGAGGAGTGTCTTGCATTTAATTCTCTCTGTTGACCTTGAGTAAGCCATTCACATTCCCAAGAGTTCTTTGTATTGATTATCTATCTTCTTTCTGTGACAAATTACCTGAAAACAGCAACTTAAAGAAATCTTTATTTGGGCTCACAGTTTAAGGGTCCAGCCCACCAAGAGCGGAAGTCATGGCAGCAGGGGGGCAGGTGACAGCTCGTCACACTGTCCCCACTGACAAGGATCAGAGGGAGATGAATACTGGTGTTCTCCTTTTTATTCAGTCCAAAATTCCAGCCTATGTAATGGTGCCACCCATAGTGGGCTAATCTCACCTAATTCAATCTAGAAACTTCCTCATTGCCACACCCAGAGATTTATCTCCCAGGTGATTCTCAACCCTGTCCAGCTGACAATCAGTGTTAACCATCACAGGCTTCCTCCTCTATATGTGGAAAGGCTGGGTCAGATGCCATCAATGGGCTCGCCAATGTAGTATCCTGAAATCCCAGGTGTCAAAGCATACCTTCCCACAAAGCACACAACATGGGGTCTGACATGGATGGAATCCTGCCTGAGCTCCCAGGTTTCTCTTGTGCCTTGGAAAGTGATGTGAGCATGGAAGCCATGTGGTTTCCTGTGGGTAGAGTTTCCAGAACCCATCTGTAAGGTGTTGTGTATGTTTCCAAACGGTTGAGTAAAGCACAATTAATAAAAGCTCAGGGTCAGTAACTGGGGCTCAACCTGAAGATCCAAAAAGCAAAACAGCCTGGCTTTTACCCCGACCTCAGTCTGAGATGGCCATTCTATCTCCTGGAATCTCAGAAGGAGACTGCATCTGAGAGTTGTCTCGCCCCATCTTAAATACCTCTCTAGGGCTGAGAATCAAAGGCATGCACCACTGGGATTAAAGGCCTGTACCACCTGATTTCTATGCCAACTAGAGTGGTTACTGGGTTTAAAGGTGCATATCATTAAGGCTACTGAGATTAAAGGTGTGTGTTACCGTACTCTCTGATCTGTAAGGCTGACCAGTGGGACTGTTTTACTCTCAGATCTTCAGACAGTCTTTATTTTATTAAATACATTTGAAATGCTTCTATAGTTGAGTCATGATAAAGATCTACACCCCAGGATCAGCCTTCTGTCGCTTCCCATCAATGTATTCATCTTCCTCAACTCACCAAGGGCTCCAAAATTCCCAGTAGTAACAGCAGAGGATGACTTAGCACAGACTCATAGTGCTTCTGATGGCTCAGAGAAAGCGATTCCATATGACTGGTTAGTGGTATCACTGCCACCTCCAAAGTTAGACCACAAATTCAGAAGAGAAAAGAAAACCTGGAGACGCTCAGAAGACTTTGAGGGATCTCAAAAAGTCGATCTGTCATTTCAAAGTTCTATTCACCCTGTGTTCTGTGGACTTAATGGCTCTTATTCTCCCAGAATCTATTTAAGAGTAGTAGGAAATGAGAATGGTATTAATTTTACCTACTGAGATTCAGTGTAATAATACCAATAGAAATCATGGCAATGAGATCTGTCATATTTGCAACCACTAAAATGGCTAAGGCTTGGTTCTGAGAATATATATATATATATATATATATATATATATATATATATATATGAATTTACTCTTCTGTAGAGCTCTAAATAATAGATGCTATAATATCATCATCCTTAAAATGAGACAGAAAGCTGAGGATAAAGAAGGTTCAGTAATTTTCTTAAAGTCTCATAATGGAGCTGGTGGCAAAGCTGGCACTCCTTCCCATGCAATTCGATTCCAGCATTCATGCTATAGGTCCGTGCTGACCAGCTTCTCCCACACAGGGTAGCTGACTACAAAGAAACCTGGATGGAATGCTTTGACAAGCTTTAGGAAGACATGAGAAGGTTTGAAGTTGTGACCCTGAGGTCAATTTCCTTTCATCTCTACATCCACTTAGCAATTACCTAAGAAAAGTAGAGATGCTAGAAGCATTAGCTGGGGCCTATGAAAGATCTTTGTGAATAAAGTACCTGCTGGTGCTCACCAGAATTAAGATTCCAAGGCAGGCGTAGTGGCCACCTGTAATCTCAGCACTAGGAAGGGAGAGACAGGGGCTCTCCAGGACAAGCCTGGCTAGCCTGACTAGTCAAATTAGTAAGCTCTGGGTTCAGAGATAGATTTTCCCTCAGTAAATAAAGTGGAAAGAGATCAAGAAAGACTTCCAGCATATCCCCCCCCCACACACATGTCCATATGTTCCTACACACATGGGCTATCATGCATATACTGATATACATATCATACATATAAAAAATTTATTTTAAAAAATGGATCACCAAGTCTAGAACTGATCTTTTTTGCTCTAAGAATTAAGCACAGATCAACAAGGCACCAAGTCACAAAATCAACACTCTCTGGCTCTTTACCTCAACTGTTCAGAGAATGTTATCCAAAACTGAAGAACTGGACTAGTTGGTCTCCAATCACCATGGCAACCAGCTTCCTTAGAGATGTCCCCATGTAAACATACAGAGGAAGGGCTGTCAGTAAAATCCATTATGGAAGAAAGGAAATATTTAGGAAGAAGTCATCCAGTTAAACGCATGTCATTTTAGGATGAGAAATATACTTGCTTTTGCCAGAACTTTCTGTCCTCAGGTCTTCCTACACCTCTCTATTTCTCTAGACAAGAGATTTATAAAAGTCCTCAACTTCTTTCTTTCACAATTATACATTGTAAAATCTACTGTGTGCATGCCTGTGTGTACACACATGTGTGTATCTCTCGATGCACATACTTGCATGTATATACACACAGATAAATACATGCATGTACACATATACGGTAAATGTATACACATACAGATAACTTGCACAAGCACACACCTAATACATACAAGTCATCTTCCCAATCTCTCCTCAGTTTAAAGGACTCTGACAGATGAGCTACTCATCTGGAAGCAGATTTAGCTGAGGCAGAAACCAAAGCAACATCACTCTTCCCCTCCTCTAATGAGAAAAGGGCCAGTTCAAAATGATCTGATCCATTATAGTCACCACTGTCAACAAAAGGAGTCTGCCTGCTCCCTCCTCCCCACACTATGCCAAAAGGGCCAGGTAGGTCTATCCAGTATCCGTTCTGACTGCACAAAAGGGATGCAAAGGAGCAATACAGGAATGGGCATCCTTCAAAAGGAAAGTTATAGCACTAAGCCTTAGCAGTGACTTTGAAGTCATCAACAATTGAAACAAGAGCCTAGGAGGAGGTAGCAAAGTTTCTCCTACAAGAAAGAATTGCTGGTCAAATTTTAATTAGGTTCTTGAGGTTGGATGAGGTGGCTTATACATGCTCCTTTCTACTTTGAGTCTTCAAGTCAAGAAAACCCAGCCAAGTTCAAGTGGAGACGTGATGAGCAGGGAAGACACCCTGCAGGAGACTCAGAGAGGAGAGCACCGGGTTTAATCGTGCAATTATAAGAGCCCCGATGACAAGTGAGGGGTCCCTGCCTCCCACTTGAAGGAGGACAATAGTCCTCACCTCAGAAGTCTCCAATAGCCCATATATTAAAGTTTGGCACTTTGGGGACAACAGAAATTTTGAACAATAGGACCTTTAAAAATGTGTTTCACTGGGGCAGGCTCTTGAGGGGACAACTGGACTGGCCACTCCTTTTCCTTTTGGTACCTTGGCCATGAGGAGAATGGATAACACAACTCCACTCTTTCTTGTCAGGATGGGCTTGCTACCCATAAACCCAAGAGCTATGGGGCCAAATGACCATGGACTGAAACTCCCAAAACTCTGGGCCAAAACAGACCTTTCCTTTCTGTTAAGTTGACTTCCACTACCTTACTGTGTGATTCACCACACCCCTGACTGACATCCAGGCTTGAGACTGATGACCCCTAGATGTCCAGTCCCTCACTGTGAGCATGAGGGATTGCATGCGTCACCCACAGGCATCTCCTGTTCCTATCAGTCTCAGCTTCTGAGTAAAGACACAAGAAACCTCTCTGTGGCTGGTTCCAGCTTCCCCGACCGGGTGTGTCTTATATCTAAGGAAACTATGTTTGCTGCCTCTCTAAGGCGTGAATGCCTATACTGCAACTACACGGCTATAAAAAGGAAATGAAAGGTGACCCCTCCACAAGATCAGGGTGGTGTTATACCTGTCACTATCCTAAGGGCTCATATAAAGAAAGGAAATGAAAGGACAGACCCTGCATTCTAATGCTGGAGTACACGGGGTGTTTGAAGGGCGTTTATCCATGCCCAGACACGTCTGCCTTGTGTATATAGAACTCAGGCAACAAACGTGCCAGGTTATGAGGAAACAGTACTCCGTAAGGATAAGAATGGCAGCCAGCCTCATAACCACAAAATATGCAAACAGAAGTCAGAAATGAAGCCATTAAAACATCCACCACTTGGGCTGACTACACAGTGTAAACGAGATTAGCACCTCCCCATGAGGCAGCGGGGACAGAGGGTGACTTAGACTGAAAAGCGGAAAACAATCTGTCACTTTTAGAAAAAAAAAAAAAAAAAAAAAAAACCTGCAAGAATCTTCTACCATTCCTTTTCTTGTGAAAACGTAGTGTTCTACCCTTGAAGGTTTTCTCAAGGTTTCCGTGAGCTGGCCTGGGTGTTAACACCCTAGGAAATAGTCTGAGGTTGAAGGAGGACCGACTTTTGGAGAGTTTCATGTTTTTAACAGTATGCCCGTGGTTGATTTTTAAGTTCTTTTTAGATGATCAAAACCCAACAATACCAACAGAAAACTGTGTTAAAATGTCCCTAACCTACTTTCCTCCAAGGTCACACACTGTGTACACTATGGGGCTGACATCACAAGGGAAGAACACACTAGGGGTTTTGTTTTCTCAGGACAGTGAAGGTGGTGAGGGGGACAGAAGATGGGAAGAGAGACTCTAGTGTCCTCTACAGAACTCTCTGAAGGAACTGTCAGAAACATGAGTAAGGCAAGCTCAGAGGGACACACTGATGATTCAAAGCAATTACATAGACAGACACTAAACATCAGACACTACAGTATTAAACAAAAATGCTGTTCTTACCAAGGCCACTTTAGGTGAAACTTGTGTGATGCTTTTCTCTAATAATCTTGGCAGACATGCGAGTCAGATACAAATGGATTTTTCTAAGCAGTAAAACTTCAATACTTTGCAGTCAAAGGAGGAAGGTGAAGGAGATTGTAAGAGGGATATGGAAGATCAGAGTCTCCCTCCTGAAAAATCCTGGCCACGGCAACAAATAGGTTGCAAGCACACATCTCCCTGATGTCATCTTACATGGTAGAGTGTATCCCTGGAGGAGGTCCTCTGTGCACTGGCTAATACTTCGTCCAAGCGCGACACACTTTCCCCTTTACAGTAACAGACGAAATACAGTATTAATTAGCTTCCCGACACCTTCTTCCAGGACTGTGAAAAGCAGCACAAGGTAAGAGAATCTCACACCTCAACTAGAACTTGGAACCTAAGTCATAGTCCAGGCTGAAAAATCTATTAACGTATATGCCACCTTCCCCTGATAGAGCCTACGCCCACCCACCACCCACCCAAACACCAACAGAAACCAGCCATGCTGCTGTGTTTCCCCATATGCCAGTGGAAACCAGGCATGCTGTTGTGGCTCAGCTATCTCCTATAGATAGTTCTTTCAATGAACTACAAAACAAAGCAAAAACAAACGAACAAAAAGCCATATTGCCTTCACAAGACCCACACAAGATCAAGCCAGTTAAAAATGACAGTGTGGATGGGGGAGGGGCTACCCAGGCCCTCCCCATGGCTGATGAGCTATTGGCAGTTGATGGCTGCCAGAGAAGGTAGAGTCACTCTTCTTTCTTAGGGATGGTCACTGGGTGGTTTCACGTGCTTCATACAACCCCACAATCATGGGCATGTGGGCAACACTAGTTAGACTTAGTGGGCTAATGAAAATAAATAAATAGAAAAGAAGAAAATAAAGAAGAAAGGAGTAGGAAGAAAGGGAGGGAGGGGGAAAGAAGGAAGGAGGAAGAAAAGTAAGTTGGGAGAAAGATGTGTTTGAGGAATCTGTGGGGAGTTAGAGGTGGTCTTACAGGGGTGAGTATGACCAAGATACATATGTCAGAAATTTTCAAAAAACCAATAAAAATGTTGTAAGAAAATAGTTGTAAATGTGTTCATCACAAAGGAAATATTTGAGGAAAGAGCTGTCTTAAACATTACCCAATCCATACGTGTCCAAATGCTACATGCTATGTTATAATTATAAATATGTGCAATCTTTATCAATCGAAAGTGTTTTAAAGTGCCCTTGGTTTGATTGCTGAAGCCTGGATGTTTCCTGCATGTACCTCACTTGGTTTCATTCCCCAGCCTAGCCTACAAGATAAAATTGTGTTACCACTAAAAATGTATCCATTCGGAGTTCTTATCAAAGGCGCAATTTAGGCGAGCCAAGTTTCATATACATACAATATAACTCAGCAGAAGCACTTACAAACATATGAATAAGTTGATCCTGAGAGATAAGTTAATGAACATATCAGAATTCACAAGAGTTCAGTCAGTCTGCAGCAATTCATTGTGCGCTTCCTAAGCGTAGGATACAAACACAGGCAGGTCCTTTAACTTGAGGGAATGAAATGCTACATTTAGAAAATGGAATAGCATAAAAGGAACAATTGGTTTCCCGAGGGCAATTGCTGCTTATTCACTTAGCAGCCAACCTACTTTGCCCTCTTTACCTTTACTGGGATTTAGAGTTTATGACTTAACACAAGGTCATGGCTTCATTATTTATGTGCTTTATTGCTGGTATCATTGATGGTACACTATCGCTATTTGCTTATATGAATATGTTTAGGTCATCCATGAATACATATTGCTTTCTAAAAGACCAAAAATTACTCTGGGAGGCATGTTTATAATATTCAGTGACCTTGAATTGGCTTATAGTGCAACCATTTTACACACATGCATACACACACAAAGCAAATATTATTTAGAAATATTCTAGCCACATTATCTTTGTGGATATTCTGAAATCTTATGGTTTTGCTAAAGTGCTACATGATTCTGGATTGAGCAAACAGAACCTTCAAATACAAGGAAAAGATACTGATTATTTCCTGGGTTTAATTTTCTTACCTCTTTGGTTTTCTAAGCCAGTTTTCAATCTCTTTCTAAAAAATTAAAACTAGGAAATACTAAGAGCATACAAGAACCAAATAATGATGTTGGTGAATTTTAGATTTCTTAGCCTGCAAATATCTAAACATCTAAAAGCACCCGAGTTTAGAATGTTAAGAGTGAATTCTGTTCGACTGTGGATTTTTCTAAATTTGTGAAGGAACCAAAGGAGATACATGAATGTGTAGTGGTAACACAACTGTGTGGTGGTGACACAACTGTGTGGTGATAACACAACTGTGCAGTGGTAACACAACTGTGTGGTGGTAACACAACTGTGCGGTGGTGACACACGCCTTTAATCCCAGCACTCACAAGGTAAAAGCAGGCAAATTTCTGAGTACAAGGCCAGCCTGGTCTACAGAAAGAGTTCCAGGCCAGCCAGGGCTACATAGAGAAACTCTGTCTTGAAAAAAAAAAAAAAAAAAAACTAAAAAGAGAGAGAGAGATGTAGCTATTTCTCTTTATAAGTGGGATGATCCTAAAATGTACAAAAATTGTGTGCTGCAATTTAAAACACAAAACCTGGCAGAACTAATTTATATTTCCATCACTCTGAGAGTGTTTGGTTGCTAGAATGCCACATTGCATCTTGAGATACACATACTACAAATCATTTGCTCTGATGGGAAGCCATGGGACTTACATTGGGTAACCTAATTTATCAGGGACCTCTTTAAATTTCAAAACTCGGATTTATTCATTGTGAGTGTTTTGCCTGCATAGATGTCTGTTCACCATGTAGGTACCTGGTTTCTGTGGAAGTCAGTGAGACCTTAAGATCCTCTGAAACTGGAGTTACAGATGGTTATGAGCCACCATGGGGGTGCTGGGAGTTGAACCTGCATCGTCTGTAAAAGCAGCAACTGCTCTTAACCACTGAGCCATCTCACCATCCCTGAAGAAGATTTCTTTAAGGTTCACAATATCCACTCAGTATTTTTTTGGCGCTCCAGAGTCTTCTACTTAAATATCTACCCAGCTGTAAATTAGCTCAGTATCTCAAGACCAGTGCCTTACAGGTGGGTAGAATGCAATTCAGAATACTGTAGTCATACTGAAGCAAAAGCATCCCCCTCTAACAATTTACATGACTGCCTCTTAGATTTGGGGACAAGGAAGCACGGCCAGGTGTTGGTCACATTTTATCCCAAAGAGAAGATACCTTAGCAAAACAACTTAAGGAAAGAAAAACTAACTTATTTTTGCTCCTTGGTTTGATGGTTTTAGTCTTTTGCGGCAGGAGGGTACAAAGGATCCAGCAACATAGGGCACACTTCACTGGATGGGGAGGAGAGAGGAGGGCAGAGGGAAGAAAGGCCTACGCTAGCAACCTTTCTCCACTTTCTTCCAGTTCAAGGGACGGTGCCACCCACATTCAGTGCAACTCTCTCCATCTCTGCTAATTTTCTGGGGAAACATCCTCCCAGAGGTGTGCTTTACAAATCTACAAGGCCCCTCTCAAACCAGCTGACAACCCGTGAGCTACAGAAATAATCCATGAGAACGGGAAATGAATCAGACAGTGGCTACCACACCGTCGAAGACCAGTGTTGCACAGAAACCTCAGAACTGACTGATTGACAGCAGTGTGTCTAAGGTATCCCATGAGAGGCAATGTGTCTTCACACCAAAATCACTTCAGCACAAAGCAAGAAAAGCCTGAGATAACACCAAACCTTGCAGCGGACTCCAGATCACAGCACAGCCACCAAGAAGCCGCTGTTTGCTGATAGAAGGCTGGACGGCTCGCGTGTAGACCTGAGCAGCTGTGACAATCCTCCCGCAGGACTCTGTGCTTCAGCTCTCACAACATAACCAGGCAACAGATCCTTCTCCTCAGTGCTGACTCGGAGAGACTGTGCTTCTTTTAGTGACCACACAAACAGCAATAAGCACAGTGACCAAGCTAAGTCTCCACAGAGACCTACTAACTGCTCATTCCCCAGGGTCTTTGCACTGAGTTGATGCTTCAAATTAAACCCATCTTTTATCTCAGAAGAGTTTAAAAGGAACAACACCCTTTTCCTAAAAGTAAAAGAGAAGACTGGATAGAGTTTCTTAGACTTTAATCCCTCTAGGGACTAAAGCAGCAATGTTTCTTTGGTTAGAGAAAATATGCCATAAAATGTTAGTGAATATTAGAGCTCGGATGAACCTTTGGAGATGAACTAATAATCCTTTAACGAAACTATCCTGCCTCTCTCCCAGGAATTGATGGACTAGTTTCTGTGATGGGAACTTGGTTATTGAGCAGCATAGGTGTCAGGGCTTGCCTGGATCCCTTTGGTCCCCACATCCTTCTAACAGCCACCACCTCGTCACAGTTCTTTGCCAAGCGTTTTCCCCAGTCATTGGTTCCTCGTCTGCTCATACCTATGGACACGTGCAACAGCAGTTTATTAACAACCAGTGACCGAGCCCAAGGTGTAGCCTGGCAGTTAAGTTTTTACCAGGCGTGTTTAAAGCCCTAATCGTTTCCCCTGAAACCATGAAAATATATGCATACCTGAACAGCAAGAGTTGATGACTTGTTTGTCTGTTACTAGCAGTGACATATCCTCTACAGGCTCATGCATTGGAATACTTGGTGCTTATTATTCTAGTTAGCTTTCTGCTGCAGTGGCAAACCACTATGACCAAAAGCAACTTGGGCGAGGAAAGAGTTTATTTGGTTTTACACTTCCACATCACAGTTCATCATCCAGGAAAGCCAAGGCAGGAACTCAAAGCAGGACTCCGGAAATAGGAGCTAAAGCAGATGATCACGGAGGTGTGCTGCTTATTGACTTCCTCTCTTAGACAGCCCGGTACCAACTATCCAGGGCTAGCAGTGCTCACAGAGGGCTGAACCATCCCACATCAATAATTAACCAATACAATGTCTAAAGTTGAATCTGATGGTGGTATTTTTTCAGTTAAGGCTCTCTCTCTCTCTTCCCAGTGATGGCAATTTGTGCCAAGTTGATACAGTGCTCAGCTGATAGAACTCTTTGTGAAAGTCCCAGCGCCTTTAGGAGGAAGATCCTAGCTAGAGAAACCAGAACACCATGGGTGGATCTTATGGGTTGTAGTCCTACAGCTTCTAGCCAAATCCCTTTCTTGACATGATTCCTAGTTGTCTAATATGTGAACAAGCACCTCACAATTGTGCTGACACAACCTAGAACCATTCCCAATGCCATCCATCTTTTTCACCATTATGGATTGTACCCTCTAACTATGAGTTAAAATAAATGGGCTCTCCCTCAAACCACTTCTTGTCAAGAATTTTGTCAGAGCAGCAAGACAAGGAACACATACGTTTCTTCATCTTCTTACTCATATACCCTCAGCCCCAGGATTCACTGGGTTAGCCTCTGTCTTAGCCCAGAGGTTTCTGTCAGCAACCACCACACACCAGGAGGCTTATGAGCAATTGATAACTATTTCTTATAATTCTGTAGCTAGAAATTTAAGGCCAGTAGGATGGGTGCCAGTAAAGCCCTCTTCCAAGTGACTTCTAACTTCTCATTGTGTCCTTATATGACCAAGAGAGCTAGAGATCTCCATGGGTTGTGTTTTCTAAAGGCACTAAACCCATACATCCAGCCTTATTGAGCTTCGTACTTCTGTCTCCTGATTGCAATACAGTGAGGATTAAAATTTAAACACAAACTGGGAGAAAGCACAAGCCTTAAGTCTTTAACAATCCTCAAACAACTTGTACCCAAATCTTGGTCTTGGGATCAGCTCCTGGGGATGAACCTAAGGTACTGTTTTACTATGCCAGGTTGATGCTTATGTTCTTTACCATTTTACCTTAATAACCATCACACACCCAGAAATATTTTAACACTCATTTTTCAGATAAGAATCATGAAATTTAAAAGGCTTTGTAACTGGCACGTGATGATGGTTGAAAGAGTAGAAGAGACAGAAATCAGAAATGGATCTGCTGAGAACTGCTGCCTTGAAGGTTTACATCGACGATGTCTTTTGAGTGTTTGAATTTGAGCTTGTGAAACTCAATAGTCAACAGAAATTAAATAAATCATACATACTGTGTGTATATACATTATGTGTGTGTACATGCCTGGCAACTCCAAGAGGGTACTAGATTCAGTGATAAGCCTTGAGGAAGATGTGATAATGAAAGCCAGCACTAGTATCTACTCCCTTTCCAAGAACTACGCACAGCCCTGTGGAGGACAGTTGAAACAAAACTGGGCAGTAGTAACTATTGGAAACAGGATTCTAGGGGTTTCTAACCAAACTGGCTGAAAGAAACACAATAATCTCATTCATCTTCTTAGAACACACAGATGCTACAAGCATTGCCAGCATTACTTACACAAGTCATTGCAAATGACAAATTAAAGACTAGAAAGAGTGGCAACTTGGGGAGCTCAAGCCCTCCTCCTTAACAGTGTTTGCCTATAGGGAATGTATGGGGAAAATGCAGCTCCCTAGGAAGAGGTGGAAGATGAAATAAAACCTGACTGGTGGTATTTATAGATTTCTAAGGTGCAAAGACTCCCACTACAGCCAAGTTCAAGTTGCCAAGACGATGCACTGAATGCTTAGCTGAGGGTGGGGTGATCATGCAATTGCCCATCACAAGCCAGTACGAGCCAGCTCTAACACATCGCTGCTCCTATGGGCTCCAAATAGCTTAAGTGTGTCCCCTCCAAGCTTTAGGGAAGGTAAGAGATGAGAAAAAGCAATAAACAAAAAAAGAAAGAAAGAAAATCAGGCAAATCCACAATGGGAAAGCCCTGATTTACTCTGAGAGGTAAAAAACTGTACTTTGCCAGCATAGAGTAGGAAGATAAGCAAAACTATGCAATATAGAACTTGGGGGATGGGAAAGGCAGTTTTCCAATTTAGGCTGCAAATTAGAATTCCCCGAGAATTTTTCTTAACCCCAATGTCCAAGCCATACAGAGGCTAATTAAGCCAGATTCACTGGGAGTACTACCCTAGCATCAGTTAATATACACGTCCACCCAGTGTGAACATATCACAGCGGTGAGTGCTACCCAGGCGTCAGTTAGTATCCACATCTGTCCAGTGTGAACACATCACAGCAGTGAGGGCTACCCAGGCATCAGTTAGTATCCACATCTGTCCAGTGTGAACACATCACAGCAGTGAGGGTTACCCAGGCATCAGTTGATATCCACATCCACCCAGTGTGAACACATTACAGCAGTGAGTGCTACCCAAGTGTCAGTTAGTATCCACGTCCATCCAGTGTGACCACATCACAGTGGTACTTCTCAAATGTGATGCATACGCAAGTATCCCAAGCATTTTGAAAACAGGTAAAATTTTAAAATATTAAGCACATGTAGTAACATCTTACAGACTCCAGAACATGAAACACTGGCAAACTAATTCGCAGTGACGGAAGCACGGCTGGTTGTTTCCTCTGGGAAGAACGAGAATAAACCGTCTTGTGAACTAGAGATGTTTGACCATTGATACAGGCGGTAACACATTAAATTGTATACTTCAGCAGGCATGGTGACTTATGCCTACAACCCCAGCCCATGGGAGGCAAATGCTGAAAGATCAGATGTGCAAGGTCAGTCCCAGCAACAGAGCAAGTTTGGGGACAGCCTAGACTATATAAGCCCCTGTCTCTAAATAAATAAATAAATAAATAAGAAAATAGGAAAGAAAGTAATACAATACTAGGCATTTTTACAGACTTGGGTATGTTTATAATGTAAACAGTAGTACTGTTGGGAGTAGATTTGAAACTCCTGAATGTCCGAGATTCTGGATTCTAAGATTCTATATTCCTGACAAACTCCCAGGAATGCTGATAGAACTGATCCCACTGTGAATCATGGGCTCTGGATCACTGTCAGGAGTGACATACAGTCAAAGTACTACAAATGGTTACCTAGGGTCTATAATGTACCAGACATTGTTTTGAGCCCTGTAAACAATGTGGGATAGAAAAATGGAAAAAAAATCAAGTAGGCGAAAGGATTCCCCTCTGGAGACTGGTTGACCAGATGACACTCAGGAATTCAAGTGATGTTAACCTTTGTTGTGAAGACAGCCTACATAGAGACAGTGTTCCTTATACATAAAGATTCCCAAAGGATGCTAAATTAGCAATGAGCAGATGACTGTACAGTAACACATGACCTTTGACTACAGCCTTATTCTGTTCCTAGCTATAAACCTATAATTTTCTGGGGAGCTCAATAATTAAGACTATAAGTTTTTGTTTACAGCAGAAATGTCTTAACTTGCCTTGCAATCCTTTCCGCTAAGCTTACCTCATAGCTGTAATCCTGGAATGATTACATATTCTCATTTATCCAAAAACCCTATTGAGATCTCTCTCTCTCTCTCTCTCTCCTTCTCTCCCTCCCTCCCTTCCTCCCTCCTTCTCTCCCTCCCTCCCTTCCTCCCTCCCTCCCTCCCTCCCTCCCTCCCTCCCTCCCTCCCCCCTCCCTCCCTCCCTCCTCTCTCTCTCTCTCTCTCTCTCTCTCTCTCTCTCTCTCTCTCTCTCTCTCCCACACACACACACACACACACACACACAACTATTGAGCATACCTCTGAGGGTGACTGTCCTTTAGGAATCCCACACCCAGACTTTAAAGTGTTTTGTCCTTTCTCTTCTTTATTACTCCCCATACTTAAAAATTATGCTTAAATTCCCTCTTGGCCTCAAACAGATGTCTCCTAAAGTTCTTCCGGCAGTCAAGAATCCCAGCTTCCCCTGGGTGGGGGGTCTCTGAAAAGAACTCCATGGGCTTCTGTGGATGGCACGGTGGAGCTGCGCTTCTAGTCTTTATCACAATGCCACTACTCTACATGCTCAAAACCAGGCCATACATAACCATTATGTTGTAGGCTTTATTTCAGCAAGACACACTAGTGAAGTCTAATAAGTAGTATAATAAACATAATCATGGTTTATAAATCCTGCAGTAGGTCTCTGCTGTGTGTTACAAGCAGATAAAATAGACATGAAGAAGTCAGGGAAGACTCCTGCTACCTTTCTAACCCAGGTTTGTGGGTATTAGGCTACAAAACACATAAATGTTTATTCATCCAATTTGACTCACGCCATCCATATACGGGAAGGCAAAGCTTTGCTGCATTCAGTAGAATGGAGACAGGTGTGGCTGGATAGTGGGATGGTGGTAGGCGGTAAGCAACGAGGTGGCTGATCCAAGCAGGGGCAGAGACAGTCAGGTTTGGGGAACCACAGTAAAGACTCTGGTCTGGTCTTAAGAGCAATGGGGAGCCTTTGAAAGGTTTTCAGCACAGGGTGGTGGCATAATCAGATTTACATTTTTTAAAAGATCACTCTAACCACAGTGTGGAGAACTTACTGGATGGGGGCCAGAACACAGGCTAGAAGTCCAGAGGAATGTTATCAGCTTGGAAAAGAGTGACATCTTTGGAGACAGGGGTGGACTGGTTTACAAATATTTATAAAGGAACCCGGGCCTACTGACTGTAGGACTGGGTTGCTGCTCTTCTAGAAGTGTGGGACTTTTACTTGAGGCTGAACATGCTGAATAGATAACCACGTGCAGGACAGACCTTAGCATTATAGTGATATTTTATTGTGTTTTAATAAACAAAGCTTGCCTGAAAATCAGAGTGCTAAGCTAGCCACATTAGTTAGCCAGCCACACAGGCCAGGCAGTAATGGCACATACCTTTAATCCCAGCAGCCCACTAGTTAGCCATAGAGGCTGGGCGGTGGTGTTGGACATCTTTAATACCAGCACTAAAGAGGACTATAAGGCAGGATGAGACAGAAACTCACTCTCCAGTCTGAAGATTTCGTAGAGCTAAGAACTCTCTAGTGACTTAACTGCTTTGCTTTCCTGATCTTCATCTTGAACCCCAATATCTGTCTCTGGGTTTTTATTATACATACATAGCATATTTGCCTGAATTTGGCATCTGTCTCCTTTACTTTGGGTCAGATTCCTGCCCAATTTGCGCACAGGGTGTCTATTGCTTAAGAGGTGTGCTCTTCCCTCCTCAAGGCTGAGGACAGTAAGATGGGAGAATCGAAAGCATTCCCAAGCGCCATGTTTTACAAAGTCCTATCCATGACCACTAGGATGCCATCTGGACGTCTCCAATCATTTCCCTAGACTTGCCAAGAACGAAGAATCTTGTGGGCATTTTATCTATATTAAGACTGTACCCCCAAGCAGGAACATCTCATGATGGGAATGGAATTGCTCACGTGATAGTTAAGACATCCTCAGCACCTCACAAACCAATCCACAGCTTCCCCCAAGACTTCCTGACTTTCCCTTATCTCTAATTTTTTTTAAAGTTTATATCCATATCTCCCAAAGAACATAACCTAATGGATTATTGACCCACTCATCTTCCTAACACAGTTATATTAAACAAATCGTTTTACTGCCCTTCACCATGATGTCTGTGAGTTTGAGGCTAGTAGGATCTACATTGTGAATTCCAGGCCAGGCATGGCTACATAACGAGACCTCGTGTCCAAAGATAGCATACCTTATTACTCAACTTGCTTACCCTGTACCTTTCTCTGTAGACGTCTGTAAATTATGTGACAACATTCTGGAAAATAAAACACTCTAATCTATTCAGATTTCTAAAACAGAACACAATCAGTAGTTTCAGTTTGCGAAAAAGTAATTTCAGACTCTAATTGGGATTTGCATTTGAAGGATTTTTTTTTAATTTCCTTAACAAATTCTTCTTTTAATGTTTGGGTCAGTCACCTGCCTCGGGCCACAGGCAGGCATATTAAGCCTGAAAAGTATCTTTCTATAGACAGCTAATACCTCACCTCACCCCCTTTCTAAGACTGAAGGTGAAATGAGAGTATCTGAAACATCTGCCAAAGTTTACAATGTCCTGTTCCAGACCCCACCCAAGGCTTCAGGAAATAAGCACATTTATTTATTTACTTCAGCTGTGTGTGTGTGTGTGTGTGTGTGTGTGTGTGTGTGTGTGTGTGTGTGCATCACATGCACATGTTCATGGAGTGCACATGCTACATCATGCACAGGTTAATGTGGCACTCAGGACAACTTAGAGAAGCTGGTTATCCCCTTCCAGCATGTGCTCTAGGGCCCGAACTCGCGACATCAGCTTTCACAGCAAGCTCCTCGTGTGCTGAGCCAACTCAAGAGCCCCTAAAATTTCTTTGCTTAGGACTGAATTGAGGTTTGAGTTCTACCCAGGTTTTTAGTGACTAAGTCCAAATAGTTATCATTACACAAAGATGGAGTAAAAGCTGGCTATGCTTAAAATAAATGCCCTATATTCTTTTCACTCCTTTAAGACCTCCAAAAAAACAAACAACAAATGTATTGCATAAAGAATTTCAAGGACATACTTAGTGATATGTGTAAGAAACTCATTACCTGGCTTATACACACACTGAGAGACTAGGATGAAACAGAACAAAGCCCACAATGTCTTGGATCCTCTGTGATAAAATAAATATCTAATTTGGAAATCCACTTTTTAAAAAAATACAGATTAGAATAACCACTATTGTCCTTTTCTCTTTCTGTCCCAATGTAATTTATCTAGCACATATATGCTAAGAATGACAGAAACGGAGGCTGAAAGAGAAAGAAAGTCAAGTTGGAGCAGGACTCTTTGGGAGAGGTCTTGAGAATGAGAGCTGCCGCACATGGTTGTAAGGCATGTGTCCACACTTTCGCTTCGCTGCTGTGGGCAGTACACTCTAAGGAAAGCAGAGCAAGGACTTAAAAGTATTTAAGAGGAAAGGAAGGACAACTCCTCACTTGGGCAGGGACAACATGAAGTCAAGGACAGCAGACACCTGACATCTCTACCTTCCTTTGGCTCTTTCTCCCTTACTTTGGGTCAGTCACCTGCTGCAGGCTGTACACAGACATGCAATTCCAGCAAAGTGTCTGTCTGAAATTAGTAATCCCTCACCTCCCTTATCCCCTGAGATGGAAGGCACAGAAGAGAGTCATCTGTCCGTTTTTACAAGGTCATTTTCCCAGACCACTCCTCATCAAAAAAGAAAAAAAAAGAAAAGGAAACATTCCTGAAGCCTGCAGTCACTGCTCTGAACATGCTGCCAACTGAGATTCTAGCACCAGAGCCTCCAGACAGATCAACCCCAAGGAGCAACAATCTTGTAGGAACTGACTTTCCCCTTAATCAAGAGAACTCCCTGGACCCCTATACAGAACCAGGACTATAACAATGACCAACTAGACAATGTTCTAACCAAGACTACGGAAGTATGCACACTTCTTGTTCTATGGCCCAGTTATTCTAGTGAAAGCTTAATCTCATGCCAGAACCCAGGAGATGCCTGAAGTGCCTGCTTTCCATCTTCACGACACGGCTGTATTGAGCCTTTTCTGGCTGCTGCACCATCGTTTCCACCTGTGTCCTTTGGTAATGGGAAGAGCTGACATGCTGGACACAGCCCCACCCCACAGAGTGGAGGCTCCGTCCTAAGACTCTGGTTACCGCACACTGGATGTGTCCCTGTGACGCCAGGCAGATGGATAAACACTAGCCTGGTTCAAGACCTTAAAGAAGGGCACAGGACACTTGTAATTTGTATTTCACAATCAGCATTTTCTTCCAAGAAGCAGACGGTCACAGAGAAATGCTGCTAACATTTAAGCATGGGTTGCTGAAGCAAAAACCACCTGTTTTTGAGGGAGAATGGTGGGGGAGAAGGCATGGCTTCCCACAATCCCTAGCGTGATTCCGTGAAAGCAAGAAGGCAGGGATAATCCAGCGTGCTGAAGACAGCAGAAACAGAAACCAAGCGCCCAGGCCAACCCTGAACTCTGAAAGGACTTCTTACTTAGGGCAGACTACCTTTGTCAACACAGCAAAGATGAAAGTCAGGGCCCAAACGTGTGACTAGGCAATGAGCCCTGGGCCTAAGCCATGACCCCCAGACTTCTGTCAAACTGCCTGTTAAATATCCCAAGAGTGAAAAGCAGTCAGGGCTCATATTCAGCCACGTACTCAGCAGATTTGCTCATGCAAAACTGCAAAGAAAAGCATCTGGGTTGCAAGAGAAGAGATCAAACTGTCCCCAACTGCACAGAAAGTGACAAAAAAAATCCCAAAAGCTGGCAAAGAGGCTACTGGAACAAACAACGTAATACAGGCTGAGAACTGGGGCACACAAGCCTGGTACTCGAGTCACCCTAGCCTCAGAGAGACTCAAGATTTTGAAGCTAATCTGGCCAATACAGGGAGACCCTGTCAAAAAGAAAAAAGAAGAAGAAAAAGAAAAAAAAGAAAAGAAAAAAGAAAACAGGAAAGCAGAACAAACAAAAGCATGTACAGGCAATATAAAATAATAGGATTTAGGGCAATGGCTCAGTCAGCAGCGCTGCCTCAAAGGTGTAAGGAACTAGGTGCGGTTGTGAGGCCAGAAACACGGCGTTCTCTCTGCAACCCCAGTTCTCGGGGGTGAGGGTGAAAACAGGCCTGGAGCTCCCAGACCAGGCATCCAGCTGAATCGGTGAGTTCCATAATCACTGAGGCACTCTTGTCTTAAAATATAAAAGTGGCGAGCATCTGAGGAAGACCCCCAACATCAGCCTCTGGTCTCCATGTGTACATGTACAAACATCCACATGAACATACACACATGCACACACACACACACATACACACACACAGGAATATGTACATACACCACATGAATATACACACAGTCAATATTTCTGTGTGCTAACCATGGAATAGGAAATGAAAATTTTTGAAAAATGCTATTTACAATATACTAAAATACAGTCTGCAGTACATACGAATGAGATAAAAAAAACTGCATCAAAGTCTAAATAGAGCTATATGTGCTCAAGATTTGCATGTTGAGAACTGGAAAATTTTAATAAGAAAAAAAAATCAAAGACCCATATATCTAGAGGCACAAGTGTGCGTTTTGCAGACTGAAGGATTAACATTTGTTGCAGTCACAACAAAAATACCAATGAGCTTATGATTAGATCATTCTGTAACTCATAACCTTACATAAAAGAATTAAAGATAACCCCAAATTCCAAGTATAGTGGGATTAAAGTTGAAATGCCAATGCCTCGGTGCAGCTGATGGAGCAGCAGCCCCTATAACTTGACAGCTGCCCCTCACCTGCTCAGCCATGATATGCACTTTCCCCTTTATTGAACCTAAATTGTTTTCTTACATATTATATCCTGATTATAGTCCTCTACCTCTAGTCCTCCCAGTATTCCCCTACCTCTCCTCCCCTCCCCCTCAGATCGGCCCCCTTTTTGTTTTCCATTAAGAAAGAATAGACTTCCAAAGGATAATAACAGATGTGACAAAATAAAAGTATCACATCGAAGTAGGACAAGACAAAGCAACAGAAGGAAAAGATCCCAAGAGAAGGCATAAGAATCGGAGACACACTGGTTCATACACTCAGCCTGGAAGTCTGGCTAAAAGGCTTATCATGACACATGATACATGACAACCAGACTCTCAGGCATGCAAGTCCCATCCTCCCGAAAGTTCTAGAAGAGCTGAGCTGGGTGTGATTTTTATTTCCAGTTCATCCTAAAAACAAATTTGCTGTTAGGCAAAGACTTCCCCTTCCTTCAGACCACCAAGTGCAGACAGGCAGGCAAAGGAAATTAATTAAATCCCTTTGAAGGCTTATGTCTTTGAGAATGCCCCAGAACTAGACCCTAAAGCCGTCTCTAAGGTTTGAACAGGTTAAAACAAGTAATTAGCTTCATGTGCACAGACTCCTCCCCCCAAGGACCTAAGCTTTTACAGTAACATATTTACTGGGAGTCGAGAGGGATATAATGAAATTGTCCTTTGTACATTAAAGGAGTTAATCAATGTTAAAAAGAACAAGATCAAGACTGTGTTAGCCAGATGCATAGTCTGATCAATAAAGTGGAAGAAAGACACATTGCCCTCTTTTCTGATTAAAGTTGCCATTTGTCCTTAAAGTTCACCTCGTAGTTTCCTCTACAGTGGAACTTGCATGTTATTGCATTTTTCTTGAAACAGATACACACACACACACACACACACCAGAGGACAATCTTTGGGAACTAGTCCTCTCCTTCCACTATGTGGGCTCTGGGGATCAAACTCAAGTCATCAGGCTTAGCAGCAAACCCACTGCCAGCTGAGCCATCTTGAGAGCCCTTCCCACTCCCGGGTCTATCACTGAACCTGGTCCTCACCATAGAAGCTAGGCTGACTGGCCAATGAGCTCCATGGACCTGCTGCTCTCTGCTCCATGGTACTGTGGTTACAAACGCAGGCCAAGCACTGACTTTTAAACCTGAGTACTGGGGTTCTGAGCTTAGGTCCCTGTGCTTATATGGCAGGCACTTTACCAGCTGAGCTCTCTCCCCAGTTCCTACCTACATCACTCCTGACAGATCAATTGTGTTCAGGGAACACTAAGCAAGTAAGCACCTATAGTTTGCAGTATATCATTTTGGAAAAGAAACATAAAGAAAGAGCACCATTGGTCAGGGAACTGCCACGGCCACATGCGTCACAGTTGAGATTCTGTGACTCGTGCTGCTGAATTTGGAAGTGTCATCCTTGCCTAATATCTGACATTCATTAGCAAGCTCCATTTTTAATATGCTGCTGATGGAAACAAACCACAACTTTCTTCCCTCTTGAAGTAATTGGCTGTGACTCATTCATTTGCACAGGACCCCATAAACTGCTCTCTGTGTTTTGAAGAAATCAAGTGCCTGATTTAATCCACGTGTCTTCCTTTGGAGTTTTAATTATTCATTTCTCCGTGAGAGCGAAAGGTTGGGTGCCGTGGGTTATTTATAGCTGGAGATTGAGGAGGAACACGAGAGGAGGTGGAGAGTGAAGAAAACCAGCGGAGAACTTCCATTAAAAATACGGTGAACTCTGGCAGGAAGGCAGAGGGGCTAGAGATGAAAAAGCCAACAAGTAGAAGGGAGGGGAATCGGCATGTGGCAAAGGCAGAGAAAGATGCTGCCTAGAAAAAGAAGACACTCAATGGTGTCAAAGAGAAATGGAGGAATTAGCTAGAGAGGAAAAGGAGGGAGAAGCCACAGACAGGTACCTAAAAGCATCCTTGTCTCACCTGGGGTTGCAGAGTGAGGGTACCAGTTTGGACTAGTACCTTATTTGTTGCCTTTCAACCCAGCTGTCACCTGCTTGCTTTGCAGAGGTAGGATGAGCAGATCTGCCTGAGGGGTTGCTACTGTAAGAGTTTTCAGTAGGGGTGGACATAGTGTGGCATCCCCAGCCTCAAGGGACTGTGTGTGACATCCTGCATGGTGGGATCTGTGAGCTGGGAGAGGAGCAGGGAGGAAACTGCTACATCACTTCAAGTGTCTTCATATCTAGAAATGGAAAAGCCTAGGATCTTAGTGCTAGAAAGTATGCACCAGTGTTTCTGGAACGTTCTAAAATGTACAGAGTGTCTGTTTTAAAGAATTAGAGAGCTGCCAGGCTGGTGGTGAGGGGACTAGGCTACAAGAAGGCATAAGAGCTTGTGTCTCCATCATGGTTTGATGCAAGCCACTGCCTACAGAAAGACTCCTGGTTTCTAGTGTCTCTCTAACTTGTAATTCATCTGCCCAAAAGGTGTGTATGGTGTGTGCATCTCTGTGTATGTATCTGTCTGTGTGTGTGTCTGTATGTGTGTGTCTATGTTACCCAGAATATTTGTTATAGTTTGAATGTGAAATGTCCCCCCATAGGCTCATGTGTTTGAATCCACAGCCCCTTAAATGTTTAAACACTTGTTCCCCAAATTGGTGGTTCTGTTTGGAAAGGTTCTGGAACCATTAAGTGGAGCTTCACTAGAAGTGAAGAGTGGGGGAGACCTTCATTCTTTACAACCTGGCCCCTTGCCCATTCAGCATCTGCTTCCTGAATGCAGCCGCAATACAACCATCTACCCGCCTGCTACTGCCACCTCATCCTGTCTGTTCTGCTGTGTTCCCTGCCATGATGGACTCTCTTCCTCTGGATCTGAGAGCCAAAATAAACCCTTTCTCCATTAAGTTGCTTTTATCAAAGTATTTTATCACAGCAACCAGGAAAGAAACTGAGTTAATTTTAAAACCTGTTTTTATCAGCAGTAGAAAGGGCAGACCTCTGAGGCGTGAGATGTTCAGACATTTTAACAGTACTGTTACCCCAAACACAAAGGTATGCTTTGTAAGTCAGCTGCCCCACTCCTCCCCCACTGCCTGGCTTGATCCTCACAGCTACAGGTGCCAATGCTCCAGCCACCAGCAGAAAAGGGATGAGCAGAAGAGTTCTCTAATTTTCCCCTCGATCCTCAGTCAGCTACTAGGAAACTATATAACGTCGATCAAGTAATTGTAGTTGCTTCATTTTTCTTTGTTTATGTAAATAAAGTCAAAGGACTATCCCAGAGAAAAAGAGGAGGGATGGAGTGAGGAGAAAGGGAGGAAAGGAGGGAAGGAGAAAGGAAGGGAAAGATGGAGGGAGGGGGAGGGGGAGAAAAAGACTGTTTCTACAGGCTAGAAAAACAAACAAACAAACAAAATAAAACAATAGCTTCCAGAACCAATGCACAGAAGGAATGAGATAAATATCAATTCCCATGTCTTTTATTTAAAGCAGGAAGCTGGAGATTTTTTTTTTATTGCATGCAATATGAGGATTTATCTTTTTTTTTACAACAGGGGGATGGTATTGAAGATGGGATGTCTAGCATGGCCACAGGTACAGATATCTTTCAAAATTAGATGGATGGCAATAAAGTTGTCACATTTAACAGGGACCTGACCGTTAAGCTGCAGTGCAAACACCATCCTGCATGCAGCAGAGGAAGGGACTTTATTTTTTTTAGCAGCTAAGTGGCATAATGAGGGTGCTCTTTGCTAAGCAATTTGTATTTCTGGAGTGACATAATATCAAGTGAGAGCAGTAAGCAAACAACCGCTCTGAAAGAGACGCTGTGAGTTTCTTTTGCAGCCTGGTTAGAGCTAATAGGTAGGCAAGTGGTCCTCAGGGAAGCACTGCTGGGGAAGCCTGAGATACTTCACCGTGAACAAAAGCCAGGCCTGGCTAGATCGGCTCACTGATCACGGAGCAAATGCCTTTCTGAAGCATGAGGGCGGCCTAGGTTTCTTCAGTTATAAACAACAGAAATCTGCCCCATTGTTCTCGGCAAAGAAATCTACTGGACAGATGAGGAATAGAACGCGGAAGTGGAGAACGTCGCTCAATTTGGACGACCCATTCAGCTGAATGCAAGCTCTGTGCTCCTGCCCTGGCTTTTCTGTTGCTTGTGAAACGCGGGCAAACTCACTGCTTCCTGCTTCCCTGGTCTTTAAAAGGGAAACGATTGGATCAGACAAAACAGCAATCCGTTTAAGATTTGTCTTTTTCAAATGGTTCTGCGTCCCAGGGCTGATCTCCATGACACTGGGCGTGGCAAAGGAGAAGTGAGAAGGAGGGACATCCAAGGCTTTCCTGGGGATTCTGTGCTGCTTGGTTGTCTCTGTGACCCAGGCTGTGATGAAAACATGGACTAGGAGGAACGCCTGTCTTCCGGGCTCTCTCTCTGTCACCAGCGGGCGTTTCTAAAAGTCATGTGACCTCATACTAAGCACACCCTTTTCAGAGAGGCTACCGTGTGGCATAAAGTTTCAAATTTCTCACAGATGTTATTTGAATCGTGCTATAGCTTCCAAAGTTGGAGGTCAGCAATTTTCAGTCAGTCTGACTCTTGCTTCCCTCTCTTGCTCTCCCAGTGGTTTTGACCATTGGAAGCTTCTGTGTCTCCTATCCGACTTTGCGTGAAAGAGCTTTAGAAATCCAAGCTTGTTCTTCCCTTTCTGGCTTTTCTTTTTTTTTAAAAAAAAAAAAAAAAAAAAAAAAAAAAAAAAAAAACTGTTTCGTTTTGAATTCGGTGATGGCTTTTGAACAATAGATCTGAGTTCCTCAAACTACAGAAATTTTTGTTTCTTACTACTTTCCAATGACTGTCTTCTATCGGTCCCTCTGTGGACCTTCTAGAATGCCTATCAGGGGACTGGGTCTGTGTTTCCGGTTCTGAGCATTCCTCACTGTTTTAATATGTGCATTCTGTTGCTTCTGCTTTAAATGACTTCTGTCCCTTTGTCTCCGAGACCAGTCCTCTAGTTCTTCAATCTCATTATTCTCCTGCACTTCTCCTATCACATTTAAAAATACCGTTCAACACAACCCTCAGACACTTGATGAGGGCTCATCCACCTGATTGGGTGAGACAGGTCTCTCAGCCAAACCCCGAGCACATCAATGGCTGTGCTTTCAGAACCTGTAATTACAGGAGGGTTGCCATGCACACCTGCCATTCACGTGGGTTCTAGTGATTCCCAGTTCTGCTCCTCACTGTTGCATGGCAACCGCTTACCCACAGAACCATTTGCCAAGTACTCTTATTGTCACTGGTCTTGTTCCTCTGTATCAGTTTGACCACGCGACGTCTGTGCTAGGCATTCTGTGTGGCCCTCCTCCCCGTGTCTCCCCCTATTCCTCCTACCTGCCCTCCTCTGACATGGAATCTCTCCTAGTCGGAAGGAAACCTCCAGGCAACAACGGAATCAGCAGCCACTTCAGAGGACCTGAGGGAACCCCTCTTCTCACTCTCCTAGAGTAACCCCGCCCCCAGGGTCAGCAGAACTGCCAGTGCCAGTGGTGCCCCAACCCAGGACCTTGGAGTAACTCTGCAATTACCCAGGAGAAGATCCACTGGGTCTCCACAGATCAGGCCTGGATGCTTCGTCAACAGACATTCAGAAGGTCCTTTCATTTCCCCATGGCCAGTTTCTAATGCTGCTCTCCCTTCCTTCCTTCCTTCCTTCCTTCCTTCCTTCCTTCCTTCCTTCCTTCCCCTCTCTCTATTTTGTTTGTTTGTTTTGAGTCAGGTTTCGCATAGCCCATCCTGGCCTCAAACTTACTAGCAAACATAAAGATGACCTTACACTTCTGATCCCCCTGCCTCCGCCTCCTGAATGCGGATTACAGGTGCACCTCACCGCTCCTATTTTTATCCTCTTCTGGGGACTGAGCTTCATGCATGCTAGTCAAGCATTCTGCCAAGTGAGCCGTATCCATAGCCCCCTTTTCTTGTTGTTTGTGTGTGTGTGTTTGTTTGTTTGTTTGTGGTTTTTATTCTTGGCGTTTATCATTGATTTTTGGTTTGGGGTGTTTGTTTGTTTGTTTGTTTGTTTGCTTGTTTGTGGTAGGGCCTCATATAACCAATACTAGTCTTAAACTTGGTATTAGCAAAGGATGACCTTTACCTCCTGATCCTCCTACGTCCACCTCCCAAGAGTTAGGATTATAGGAGAAACCACACCCAACATTCTCCACTGCTGACCTCTTGGCCTCTGGATTCCCCCACATCCCCACTTTTCACACATGTGTGTGCTTTGTTTTGGTTTGGATTTGGGGCTTGTTTGTTTGTTTGAGATATAAGCCTTGAACTTCCAATCTCTCATCTTCACCTCCTCAGTACTATAATGATGGATATGAACCACCATGCCAGGTTTATGTGGTTTGGTGGATTGAAACCGGGGCTGTGGGAACATGAGGCAGGCATCCTCTTTACCAAACAAACCACATGCCTAGCTCAGTCTCTGAATTCCTTAGAAACTGTCTGACACAAAGTCCTGCTCTTTTTACAAACAAAAACAAAACAAAACAAGAAGCCAGGCTGATGACTCCAGTGCCTTCCAGTGCATCAATTACTCCTGTCACGTGACTCTAAAGATGCATCATATGGGAGTTCGGGGTGATGCAGATTCTCTTCTAGATTGTCATTTCCCAGAATCCTTCAGCTCAACAAGCCCTTGAAAATTATAACTTAATCATTCGAAAAGATCAAAGCCCAAGTTCCTAAAATATATACTGTAGATCGTGGGTTACTCACATCCAGGAAAAGCTTTGCTTTGCAAACCATGGCATTGAAGAGCAGTTAGACCGCCAGAGGATCGCAGGAATCTACCTTCAGAACCCCAGAGATGCTATTCTTCACAGTATGCCTGCCAAGAGCCATGCCCACAGCGTTCCCTCAACTCTAACCCCTCCCTTCCAGCTGTCTTGATGGTGTTAATATCTATCTTTTTCTCTCAAACCAAGGAATTGGCCAGACATGGTTCTCCCCAACTTCCTCACTGAGTGAGGTCTTGATTGAATGTGAATTTTACTCTCCATTAAGGGAAGGAGAGCAAGTGGGATATTGACGGGAAGGCACAATGGAAGATAGCTTCTTCCATTTCATACAACTCTTTCCTGCCTATGCATGGGTGGAAGACTAAGCATAAAGGGTGAGCACTGGTTCTGGGGATGGAGGCAGTGTGAACCGCAATTTTACTTTTTATGTTTTCTCAGCATGTGCTAATTTTATATAATAATGGGTTTCACATGGCATTGCTGTACATTTATATAATATATTTTCGGTCATATTTATTCTTCATTGTCCTCTCTTGTTCCCATCTGCCCCTACTGATTATCTTCCTCATCCTATGGATTTTTGTTTGATTTGACCTTCGTTTGCTTCTGTGACCCAGTCAGGGTCATTAGGGTCCATTACAGGAGCATAGGCACCTTCCCGGTGATGACACTGATACCACTGAAGAAAATGTCTCTCTGTCACCAACAATCACTAACTACCTATGAGTCCTTTGAGATGGGTGGAGTCATGTAAACCGCTCCCTAATCAGAGACAAATGGTAGCTAAGCTCAGTCTTACACAGATCTTAAGCAGTGCTGACAGTTGCTTTGAGCTCACGCCTTGCTGAAGACAGTCTTCCACAAACTGTGATGTTCATCTGATTCTTGCATTCTTTCTGTCCTCGCTTCCATGGTGATGTCTCCTACACCTTGAAGCAGTTGCCTGTCATCATGCCTGTTTATGAGACTCAACTACATGGATATTCGTGGTCAGAACAAAGAGAAGCAGATGCCAGGAGGATTCTCTCCCAGTGGCCTCATTAGTTGTCCACGCCATGAGATGCTGAAAGACTGAGAGTTCCTTCTTAACTCCTAGTGTCAGTAGATCCTGCACAGTACAGTCAACTAGGTGGAGGAATCAAAACTCTAGACATAGATATCGCCAGCCATCCTTTCTCTTGCCTTTGTCTTCCACATAGGGAGATCTGAAGCAAAGAGATGCCAATTTTTGCTTTCCTTGAATGTCAAAGATGTTCTGTACCTGTGGTTACGTGTGTCCTGGACACCAACCCATGCTCAAGACAAGAAAATCATGTCCAATCACAAATCCTATCATGCACCCTAAATATCTGGACAGTAAGTGCTTCCTTCTTTACCCTTTTCCCCCAGTTGGAAGGAGCCCAAGAAGCCAAGCATGGAGAAACATATTTGGCACCACTGAAAGGCAAAGTCATGGAATTAGGCCCTTCACAAGCATTCTCAGGCATTTTCCAGTTTGCTTGTAGTATTTTCTTCCTGGATGCCTCTCACTCAGCTGTGACTCATTCAGTATCCAGGTAATGAAATCTAGCAATAGCCGAGTTTAGGAACTAGATTAACTGTTAAGGAAGGAAAGAGGACATTTTCCATAATTGCATTCTGACCCGCGTAGAAGCCATTGTCACATGTGCATCTACCAGCCACACAGTGAGCAGTTCATACATGGTGGGGACTAAGTTGGATGTGGTCCTGGTAATTCAGGATTTTGTTCATTCGTTCCTGTGTCTACAAGTCTGTCAAAAATTTACATCATGACTACTATCCTATTTATCCTGCTTTTTCTAAATTATCGAATATTTTAAAATATTTAAAAGTAGGCTATTATAGGAATCTTGGGATTGTCAGACAACATTAGACAAGGAGATGATCTCTATCCTTAGTTTATACTATGAGAAAAGCAGACAGAATTATCAGATGGTTGAAAATAGATGCCATGCATATCACTAAAAGGGTGGCACCATGATCACTTTCATATGGTGGTCAGGGAAGAGTGAGTTACGAATAACGCGAAAGAGGCAGGTGCGTGACGGTAAATAACAGGGAACGCGTCACACGTGGATGACAACATCTTGAACAAGGAAAGAGGAAATACATGTAGATGCTATGAGGCATGGAATAATTTACTATACAGTGGGAACACTGCAGTCTCTGGCCTAGGAGGCTCTCTTCTAGGTATGTGTCTGAGATGTAAAGGTAACCTTCACACATCAACATGCGCTAGCAGCCGCTTTGCACATCATGTCCACCAAGCGGTGCAAAGATAAAGGAATCGTGGGGCTTCCACACCCGGGAGCATCACTCTTGCTAGAGATAAAAGGAACGAGATCACAATGACATAGATGGGGCTCGGAGAAACAAGTTGGAGAATAGGCAATCTGTGTAAGAGACTGCTCACCACACGCTCTCATTTATATGAAGTTCTAGAAAAGGTATAATAATTGCACACTAGAAAATATCAGGATGCCAGTTGCAATACTCTGGTTCAGCACATGGTGATATGGTGAGGGAAAATATACAATGCCCACCGTTTACTTCAAAATGCATCAAATACAATGGCTTAATACAATAAAGGGTAGATGATTGGGGAGATCTGAGATAAAGCAATTAAATTAAAATCATAATCCTAGAGCCTAATTGGTAAGTCCATGGGACTTTACCATAAAACCCTTTAGACTGTTCTGATATTTAGAGTTTACTTCTTTTTTTTCTTCCACTCTAAACTTCTGGGCCAGAGTAATGTGATAGAGAGAGGCACAGCCGGATGGGCTTACACAGCAAATACACTTCCCTCGTGCGGGCATTGCTTCTAGACAGCAATATTTCCTTTCCTTCCCTCAGCTGGCCCCAAGGTCTCCAGTTAGTAAGTGATAAACCCCGAAGTCACACAGCACATTGCCGGTGTAAACTGAGGCAGCTCCAGCAGCCACTGAGTATCCACTGCGCTCAGAGCAGCACGCAGAAGAAAATGGGGGAATTGAGCTGTTCGCTCCTGCTAGCAAGAAGCTTGCCAATAACAGTTGGGAAGATGGGACTCATTCATGTGAGAACCAAAAACCAGGGGCGGAGACCAGAAGGCATACCGCTAGCATCAAATGGGATTTAAAGGCAGAAGAAGGAGACGGGCAATGGGGAGTTTCTGAGGCAAGGCAGAAAGTGTTTATCTGTTCTGTTCAGCTGTGGAGCTTGGGTCACAAATGAGGAGAAGGCAATTCGAGATCACCCAGGCACAGGCTGATGCTTATTAGATGCTAAGAAGCACTAAGCATAGTACATTAATCTAACAAATATTTATTGTCTCCCCAGGCATTAGAAATAAAAACAGGGCACACAATTTCTTGACTTTATGACTTTCCGGGGGAAACAACAGCCAGTACGGAAGAGACACACAGTTTATTAGATAATGGTAAGTAACTAATGGACCAGGAAGGAAGGGTGAGCATTAATGGAGGTGGTCAAATTTCTAAAAGTCTAATCTTCGTTGAGTTGGAAATTCTTGAGTAAAATCTTAAAGGTATGGGAGAGCAGACAATTGGGGAGCGGGTGGAAAAACACTTCGGGCAGACAGAGTAGAAGTGTGCAGAAGCCCCAAGACAGTGGCCTCTAGGACACACAAGGAACATGTGGACCATGAGTAAAACATCCCCACCTCCCTTGTTATACCAGCAAGTCTCCAAGCTGAGTATTGCAACCATCGCATCTTTCAGACAGGGAAAAACTAAAGCCTAGGACTATGAAGAGCCTTGCTTAGCTCTGCCCAGAACAGACCCTCTGTGTGACTACTTCAAGGCAAAGTGCTTTTAGTCTCTAATTCTAGCTTCTCATCTCTTTACAGACAGATGTGTCAGAAGGAAGACAGAGCTGGGGTGCAGGGCAATCTTCACAGTATGATTTGAACACACAAGCAAAGCAGATTCTGTTGGCTTCTGACTGCCAAGTGATTCCATCTGCTGGCTGGTTGGGGGGGGGGAGGGCAAGAAGGTCAAACAGGTCCACCACAGGATCTGAAGGCTGAACAGATGAGCAGCGTGATTCATCTTAATTCAGAAGAGCAGAAATAAAAACACTTTCACAGAAGGGGCAGAGGGGAAGCCTTACCCGGTTATGATGAATGCGTAATGTCAGCACTGTGGTTATTTTAATCAATAGACCACAGATGAAATGATAAAGGCAATCTGACTGCCAACAAAAACCACAAAACATCACAAACATGAATAGCAACTGTTTCCAGAAAAAACAAAATCAAAAGCTGAGACTGAAGGGAGGGCTCACTTGGTCAAGTGTTTGACATACAAGCATAAGGACCTGGGTTTAAGTCTCTAGAACACATGTTTTAAAAAGCCAAGGTGTCTACAGTGTGCTGGTAAGTTCAGTGCTGGGGGTGGTGCAGAGATAGAAATATCGCTGGGGCTTTCTGTCCGCCAGAGTAACCCCAGGTTCAATGAGAGTGGGGTATAAGGTGGAGTGTGGTCGAGCAGGACAGGCAACGTTTTCCTCTGGCTTCTACATTTGTGCAGGGTCGCGAGCACCTGCACACAGGGGCACACAGCACACCCACACATACATGACACCCACACAGAAATAATTTTTAAAAAATAAAATGAAAATCTTGAAACACAGAAACAAACGAAGAATGTGGCTCCCTCCTGAGGAATACCACCCACTCCTGTGATGAACGAGCCTGAGGTTCCCTTCTCATGTCCTCATGCATGTTCACACATATACACATGTACTCCATGCACGTATCAATATGTTCATGCACACACACAAAAGCAAAACAAAAGAACATCAACAAACCACCCTAAACTGTACTGGACTTGATGTGATGACTGAGTATTATGGTTTTCAGCATTTAAAAAAAAAAAAGATGCAGCTCTGAGCTGTAACCCCACCTACTCAGAAGATGAGACAGGTCACAAGTTCAAGGCCTTTCTTGGCTACAGGATATGTCCAAAGGCAGCATAAGTAACTTAGTAAGATACTGTCTCAAAATTAAAATAAACCGGGAAAAAAAAGAGGGCTAGGATACAACTCAGTGATAGACTATGTCGGCCCTGTATTCAATACACAGTATATTAAAACCAATCCAAGCAAAAGAGTGGGCCAGCATAATAGTTCAGCGGGTAAAGGCTTGTGGGAATGAGGGGTTCAAACCAACCCTAAGGACCTGCATTCGATCCTCAGAACCCACATGGTGGAAAGAATGAACCTGTCCCTGCAAGCTGTCTCTACCCTCCAATGTGCCCCATGGTATATGCATCCCCACAGACATATACAGATGATAGGCAGACAAACAGACAGATGACAGATTAGAAAACAAATCAAAGAATTTCATCCATACTGAGTATAAGATTCCAAGCACTGAGTCTTGAAAGTGTCTCAGTCTATGTGAAGCAGGTGGTGGTGTGAGGGGTTGTCTTATGCCTTTGTCCTCCCATCCACCCCACAAATTTAAAGGTTGAATCTGAGCAGATGCTATCCGTGTGGCTGTGAAGGTTATTTAGGGTGCTTCCACATGATTATGGCTATCATTACTCGTGAACTCCAATAGACCAAAGCCAACTGCACTCACATTTTTAATTTCCCATGATCACCTGCTGCTGAACAAGAGAACCGCCATCTCCCTTTAGGCTTTTCCAAGTGCTTCAGTTCTCCTAACCTAGGTCCTGCTGTTCACAGCCTCAACAGCAAGTTATCTGCCTGCACTGTATCCACACCACTGAGCCCGTACCCACACCACTGAGCCCATTACCACACCACTGAGCCCGTACCCACACCACTGAGCCCGTACCCACACCACTGAGCCCGTACCCACACCACTGAGCCCATTACCACACCACTGAGCCCGTACCCACACCACTGAGCCTGTACCCACACCACTGAGCCCATTACCACACCACTGAACCCATACCCACACCACTGAGCCCATTACCACACCACTGAGCCCATTACCACACCACTGAGCCTGTACCCACACCACTGAGCCCATTACCACACCATTGAGTCTGTACCCACACCACTGAGCAAGCACCTGTATCTTCTTTCTCTTACTTGCCCCACCCAGTCACCCCAGCAGCTCATTATAGCCTTCACAGGAGAGTTTCATAGGCCAATGACCAATTGCTTTGGACATGGGGGTTTTACTTCAAACCCCAAGGCAGAGAACCTTGTCCTTTGACCTCCACAGAGCCTCAAGGGAGGGAAAAAAAGTGTCGTGGACTGAGATTTTCATTAATGTGTTTCCAGCTGTTACACCCACAGGGATCTTGGAAGAAACTGAGATCCAGTTTAGGCAGGAGTGCAAAGCAGGGAAGTTCCAGCGGAAATTCCTTTACATTTCTGTGCTACCTCTTACTGCAATGCAGTTTTCCCAAGCTCGTTCCAACAGATCACAATAAAAATGAGAAGCATGTTGAGAACGGCAAATCCCGATCCAGGCCTTGCCTGTCTTCTTCCAGAAGCTCACAGTCTATGGGGAATGAAGAGGGATTGACATGTGTAAGTATACCTGCCCAGCTTGCACAAAGTCAGTCAATGACACCGGCTTGGGCAAGTCCATTCTGGGTTTAAAAACAAAACCCAACTCGGCTCAGCAGGTCAAAGCTCTTTTACTTACCGGAGGCCCCCAGTGCCCTGAGTTTGATCCCCTGATTCCCACAAGGCAGCAGGAGAGAACAGCAGGTGATTTAGTTTGTCCTTTGACCTCCATGGGTGCATAGCGACAAACATCTCAGATCAACAAGCCAACTAACCAACCAACCGAGTTATTTACACATCAAAGTGTACATAAGAAACAATTATGTTTGTCAAGGAAAAAAAAAAACACGTAAGGAAAAACTATATACAGAAGCCAGTCTTCTCCAAAGCCCCTTTAAATAGCTGGTGATCCCTAGGGAGACAAGCTGTTGAGCCCCTGGATTTGCAGCCCTTCTACTTGTCAGAAAGGCAGGCTCTTCAGACTCCAGCCACAAGACCTGAGAACCTGCATGTTTATAAGCGTCCCATGTGCCTCTTAGGGTTGAAGAAGCACCGAGTTAACGAATGAACTATGGGTTCTGGATGAAGCCTGTGTGTTTACTCATCTGTAGCAGATGTACACATGAAGGGCTTCTGTGTATGACGACCATGTGTGCACCCACACATCACGCTTAGAAGCACATGTCACAACATAGCCAGTACAGAGGATGTCATGGCTTCCACTGTAGGGAAACTCAGCAGTTAAAGGAGTCAGGTGTATCAAGGCCACGTGTTACAGGGAATAACTTTACAGCCTGGAGTAATGGTCGCCTGTTGGGAAGTTTGGGGGTGCCAGTCTCATTGTCTTTTCACAAAGCCTGCAAGACTCACACTAATTCATTCTTAGGGACCACGTGAATGAGGTTCAGCTCTCCTTTCTTCCATGACTGAGACAGCTGGCATGTGATGAGGGCTAAGGGCCCTTTCTTTGCTCTTCACCAACTGCTTCTGGGTACCAATCCTGATGCCCCACAGCATCCCACCATGGATGAGAAGATGGCAGTGACCAGACCTCCAACAGGTGTGTCATCCTCCCTCCATTGGCAAGTCATCCTAAGGCTACTTCTTTAGTGTATTTTCTAAGTGGCAAGACTAAATTAAAATTCAGCTGATGTCTTTCTCTTCCATCCGTTGTCACCTGAGAAAGTTGAAAGTTGCTTGATGGAAGGGAACAATATGGGTCCTGATTAAACAGGGGCAGCTGTTGACAGCTGGGGTTGTGGAAGGAGATGCAAAAACACACCAGTCCTGGAATTTTAATTGCAATATGGTAACCGTCAGAAGATGCCTGAGAATACTTAACCTAAACAAGCACAAGAGGAGAGGGGTGAGGGGCTGGTTGACCCTGATTAAATTGGGTCTTGTGGTATAAATGAATGATATTCCCCCCATCTCTGAATGGCACCTCTCTCTCTTTCTGCCTTGTATGTCTTTCCTTAAGAAGGTCCTACAAGCTATGGGCTATTTTAAGAAAGAAACAGGGCAAACAGATAATATGTATGTGCGGAATGTATCATTTTTATTATTATATCATATTTCAGCAACAAAGGTGGTGTTTTTCATATAAATTCTTTTTTAATTTGGAAACATTACAGAAAAGAAAATAAAAAAAATAAGCTCATAAATAGTGGCTGTCAATACTTCCTGGTATGTGTGTGTGTTTACAAAGAGGAGCCAAACAGAGAGACAAATTGAGTGCTGTACCATGTCGCCTTCTCCTTTGTAAAGCACGTCTAGCATGGACTATGAAGGAGCTTAACAGTCTAACGGGAAATAGCCCTGTCCTGGCAGCTTTTAAAGGCAAGCATTCATGTCATCTTCTGAGACAGTCTAAAGAAAAACACACAATTCCCTGAACCAAAGCACTCCTGACAGTTTGGGACAAGCGGTTTTAAAAGGTGACAGAAGGGAAAGGAAAAGCAAGCGCAGCTAGAGGTGTAACCAGCACTGGGGGGCTTCGAGTCGTCAAGCTGACAACGAATGGAAACGAATGGAGATCGACAGTGGTTTCACCAGGGAAGCAAAATGAATGCTGCACGCCTAATCGAACTGCAAACCTGTAGAGTCCATCTTGGGAAATCCAAGAGTTGCGTCAAATTCTTTCTGTCTCCATGTCAGCAATAAAATGAAGAGTCATCCCTGTTGGAATGGAGATGTTTGGAGCCCTTAACATGGTCTTCCTCCTTCCTCCCACCAAAAGGAACTCCTCTCCTCTCCGTCCTCTGTAGCCTACCAGGCCCCAGAGATGAGTAAGGGCTGTCTCTTCTCTAGCTGGTAGAAAACAGACTGGCACCCAGCTCCGTTGTGCTGACCATGAAGCAGAGCTTAAGCTGACTGCAGTCCCTGGTCACTGATAACGTGGTAGCTGTGCTGCAGTCGCTCCATCGTATTGAGCCACTGAGGTGATTTGTCAAGTTGGCATGACCTGATGGCTAACAAAGCCACTCAAAATGAATCAATGCTGAATTTTGATTATTAGATGCTATACCTAACACCAAGACAGACATCTGCTGCACACCCTTCCTCTCACCTGTCTACCTGAGGGACAGAAGATAGGAAGAAAAGCATTCCACAGAGGCCAATGTCTGATCCAGTGACATCTTCTGTGGTTAGCAAGTATAGGAGGCTAAAGAATTACCTTAGTGGGGAGAAAAATACTTTTCAGATAGTTTGAGGGCTGGAGGGATTAATTAGAGGCAATTCATCATCATTTCTAGAAACATAAAATTTAACAGGAAACAAAAAGATGTAAGAGTATGAAGCTGGGATGGTTGACTCAGCAGTAGAGTGCTGGCTGTTCAGGCATTAGGACCTGAGTCCACGTCCCGAGCACCCATGTTAATACTCAGGCATGGCTCTGCATTCTCGCAGTATTATCACTGGGTGGAGAAGGGGCAGGAGGGTCACTGGGGCTCCATGGCTATCAACCTAGCTCCAGGTTCAGTGCGAGACCTTTTCTTAAGGAAATAGGGCAGAGAATGACAAAGCAAGGTTCCTAATGTCCCCCAGGTCTCCACGTGCAAATACATGTGCAAACATAGCCTCCAACACGCATGCATATACAAAAAGATGGGGTACTTCTAGCAGCTGTGTGACTTTGTGTGTGAGGCCATTTGTCTCTGTGGATCTTAACATCATCATCTGTCGAATGGGACAGAAATCAGTACCCTCCTCACTGAAATGCTCTTGGAATATAAAATCAAGCCCAATGCCTGACCAGTGTGATTGCTGACTAAGCAGGGGTCACTCTTGTCTTTACCTATTCACAGGGGGTGTGACCATCATCGCCTTCCTTGCATTTAGGGAACTAGCACCCTCCCTGGTCACAAGAATTCACACTGCATAAAGAACACACGTTACACAGGAGTTACTGGAGATGGAAAATCCTGAACCAAATGCTCTGGAAGCGCAATTGCTGAAGACCTCAGTTTCCTCACATGCAACACTTAGGTAATAATCTCTTCCTTGGGAGGATTCGTGGGGGCAGCCTGTATCTCTGCCTCAGTCTTCCCATTTTTATCAGGAAGATCAGCACAGAAGGCATCATGGAACCTGTTCACCACTGTAGTAGATTATCTGTAGGTTCTATAGGTGCTGAAATTCAAAGAGGTGCTCACAGCACATGGAGCCAGATGCATCCACAAGAAGAACAGCGCACCGTCTTGAAACCAGATAGCTCAAAAATCTCATTCCTAGATCCTCATAGTCATCTCCATCACTATCTACTCTTTTCCCAGTGTGATGAAAACCTCAGTCTTGTGTTTTGTGGCCCCCAGGAGCTAAGTGTAATAAATGATGAGCAAGAAGCATCATTAGAGACTGGGTTCCCACAGTTTAACTGTATGTGGCACCCCCAGACCACAGAAAGGCAGTCTCCCCTCAGGATCGCGGGGAATATTCAAGGAATCCCATGTGTGACTCAACAGTGTCCACCTTCCCCTCCCTCTTCCGGTGTTCTAAGGAGGAGGAACAGGACAGAAAGTGTAAAATCCTGCATGCAAGCCCAACCATCCAAGACGTAAGGAGAGAAGCAATAGCTACCATACTCTCTTATCACACATCCCTTTGACTGCTGACCCCAGGAAGGGCAGATATTCAAAGGGAGTTCCGAGAGAACAGCGATGGGAGCTGTCTCTGTTCTTCCCAGTTCTGCTGACTCCCTTGATTTTCAACAGTGCCTGCGGTGTGTCCAGAGTCTTGGTCAGCTGGTGTTTCCTTGGGTCTTTCTCAAGTCTTCTGAGAAAAAGAAGAGTTTAGTAGATGGTGTGTTTCAGCAAGAGAAAACAGGACAAAGGGCTGGTAAACTTACACCAGGAAGCTCAAGACTTAGAAAATCTCCATTTCTGTGCCTTCCTCTTTCTCCCCAAAGACCTGACTGCTTCCAAGACTCCCTCAAAGTTCATTATGGAGGTGCTGTTCTTTCTGTTCTCCAAGCAGGAACTGTGTTCTGACCGAGAGCCCCTCCCTGCTATACTTCATGAACGTGGGGAAAAACTCACCTCCCTGGCTGGAGACTCCAAAGCTGCCACAGTGTGGAGAGATGCCACTCAAACAGTAAGTCGGGTGTAGGAAGGACTTAATGAGACTCTGTGAGCAAGATGATGAACAGAGCTGCTGTCCTTGGCCCTGCAGCCACCATCTCAATGGGATGCCCTTGGTGTTGCACATGCATTACCCATGCAACCCTTCCTTCAGTGAACTGTTCATTCATGCACAGTCTTACATAGTATATTCCAGGCACCATGCCTTGACATGCCTCAGTAAAAAGCCTTAATGAATTATTCATCCAGAAATGTATTTAAAAATTCTGGGATTATCAAGACACCTGTCATGAATCTGCATTTTCTGTCTCCAAATTAATTGCTCATGTACCAGTTATCCAGTTCGCCCACCACTGAGGCTGGATTCCAGAATCTCTGTTCTCAGTACACCCTTCTTCCCCAGCACCCAGCACAGAATGAGCAGGGCACAGTTTGTTCACAAACGCTCTGACAATGCTGAGCACCAGACTTCTTTCCTGGAGGCATGGCAGAACCACACTGGGCAATAACCTCCGAGAAAGTGAGACAAAGAGACGGCTGGGTGAATGAAGACATCACCCTGCAAGCATGAAGGACAGAGTTCAAATCGCCAGCACGGATGTAAAAGGCTAGCACCGGGAGAGGAAGAGATGGGAGAACATGGGGTGCGGGATTGCTGGCAGCCAATTAAGTGAGCTTTCATTTTCAATGAAAGACCTTGCGCTGTCCTCCAAAAAACTTAAGGTGGAGAGCAATTGGGAACAAATCAGACATTGATTATCTCACCTCTACATGAGCATGCCCAGGTTAATACACATACATGCATACACATACCCCAACATACTAAAACAAAAAAGTTTTAAACACTATTTTTTAAAAAAAAATGTATCATTGGTATTTGTCTATTTTCACAGCTGAATCCAAAGCCCCTAGGAGAATGCCTGGCACACAGTAGGTGCTCAATAAATGGTCATGGAACAAATGAAAAGCTGGAGCCCTAGAGACTTAGTAGGAAGATATTTCAGGTGTCTGGAATACGGTCTTCTAGTCTTACTGAAAGAAAGCATTTCAAGATACAGAACCTCCTTACCTAGTACCAAGCATGAAATGAGGTGAATACATTTCATATGCATATGTATTGCATATGTATTTATACACATTTACATAATTATATATGCATACATACTATATGTGTATATAGTATGTTATATTGTAAATGTACATATATTATATGCATTATATATAATTACATATGTAAGCGATTGAGGAGTCTAAATTGAGACATGGTACCTATTTTCTCACCACAGATAAGAGCACACTGTGTGACACTGGTACTTATCATCAAGAGCCTTCTGTGCTTTTCAACTCCTAATGCATTATCTATAACCACAAAGGACCAGGGCCAGGGATATTAAGTAACTCATCCACTCACTCTAAGCAGGAAGTGACTAAGCTGAGCCATCTGACCCATACCTTCACACAGTGTATGTGCCAAGGCATGGATACTCTCATGCCTTATCACATACATGTACAGTGCCCACCTTCAACTATGGCTCAGAATATCCCCACTGAATTTGTCTTGGGAAGGTTTTTCTAGGGAAAGCTGTGCATACAGCCCAGGTGGCAGGGGACATGAAGGCCTGGGTTACATCATCGGCACTGCACAAATAGGAAACGGAAGCAGGAGAATCAGGGTTCAAGGTCATCCTAAGCTAATAGGAAGTTCAAGGCCAGCCTGGGCTACGTGAGACCGTGGTTCAAAAAGAAATGAAGGGGGGGCCATTTTTCCAGTGATTCTTACTTATTCCAAAAGATCTGCTCTAAAATAAACCCCATGAGTGTATCCATTATAGGACCACTGAGATTGTTACTTACAATGCAGTCCTGATGAGCTGACTTTGGTTCCCAAAACCCACATAAAATTGAAAAGAAAGGCAAAGTTGTGCTCTGACCTCCATACAAACACTGTGGTGTACATCTACTGCCACCGTACACATATACAATAATAATAATGATAAAATAAATTCAATTTAAAATGTCCATTATCAGCCGGACGGTGGTAGCGCACGCCTTTAATCCCAGCACTTGGGAGGCAGAGGCAGGCGGATCTCTGTGAGTTTGAGGCCAGCCTGGTCTACTAAAGCTAGCTCTAGGACAGGCTCCAAAGCTACAGAGAAACCCTGTCTCGAAAAACAAAAAATAATAATAATAAAATAAAAATAAAATAAAATAAAATGTCCATTATCAGCCGGGCGGTAGTGGTGCACGCCTTTAATCCCAGCACTCCAGAGACAGAGGCAGGCGGATCTCTGTGAGTTCGAGGTCAGTCTGGTCTACAAGAGCTAGTTCCAGGACAGGCTCCAAAGCTACAGAGAAACTCTGTCTCAAAACAAACAAACAAACAAAAAAAGTTCATTATCATCATGCCTTGATGATGGCACCTAGGTATGATCATTTTTGGTACGATCGTAAAACTTCATAGCCAATATGCTTTTTGGATAAAATATGCCAATGATCTTTTCTAGCCTTGTTCTTCCTGGGCTTATTAAACTGGGACACTGTGCAACCTCCACAGCTGATCTCTGACCAATCCCGCAGGCTAATTGTCTGCCGAGAGTCGTCCAGGTGATGGATGCCACATGGGGCTAGTGCTGGGCCACATGGCTGCTCCAGGTTCCTCTCTGAGGCAGATGTCAGGGTCTGGAGCAAGCCTTACTAAAGGAACAATACATGATAGTAACCCTTTTGCACATAAGGCATGAACTGTACAGAATCAAGTATCCTAAGGAAAGCCAACCTAGTCCTAAGGAAGGGGAGGTCCCAGTCTGTCGACTTTCTGAGCCTTGCACAACCTGCCTCCCTTTCCTCTATGCTTGTTAACCTCCCAGCATGGCTTTCAGAGGCTGTGTCGGTGCCATCTGCTCACGCCACTGAGGCATTTTACTGCCTGAGCAGAGGCACTTAGCCCAGAGACGAGCACATTTCTTTCATAGTTGGCTGGCTCTTAATACTTCCTTAGGAGGCACCAGGCTTCAAAGAGAAAGTGCTGGAGAGATTTGCGAGGGTGCCAGCCAGGCAAAGGCTTCCTAGTGACACACACCAGGATCTCAGCCAGCCAGGAAGAGGGGCCTAAGTCATTAGCAGCAGAATTTGGTATAAAGGAAAACAAAATGGAACGCAAGTTAAAATATATATCTATACCTTTCTTTGGATGGCAGATGTCCATGTGGGCCATGTGACTGAGTCTCCTTTTGTTGCAGCGAGGCCTGGACATGGAAAAGTCTGTGAACTTGGGGTGCTGCTATCACTAAGTGACAGCACTGGGAGGGGGGAAGGGCCTGCCACTGGCAACAAATGCATTAGAGTCCAGGGATGGTGTCACAGACATCCTGTGATGCCCAGGGAAGTCTCCAATAGTGAGCAGCTCTGGGACCTGACAGGTAAGAGTGCTGAACCCCAAACTACATCACCGTGTAAAGCAGGGCACTGATCTAGCCTGCAGCTGCAGCACTCAGAAGTATGCACTGGGAGGCAAGAGCCCTCCAGGTTGGGTTTGAATTTTGAATGTAGAAAGTCCTGATGCAGCAGCCATGGGAGCTGGCTTTAGGGAGCTTGTTTGTCCCTTGGTCAAATGCAAACCTAACTAATTAACTTTTCTTCTCAAAAAAAAAAAAAAAAAAAAAAAAAAGCGCACACACGCTTTTTCCCAGAGAAATAGACTGTCTTCTTGGGCAATAGGAGGAAACTGATGGTTGACTTGAGTGTGCTCAGACATGTTATCTCTCTTCATGGAGGGTTCTTTGGCCCCAGCAAGAGGAGCTCCAGTATTGTGTACTTATGGTCCCCAGTGACCTGTTTTAATGACTTTTTCCCCTTTCCTTAGTCTAAGCACCACACTCTTGGGTCCGGGTATGAAATCTGCAAAGGCCAGGTGTTATCCCAGCGCTGGCCTGAGCAAGGTAGAAAAGACCGTAATCCGTGCTGCATGGGTGCTTCTCTAGCCCCTGGATCTTGAGGGGCTGTGGTCTCTCTCCTTTGCTTTAAAGTCGGGCAAAATTAGTCCAGACTCAGGCACATGTGCCTCTCTGTGGTCTGATACGTGCCCCATCCCACACCTCCAGCCTCCAGAGCCCTGTTCTTAGAACATCCAAGAGCTCCCTCCTCTCCGAGCCCCAGGGACTTCCTGGCCTACTGGTTTCCCTGCTGGTTTCAAAGGCACCCTGGGGGCTAAAAGCACCACAGAGCATGAAGAACACTGGCCATGGCCTCAGAAGGCCTCCAAGTCAAAGAGCCAGAAGATGCCTTGGAAACTATCTAGCCTGATTTCCCCCTCATGGGTAAAGAGAAGCCCACAAGGAGGCAGGTCAGGAGGGTCCCTAGCCCACAGAGCTCCTGTGTGCTCGTCAGCAGTGCTGCCCACCTGCGCGGGGCAACCCCGAACCAGGGCAATTTCCTGTGGAGTCTAAATGTCCCAGACCTTAGGACAGCAAACAGGACACCTGTGCTCTAAGAAAACGTGTGAGTTAGGATGGGATACAGTCCCATCATGGCTTGAAGGTGTGGAGGCAGGCACAGGAGACACCTTGTATCCAGAGGCAGGAATCAAGAAGAAGGATGGGACTTGGAGCTGGGCCACTCCCATTTCCTTCAGAGAGGCTCGACCTCCTGAAGTTTCTAACAGAGCACCACCAAGTGACCAAGTGCTCAAACAGAGGCATCTACTGGAAACATTTCACACTGAAACATTGTCATTTGTTCAAAATGACAAGAATGACCTGGCATAGAGCTGGGTTCACACTAATAACCTTCTAATACAGACATTAGCCACATATGGAAAAGAAATAGTACCCAAAGCTTTCCATCTTTGTTGGTCCAAAACCCTGTGCTGCACCCTTCATTGTCAGTGGACTCCATTGTGGCCTACTTAATGATGGAGGGGGTGAGCTTGCCATGGCTGTGGGTTCCTTGGGGACCTTTTACACAGTGCTGGTTACCCAGAAAACATAACACCTGCAAAGTGGCAAAAAGATTCTGGTTGCTGGGGCAAGGGAATCCAATCATCTGGTTCACGATCGATGCTTTAAAAACGCAAGGTCAAATCCCACAAGATGGTTTTGTTCTGCAACTGTGAAAAGCCAGCATGGCCTGGCTGTAGGAGAACAGAGTCTTATTTGAAAGAAATCTATTCAGCTCCCTGTCGCTCACTGGAGTGTTTTATTTTATGTAGCTTTTGTGATGAAAAACGTTGGCATATTATTAAGAACAAATCTGACTAGGATTTGAGTAGCTTTGCATCCTAAACTTAGGTGGCAGGAGCTCTCCTCAGGAGTCTTGCAGGTAATCCCTCACCCATCCTGTTTCCTACAGGCCTCCTTATATTCTTTCTCTCCTCTCTCTCTCTCTCTCTCTCTCTCTCTCTCTCTCTCTCTCTCTCTCTCTCCCTCTCCAGTGTTTCTCTGTGTAGCCCTATCTGTCCAGGACTCTCTCTGTAGACCAGACTGGCCTCAAACTCACAGAGTTCCGCTTGCCTCTGCCTCCCACGATTAAAGGCGTGCGCCACCATGTCCAGATGCCCCTTTATAGCCTCACCTCATCTTTTCAGACCCGACCAGTGGACTTCTACCTGCAAACTACCCTGACAAGAACTTCCTCCTCTTCCTTCTAGGATCAACTCTCTAATTGTTAAGTATCAAGACTTTTTTTTTTTTTTTTTTTTTTTTTTATAAAGGGCCAGATAATTTGTTCTGGGGCTTTGAGACTAATACGGTCTCCATGAAACAAGCAGCCCCGGATGATATAGAATCCGTGAGTGCAGGTGGAGGCAGACAAGCCTAAGCAGGGGAACTCATGTGCAGGGCGCTGAGTGTCCCAGTCTTCAGGTCAGCAGACAGCCAACATGCACTGTAGAAAGGGGTTTGCTCAAAGTGGCATGTGCTAGCGTCGTACTGACAAACCCAGGGCGCAGACAGCATTAGCCATGCGTGGAAAACAAACCACCCCTGAATGTCTACCGTCTTTTCAAAACAGTATTTTCAGCTCAGGACACCTGAAGAGAAGGGAAAGGGAAAGCCCTTTCTTCAGCTACCGTGTGTTGAAGGGTTGAGAACAGAAATGGGTACCCTCCTGCATGGGTCCAGCAAACGTCCCAGGGCCTGCCTGCCCCTTTCTCCTCCACATTCTTGACCCCTCTGTTTCTGAGAAGGATGTGGATCAAGCTGCTGAGTTTCCAGTAAGAGCTGTGGGGAGGTGATCAGGAGCAGGAAGAGGTACTTGGGCAGGAGGGGGTTTATCTCAGGAGTGGAGAATTTGCCCAGAACTCTCAAAGCCCCGGGTTTAATCCCCAGCACTAAACAAACCTAGGCTAGAGGTCTGACTGAGTTCACTGGACTGCTTGCTTGCTTGCTTGCTTTCGTTCTTTTTTTCTTTCTTTCTTCCTTTGTTTTGTTTTTCTTTCCTTAAACTATTTAATCTGTTTTTTTTAACACTGGCCTAGGAAGTAGGAAACCTAACTTTATTAAAATTTGGTTGTATTCCATATGATTTTTAATGTATTATGTTCTTGGTTTCTGTCATTCACAAAATAGTCATTTGATGGTTTTTGATTAGCTGGCTAGGTTTAGCTTTCTTACTATTACCTCTGACAGTTTTACACGAGGTTAATAATAGATCTGATATTATTTAATCAAGAATATTTTTAAATTGATCATATATGTATTTCACTAAATTCTCTGTATTCTTTAAAAAATCCCATAGTTTAAAGATTTTCTTAGAATTTCTATTAAATCACTTCTAATCAAACTGGGAACGAAAGTCAATTCATTCTGCGGACCCAATATTTAATCTTATTTATCATTTTATTCTTTGTCTAATACATCTTCACAATTGAGGATAAATATTTAATTTATTTATTTCAAGATGCAAAAAGTCCATGCTTGGATCCTGTTTTAATTTTTGTTATTGTTTGTTTATTTTGTGAGTCTGGACCTCCATCTGTAGACTAGGCTGGCCTTAAACTCATCAACTTATCTTTACTCTGAAACATCACTTTAATCCAAATAATTCCCCTTCACCATAGGGAGGAGCATGGTCTTCAAATTGCCATTTAATGACTCCAATCCTAACACATGATGGGGTACATAAATCACCAAAGACCTCATCCCCCTTCCTTCCTCTACAGGGCCACCCTTTCAACCAGGTCTCACTTAAGAAAGCAAAGTCTAGACAGACTCTAGGAACCACACAGTGTTCTTAGACTGACAGGCATCCTGTGTAACCTAGCAGACACACATACCCACAGTCGGCACACACACCATAGGTGGTGTGATGTCATGAACTTTTCAATAATCAATGGAAGCAGAGCAGTGAGAACATTTACATTTTAAGCAGCCAGCAAATATTTGATAAAGGGATTATTTCCTTTGCTTCAGGGCAAAACTCCAAAGGTCATGAGCAGAAGAGACCCCAACCACCCTCCATCTCCCAAGCAACGTTAATGGTAAGGCTAAGCCATCTAAGCATTACATGGAACAATCACAGGGAAATGCTAGCCTCAGAGGGAATAAACTTGGAAGCATCAGCTCCCATAGTGAGGTTGATAACACGGCGCCTCAGCTGGATTTCACATAAGTACTTCCACGGAAAGAGATGCAGACACAGGGCTAGGACCAGCGCTCACCAGCACAGGGTGTTTCCCAGGGAGCATACTTTTGTTGCATATTTATTTAATTTCTGTCTTCAGTATAATAGAAGATTTGCATGTCAGTGCCCCCGTTCACATTATATACCCATCTCACCTAGGCAAAAGCATATTTGACAGTTCTATCTGGAGGTATCAATTTGTCTTTCCCACCGCATTTTGTCGGGTTCTCAGGTATATGACAAAGCATGCTGATGACCCAGATGCACGGACAGTATGGCATACTGCCTCCTCTTTGGGCATCGCTTACTGTACAGGTGTTACAGCAACATTAAGATAGCCGTCTATGAGTGAGGGATGTTGAAAAACCACAATTTGAATTGGCTTCAGTTACACATCCACTATGAAAACCACAAATGCAGATTAAATGTAGCTGTCAGCAGCCATGTAAAACTGTAGACTTTTTCTGACCTACAGAATTAGGCAATGCAAATGACAAGGCAATTGAAGCTTTTCAATGCCAAAGTGCTGCAATAAAGAAGAAACAGGAAGTAAAGGGTATAGCTTAGAGACACTGCACTCGTCTAACATGTAAGAGGTTCTGGGTTTGAGTACTAACACTGAAAAAAAAAATCCAATGCCACGCCAAGCACAAACTAGCCAAATTAGTAGTTCTAACCCAAATCTTGACTTCCAGGCTCCCAGGTCTCTAACTCGTCAGATTCGGCTTTGAGAGCTTTGGTTACCTGAAAATCTGACAGAAATTCTGGGTTGGACTTTCTCCCCCTAAGCTGGGGACTCTGTTTTAACACTTTCTCCTCTGCCTCACCTTCTATACCAGTGGATTTTCCAGTCACAACGTAAGTGGACCAACCGGAGTTAACCCCCGCCCCTGTCATCGGCTGAAGAAAAGCATTCGGGAGAACTGCGGTCATGCTCCGGAATGAAGGGAAGTTAGTCAGCCACAGGAGCCCTGAGGAAGGGCAATATTTTCCCATAGAAAGTGGAGGTAACAAAAATAAACGTCAATAACATGGAGTTTTTGTCTACATCCATTCCCGTCCAGGACTGGGGCTTGTCTCTTCTCTGAATATTAATAACATATAGAAATTAAATTTACATTCACTGTCTAAAAGGTTCTGTTAAATTCACACACACACACACACACCCCATGAAAACCTGTTCCATTCTTGAAACTCATCTAACAAGATTGCTCAGCCTCTCTTGCACCCCTGGTTATGGTTTTGCAGGATTATATAACCGTGGCGGTTATTTAGTTTTGCACATATCTGTACCAACATTCCTGAACTGAATCTTAACATGCTGGAGAGTCCATCACCATTTTAGCCTTCTTTTCTGAACTAACAGCACATTGTAGACATTCAGTATGTGCTAGCTGGCTGTGTGGTTAAGGAAGACAAGCCAGGAAGAGGGGCTGGAGGTTAACATGGGTCCAAAAGGTCCCTTGGTAACAACAAAAGGTGGAGCTATTATGGTCTGAATTGAAGGAAGGAGGTACAAGTGGACAGGGGGATGAAAGAGAGGAGATTAAAATAAATGATGAGGAGAAAGAAGGTAAGAAAGAGGGATGGGGTAAGAAAAGTAAATGGAGGTAAAGACAGAAAGGGGAGTGGAGGGGAACAGCGAAGGATAGAGGACGGGAAAATATGAAAAACGTGCAGAAAGGACTTACCCTTGTGCCTCTGGGTCTTCCATGTTTATTCTTGTTCTTCCTCTAGTTCCCAAACAGCTCTTGGTGCCTTACAGGGTGGACAGCACCTAGCTCCAAGCTTGTTGGTCCCCCACCAGAAGGTTGTGTGAATCACTTCTGGTACTAGATTGGTGCTTCCCTGGCTAACACCTGTGTCCTGTGACTATGGAGCTGTCACGGATATTCGGGAGTCACTTCTAGGAAGCTGTGTTTCCTGACCCAGCGTAGAAAGCGCTGAAGGATATGTAGGCAAAAGCTAGGGCAGGACTGGCCCTCCGCCAGGAGCTGTGGTGGGAGGTCCTCTCCTCTTATTAGTCCCAAGGAATCACATGACATTCTCAGTCCACTGGCTTCCTGCGCAGCCCATCAGGGAATCCAGGCTCAGAGGCTCCATGGGGCAGGCCAGGGCAAGGGCCTTTGAGGATACTCATTGGCATGAATCCATGGCTCCCTCCCTGCCAAGTCCCCTAGACTGTGACATCTGTCCTCTAGCTACCTGTGAGGACTCAGTGACTGGAAACAAGAATACCCAAGACAATGAAGACAGGTAAGTACCTAAAACTTCATAATGCAGCTCTTCGTAATGACTTAAAAGCAAAACCAGCCCAGGCTCCACAGTGTTCTCAGTCCTACTGTCCCCCTTTTCTCTCTAGCAAGTGCCACAACATAAAGAACGCTGGCACACTTTTTTAAAAGACATTTTTCATGATGAGAAAGGGGCTCTCAAAGGGAAAAATAGATAGCATCTACGTTCGGGAGATCTATGTAGTACAAAGACTTGGGAGTGCAAATATGTGTGTCAGGTTTGGAGCACCTTTTCCAAAGGGCTTCTGACCCAAACAAGCCACCGGGCACATGAAGACAGATCCAACTGTTACAGAATGAAATCAAGCTTAGGAAAACTGGGACGATGCTCTTGAGCAAGCACCGACACCCAAAACAATGGGGAAATCTGCCTTAGTGCTTTATTTTCAAAAGTAGTTTGCAGACTTCGTTAATCACTGTTCACATATGGCCTGGCTGTCGCCTTTATGAATCATGTCTTATCTTGAAAAGATTTTCTTCTATTACCTTTCTTTTTGTTCCCTGTGTCATGAGACAAGAAATGAGGGAGGGCCCTGAAAGTTCGTGATGCTAGGATCAACACTGACAAACAAGGTCAGCCGCGTGAGCTCAAACGTGAGCATCTTCATTCCCAAGCTACAAAACGATCCTAGCCCTTACAACATAACAGCAACCCTTCCCCCACTGAGGCTTTACCCTGATGATCAGGTGAAAAATTTACAACCCTTCATGGTGAGTAACAGATGTGTGTGTGTGTGTGTGTGTGTGTGTGTATTCATATAGCTGTGAGGGCAGAAATTTAAACAAATCTGATTCAAAGTAAGATCTTGTTTAGGTCGTAAATCCCTTGGAGAAGCTACCCAGGTTGTGATTCAAAATAATAATCATAATTGCCTGTGATATAATCCATCTGAAAATACACTAGATGAAGTGTTCATTAGTAGAGCATACACACACACACACACACACACACACATATGAATGGAAGAGAGGTTTAAAATCAGATACTTTGGGCTTCTCTTCATACTTTGGAAAATGACATGATACAATAATAAAGGAAAACATGGGCTTCAGGAAAATTTGCCATCATTCTCTCCCTTGACACAAGGATGTCACTGTATTGAGCTGTCTATCACACAAACATAACTTCTGTTTTCACATCCTGGATTAAAAAGTCACCTCTCTGCCTCTAGCCCCATCACTAACAGTGTTTGGAAGTTCTAAAAAGATCAAGAACTGTCAGACACAAACAGCCTAAACCAAAGCTGTCTCTCAAGAGGAAAGACTAGGCAGCCTATTCAAGCAGCATACCTGTGTCTGACTGTCCACCTGTCTGTATGGCTGTCTGTACCTGCCAGCTTCTAGCAGAAAGACCATTCAAACTTGGGACCGTTATAAGCACATTCCCACACCACCATGGCTCTCTAAAGGAAGCCAATTGCAAACTAGAACTTAAGAATCCAAGGGTCAAAATTTCATCCCACTATGTTCCTTTTCCCAAAAGGGAAAAAGTGGCCAGGGTCCTATCTAAACCAAGATCCTAGGAGCAGGCTTCCCTGCCTCAGCCCAGGGTTCCCTGCCATCTGCCTGTCCTCAGCCATCCATCCCACACAGGCAGTGAGTCACTTACCACAAATGGGAGGCAGGCTGAGTTGCTCTGTCTGCACCCGGTGCTCCTAAGGTTGGAGTGCCCACAAGGAAAACCCTGCAGCCCCGTAGTGTGATGCAGAGGCTGAAGCCAGAGCTCTGCTCCCCTCTCAGCTGAGCCAGTGTGGCTGCCTCCCAAACGTCGGAATTAATAAATAACTCCATGGTCAAATCTGTGGAGTTGAGCAGATGGGAGCCCCGGCTGTCTCCTCGGGAGAGAGGGCAGTGGGAACTCTAGCATACTCTTTGAATTAGGAGTCAGCTACCCTGAGTTCACTATAGAACACTAGCCTGTCTCCCGGGATGACAAATCTCGTTTTCTTCTGGAGGTTCGAGCACATTACAGGCTACCCTCGCTACCACTTCTGCTCCACCCCCCTCTTCACAAGTAATGAATTTATAACAGCCGTCCTCCCCATAATTTCTGGAAACTACGCGAAATGCCATTTCCACCTGCAATTTTGGCCCATGAGTGAAGGGACCTTAGGCACTTCGACTCTGTGGTTACGGAGGGCTGATAATCCACAGGACTGTGGGAAACACGCTATAAGCATGTTCTCCAACCCCATCACTATAGATAAGGTCAGAACCAACACCAGGCAGGATTGTGACGACGCCCAGATTCCCTTGTCTCTCTCTAGGTGAGACGCTGTGACAGCAGACACTCATGGGTTTTGTGTCCATCTAATAATTCAAACTGATGCTGAGTGACTCTGACTGAGGCTGACTCAAGAGACTGCAGGTGCTGTTGGGCACACTGGGGCACCACTGTTACCAAGGATGCGCCTGTTATCCATCTCCTCTCTCTCTTTTCTACAGAGTAACCATGCACAAAAGCTCTCAGAAAGTAAGATATTTAGATCTTACAAATAAGATGATAAATCATGCATCACAAATCATATATCTACACCCAGACAATTACCCAAACCATAAGCACCTACTGTGTGCAAGCACTTAGTTATTTGACCCATCATCTATTCTTCAAGATAATACTCCCTTGGGCAGTTTGAAGAGCGTGTATATTTCTTATCTGGAGATGGCCAAATCGGAATACCCCAAGTAATAGATGTTTTCTACAGAATTCTAGAGTGCAGGCTTGGCAGGCATGTCAGTCTGTATCACACAGCTTTTCAGCTCTGCCATTGTCAAGTGGAAGAAGCAATGTGCAGGAATGGATATAGGTATGTTCTTATGAAACTTGATTTACAAAAAAAATGAAATATCTATAAAAAATAATTCAGTTTAATCACAGACTACAGTTTCCTGGACCATGTTTTAATAGATCACATTTGACAAAGATTTCAGGGACAGCCAATTCCCAGTTGCCTGAACCAAGTCTTATTTCACCTCAAACTTCTCTTAAATACAGAACAGAACATTTGGAGAGTTTAGATCATAATGAGAAGTTGAGATTACTTAAAAGATGGGAAAAGCATGGGGATCCGAAAGGGATTGTCAATTGGTCATCCAGGCCTAGAGGTAAAAGTGGTACCCTCTGATGAAGTAAACATTGAGCTTCCCTAGGCATTCTGTTCCACCCAGCTTAGGCACACCAGTGTTCTCGTGTTACTCCACAGTACCATGCGTGTTCTCTCTCACTGCCCCATCTCCATGGGAAATGACTCTCATTCCTTCCTGCTGAAGGCTCCCAGTTCATTCCCGGGCTTCCTTAAACAGAAGAGGAAGCACATCTATAGGCAGGGGTGATGAGAAAAGGAGGAGGACCCATCTGTCTCCCCTGCTTGTGCCTGCCAGAGAAAGGGGGCTCTCACAGGCAGCCTAGCTGCAAACCCAAGAGGGCTTATTATTTTGAGCGAGGGTGTATATTGTTCACCTGGACCTATTGATTCCAGCGTTTTGGAATTCTGAACAAGCAGCTCACGTCCTAAAAGCAGCATGAGAAACTCAGTTAAAAGAGTTCTAAGGAGATGGCCCTCATGGGAGAAATCACAGACTCCTGCTTGATGTGACATGACAAGAAGGCGTGACTTGCCAGCCCGCTCACTCATGCGTGGGTATTCCTGCATGCATTCCTCTCTCTGCATTTCCTGTGCACACAGGTGCTGCACCAAAGGATCCACGCAGCCTGAGGTCAACTGGTAAATTTCAGCTTCTATGAACAATGACAAACAGCCACACAGCATTCCCTGTCATGGGTCTGCTTATTTGCGTGACGGATGGTGCCTGTGACATAAAACATCTGGATAGACACTTTAAAAGCTGCCCCAGGAACCAGCCACCCAGATGTTTAGTGTGAAAAAGGCCACCTACCACCTTCCCTTTGCCCTAACTTTCTGTCCAAGGAGATGTTACCGCTGAAGAATCACACAAGACAGGAACCCCTTTCATCCATTTGTTTCTATTAGGATAGACAGAGGTTTGAACTCATCGATCATCAGCTGAGAATCACATTGAATTATGTCAGCTCCAGTTGGGTTGCATTTACTCACTAGCACTTAACGACGCCATAAACCATTCGGAGTCAGCCAGAGCTGATGCTCAACAACCACGGACCATTACACGTCAAGGGAAACTATCTACTAGAATCCCTCCATGCCATCAGATAAGGAACTAAAATAATAGGGATATGCAGTGTTTCCGCTGTTGACGTACAATTAAACCCAGATCAGTGGGCAGCAATGGAGAAAAAGCCTCCAGCCCTCTTCAGGGCAGCCATTCATCTGTTTCTCTCAGCGTACTGAAGTAGCAGAAGTGATCCCTCAGACAGCTCTCCTGGGCTTCCCTTCAGTGGCATGTACCCTGGGGGACATGACTGCAATGTGTGTCACAAACTTATATGTCACCTTTCTAAGCGCCCTCAGCTAGGACGGAACTCCCGCAGTAGATAGCAAAACCGCATCTTAGTTTGGCCTGTGATAGACACCTTAACTCTTGCTTTCCAGTTATTCAAACAAGTACTTCAAAACATAAAGCACAGCTCCAAAGCACACTGGCCTTTTGCTTAGGAAATCACCATTAGAGAATACAGGCAAGCAAGGCTTTAAAACCGAGCCTTGTGGGGGAAAAAAAACAGTTTGGGGGGAAACAAGATATTTCTCATTTTTGGTGGTTCCAAAAGTCATTAAAGAAATAGGACTTGGAGTCTGGAAAAGGTGTTACGATTTGAAATGGGATTTAGTACAGCAATTCTCAAAGGGTGAGTGCCTTTAATTATAATAAATACTAATATAGCAATATACATGAGCAAAATCTCATTGAGATCTTTGCTAACTTTAAGAGTGGGAAGGAGCATTGAAGCATTTGAGCTTCACGAAGAGTTTGAGCCATTATGTTTTGGCAGGACTGTACGTTTTGGAGTGAAATGGTGCTTGCCTTTGTCTCCTGTGTCTGTTGTTCAGTATGCAATCACAGTCAAGTTAGCTGGCATCTCTGGGCTGCTTATTTTGTGCAGATCAAACCCATTGCCCCTACGATTATTTGCCCCTGCGTGTCTTCCCTGGTGAAGCAGAGCAGCCATAAGGGCAGGGCTACGTCCCTCTCACCCATTCTACGTCCCCCGGAGCCTCATACAGCATGTTGCAGGACACTTGATAGATAATCCTGGACCACTGAGCAGTGTGACTCTGAGGAAAACATAGGATAATGTGTGCACAGAACCCTGGAAGGTACCTGGCACACAGTAAATGCCATAGGCGCTCAACAAATGCCAGGGCCTCTTCTGTTTGCGCTTTTATATATATAAAAAACACTAATGTTCTTCACAGGTAAAGCACAGGAGGGAAAACACATAACTAGCCTATATTAAGTAAATATTTAAGAAACCAGCTCTCAGAGTGTGGTCTCTAAACCAGAAGCTCAGCATCACCTGGGAAACAGAACCATAAAGTGTTTTGCTCCGGCCCTGAGTGTACTGAGTCAGAAGCCTAGGGTGGAAAGCCAATCAATCAATTGTGTTTCAGGCATCCATCTAGAAGGCTCCTGTTCATGCTCACCTGTGACATCCACAGCTTGAAAATAATATTTTAGGCTGGCTGTATTTGATACTTTCTTTTAAAAGGTTTATGTTTAATGGGGTGTGTGCACACGCATATGCATGTGCATGTGCGTGTGCGTACCTGCGTGTGTGCATACATGTGTCCATGTATATGTGTGTTTTCCCCTGGAGCTGGAGTTAAAAATAGTTGTGAGCTGTTCAATAAGGGTATTTACTGAATTATGCCCTTTAAAAGAACAGTACATGCTCTTAGCAGCGAAGCCATCTCACCAACTTGGACTTTCATGACAAGAGAATGCCTACCATCCTCACTATGGCTGCTGGCCCAGGACACTCTCTGAACATATATAAAGAGTTTTTAGTCTAATGCAGTAACTGTCTGTTGCTAGCCTTGTGGAGGGCAAGGGCTGATTCTGTGCTCAGTTGTGTTCCTGAGGCCAGGGGTAAGCACGCCCTTGCATTTGAAATAAAACTGGAACCAGGAGAAACAGGAATTCTGAACTTAGAGAAGCCCCAACTTGGGTGTTGTATCATCTTTGTGCCAGGGGTTGGGAAGAGAGGAAAGGAAAGAGGTACAGGAGAGAGGGGTACTGGCTAGCAAGAAGCTGTGTAATGTGTCCGTTTTGATGCTGATTTCATTAGCTTTATAAACACTCTCCCAACTTTTCCAGCTTGCCTGCAACGCAGCAAACCACTACCATTAGGGAGTCACTTCGGGCTACCTTTTGAGAGATGCGCACAGCCAAGAATAGCTACAGTATGAGTCCTGCAAGTCTCCAGTTACCGTGGCACTGTCGTTATCCTCCGTTTACATCTATGGCACTTCAACTGGATGAGCAGAGCCAGAATTTTAAACCCAGGGACATATCACTCAGAATTTATGTCCATCACCCTCAGGCAACCTGTCTGAGTATATGACTATACAGAGCATTGCCCTGAAGAGTGTCTCAGTGAGCTTCCCATTGTTATCATAAAGACCATGACCAAAAGCAACATGCATAGGAAAGGGTTTATTTGCCTTATATGTGTAAATCATAACCCATTGTTGAAGGGAGCCATGGCAGGAACCTAGACGCAGGAACTGAAGCAGAACCACAGAGGAGCACTGCTTACTGGCTTGCTCCCCATGGCCTGCCTGCTCAGTTTACTTTCTTATACAATCACCCGCCCAGGGGTGGCACACCACCCGCAGTGATCTAGACCCTCCCTCATGAGAGCTCACAGACTTGCCAATCTGATGGAGGCATTTTCTCAGTTAGATTCCCTCTTTCCAGATGACCTTGCTCTGTGTCAAACTGACAAAAACCCAACCAGCACAGAGATAGAGTGGGACATTTATGAGGATGAATCTGCCTTTTAAGAATTCTATGATCTGCAAGCTGAATGAATATCTAATGTATTTACAGATAAAGTCACAAAGGCTGACATGCAGAACTTCATGCATCTATTCATATCATGTGACTTAGGGCAAACAATCAAGCACGGGAGCATTCTAAACAAATCTCAGTGGTTCAGAGTAGATGTCAGGTGAGCACAGGCATGAGCTACACACAGTGTGCTTGCTAAAGAAAGAGCACACACAGGCTGGTAGATGGAGGAGAGGGGCCTTCCTGCTGCCTCTGTGAACTACACCAATGATCAAGTGACAGAAAATGTTTAGAGAGTGAAGTACAATATAAGTTAGTCTGTCATCAAGCCTTAAGTAGCACAGACTATTTATGTAATAATCACATTTTATTAGGCATTATAAGTAACTAAAAATGATTACATATAAGGATCGTGTAGGATACATGCAAATAATGTATCATAAAAGGGAGTGAGAAGCCAAAGGTGTTAGCCTCCGTAGGCATCAGCATCTATGGATATCAGGGTCTTAGAACCAATGGCCCAAGGATACCAAGGAGTGATATATTTTGTGTCCATTGACTTTAGGTTCTCTGAATTTATCTTTAAAAACCTTCAGTGTGTAGTTGCTACCTGTAAGAGCCTGTGATGTGGCCTGGGGGCTGGTGTGTTCATACATATTCACATCACAAAGCAATGACTCCATAAGGAAGAAATAAAGTAGAGAACTCAGATGTGTCTCAGAGGTGAAATACTTCATCTAGGGGTGCAAAGTCTTGGTTTGCAGCCCCAGAACCATGGAATGCAGAAGGTCAGTCCTAGAACCACTGAATGAAGGGAGGGATGGAGGGAGGGGGAGAGAGGGCATCCAAGATTTGTTTTGTTTTGTTTTGTTTTAGATGATGTGTATGTGTGCATGTGCCTGCATGGGTTGATGTGCATCAATGTATATGCCTGCACAAGGAGGCCAGGGGGGTCCTGGAGTTGAAATGACAGGAGACTGTGAGCCACCTGATGTGCACACTGGGAAGTGAACCCCGGTCTTCTGTGACAGCAGTAAGCAGTCTCAAACACTGAGCCATCTCTCCACGACCCCAAATTTGGTTTTTTTTTCTCCCCGTTATATTGGACATTGAACAAAAATCATCTGTTAAGCAAGAGTAAGCTTAACTAATCCATACAACATGACTTTTACCAATTATGTGTATGTGTGAATAAGTTCATCTTTTAGCCAAAGTAAATGTGAGTAATAAAATTGCTTATTTTAAAAAGCACAATTTGGGGACTGGGGACAGGCCTTGGCTGATCAGGTGGCTACCATGTAAGCATGAGGACCTGAGTGTCAGGCACAGTGGCCAGCATCTACAATCCTGCTACTGGAAAAGCAGATACAAGGGTATCCCTGTGTCTCACTGGCCAGCCAGTCTAGTCTAATAAGAGAGGCAGGTTTGATGAGAGGCTCTGTTAAAAAAAAATTCCTGATGAAGTCAGAGAACGCCAACCCTTAGCACATAGTGAGGATGGGCCCACTTCCTGATTACCTTTATTCTGCCCATCCACTTCTTAACGAATGAAGGAATGAGACAAAAAGAGGCCGTGCAATTCAGCCAAATCCAGACACCCTCAGAGTGGTAGAGTCAGGGTCGAAAGCAAGTCTGTAGTGTTGCAGCCGTCATTGTAGACCAAAGTCTACAAATACTCATTTGTCCTCAGCAAACCGTATCACAGCCCAGTGGCTTCCCAGTATATATTCCAAGCAGCACAAAGAACCTAGAGTGCTCTGTACACACACCATCCCATCGTGCTTTGGAAGGAAATGCTAGAAGGCTGACATTTTTCAGGTCAGCTCTGAACTAGACTAGAGGATCTACCCTCATTCTACAGGGACAGAAGGGTGAGCTGAAACACAGACCCAGAGTTGAGGAAGCTCCCTCTGGTGTAACCTGGGCCCCAGCTGGTTCATGTATCTGTACTTTACTGAAGCTGTTTCCTCACCTAGAAGAAGAGATGAGCGTTGTGGCTTGGATGTTGGCTCTCATATATTTTAATGCTTGGTCTCCAGCAAGAAGATTAGAAGGGTTAGAAGGTGTGGCCCTATTGGAGGAAATGTGTCACTGGAGATAGGCTTCAGGTTTTAAAATCCCTTGACAGTCTCTCTCTCTCTCTCTCTCTCTCTCTCTCTCTCTCTCTCTCTCTCTCTCTCTCTCTCTCTCTCTGTTTTATCTCTCCCTCACTTCCCTCCCTCTCTCTCTCCTGTCTCTTCTTCTTTTTCTTCTGTCCATCGTCCTCTCTCTCTCTCTCTCTCTCTCTCTCTCTCTCTCTCTCTCTCTCTCTCTCTCTCTCCTTGCAGATCAAAATGTAGCTCTCAGCTCCTTTTCCAGCACCATCCATGCTCCAGGCTTGATAATAATGGGCTAAACCTCTGAAACAGTAAACAATATCCCAATTAACTGCTTCTTCTACGAGCTGCCTTGCTCATGGAGTCTCTTCACAGCAATAGAATCATGACTAAGGAAAACGGCGTTCGGAATTTCATGGGGCTGTCTGGGTCTCGCATTTCTTATATCCATAGAAGATATGTTTTTAACCTCTTTAAAATTAAATCAGCCCAGGCCAGACCCAGCCTGATTGAAATCCCAGTTATTTGGGAGACTGAAGCAGGAGGATCAAGGTCAGATTATGGAATTTGTAAGACGCTGTCCCAAAACAAAAAGAAACATAAGGACTGGGCTTGTAGCTTGATGGCAAGTGCTTGTCTAGAGTGTGAGGTCCTAGGTTCAATTCCCAGTGGCCTACAAAAAATTAAAGAGAAGGAGTTAAATCAAGCCAGAAGCTATGGTCAGTGTTAATAGTTGCCCCCAAATCTACTATTTCCAGATTTTCCTCTTATGCTCCCTTGCTCTGATAAGATTCACAGCCACTATAAATCACAGAACTGAGGAGGTACCATAAAGAAGTCTGTCCACAGTTTCTTTTTTTGTTATAGAAAACAGTCTTTCTCATCTAGAAAGCCAGAAAGGTGCTGTCCAGAGCCCAGCACTCTAGCTAGGGAGCACTAACCCGTGAGGGCAGAGGTGCAGGCACCTGGTTTTCGGTGACACAGTGTCAGGTGCAAATAATAGTATCTACATTGAATATATATATATATGTATATATATATATATATATTCAAAAAAGTTTTTAAATTATTTTATGTTTACGGTTGTTATGCATGCATAAATGCTTGTGAACCACATGGATGTGCAGGGCCTGCAGGTGTTCAAACAAGGCATGTGATCCCCTGGAACTGGAGTTACAGACTCTAAGCAGCAGCTGTGTGGATGTGTGGGGAGTTGAACTCAGGTCCTCTGGAAGATCAGCCTGTACTCTTTACCACTGAGCCATCTCTTCTCCAGTCCTACCTTTAAATATTTTAAAATAGAAATCATGGTTTGATTGATTATTTAAGACATACCATTTAGGGATTAGAATGCTTGTTAGATTTCTATTGAATTTCTTTCCAAATCATTTTCCATATAAACGCATTAAATCAATTACTTAAGCATTTATTTTGTTAGGGTATTGATGAAACTAGTAGATACAAGGCAGTAGTACAACTTGGTTTGATTTATGAATATTAACCCATTCATAATATGTTGAATATGTTTGTTAAATATACATGTGTGTGCATACATATTACACACACACACATTTTGGTACAGAAGGGTAGCTGAAGATGGTGGAGCACCCTAATAATCCTAGATCTTAGAAGACTGGGATAGAAGGATGAAGAATTGGAAGACAACCTGCACTACACAGTGAAACACTGTCTCAAAAAAACAGATTAAAGAATGGAAGATAGATAGATAGATAGATAGATAGATCATAGATAGATAGATAGATGATAGATAGATAGATGATAGATAGATAGATAGATAATAGATAATAGATAGATAGATAGATAGATGATAGATAGATAATAGATAGATAGATAGATAGATAGATAGATAGATAGATAATAGATAGATGATAGATAGATGATAGATAGATAGATGATAGATAGATAGATAGATAGATAGATAGATGATAGATAGATAGATAGATAGATGATTGATAGATAGATAGATAGATAGATAGATAGATAGATAGATAGATAGATAGATAGATAGATGATAGATAGATGATAGATAAATTGATTGATAGGTGGAGGGAGGGGCGGATGGGAGGGAGCGAGGGAGAGAGAGACAGAGAGAGAGAGAGAGAGAGAGAGAGAGGGAGAGGGAGAGGGAGAGGGAGAGGGAGAGGGAGAGGGAGAGGGAGGGGGAGAGGGAGAGGGATAGAGAGAGAGAACATTAAAGTGCCTGCTGGATAAGATTCGACCACTCACTCTTCTCTCTCTGAATTACCCTCCACTGACCGAGTTCCTTGATACACAGGGAGACAAAGACACCGAACAGTAACAAATGTTGTAATGAACCCCGTCCAGGTTTCTAGAGACCAAGTGATGACCCTCTTTCTCTCACCCTGCCATTTCTTTCTGTTCATCCAGCCTGTGTGACTTTCAACCCTTCGCTTTGCCCCTTTCCTCAGTGTCTTCACCCGTGGCTTTTGGAACAGAGCCTGTTGCCCCCTCTTAATGAGCAAGTGAGTGGAAGAGACAGAGGGGACCTGGACTGGGGGGACAGAGGACTCAAGACACCCGATGTGTGCCTCGCACCTGGGCACAGTTCTGAACCTAGAAGACAGGCTCATGAGCCCCAGGAGGTGGGCTCTGCCGGTGCTCCGGCGCCCTCTAGCGACTGACAGTCCATCCTAATGCTAACCCTCGGAAGCCCAGCCTGATCTAGGCAACTTTGAGGGCTTGCTGGAGCTAAACTCCTGCCAGGCAGCTTCTGCGCCTCCCGCGCCCCTCCCCCCCATTCTCTTTCAGAGAGAAGTAATTTGACCCACAAAAGGCTAGATCTTTGAGACAGGAAAATAGTTCATCCATACACTTTAAGCCGGAGAAGTTTTCCAGGGTCTCTGAAATTCTGTATTACCCCGATATTTCCAAGGAAATACCTACTTTTCTTCTAAAAATAAGAATAATGAAGCTATACATATTGTGTTCTGAAACAGGCATGTAAAAGCAACATTTGAGAAAGTTTGTTCATTTTAAATAGCTCTTTAATTTAAAGCGGAGTTAAGATTTCCCCGTGGATTCTTAGACTCTTGAACACTTAGAAAATCTCTGTTTACTTTATTGACTCCAGGTGACATTAAAGTAGATGTCCAAGCCTGTGCAGCAAGGGCAGTTCTTCACAAAGCATGCACACTAGCAGAAATGGCTGCAGACAACGACTTTGTACAAATGTAATCACATCTGCTGGGTAAATATTGCAGTGTCTCCAAGAGAAAATGTAATAAACTCCCAATTCTGCTTCTCTAAACACCCCAGTGGAGGTGGGGGTTCCCCCCATCATCTCCAACTCATGCGCCACAGAGATGATCAGTATACATGGCGCCAGGGATTGGCGCCATCGCCGTAATGCCCTGCAGGGAACTGGAGTCTCTTGACAAGAGGAGTAATCAAGAAGGTTGTCAAATGAGACTCCTAGCCCTGCACAAGTCAATTCCCTGAGTTTTCATTTCCATGTCTGTCCAATTAGAGTCAGTAGATTATCCTCAGGCTCAGCCAGTCTGGAGAGTCATAGTTCCAGGATGCTAGGCTATTCTTTGCCAGTTAGCAATGAATCCACCACAGAGCTACTTCAGTGACCTCCACCACCCCTGGGCACAGTAAAATCACAGGACTGGAAAAAGAGCTTACTCTCACCTACTCTCTCTTTACAAGACCAGCCTCAAGGCCTTAAATATGTACTGACCTAACATCTAGTGGTCCTTTGGAGGCTTTGAAAGAACTCAGCAAACAGATTAAGGACTTATTGGGATTTACTGACTCAGAAATATGTTAAATGATATTTTATATATGAAGTATGTTATATGACGTATTCTATTAATTCACAAGATAAAAGAAGCCACTTAGGAATAAGATTACTAGCACAGAAAAGCCTGAGAGCTCACATCAGCACTACCATGTTTGTGTTTTGTAGACACAAGCATTAACAGACGTTCACTGGGTGAGTTGGATGCCAACTGAGTCCTTACTATAGACTGCCTAGCTCAAATATCATAGGAGAGATCATGTACCTGACCCTCACACACTTATTGAGTTTGGTCTTGAACGTAATGACAACCTCTACATAACCAGCCCTGAGAATGGATTTGAAATGCCAAGCTGGTTTACTTAAGTGACATGCCTCCAGAAGAAAAAGAAGGAGGAGGAGGAGAAGGAGGAGAAGGAGGAGGAGGAGGAGGAGGAGGAGGAGGAGGAGGAGGAGGAGGAGGAGAAGAAGAAGAAGAAGAAGCAGAAGAAGAAGAAGAAGAAGAAGAAGAAGAAGAAGAAGAAGAAGAAGAAGAAGAAGAAGAAATAATTCTAAAAAGAATAAAAATAAAAACCCAGCTCTGACTATCTGTGTTTTGATCTGGATAAAACAACTCTTTCTTTTTGGCTATTTTGTTGTTGCTGCTTTTGTTTTTGTTTTCCAACACAGGGTTTCTCTGTAGCTTTGGAGCTTGTCCAGCCTGGAACTAGCTTTTAAGATCAGGCTGGCCTTGAACTCGGGGATTCACCTGCCTCTGCCTCCCAGAGGCATTAAAGGTGTGTACTGCACCACCACCACCAACTGGCTTAAGCAAACAACTCTTACTGAGTGCTGGGAGGTCAATTTCAATGCCCCAGAGGATGGTCCTGAACCTGGTGGCATTTTATTTTGAATGCATTTAGAATTTTCTGCCTTGCTATTTCATAACTCCAGTGTATCACTACCGTTGCCAAGGAAATATGACTTGAGTTACTGCCATGGATCCAAAGGGGTTTGTTTGTTTTGTTTTAAAATATTAAGAAGACAAAAATGGAAAGATTAAATAAAGGAAATAAATTTACTTTCCTCTCCCTCTTCAAGAGCCACGAAATACAAATCTGATCACATTTAAAGAATGCAAAGAATCAGCACATGATTTTTCCCAGCTAGAAAACTGACATCCCATCAGCCTGATGGATATCCTCAGAATGTGCTTCTCAGTCTCTGTTCTGGGCGCAAACCCTCCAAAGTTGCAACTCTCCCTGTGTGAGTAAAGGTGGTCCTTACCTTCCAGGCACCAAGGGGAGTCGTGGTGCAAAGCTTATAAATACATTTAGCTGAGTCCCAAAAGATAGAATCTAATAGAGATGTGAAAAAGATTCCAGCGTTGACCCAGTTTCTCACGGTCAGGTAAGCTGAAGGCTTTCACTCATAATAATGGACTCAAACAATTAGATTTTTGAAAACTCTCTCTCTCTCTCTCTCTCTCTCTCTCTCTCTCTCTCTCTCTCTCACACACACACACACACACACACACACACACACGCCTTTGGAAACAGATATCATCTTTGTTTCCGTGAACTACAATGGTCCTTTTCGTCAAAATGCCACATGCGGATGAAGAGAGCCTTTACAACAAGACAACTTTTAATCCAAAACCTGTAAAAAGCAGGGTCCCCTTCAAAGGAAGCTGATAATTTAACCAAGATGTTCCATCACTACACATGGAGATAAACGGGAAGTCACCTTCTTTTATGTATGTATTTTTATTTATTTTTTACAATTGAGAAGCAACTCACAAATCCTAGACCATCTGTCCTAAAGTAAATATTTCTAAGTTCTAGTAAAGTTGCTGCTCAGGAGCCGAGAAGCTGTCTATGCCCAAGAGCCAATGTAAGGCCTGCATTGGAAGAGTAAAAACCAGGCTGACCACTCAGGAAAAGCACGGAGTCGACAGCCACGGGAGTCCTTACACGGGACCGTGTGAGTGGAGCCTTGGTTTCATCACAGGCAGCTCTGCTCACACAACCACTGGCAACCGTCCAGGCTTCAGCATCCACCCCCACTATGGACCAACAGATCTTTTTATAGAATGTACAGGGGGGAATCACCTACTTCTGATGTGGTTTAAATTCAAACCTGAGAAACTGTCAGAATCTTTCCATCAAAAGAAAATGTGAAAATTTTGGCCTAACACACACAGGTGTCCTAACTATATTTCCCCAGCGTCGTCTCGATTTTTGTCTCTCTCTGTGTATGTAAGAAGCTTTGACCAACTCGGCTCAGAACCCTGACCTGCTAAATGGACTTTTGGCTGGCCCTCTTTCCTACCAGACAGGGAAATGAAATGAGTTCGGCACAGGGGCAGTTCAGGGAGGCAAATGGAAGCATCAGAAGTTATCGGATTCCAGAGAAGCCTCTCTGAGTCTTGTCTCATTTTCTGCTAAGAAATGTGGTCTTCCTAAACTTGAAAGGCATTAACTTAAGGCAACTATGGCAAGAAAGGTTAACCTCATACTGTGAACTATAAAGCAACGCCATGGATGCAAAAGTACCTACCTACATTATGAAGAAAGTTGGCAGGGGCGGGGCTTAAACTGCTTTGCTATAAAGCAAAATGAACACAAATGCCTTTAAAATTAGAGACTGTGAAGGACTGCTCAGAGGCTGTGAGTAAGGAGGACTCTGTTTGGAGCCAAGATGGTTTTGTGGGTTTTGTTTAAATAAAGATGGGGTTTCGTCTCAGTTTAAGAACACTTAAGCAGGGGCCAGAGAGATAGCTTGCCAGCTGAGAACACTTAAGGACTCCGTGACAGCCCCAAATGCTGTTCAGGAAGTGCAAAAACAAGTGATCCATGAGAAACCAGAGGAGCGCTTGGAAAATCCTTGCAAAGCAGTAATAAGAGGAAGCCCTTGGCTTGGTCTGCAGCGTTTCAAAGATAAAGTGTGAATTGTTGAAGCATTTCGGTTTCAGAGGCAGGGAGATTCTAGAAACTGGTTGGTCCACAGCAAGGGGGCTGGAAGGAGGCTGTACCTCTCTTAGAAACTTTCCGAGGGCTCTGTGCCCTCTTCCATCCCACCCCCACTTCACCTCTTTTGCTCTCATTTCCTTCCTCCAGCTCACTGAATTTTCACAGGTAATCTTCCCTAAGTCCCTGTCCTTACAGCATCTCTACAGCCCCCTGCAGCCCCCTCTCTCTTCTCCAGTAGAACCTGGAAGACAGAATGAGAATAGGAACCTCGAAGCCTGCTTACTCTAAGAGGAAGAAGAAGTGCCTATTCCTAAGAATATTCCTTAGATTCTGCCTGCTACCACCCGACGCTGTTCAACTCAATTCGGTGTGGACCACTTTCTAATGGACCCCCTTGGACTCAGTTCTAGCAATTCTGTTACCACCATCTAGTCAGAACCGTTTTCCGGCGTTTCTGGTTCCTCTTTACCACCTTGCTATTTTATTTAACCAAAAAGAAAAAAAAAAAAAAATCCTGGAGACTGAGCCAAATAAAGACATCCACGGGCAAATCCATGGGTTAGCTGTAAGCCTGAGAGTCATGGACGTGGTTAAATATTATTAGGACCTCTTGGCAAAGAATGTAAAGAATCGGGATCCAAACAGCAGGAGGTCAAGCCATTGGCTAACATCACCATGTCCCACACCTTTCTCCCTTTATTTCTGTCAGATGGGAAGCAGCAACTTCAGCCTGGACTCTGGTCCCCTCCCCCTTCCCGTTTCTAAAACAATAATAATCCTCCCCCAACCCAAGCCAGTAGGACTTCCCCAGCCGGACCTCACCGAGGTGCCTTGGTCCCGCCTGGGGTCTCCCTCTCCACTCCACCTGGGAGAGTAGAGTTATGTGAGAAAGCAGGTAAACGGTTGAAAGTTTTTTTTGGTTTTTTTTTTTTTTTTCCTTTTGCCTTTTAAGAAGGACTGCTGGTCCTGCCGCCGTTCAACAGCAACGACAAACAAGCCAGGCTGGGCGAAAACCCAGTGCTTCTCAAAAGTTGGTCTGGCTACGCAGCAGCCCTGACGAGTTTGCAACAACGCGGGGCTTAGAGTTGGCATCTACTCACCTGGGTGTGCCAGCCTCGGAGACTAGAAAGAGAATTCAGCCCGGGACAGGTCTGTCCCGCCCCCAGGATACAAAATCCGCCTTTGGAGTGCAGGTCCTGGATGGTGTAGTTGTAAAGAGGTCTTAGGAGGGTCGGGCTTCCCTCCTCCCTCTTTGGTCAGCTGGGGCCAGTTTAGCAACAGCCAAGGAGGATAAAGATGCTGGGAGGAGAGTTTGGTCGCTCTGGAAACCCCGACTCCATTCTTGGGGATGGGGGCGGGGGAAGAGGTGAACAGCGTGAAGGGAGCTGCCAGGCTCGGAAACTCGCAGAGTAAAGAGGAAGGAACTGGGGAAGGAGGGAGGGAGCAGAGGAGTGAGGAAGGAAGGAAAGGAGGAAGGGAAAGGGATGAGGGTGGGCGATGGCAGCTTCTCACTGAGATTTCCACCTTCTGACGAAACCCTTGCGCCCAGCAGCCGGGCAAGATACTAGTTTCTAAGCCTCCTCTCCAGCGCCCCCTGGGGGGATTCTAGGGACTAAGCGACGCCCCGCCCTGAGCTCGGCCCTGGCGCTCTCCATGGTCCTGCCGCGCCCTCAGTCCTGATTCCCAGCTCAGTTTTGCAACTCCCACCAGCTCCCAGGAGGCACGTGATTCATTTCTCCTTAATCCCTGATAAAACAGTGAAATCACAGGAGCAGAGACAAGAGAATAGGAGCTATACTTTTTTTGTTTTTTGCATACATTCAAGGAAACTTCTTGACCGGCTCAACTGTCACTAAAAGTGGGGGTGACGTTGAGTACTAATTTGGTATATACATGTCAATAAAGACATGAATAAATGAATGCACAGTTAGTCTTCTCTTCACCTCAGAATGTTTTGATGAATACAAAACCTCACCAACAAAGAAATGCTTAGAGGATGTATGTTTAAAAATAGACCTTACGGCTGAGGTTGTAGCTCAGTTGGTAGAACGCTTGCCTAACACACAGGGGACTCTGTGGTTCAAGCGCCAACATCATACAAAGTCAGGCATGGCATTGCATTCCTGTAAGCCCAGCATTTGGGAGGTGAAGGGAGAAAGGCTCAGAAGGTTGAAGTTACCCTGAATTACATAGGGGGTTTGACGTCAGCTTCAGTTAGAGACGCTGTCTCAAAAAGCCCAAACCAAAATGATAGGTCTTATTTAAGGCGCAACCACTACCACATATTATAAAGCACTTTGAGCACAATATTAAGCATTTACACAAGAAGTGGCTGGGTTTGTTGTTTTGCTTTGTAATACCACTAAACAACATCTCTAGTCCTCAGGAGGCAGTTTGGAAATGATGGCTTTTCTGTTATAAACATATTCCAAGTCAAAATCAGGCAAAGGAATGATGAAAACACACACCAGGCTGCTTTCATTTGTCTCTGCAGAAGTAGATAAACTAGACAACCAAAACCTCCCCGCATATTGCCATAATCAGAATAAATTAGACTTTAGAATCCATAAAGTAAAATGAATAAAAGTCTCTCTCTACACTTGGAAATTATATAGGGGTTAGAAGTGATGGGCAAGAACACAGGGTGAGGGAGAAAGGGTCTCCCTCTCTGCTTGTTGAAATAGTACACAACTCAGCAAGATCTCTCTTTAGGTGAAGAGCTTGATTATCAGCTTCACACCGCTCCACTGTTCTCAGTTTCAAAGGCCAGAAAATCATAAATGACAGGATTGAGGCAAAGGAGCCTCACTGATGATTCCAGAAAGGAAATGGGAAGACTTTTGAGAAGAAACAGCTTCCAGGAAAAAAAAAATCAGCATTTTCCTTTCTCCATTCACCTCACAGGCCATTCAACGATGGCATATTAAGCCACAGCCTTAATTCACAGGGAAATAACCCTGAGAAAACCTGGCTGCATATGGAGCTTGCACAGGTGCCTGTGGTTTGCCTTGACTGTAAACACTTGGGTCATGTGATTATGCACAAGTCAGTCATTGAGGCCTTGGCATGTGAGGTCACAATAAAGGACAGGCCCCAGGTTTGGAGCATAAAATAGCTCACAACACCCCTGGAAACAAACTAGAGCTTCGTCTGAGTCACACAGACTGCACTGGAAGGACTAACCTCCAAGGAACACTCAATGTTTCTTCCTAGGGAAGGGGGATGGGTTCTGGAAAACCCATTTGCAGTCACCATCATGCCTGCCAATCCTTCCAAGATTGGATTCAGTAGCACATGGCCCTAGAGATGAAGTCTGTGTTGGACTAAATCTGCAGAGATGAAATAAGGAAAAGAAAGGTACGATTTGTTTTCCTTGCATGTTGACTGTGAACTCTAACCTTGAAATTCCACCGAGGGGATCACCTCTGTTAACTTGTTCATGATTGGAGCCACAAAACCTAAGAGAGCATCTCCACTTAGCAGACAATTTAATACACAGTTGTTAAATTTAAAAGAGTTTTTTAATGTCTTATAGACCATTTAACACAAACCTTTCTTATTTTATAGGCAAGAGAAAGGCAGTTGAGATGTGCTGAACACGTGTGATTTCTAGTATCAGCCTTATCCAGTATTTCTCCTTATCAGCCCATCTCATTTTCAAGGCAGCCTTCCCAAGTAAGTTTTATCATGTCTCCTGCAAACCTGATTCAGGGGGCTGGGATAACCAGACCTTGACTCAGAAAATTGCTGCGTATTACTTGAAACAAGCTCTGAAGGTGCTCAGCAACTAACCGTGGACGATAGAGAAGTTAGAGTCAAAACCAATAGAGAAAACCCTAGTACAGTTACCCCTCCCCCTTTGCATAGGCATGCAAACTAAACACAACACCAAAACTTGCGACTGCCAGCAGGCTTCGGCTCCCTAATTAGAAACAGTTGCCTGCAAGCCAGTGCGCAGAACACGTGTGCAGCTTTATGCCAGAGTATTTTTTTTCCTTTGAGGCATGACACTGAAGGTAAATGCAAAAAGGCTTTTTGCAGGGCACATGGGCAGAACTTACTCCCACCCCGCATATGAAACCAAAAGCTGAGCTGCACGAACAATTTATAACCAGCTAATAGGCTGTCTTCTCCATCACTGCCCCGCAGCGAGTTGCCCACCAACCAGCCAGAGTCCCCCCAAAAACTATGAGATCAAACCCTCCTTTGCTCTGGGTCACTCACCGCCTCCCGACTCTCCTGTTCAGGGATTCTGTGTTGCTGGGTTCTACAGCCATGGTTAAGGTTATCTAAAGCCAAGATGCTGAACTCGGTGGCACCAGCGTTCCCAAGCTGAAAGGAGGGCTTCAGTTCTGGGTGGCTTCACTAGCTGGGTCCGTTTGATAACATAAGGGGAGGCATCCGCTCTGTGTCCTATGCCAGTATGAAAGGCATCTCACCCATCAGGATGACAAGTCAAAAGCTGGAAGGGAGCCAGGGAACAAGAGGGAAGGGATGTGAACTCTTCCCGGTGCAGTGGAGAGCATTTTTAAGGGTGGCAGATGATGAAGGGAAAAAGCAGACGGAGAGTCACTGCCCTGCATCAGAAACCTTGGCTCCTTCCCTGAGTGAGTCAGGGTAAGCATTTTGTTTTGAAATGGAGTTTCTGTTTTCTTTCTTTCGAGCTGTAGGATGGTTACACACTCAACGAGTCAAGGCAACGGCTGTAAATAACAGGATTTATTTTTGAGACCGTGGATCAAAGCAAAGCCTTGAATCTCACCCCAGGGTTATTTATAGCCCGAAGGTGTGTCTTTTTTTTTCTACTTCATGTAATTTTGAGAACTGGGGATAAGCTTTCCTTTTATATTTCCATGCGGTGATGGATGGTGTTGCTGGAAAGCAGAAAGGACTTTTCCAAGGAAGCCTTTCTAAGACGCAAAGAGTCAAGGGAGAATTCATGTCCCAAATGAATTCTGAATCACATGTTCCAAACTGAGACAGAGGTTACAAGGACCCTGTATGACCTGTCAATGCCTCTAATACTCGATAACAAGTCACTCTATAGAGGAGAACCTGATACTTTTGTCTGCCAATAGGTGGCATCAAAATCTCTCTAGCTTTTCCTCCCTAAATTTTAAAAGCCATGAGTGCACAGCAGTTTCTTCCTGAGGCTTTCTGGTTTCCTGCGATGGTGTTTGGATGGATGCTAACTGAGCCTGTTATTCATAACAGGTCATCCCATCATCTATGAAGAGAAACTCATTCACTTTTCTGAACCTCAGTTTCCACATTGTAGACAGAAGGTTCTTGAATGGACCCCAAGACTTAGGACCTTGCTTCCCAGGCACAAATCTCATTCACATCACACCACATATCTGCAATAAGCCCTCGGGACCTCATTCCTTTGGGTTGAAGGAACATTCGCATGCATCTAGCCCCTTGTTGTACATACTGCTGTTTCCCAACCTCTATTAATATCTCTTGTTTTGTTTTTTGTTTTGTTTTGTTTTATGAAGAAAAGCACAATTTTCTGAAAGAGAGCAGTGTTCCCAGCCCGAGTCTATGATTTCCAGTCTTGCTTCTGGGTTGCTTAGTCATGTGACTCAGATCTAATACATTTGCGTTCATTAAGTAGAATTTAAAAAATGTGTTTCTAGCCGGGCGGTGGTGGCGCACGCCTTTAATCCCAGCACTTGGGAGGCAGAGGCAGGACAGGCTCCAAAGCTACAGAGAAACCCTGTCTCGAAAAACCAAAAAAAAAAAAAAAAAAATGTGTTTCTGCAGTTTTCCTAGCCCATACCGAAAGGCAGGAGGTCCTAGGTGGCTAGTAGCTAACATCTTGAAGAGTCCACACAGAACCCTGCCAGCATTGTGGGAGGTTCCCCTGCTGCTGGCTGTTCAGGAGCATTGCAGAAGGGAGTGGGGTGACTGACTCTACTGCAGCATGTATTTACCACCTTGGCCCCTCTCTTGCTTCTACCCAGAGTGAAGCGGGTTAGACACTATAAGGCCACAGAGGAGCATTTGATAAGGCGGGCTGAGCAGAAAGATAAAAGCAGCCTGGGCTTTTGATACCCGGAAGACAACCATTATCTCCAGGTTTGTTTGTTATGAGAAAAAGAAAGCCATCCATTCATTCAAGCCATTATTCTCAGCCTTTTCTTCCTTAACACCAAATATTATTTCTAATTGATGTGTCCTCGGAACATTACGCGGACAACTTTGTATTAATGGTTTTAGGCAAACAAGGCTCTTTTCTGGTTTCCTTTATTTGGTCAGAGTAGAAGGCTCGATGTTAGCTAAAGGAGACGAAGTAACGTGTACAGCACGAGAGAGCATTACGGAGCACTCATTTCAAAATGCCAAAAGAGACGAAAGGAGCGCAGATGGGCATTAGCAGCAGCTGAGATGAATGTCTTCCAGTTTATCGCTCGGCTGAAAGGTGGCTATGACTTTTCCTGGAAGGGAGGTTGGTGGGTGTGGACAGAAAAGTGAAACAACACACTGGGGCGAGGGACTCGACGACATCATCATGGTGGCCCCTCGAGACAATCCAAGACACTAAGCACCCATATCGTCATCCCTTTTGTTCATAAGCTGAGCCCCAGGGATAGTAGCCTGGCAAAGGCTGCACAGCTAGCTAGCTCCAGTGTGAGCTTCACATCGAGATCTTACAGGTGCTTGCCACATTTCCTAATGAAATCCCACTGGTGGGCGGAGGCTGCTTGTTCGTTTCCTGGCCGCCCAGACCTAAAATAATCACACAGAAACTGTATTAATTAAAACACTGCTTAGCCAATCACTTAAGCATATTGCTAGTTAGCTCTTATATATTAAATTAACCCATTTCCATTATTTTACATTTTATTGCAAGGCTCGTGGTTTATTGGTAAGGTTCCCAGGCATCTGTCTCCTTCAGTGGCTACATGGAGTCTCCCTGACTCTGCCTTCTTTCCTCCTTTACCTGCTTGGAATTCCTGCCTTACTCTATTCTGCCCCACTGTAGGCCAAAGCAGCTTTATTTGTTAACCAATAAAAGTAACACATATACAGAAGGACTTCCCACATCACCCACTAGTTTGTGTTTCTAGATTCTGGCTTGTGCTTACTCATCTCAAGGCTTAGTCCAGTTGCTGTCATCTCTTTGAACATGCTTCACTCTTCCCTACCATAAAGAGGTATTAACTCTCTTTATCTGTATGGACTCAGAGGTACTGTCAATCACACACACATACACACACACACACACACACACACACACATACACACGAGTCTTTTCTCTGGAAATTTGGGGGAATTCAAGCTTGGGATGGAGAATTTCACATGAGTTGGAGGGGTGCTCTCATTACTGGAATCTGGAAGAGGGACAGAGAGCAATTTGAAGAACACAAGATGTGAAGGGCAGAGAGAAAGGGTTTCAAGTTCAAAATGAAATTAACTAATTTTTTTCCTTTTGCAACTCATAGAAGAAAGAAAATGAACCAAATTGCACTCTAATTCATGAACCCATCCTAATGTAATAAGAAAGCCATGTAAATGGAACATAAATTAATGAAGAAAATTAGAGATAAATAATATCACTGAAGAACTTAAATTCACAATCTCTCCAAGAGCAGAATGGTGATGTTAAAGACAGAGGGAACTGAGAATGTAGCTCAATGGTACAGAATCTACCACATATATTAGTTATTCTTTTCATTATTGTGATTAAATACTTGATAAGCATATTTAGACCCTAATTTGAGGTGACATAGCCTATTATGGTGTAGAAGGCATGGCGGTGAGCCACTCCACGGTGTCAGGAGCTTGGAGTAGCTACTTATTCAGACACCCATGAATCAGAATTGACAGAAAACAAGGCCTGGCTCTGCCCTCTCAAGTCCCACCACTCAGCATCCCACTTCCTCCAGCTAGAATCTGCCTCCTAATGTACAACCTCCCAAAACAACATGGTCAGTTGAAGAACAAGTGTTCAAATACATGAATCTGTGGGGGACATATTTAACTGAAATCATAACATCTCCCATTTATAAGATTATTGTGGGACAGTGGTCTTGTGTCCTTGTTGCCTGTATTGGTTTAATAAAATGCTAATTGGTCAGTAGCCAAGTAGGAAGCATAGGTGGGGAAATCAGAACAGGAGAATTCTGGGAAGAGGAAAGGCTCAGTCTGCAGTTGTCACCCAGACCAAGAGGAAGCAAGACGAGAATGTCTCGCTGATAAAAGGTACCAAACCATATGGATAACATAGACAAGAATTATGGGTTAATGTAAGCTATAAGAGTTAATAAGAAAGCCTGAGATAATAAGCCAACAGATTTCTAATTAATTTAGGCCTCTGTGTGTTTATTTGGGACTGAATGGCTGCAGGACCGGATGGGACAGAAACCTCAGTCAATATAAGGCTGTGAGCTCAGTTCCTAAAACTGGAAGCAAACTGAACACACACACCCAAACAAAAAACATCAGAAAAGAACTGATATTCTCCATGACCTGGATTGCTGCAGAGAAGTTTTTTGAGTATCTCAACTGTTTATTAAGAAACAAGAAATAAATTTTCTGAATTTCTTTATAAAGACATTTTTAAAAATGGTTAAATTGGTATTTGAGATCAAGTGATCACTAAGAACAGTTTAAATTCAAGAAGAGGGAACTTTCACTTGCCCCTTGGTGAATGAGGGCTTATTTTAAGGCCACCTTACCCTCCAGCCTACAGATGTCCAATTCTGTCTAGCTACCTATATCTAATCTACCCTGATATAGTAAAAGCATATGAGAAATATGTGAAAAGAGGATATACCAGGAAAATATATACCTCCTAACAGGAGTTGGGAATTCAGCCAAATTTTGGATCTGGTGTCACTAATTAACTAAGTCCTAAGACATCTCTGTGGCCCTTTGGTACAATCATAGGTTCATATACCACCATTACTCCTACGTCTATATCCAGCTCCACTTCACTCAAGGAGAGAAGAGAGTTCTTTTTCCAAAGGCCACACAGAGGCATCTTCAATTCTATCTCCTCCTTTCTCTACTGATTGAACTTCACCAACAACAAGAGGTAACCCAAACACACCATTCTATTTCCTCAGCCACATAAAATAGCAGCAATAAATTTAGTTAACATAGAATACTCAAAATTATATTATGATTTTCCCTGATTATTGTCTCTAGATTATTTTTCTTGGGCATTGTCTAACTCTACAGCTCAAGCTGAATTGGCACTTGGTATATGGTCCAGGCTAGCCTCACGCTTGTGGCAACCTTCCTGTCTCTGCCTCCTATATGCTGGCATTAAAAACAGGAGCTATCGTGTCTAGGTTCATTTTGCTGCTGCAATCAAATGCCAAAGATGTGGTGATTGATAATGAATATAAACTTATCTCTTTAAGCTCTAGAGGCTGGGAGGTCCAAGACTAAGACCCAGAAGGTCTCCCAGTCAGAGAAGGTCCATTCTATCTGCCTCCAAGATGGCACCTGTTGCTGTATTCCTTGAAGAGGATGCATGTTATGACTTCACCTGGTAATACAGGAGGAACAACAAGAAGACTGTCTTGTGTGTGAAATCTCTTTTTTTTTTTTTTGTTTTTTTTTTTTTTTTTGTTTTTCAAGACAGGGTTTCTCTGTGGCTTTGGAGCCTGTCCTGGAACTAGCTCTTGTAGACCAGGCTGGTCTAGAATTCACAGAGATCCGCCTGCCTCTGCCTCCCGAGTGCTGGGATTAAAGGCATGTGCCACCATCACCCGGCTGTGAAATCTCTTTCTTAAAAGGATTTCTGAAACTGTGACCTCATCACCTCTCAGAGGCCCGACCTCATAATATCATTGCATTGATACAATGTAATTGCATTGTATCATTGCATTGATACAATGATAACCAAGGCAATGCTTATCAATCAAGTTAGAGGAGACAGAAAAGAAACAAAGGAGACACAAAGGAATTGGGAACACTGAAGAGGGAAGACTATCTATAAACATAGGCTAAGTCCTGTGAAGATGAGCTAAGCAGTCACTTGGAAATGGTTCCTAGGGGATGATCTAAAAGCCCTCTTTAATAAGAACTGTGGACTAGGAGAAAAGAGCTGGGGGAATTCATACTCAAGACAGAAGGAATAGCAAGGCTGGAGGTGGAAAACATCCTTAATAGCCAGTCCTAATGGCTTAGTCAACAGAGGATGAGGAAGTAATGCCAGACTCAAGAAGGGGGTAGAGGAAAGAAGGATAAGAAGTTTATGGGGAGTATCAGTATTAGGGAAGATTTGTTATTTTCATTAATTAGATGACTTGAGCATCTAGTCTGGGCCAAACTCCACTTTAGATATCAAGATTCACAAAATAACATCTTATTCTTTAGGACATCAGCGCTCCAAAGGAGGCATAGCACAGAAATCAAAACCCAAAGGAGCCATCCACAGTCTACAGAGACAGTAGCTCTCATTGCCATCACTAGAGGAGAAGGGCTCTGGGCTGTGAGCCCAGGAAACCAACACACAGGAGGTTATTTATGGAGGCGGCTGTCCATATGTGCACACAGGGGACTTAAAGGAAGAACAGGATTTGCCTCAGCAGGCTCCTTTCCTGATATGATCCGCCATTTCCATTACATCTGTTCTCTTAATGACTCTTAGATTTGACCAGCTTCTATCAAATGCTTTCAGCACAAATGCTTTCATGTGTGTTATCTGGATGTTTGCTATCTTTTTTTCTCTACAATAAATCTAGGGGGCACCACTGACCTCAGTATACAGAACATGTCTTTGAGAAGTATGTGGTTTACCCGGGAGGAGAGGCATTTTCCTGATGTCAGCTGGTTGTTTCTTGCAATGATCAGCCCTGTAGGTTTGATTGGAATGAGAATTACCTAGGATATCAGTAAAATGCACCTCTGGATGAGTCTTTGAGGGTGTTTGTGGAAAGGATTAGATTGTGAGGGCTCTGATCTAATGAATAAATTAATCCATTGGTTGTTATATTGTTAATACAATGGCATTATTGGGAGGTGGTACAACTTAGAAAATGATGCTTACTTAGAGTGAGTAGGTCATTTGGAGTATGTCTTTGGGACTATATCCTTCCTGTGTTTACCTTCTCAGTCACTGTGATATGTGATGCTTTGTTCTGTCCCCCTTCCCTGCCATGAAGAGAATCAAACCCTCTGAAATGGTGAGCCAATACACACCCTTCCTCCTTTATGGTGGTTTTTTTTTTTTTGAGTGTTTAATTACAGGGACACAAAAGTTACTGATACACTTGGGAGAGGTCTGTTGCTTCCTAGGTCATGGAATCAAACCCCTATATGGCAATGTGTCAAGGACCAGCTTGGCAACATTCATATATTCCAGGGTAGGAGCATAAAGATTAGAATTATTAAGCAAAAGGAACAGAGATATGAGAGAAATAAGAGAAACAGAACAGCATTGGGAGGGACATTCAGTGAATACTGAATCCATGTTTATTTTCCACATGTTTATATACTTCACTCCAAAAGGGGAGAGGGCAGCAATAGATTTTATTTACATGATATAAGGAATAGACTTGAATTCTCCACTCTTTGGTCCAGGTAGAGTGGATCCACCTCTATACCCAAAGTGTTAATTAACCACACCCTAGGTCAGGATCTCTTGTTTGTAGCCACATCTGTTGTCAACAACTTTGAAAGAGCAAAAATCAGCTCAAACTCTCTGACCTCCAGTCAAGGTGGAACAGGATCACATCTGTGAGCCCTCACAGCAATAGACACTGGCTCCCACCAGAGAATAGTAAACCAGGGTCAAGTTCAAGGTTATCCTCAGCTACATAGTGAATTCAACATCAGCTCAGGCTGCATGAGATGCTGTGACAGTCTGAATGTCATTAGTCCCCAAAATCTCATAGGGAGTGGCACTATTAGGAGATGTGGCCTTGTTGGGGCAGGTGTGGTCTTGTTGGACGAAGTGTGTCACTGTAGAGGTGGGTTTGAAGTCTCATATATGCTCAAAATACCACCCAATATCTCCGTTCACTTCCAGTTGCCTGCAAGATGTATGAAACTCATCAGCCACTTCTCCAGTATCATGTCTGCCTGCATGCTACCATGTCTTACCATGATGATAATGGGCTAAGCCTCTGAAAATGTAAGCCACCACAATGAAATGTTTTTCCTTTATAAGAGTTTCTGCAGTCATAGTGTCTCTTGACAGCACTAGACACCCTAACTAAGACAGCAGTTGGTAGCAGGGACTGGTGTATTGTTGTGATAGGCCTGACCATGCTTTTGTTTGAAGGAATATGGACGTTGGACTGTGGATTAGAAAAGCATTGAATGTTTTAAGTGCTACTTAATGGGCACTTAATAATAGTAGAAGCATGAACGATAGTTATGCCGGGTAGGATTTGAATTGTGGCTGCCTGGATAGAGAGGTTTCAGAAGAAAGAATGTTAGCATGTGGCCTAGAGAATGGCCTTGTGATACTTCGATGAATAATGTGGCTGCTTCTTGTCCTTGTCCAAAAGTCTTCCTGAGGCTAAAGTGAACAATTTTGCATTAATTCCTTTGGCAGAGGAAATCTCAAAACAGTCCACTATAGACACTGTCATGTGATTATCAGTGTTAACTCTAATGAAGATATATAATGAAAACAAGCAAGCTGAGCAAGGAAGCGTATTTGAGGAGAAAAGGAGCACCAGGAGGTGGAATGATGGTTAACCCTTTCTTCGAGGAAATTAACAGATTAAGAAATGGAATAAAGGGAGTAGTGACCTCAGGAAAAGATTACACTCAGCTAAATTTCCAACTTGTGTAAAGGAATTGAAGAAAACTTAGAGAAGGGTATGTATACACCTTTAGTCCCAGCACTGGGAAGGCAGAGGTTGGGAGATCTCTCAGTTTGAGTCCAGCCTAATCTACAAAGCAAGTTCCAGAGCAGCCGATCTTAAGCAGTGGAGAAAACGATGGAAAGCAAACAGTTGGTGAATATGTAATTGAACAAGGGGACCATGTTCCAGCCCCAACAAGTAGCAGAACTTGACAGCTTTGGCCACATGGTTCTCTGACTCTAAGAGTCAAGAATAGAAGAAAGGAATTATGGACTTTGCTTCCTTGCCTAATGAAAGCTGAGGACAGGCATGTGTCAGGGGCCATTGTATGAAACTCTGAAGGTGAAGCCTAGATTGCCTTGGAGACTCTAAGGTGTTGGAAATGCCAGAGATATGGAATACCTGCCAAAGAAAGCTGTCAGCAGAAAGGGAAACCAGCCCAAGAGAAAGAAGTGTGTTGCTGTTCACCAAAATTGAATGGAGTTGGAGATCTGAAGATTGCTTTGACATCAGACATGGAGATACAGAGAATGGAGTTTGCCCAGCTGGTTTTCAGTCTTGCTTTGCTCCAGTATTTCCTCACTATGCTTCCTTCCCTATGTTTTAGAAGGTAATGTATATCCTGTGCCATTATATGTTAGAAGTATGTGAATGTTTTTTATTTTGATTTTATAGGGGATTGTAATTAAGAAATTACATCAGTTTCCCTGTGTTTTGTGATCCAGAGTTTCTGTACAACAAAGGAAACCATTTATTGGGTGAATAAGCAGCCCTCAGAATGAGAACAAGTCTGTGTCAACCATTCTTCTGATAGGAGGTCAGTTTCTAGAACATAGGAAGAACTTAAAAAATATAACACCAAGTAAATGTTCTATTTTTTAAAAAGGATATATAAATAGATTTCTCAAAAGAAAAATTACAAATAGCTAGCAAAGACTTAAAAATATGTTCAACATCCTTAGCCATCAAGAAGATGCAGATGAAAACTGCTTTAGGATTCATTCCATCTCACCCTGGTCAGAATATCTGCCATCAAGAAAACAAATAACAACAAAGGCTATTGTTAATGTGGGGAGAAGTGAGCCTTGGTGCATTGTCAGTAGGCGTGGAAACCACAGCCTGGAGGTTCCTCAACAAACTACGAATAAAACTACTGTATGTCCCAATGTAAAGTTCACTGACATATATCCAAAGAAATCTATATCCTGCTATAAAGACACTTGCTCACCCATATCCATTGCTACTTTACCCACAGTAGCTAAGAGATGGGAACAGCCTAAATGTTCATCACTGATGAAAGGATAATAAAAATATGATCCATTTACACAATAGAATACTGTTAAAATAAGGAAATTTACAGGTAAGTGGATAAAACTAGAAAAAAAAATATGCTGAGTGAAGTAACCCAGAACAAGAAAAATAAATGCTGGATATTCACTCTTCTTTGTGGGTCCTAACCCTCTTTAGCTTTGTTTAACATGGAGTGTCTGTGAAAGCCAAGGACCTAGAAAGGGGATATAGCTAGGGAGAGTGCCTAATGGGGGGGCTAGCTGAGCACCCACGAAAGGAAATAGAGAGGGGAACACTGGAGTGGGAAGGCTTAAGCGGGGATGGAGGTGGGGGAATTGGGGAGATGAAGCTGTAGGAGGGGAATTAACTGGAATAAAAGGCATATTAAAAAGCTCTATGGAAACCTATCTTATAACACAAAACAGAAAAGAGATAATAAAGGAGTTATCTTACAAGACTAGATAAGGCTGCTCTTACATGCAGAGTGTTGCTAAACAAAATTCCCAGTCCCCAGTGTGAGATACCTGCACAGGAGCTGATCAAGGAGACCTCAGAGACCCCTAAAACAATGCAGGCTCTTGCCAGCCCTCTTGGCTAACTACCAGAACCGGTGGTAAGGCCGCATCCTCTTATCTATACGTTGGTTACAAGATCTAGAAAGGCAAAGTGGAATTCAGCTGGAATTCCCTCACTGCTGACTAGCTGTCACAGAGCAAGGAGGCACTAAGCAGGGGGCCAGGGTTATCAGTGGTCTTACCCAGCTGTGAATGCTATGAACCCAAGAAACCAATCTCCCAGGCAAGCTGTGTCCACTATAAACAGTGGCACAACCGTGGTATGGGACAAACAACTGCCCTCTGATTGGATCTGAGCCCCCACTCTATGGGAGGGAACCCATGCCTGGTATTGTAAGCTTGGTTAATAACCCATGCCTGAGGAGGTCAAAAGCCCAAGCGGGGAACTTACTACAATTGTGTGGTGGTTTGAATGACAACAACCCCAGTTAGTGGAACTATCTGGGATGGATTAAGAGGCGTGACCTTGTGAGAAGAGATGTGTCACTGCGGACTTTGAGGTTTTAAGACTCCTGCCATTCCCAGTATAATCTCTGCCTCCTGGTTACTGATCGAGATGTGAGCTCTCACCTGTTCCTGCCACAGTACCTTTGCTCTGCCATAATGAACTCTAATCCTCTGAAACCATAAGCCCAGTGAAAATCTTTATTTTTATAAGTTGCTTTGGTCATGATATTTTGACACAAAAATAGGAAAGGAAACAAAGACACATTGCTTAACTAAATTGATGTAGCATCAAAATGCATGCCAAATATCTACTTTATTGCTGTAGACAAGAACTACTGTCAGCGTGAGCAGGAAAGCCTCTCAGTGCGGAGATCCATGGCTGCTCAAGATGCTGAGACTAGGTGACAACTGAGGGCTCAGTCCTAAACAAGACATTTCCAGCACCCCCTCCGAGGCCCGGGGAACCCTGCAGAAGAAGGGGTGGGAAGCGTGAAGAGAGAGCAGTAGGCTGGGAAATGCCACAGTCCAGACTAGATAAGTCATTTCAGCTGTGAACCCATGACTACGGTCACCGGCACGGGGTTGGCACAAAACTGAAACTGGAAGCAATCAATCTTAGAAGGCAGGGCTCATGGGCCCTTCCCCCTACTGCTGAATTATTAACAAGTGACAGAGTCTGGGAGAAGGAGAATCATTGTCTTCCCCTGTGTATCCAGGCTTCAAAGTATAGTTTCCAACCCATAGTGACATAGAAGGCTCTAGGTGACTCTGTCGATCGCAGAACAAAGCAAACAGACACGGGCGTGAGAAAGAGATCTGTAGGGAAGAGGGGAACTATAGAAGTAATAGAGAAATGGGATTTTCCCGTTATTATACATCACACATATGTGTGCAATTGTCAATGAACACATTTAATTAATTTTTTTAAAAAATGAGGGGAAAAAAAAACAAGATAAAGCAAAAGTGTGTGCTAAGCTAATCCCCTGTGGTGAAGCCTTGGTGTCCAGTCTTTCAGTACTGCACACAGTGCTGTCGCTGGCAAGCGTGTATGTCAGGAACCACTAACATGATGACAAGAATGTCCAGAATGGCAGCTTTGTAACATTCACCGCAAAAGCCCATAATCAAGTATAATCACAAGGAAAGTATCAACAGGATCCAAACGTTCTATAACACCCCCACCAGTCTCCTCAAAGCTGTCCACATCATTAAAAACAAGGAAGTCTGAGAAATCATCACAGGACAGAGGCTACCAGGGAGACGTCGTCATTAGATGCAGCGAGATGCCCTCGATTGCACCGGGAACAAAGAGTGGGTGTTGGGGGGGGGAGTGGTGGGAGTCGCATGGAGTCTGGATTCTGCCGTTAGTCACTTAGCTATGACAGCTCTTCCATGGTGATATCATCTGTTAACACAGGGGAAATGGGTGATGGTTAGATGAGACACCCCTGGCCATCCTTAAAACCTTGCCGCAAATCTAAGGATATCACAAATTCAACGTTTATTTAAATATTTTTTTACATTTACCTGAGCGTGGGTGGGCGGGTGCACACCACAGTGTGCATGTGGAGGTCAGAGGACCTTTTGAGGGTCAGTTTTCTCCCTTCATCCTACGGGTCCCAGGAAAGGAACTCTGTAGGCTTGATTGGAGGTACCTATACCCAATGAACCATCTTGCTGCCTTTCAACTTTTGCTTTTAAAGACCAAAAGTTTCCCTTTTTTTTCTTGTTTCCTTTGGATTATAAAATGTAGGGAGTTGCTTTGAGAGTTCTGACAAATTTTCAGGTTTTCCATACATTTGTACAAGTACCATTGTGGGAATGTAATTTAATGTATCATTTCTGGCGACTTTTTTTAAAAAGTAGAGACCTTACTTCAGCTGCTTGGCAGCCTTAAGTCAAATGTCTTCTGGGCAAATTACATAATCTACTCTCCAGTTAACGCCTGGCATAACTCACAGGATAGTGGTCAGATAAATAAGACACAGCCTACCGTTCAAGGCAGGCTGGTTCTCAAGGATTAGGAAGTGGGGGTTGGGGGGACTCCCAGGGAAATAAGGGCAGAAAGACAGAGGAAGCCATTTTTACATAGTCATTTTTGTGATTGCAAGTCGGCTTCCTGCACTCTTCCCCAGCAGCGCTGCCTTTAGAGTGAATCACTGGTGATCAAAGGCAGACCAAAATAACGCATTGTTCCCCTCGAGACGAGAAGGCAAAGTCCTACCATTCCAGCGGGTATTCTTGGGGGAGAAAAGAAAGAAGGGCAAGACAGACACCACATGGCCAAGGTTTCCTCAAAGCGAGGCCTGTAATTTCGCTCTTTTGAAAAGTCCTTTTGAGAACACTTGCCTGATGAAATAGGCGGAAGCAGTGCTCACGCGCGCATTGGAAAGTCCACCTGCTGTGTTCCTGCTGCCTACCTGATTGCTGGGCGCCAGGAGGGTCTGACCCTGTCTGGCCCCTGCTCAGTACCCTATTACTGTGCGCCTGAAGGGTCTGACCGTGTCTGGCCCCTGCTCAGTACCCTATTGCTGTGTGCCTGGAGGGTCTGACCGTGTCTGGCCCCAGCTCTTGGCTTCTTTTTGTAGGAAAGGAGACGTGAACATAGGCACCACACATCCATGTGCCGGCTGCTGCCTCAGACACCTCCAGGTGTGTTCTTAGAAAATCCCCCCAACAATACAGAGTAACAGGGTGGACTTCTGAAAAATAACCCCTGTCAAGGAATGCCCCTTGCAAAAATGCCTCCACAGCTCCTCCCATGGAAGGAAGGCTCCTTCTCCACACATTTGATTCTTGGGTGGCCTTGTGATTTATTTGGTCAGCTGAGTGCTGCGGATGGAATACTCTGTCCATTCTTAGTCCAGGCTTGAGAGGCGCCTGGGACATTTCCACCCAGTCACCGTGATGGGAACACACACTGGCTTTCTTGACAAAAGATCAGAGAGAGAGAGAGGGACCAGAGAGATGGGCCACTGCGGTGGAAGCTCAGATGTGTGAGGAAGCCCAGGCAAGACCAAGACCCCAATCAGCCCTCCACTGGCCATGGACACACCTGTGAGCCAGCTCTATAAACCTTTATTAGGTAATCTTGATTGTCAACTTGGAGGAATGAGTGCCTAGAAGATGAGATATCTCTAAAGGTGTCTGTGATGTTTTCAGAGATGATTTAGGTTGTGAGGGCTCTGACTCCATGCATCGTTCAGTCCATTTATCTGATGGCACTTTTGAGAGGTGCTGAGAGGTAGGAGGTAGGCTCTAGTTAAAGGAAGGGGTCTCTAGAGGTGTGTCTTTGGGGCTGTATCTTGTCCTGGGTCATGCATGCTCCTCTTTCTGCCTCCTGGTGGTCATGATGTGAATTTCTCTACTCTGCTATGTCCTTGCTGTGATGGACCTATACCTCTTACGATGGTTAATATTGCTTAGAAATAACTAAGACACAACTCCAGGAAGGGCAGCCAGGGTAATTCCCAGAAAGATTACCTAAGAGAGAAAACCCTTCCCCACTGGGGGTGGCAACTTCCAACTGCAGCCCAGACAAAATGTTGTGATTTGCCTGCCTGCCTGCCTGCCTGTCTTCGCCAGCAGTATGCAACCGCATCTACTCCATGCCCGTCTCTGCTGCTATCTACTGATTTCTGAACCCAGCTCATTCAGACTTCCAACACCTATTGAAGATCAGCGGCTATCCAGGAACCGTCCAAGCCTTCAGCGTCAGATTGGGGCTGCCAAGGCCTCTAGCCTCAGACTGAGTGATACTGGGTTCACAGCCCCTCGGGTATCACACAACCATTGTTGGCCCACTCAACCCATACCCCATGAAAGCCAAACTAACAAGTTCCCTTTGTAATATATTTTTATTCTTTCAACTCTGTTCTTCCAAAGAAGGATGACTAATGAGCCTCTGAAATGAAATAAATTGTTCTTCCTTTATATTCATGTCACCTTGATCGTGATGCAAAGGGAACTAACAAGCACTCGGGCTTGCCCAGAATGAGGAGATAATGGATACATACCAATTTTTACTTCACAGGCCGTTGAATTTAATATTACATTAATTTATTGGGAAGTTAGTTAGGTTTCTAGGACCAGGGATTATCCCCCTCCTACTGAGTGGGCATTAGGTTTGCTCAGACAGTTGCTGGGTCTTCGTCACATCTTGACATGCTGGTCCTTTGCTGTGGTTCCTAGGTGTCGCTGTTGGGTAGGACTGTCAATTGGTTCACCACCTTGACAGTCCGTGTAGTATTGTCTGGTACCATGGAAATTAGACCGCAGGAAGGAGGCTTTTAGGTCAGGTCCAGTTCAAATTATCCGAGTGCTGTGTCTGAAGTATGTAACTTCTTCAGCAAGAGGGGCTTACATTCAACCTCTGAGAGGCAACCAAGGGAAATAGCAAAAGTCTATACTGTTTTGAGAGTCATTTGGACTACACTGACCTAATATTTGAGGGAGGTTTCTTGTGCCTGGTACCAGAGTTTTCTGTTAGTCTCTGGTTCTTGTGGGGAGCACTGTCGGCCCAAGTGGCATAACTTCCTTTAAGTTATATATGTGTGTGTATGTATATGTGTGTATGCATATACTTATATGCATTATGCATAATTTTAGTTAAATATAAAATAATAAGATTCCTTGGGACTTTATCAAACAGTTTTGTTCCTTCTCCTTCCATCTCCTTCTGTATTAACCTCTCTCCCTTCTGCAATAGCTGGAGGCCTCTCCTCAGTTTTCCACTTGAGGATTCATAGCTGTATCCTGCTATTCCTCTGCCCTCTGCTCCTCCCCCTTCACACTGAGCAGAGATGGCTCACCATCAAAGAGAGATCCTGGGCAGTAGGTCTAGAACTGAGCTAATGAGTTTGTAGATGGCATTGGAATGAAGGAGAAGCAATTAGTTGAAAATGCTCATGAGCACTGATTGGATCTATTTAAATCACATGACAAGTAAAAAGCCAGTTCTGAGTGAAGGGGCGTGGTTGATCGGCAGTTATGATTCACCAGACAAGCTTTAATATATATAATTCAATTTTAATAAAGGAAAGGAAAGGGAACTTACAAATCCAAGGTTCCAGCGAGGAGCGCAGGAAAACAAAGAGCAGGTGGGCCACAGGCCCGCAAGATTTTATAAGTCAATATTAGCCTAAGGGGGACACACCTAAGAGGGACACGCCTTTAGACCAAGGGGGACATGCCTTTAGACCAAGGGGGACACGCCTTACAAAACAAGGTTTTTTGGCTAGGCTTCCCCTTCATCTGAGACCAGAGCAATGCATTAATCCGTGCTGTAGGTTAAGCTTCCTACTCATCCCTGAAGTGGGTTGGGAAATAGTGACTTGTGTGATGAGTGCTGGATGTCGTAGTAAGAGCCCTCCATTGTCACCACCTCATCTTCCAAGTTTGCTTAGTAGGTAAAGAGCCTGCTGCACAAGTATGAGAACCTGAGTTTGATCCCCAGAATCTACATTTTAAAAAACTCAATGTGGCTGCCTGCCCCTCTAACCATCTCTGGCAAGGATGGGGTACAGACACAGGAGAACCCCTAAAGCTCACTGACCAGCCTTTGGAATCTAATGAGCTCTGAGATCAGTGAGAGATCCTGTCTCAAAAATAAGGTGGAGAGGGATGATGGGTGACACATGTCCTCTGGCTTCCACATGCACACATGCACACACACACACACACACACGTGAACTCATGAAACACATGTGCGCAGATGCAGAAACATGCCCAACATACATGCACACAGTAGCTCAACAAAGGCACCGACAGATGAATGAATAGTTAGGGAGAATCTGTCTACACCATTAAAACAAATGGGAATTCTGACTACATCTCTCCATATTACTCAAAAAGAAATTGGAAAGAAACAGTGTGTTATTACAAGAATATACTGCAACCAAATGAGAAAGGGCAGAAGCAGAGGTCAAATACATAAGTATCCCCCAAACTGCTCAAAATCTTAACACAGAAGAAAACCCTCAGGTAATAAATACGCTATGCTGTTATATTTCTGTAAGTTTAGAGACAAGACCACATGCAGGATGATAAGGGGAGAGGATAAGATGAAAATCAAAATTGCAAAGACAAGACAATTAATCACAAACTAAAACAACCTGTGGTGGAATACTGAGCATAATAGACACAGCTGAAAGCAGTTACCAATATATAAACATTTGTAATCACAGTGGGCATAGACAAAGACCAGCAGCCTCAAAACAACATGGGGGGAAAAGATAATAAATTGAAAGAAAAAGGAAAATGACCAGCCTAAGGCATGTTATCATTACCAAAATAGAAAATTCAATACTAGGACAAAATATATTAAAACACATAGAAGAGCCCTTCCTTGAAATAAAGTAAAACAATCTATATCCTAAAAATACACAGAATGTTCCAGTAAAAAGTAATAACAATGAGAAAACGGTTAGAATCATAATTAAGTTACCGAATTCTGAGACTATAAGAGAAGTGGGAAATGAAGCAAGGCAAACCACAGACACTAGCTTCAGATTCCCCACTGCAAGACAAACCACAGACACTAGCTTCAGATTCCCCACTGCAAGGCAAACCACAGACACTAGCTTCAGATTCCCCACTGCAAGGCAAACCACAGACACTAGCTTCAGATTCCCCACTGCAAGGCAAACCACGGACACTAGCTTCAGATTCCCCACTGCAAGGCAAACCACAGACACTAGCTTCAGATTCCCCACTGCAAGACAAACCACGGACACTAGCTTCAGATTCCCCACTGCAAGGCAAACCACGGACACTAGCTTCAGATTCCCACTGCAAGGCAAACCGCAGACACTAGCTTAAGATTCCCACTGCAAGGCAAACCACGGACACTAGCTTCAGATTCCCCACTGCAAACTTTAAAGACTGAACTTGTGCTCCTAGTTCCCTTACCTGCTGTTGAGATAAGAGACCAAAAGAGAACTTGGGGAAGAAATGGTTTGTTTCAGCTTAACTCATACGATCCATCATGGAAGAAAATCAGGGCAGGAACTTCAAACAAGAGCCTGAAGGGAGGAACTGAAGCAGAAGCCTCAAAGGAGTGCTGCTTGCTGGCTTGCTCCCCTGGCTCCCTCAGCCTGTTTTCTTAAATAGTCCAGGACCAACTGTATATGGGTAACACCACTCACAGTTTGCTAGGCCCACCCACATTATTAAGCAAGAAAATGCCCTGCAAACTTGCCCACATGCGATCAGATGAGGCAACTTCTCAATCAAGTCTCTTTTCAGATAACTCTAGTTTGTGTCAAATTGACAAATCTGGCCAGCACAGAACTAGCTAGGCCAACCATCATCTACAGATGTTTGGGTTTAAGAAATTCTGACCCAAGACTGTCTTGTCAAACTAGGGTGCTGTGCAAGTATAATTAAGCAGTTATCTCTGCTATGAAACATTTAAGGTATTAGGACATTTGGGAGATATTTAAACACACAAACACACACACACACACACACACACACACCTTACCAATTTAAAAAAAAATTTTAGAAGTAGCCTATGAAACACTTTTAAGAATATTAAGTCCATTGATAGCCGTAACAATAAACTATAAATTCATGATTATTTAGTCAAGATTTCAGCTTCTTAGTATGACCAGTTCATGTTCGGAACATCATGGTAACCCCCCCCCTTGGCGACAGTCACATGATACTGACCACTCGGCCCCAACACCTTTCATCCTCCAACCACTCCCAAGGGCTCATCTATTTCCTGGAAGAGAAGCCTTCAGTTCCACACAGTCTTTTACAAGTCTCGCATGGTCTTGCCTGAATTCAAGCCTGGCTTTGGAGATCTGGAAATTAGTTCTCTCAATTTCTTAGGAAATTTGGTGACTAAGTTCATATTAAGATTTTCATATTCTTTGAAATTATGTATCCCCTCTGCTTATCATATCTCTAGGTCTTATAAAAGATGCCTTTATCTTTTTAAAGTCTTTCCTAAGGTGGTGATTCCACAATTCCTCCCATTTTTAGTATAGTATCTCACATGTCCCAGATAGTCTCAGACTCACTAGGTAACAAGGATGACTTTGAAGTCTTGACTTTCTGGACACCACATCCCACATCCTGGGCATGTACTACATTTGTTTTTCTCCCAGTTGGTTTGAATTCTCCTTTGAGTGTGTTTTTTCAGGACATCTATGTTATAGTGTTGAACATGGTGATAAATCAAGAAGCCCACCCCCAAAGTCAAGGAGTATTTCTCGGGTTTGCCCTAGAGCAGAAAATGAGAAAAAGGTAAGTATATTAAAAAACCATTACCAATTGTCAGATTTCACCTTGACCTTACAGTCATCTCCCATTAGTGATTGAAATGTGGATGGTGGAACTACCACTCAAATGAAAGATAACAAAAGCATCAATGACAAGTCCCTACACACACCCCGAGTGGAGAGAAACTGGCAATGGTACCTGACAGCTGGATTGGAATTCCACGAGGATTGGGAGTGTGAGCAATGGCTGGATGGGCCACTGAGATTATTAGATGAGGATCTGCAATGATTTAGTCAATGCTAAATCAGAGAGGACAATCTTGAACGTTTTGTATCCCATAGTCTAACCATGAAATAGTTACTAATTTGACACCCACGGGGGCTATAACTCAAGATAAGGTATGGCTCCCTCATTAATATATACAACACTAAATCTTAATGCTTTCCAACTCTGCTGCTTTTAAAGAATGACCCTGTATCCTTCCTTTTCCCTAGAAAAGAGGGTCCGATGCTTGATCCTAGATTTAGAATCGGCATGTCTGTAAGAGCATGCCCAGAGAGGGCCAACTGAGGGCGACAGACCTACCCTCCATGTGGGAAGCACCTTCCAACTGATGGTCGAGATATCAAGCGTCGAGGAGAAAGCAGCACACATGTGCCTGAGCTCACGGCCATCTAACAGGGGTTGATCCCTGCCACTCCTGCTACTGCTGCAGCTCTCCTCCACTGTCATCTGCTCATCTGGCCTTCCAGTGTGGACTCATGCCAGAGACACTCCCGGAGTATCGCAGGCCCTCAGAGAAGCATTGAGACTGCTGAGATGTCTAGCGTGTTGATGAGCAGCTACCAGGACCTCTGCCTCTCTAACATGGAGACAGCCATTGCACTTCCTAGCTCTTGTGGTGTAACCAATAATATCATCATCGTCATCATCATCATCCCCTTCACACATATTCTCCGTCTTCAGAGTTTTATTCCTCTATTAGGATACTGCCTAATCCATACGGTGGCAGAGAACATTTTCTGCCAGGAGCACTCACTATCTTGTTGGCCAGATCCATCTGTCAACCACCTGTGGATAGTCACCAGCATCTAAAACCCCTCAGTGTGTTCTCCTCTGAATGTCAGTGCCCATAAGAAGGTAAGGCATGATCAAACAACTGTATCTGGCAGAACTTAATGCTTCTATTGTAAATTTTTCTTAAGCCTAGTATAGCATTTTTTGCACTCATTTTTTTTCTCATTCTGTACTAACCAAGTTGTTCTATGTCAGAATGGCAAGGTGCATTCTGGGATTAGAACTGGAAAACACTTGTTCTACTGCTATGTTCCAGCCGCTCCTTAGCTGCTCTGTGATCTCGGGTATACAGATATAGCTGAGGTGTAATGCAGTTTCCTGTCTGTTAAGTGCAATCACACTATCACAGACAGCCGGACAGAGCCAGAGAAGAAATACAGAGGAGGCTCCTTGTCTACAAGTTTCTCTAAAACCAAAAGGGTCTGTAATGTGGTAGTGTATAGGATGTTTGCTAATAACGTTCCCACTGTCTGCCCCCAGGAAAGTAGGAATGGATAGGCAGGGGAAGGGCCTGGCAACTTTACCACAAGGAACAGATTTTCATTCCTTCCGCCTTCATTAAGGACCTCCTGTATCTAGTCAGCCAGGACTGTGGCAACTGAATACCTTACACTGGGTGGGTGATGAACAAGAACACTTTATTTCTCATGGTTTTCAGGGCTTACAAGGGATCAATTTCTGTCATCTGTGGTTGCTTCTGGCTATGTCTGCACATAGTGGAAGGTGCGAATGAGTTCCCTGGAGTCTCCCACTCACAAGGGCTTCACTTTCAAGACCTGCTTCCCCAAATACCAAAGACCACTACAGTATGGGATTAGAATTCCAACATGGGGATTTCAAGGTCCACAAGCATTCAGCCTACACATATTGTACATATAGCTAGGCACAGGGGATTCCTTCCCGATGACTGCTTTGATTCTCAAGAAAGCTAAAAGTTTAGGGAGGGACACAGCTGGGAAAGCAGGTAAGTATATTAGACTGTGATAAGAACCCTGACCTAACATGCACAGGACTCTGGGAAAAGGCTAGCTCTGACCTAGAGGTGGAGACATGCTCTTTTTAGAGGTGCTGGCTGGAGGAAGGGCTGGCTCAGCAGAGCTCAGGTCTATAAGTCTGCTGTCCCAGCACAACTGTCAATGCACCTGCACCAGCCTTTCCCAAGAGTGTTCAGTAAAGAGCTATGCAGACAACTTCGCGGATGAAGCACACGCCATGCAAATATGACAACCTCAGTTTGAATCCCCAGAACCCACGCAGAAGCCAAGCTTTGGCATGTGTTTGCTATCCCAGTGCTCTTATGATGAGGTGGGAAGCTCAGAAGCTCAGGGCCAGCTAGCCTGGTATATGCAGTGGCGAACAATAAAAGTCCATGATTTAAACAAGGTGGAAGGTGAAGACCAAAACTCAAGGTTATCCTTTGACCTTCACACACACATGTTGCAGCATGTTCATGCACACACACACACACACACACACACATTTGAACATTATGGCCATGGGCACAATCTCTTTTTCCAAAAGAGAGAAAGTGGAGTAGTAGTGTAGCAGTAAGTTCTTTGGGTGGTTATGAGTTTTATTCATGCAGCAAAGCAGTCTTTTACTGAGTGGCTATCCTCTTAGTCAGTCCTACAGAGTACTCAGGACAGCACTGGATGAGTCGTAGTATGCAAGCCACACTCTGCACACTCATGGCAGGCATCATTAATTGATCACCATGATCCACACTGAAAACAGTCCAAATACAGCCTTACTATTCTTCTCGGGCTTCTGGTTGCCATTAACAGTTGACTCCAGATGAAATCTTGTCTTTTCAGCTATGGGGAATGGAAAGTAAGGCTCTCCTTCTCCGCCACTCAACCCTCATCTAGAAAAAAACATCCACTTGCAATGTTATCTCTACATGTGTGTGCATGTCTGTAGAATGTTAGTTGGCCTATGATGGGTACTGCAGAAATAGGCTAGAGTCTATTTTCTTCTAGAAAAAAAAATCACTTCCCAAGCTTCTCACAAAATAATACTTCATTTCCCTTAAGAAAACTACAAAAACTTATCAGGCAGATCTCTCTCTCTCTCTCTCTCTCTCTCTCTCTCTCTCTCTCTCTCTCTCCCTCTCTCATCTCACTGAAAAGATTGAAAAATGCCACCTTAGTAGAGACCAAGTCATTGAGTTCACAAATCTGGTCAGTCAACAAAGGGCATTCTGAGGACGTGTAGCACCCGAACCCTGACCTGAGCTTTGCAGAGACACACATCAGTGCTTGGTGAGGTTGAGGTCAGCTCTCCACTTCCTGCTCCAAGCAGGTTCCCACTTGAAGAACAGAAAAGGAGGAAGGAAAATATAGTCTGTACAAAAGTCCTGCAAAGAAGTCTACAGCACAGGATAAAGAGTGCAATATAACTAGTCTTTCAGGATGTGGGATTCCCCTCTTACTCTGTGAATATGTTTTATTACCATTGGCTAATAAAGAAATGGCTTTGGACTTATGGCAGTGCATAATAGAGCAAGGTGAGAATTCCAAGCAGAGATAGAGGAGAAAATAAGGCAGAGTCAAGGAGACGCCGTGTAGTTGCCAAAAAAGACAGACACCAGAACCTTACCAGTAAAGCACAAGCTTCATGGCAATGCATAGAATAATAGGCCCCCAGTTCTCTACAGCTTCCCCTCAATCTGTCTGTCTTCTAGTTCCCTCACCTCTCACCTATGAAACCTCTTCTGGGACAGCCCTTAGAAATTAAAAAATCCCCTGCCATGATTTTGCTTTAACATGCAGAACAACACTGCTGTCCCTGACGGGTGTTCTCTCCTTCAGAATGATGCCCTGGGAGAAAACAAGTTCGATGCCAACTCTCCAAGAAGCCATCGAGACAGATTTGTAAAGTTCTACCTTCCTTGGTAGAAAACAAAACATCCCTTAGCCTACAAAGCACTGCATTCATTTCTCCTGCTGTTTCAAATGGCATTTTACTTCCATTGTACAAATAGAATTGTAGAAATAGAAATATCACTGTTCATATGATACGCATCTATTCTCTACATACTGAATTTAAGGAATGGACACAAAGAAAGCACTTGCAAATAATATTCTCTTGCTAAATGGCCCATTCTATATACATGTGAAAAGATCTGCATGCTTCATATGCCACAAATGTATTTTTAGATATAGACATTTCTACCCTTTTATTAGCGTTATTATTTTTGTGTTCCCCCTGAAAAGAAAAATCCAGAGTTTCAGTGTTATCAGTAAGTAAAGAGAGTGGGGGGTCTGAGGAATTGGCACCTCGAGTTGTAATTTGCAGCCGTATGCTGTCCTGCATGGCCATTGGTGTGTTGGGGGGAAGTATACTTGACGTCCATTGTTATCTGAAGCTAGAGCCAGAAAAGACTACAATGAAGACATGCCTGCTCCTTGGTCAAAGGAAGAATTTCTAGGCTCACCCACTTTACTGGAAGAAACTTCCAGAAACACTACACTGTCTTACGGAAATGGTCTCTACACATTCAATTAACAGTTCGTGTCAGAATACAGCCAAGATTGCAGTTGGCTGGAGGGTTTTCTATCGTGTTTGGAAAGGGGCTAAAGACTACTGGCATGGATGGTTGTGCCCTGAGCTGTGCCCTCAGGGACAATTACAGATGGAGTCAATATGAGGCTCAAGATATATCCATCCTTCCTTTTTCTCCCCTCTTCATTAGGAAAGTTAAACATTTTACTAACGTATATTCATGTACTATCGATCAAGCCCCCATGCTATTTTAACTGTAAGATACCATTTATTCTTTGAAATGAATTCATAAAATGTGTACCATTAGCTGCTACTATAATGTTGATTAGTGTGAAGACAGCGAACAAATAACTGGAAGAGTCCTGAGCAGTTTGGACCTGAAAAGGGACAGCTGTGTGGGGATGGGGTCATCCGAAGGAAAGCCAACAATGGGAGCCTGGAGAAGTGGCAGGCAAGAGAGAGAACAGTCACCAGCACCCACTCCAGCCCAGGCAACTGTGAGTGCTTCTCTCCCCTTGTTCTTTCTATAAGAACCCTGGGGGTTGCAATGAATAGGGGTCACCCTATAAATGAAGGTACAACTTCAGGCCATGCTGGTCACAATCCGAAAATCGTTTGTGGGATCTGATTCTGACTCTGTGTGGTTCCATTGTACCCAGAGTCTGGAAATTGAAACGGGGAGCAACTGTAATTCAGCAACCAACTTTTCCAGCTCCTGTTCTCAGCTCCTATCTGAACATCAATACCAAAGATTTGCCTGGTAGAAAATGAAAGGCTAAGGAGATGGCTAAGAGGGTAAGAACTGGTCCTGCTCTTGCTCAGGACCAGGGTTCAGTGCCCAACTCTCATGTTGGGCAGCACTGCACAAAACTTGCCGGAACTGCATCTCCAGGGCCTTTGATGCCCTCTTCTGGTCCCTGCGGGCACTGCACTCACATACACTCACACATGCCTTAAAAAATAAAATAACTTCTGTTTGAGTTGAAAGGATTTTGGAGCCCAGATATTCATACACACTGGACTTGAACCATACAAGCCTAGACTAAGCAGTAAATATCTCAGATAGGATCTTTACACGCAGTAATTGGGTAACAATTTTCTGGACAATTAAGACCCTGTTGAGTTGCCCTGCAGGCTGGCTCTTGCCCTATTAGGATGAGAGAACATCCCAAGGACACATATAGGGATTACCATCTTCTTCGCCACCATCCCATAAGATAATATAGAAAACCACATCGGTGGGAACAGTGCTGAGGGGTTGGTTCCATATAATCCAGCACTGGAAGATGTCAAAGCCCCCCTCTCCTTGGAGTCCTAGTCCTGATTTCTATGACAAAGCTACCGTCTCTGCAGGGGTGTCCTGTTTCTGCCATGAACTCCTGAGTCAGCCTGAAGGTACCGGCTCCGGTGGCACCAGCTCCACTTCCCAGGTGGAGTTAAAATTAGCCATGGGAAAAATCAAACTTTTTTTTTCCATCACACAACTTGAAGAAATCACAGCTGATGTTCAGGGAAGAGAGAAGTCTGTGTGTGTATGTCTGTGCACACCCAGGCGTCTGTGAGCATGCATGCGTGTGTGTGTGTGTGTGTATGTGTGTGTGCATGTGTGTGTGCATGTGTGCTGATTTGTACATCTGTGTGCCTTGGTCTCTTGCATTTTTGTTGTATTTTGAATAAATCTTAGAAATCTTTCAGCAGATGGTCTTCCAAGAGCCTGCTAGAGCCTAACCTCCCACATTAAATGTTTATTGAGCTTCTGATCGAGGGCAAGAGGAGAGAGGAAAGACAATGTGGAAGACAGCAAACTATCAAAGCCCTTTCTTATTTGAGACAGCAAGAAAGTATATCCATACATTATAGCTAGCTAACCACATGTTTCCCTCTCAAACACACATGTGTATTTATTTCAATTTTATACATAAGACAAATGAGGCTCAAACAACGGTCCCACAATCACATAGTCTCTAAATAGACAAAAAGGAAATAAGTCCTTTAACTTCCTTCCTGCCCCTTATTCCTGTCCTTTTAAGGGACACTATGGAATTATGAAATGGAAATAGTCGTCCTGCATACACCTTTTCACCTTCCAAAGATTTCAGAGCACATAAAAATGAAAACCATGTGGCGTTCTTCCCATGGAGAAACATTTTTCCCTCTCACACCGATTTTTTAATAACAAGGACACCTGTCATAAAACACACCCAACGAAGCAAAGCAGCACATGAGGGTGAGCCCATTCATCAAAGCCTCAGCTGCAGCAGGCGGGTGCAGCAGGATGCGCAGTGGTGTGGATGAAGACGGAGACAACCTCAGGAGTACGAGAGAGCTCACCCGGGTGGTATGTGTGCGGGGTGAGGACAGGCAAGTAGTGATGTGTAGAACGGTTGATTGCGTTTGGTAGACCTATATGTTTCCTCTCGACCCATAGCATGAAATAAGAGTAAAGACAACAAGAGTCTCCGAGGTGAGCTGGACAGATCAAAGGATTGGGGTGGCCACTCTGAGACCAGAAAGGAGATGTTATCCAAAATCACACTCTCCCTCTCTCCCCTCTCTCCTTTCCATGAATATTACCCTAATTAAGAAACTGGATTGATTATAGGCTGGCTCCTCCCTACCCCTGACTTATAAGCCCCCTTATATGGTCCTTTTATTGCCTTAGTTCTGGGAATTTGGGCTCCTAGGAGCATCTCTTTGCTTGAGTACCAATTATGGACAAGGTTAGTGGTGGAGGTGGAGGATCAACAATTTAAATTGTCCTTATACTCAGCAGCTGCAGTTTTTGTCTGTGTGGCATTTTCACTCGAAAGAACATATCCACTTCCTGGTCCAGAAAACACCAAACAATCCTGAGAGCTGACAAAGTCAGTGCCAGTTTACAAATGAGAAGGAAGAGCTTTTCTGTTCACGTGGGCTTCCGCCTGGATTCAAGCTCTGGCTTTGGCAGCCTCCTGGTCTGTGCTCTGCCCACTACTCAGCACTGCGGGGCCTCTGAGGGGCAGAGTGTCTAGCCAGAAGAGAGAGAAATCAACAATGATGCTTCCCTTAAAGTCAAACCCTTTTCTATTGTTTTCCAAGTTCTGCTTGCACAGAGCTTTTCCATTACTAACTGGGTAAACACTGTGTTGTGACTGGGTACTGCTCTGCCATGGGCAACTGCTTTGGAAAAGGTAAATGGTCTAGCTGGCCATAGTGGCTCATATCTGTAAGCCCAGCATTCAGGAGGCTGAGGCAGGAGGACTTCTATGCATTCCAGGCCTTGACCCCTCCTGTCCTCAATGGGGGATTGATTGCTTTTAGAGGATGCATGCAAAAAGGGAAGAGCAGAGAAACAGATTAAAACAAGCAGTGTGCACACTCAAAAGATTCCATGGTAATCCCCATCAAGGAAGAACAAAGCAGGAATTGTTTTATTGGTGTTATCTTCAGAGTCTGCAGTCAGGCCTGCCCAGCTCCCGACCCAAGTACAATTTACTCCATCCTATAGCAGGGCCTTTTCTGAGCCCTCAGTAACCAGCTTGTCCAAGAACTGAGTCAGATCTGAGCCAGGAGGTTATCCTCAGCCCAACACTCCATTATTAAACATTGTCTTTTGAGTGTAACTAGCATCCCAATTCCTATATTTGCATTTGGCTATCTTCAACCATCTCAGAGCATCCCCTGAAATACTGACTGTTACGGCCAGGTCACTCCAGCCAATGGTCTTGTACCCTATAAAGATTTATTACTGTATTTTAATAAAATGCTGATTCACCAGTATCTAGGCAGGAAGTATAGGCGGGGCAACCAGGCAGGAAGTAGAGGCAGGGCGGCAAGAAAAGGAGAATTCTGGGAAGAGGAAAGACTCAGTCTACAGTCATCCCCCAGATACAGAGGAAGCAAAATGAGAACACCTCACTGATAAAGGTACCAAGACACATGGCTAACACAGAAAAGAATTATGGGATAAAATAAGTTATAAGAGTTAACAAGAAGCCTGAACTAATAGGCCAGCCAGTTTATGATCAATGTAGACTTCTGTGTGTTTTCTTTGGGACTGAACAGCTGCAGGACTGGATGGTCAGATATCTCAGTCAACAACCATCTACTTCCACATTGTGCTGGACTCATCTGTTAAGGCATTACGATCATTTTCCGATAAAATCTACCCCCCATCGCAGCCAGTGGTATCATACTACATAGTGGTTTGTGCCTTATTATCTAGCTACAGTGTTCCTACTCCTCAACTGCATCTCCTTTTAGCTTCTGAAAGTGGTTCCATTCTATAAAGTGTTGACTCATTCCTTATTGGCACCCCAGCTGTGGTGCCATCTTGGTCAGCCGTCCTTCTTGTCCTCAATGCAGACAGACCCATTTGTGTATGTACAACCTAGACACAAGACAGGTGTCTGCCCAACTTCAACAAACTGGGACTCTCTGTCCACTTTGTAGCACGCACTTCTACGTCTAAAAACACTTGCTGGATTCAGAAATAAAAGGCATGTGCGACAGATTTTGAGAAATATCTCATGACACTGCTGGCTTTGACCCTATACATCTCAAGGAATTAAAAGATGGAAGTTGGCCCCTACATGAGTTTTAGTCTGAAACAAAATGCATTGCAGGTAAGGAATTTGCAATAACCTTATATTTCCTGAGTTCCACTCAACAGCTTCAAATCATATCATATCTTCAAGAACATCTTACTTCTTTATCAGCCAGAAGGATAAGGAAGAAATCAGTACACCATCCAGACAAGTTTTCTGAGAGTGCTGGGGTGGAGGGAAGCACAAACCATTCAGAACGTCTCTCAGCAGTAAGACGAAGTAAAATCAGAGAACACAGACAGCATTGATGACTTGCTGGACAGCTGCCTCTTTATCTTTCTTGGCAAAAGACTCAAAGCAGGGTAATAAACATTCACCTTTAGGAACAGGCTCTTCCCAGGCTCCTGAGGATGACCCAGTAACTAATTCAACAGTGGGAACGTCCTTAGCTAACACAGCATTGCCAGTTGCCAAAATATAAAGCCAAGGAAGTGCACTTTGGTACTTTACCTTGAAAAAACAGAGGAAATTTTTGTAGCACAAATAGTATAGATCAAAAGCTTCAATAGGTCAAAACTTATGAATCCCTGTAGTTCCTCTAAGAATTTATATGAATAATCAAAAATCAGACAGCATTCACAGAACTACTATCTACAGTGAATAAAAATTGATAGAAATACATGTTATATCAGTTAAGTAGTTAAGTGCAATATGCAGAACATTGTAATTATGCTGTAAAAATATTTAGCAATACAGACAAGTTCTCAAGATACAATGTTAAGGTCAGCATGAGAGCATATGCCTATAATTTCAACACTTGGTAAGTGGAGACAGCAAGATCAAGAGTTCAAGGCCAGCCTTAGGTATGTAGAGAGTTTTAGGCCAGTCTGGGCTGCATGACACCCTGTCTCAAGAAAATAAATAAATAAATATATTTATTTATTTATTTATTTATGGGAAATTTATGTATATGTAGCAAAAATACAGATAAATACCATTTGATAAGTATTTATTGTAAGTAAAATCTTATTTTATTTACAGAGATATGCTTAAAAATGAGGTTATAGTGAATATAAAGTTATTCTTTGGATGCCTTTACATTTTCTGAATTTGAGGCAGTGAGATAGATTAGCAGGTCAAGGTGCTTGCTGCCAAATCTAGTGACCTGAGTTCAATTCTCCCCTCTTTCCACCAGGACCCACATGGTTAAAGGATAAAATGGATTCTTGAATGCTGTCTTCCAACATCCACACACTTCCCAGATAGCATATATATTCCTCCACACAATCAAGAAATAAATATTCTAGCTTTTATCATTCCTAACTATTGGATAGCCACTGGCCAAGTCAAGGGCTGCTTAGCGCCCTGCTCTGGCTTACTTGTCTTTTCGACGGGGGACTCCTGACACATGAACTTGACTAACAGGCTCATGCTGCCTCTGCAAGAGCTCAGATCACTCTTCGCAGCTGGAAAATTCAGTCTTCCTGTTCACCTTCTTGGCCTCACATCTGGCCATAGCACACATGTACATTTTTTGAAAATTGAATGGCTGAAGAATTTCACAGGGGCAGAAGAGAATTTTAGGCTGTGTTCTAGACACAGGACAGGTACTTTGTGTACGCGTGATAAACAAGAGAATGAATGACTGGACCTAGCCGACAATCAAGTCATCTGTGATGTGGCGTTCTTGTCGTACCACCTTAGTTATTAGGTGAAACATCCCACCACCAGATTTCTTTCCTACCATTTTGGGTCTCTAATGATGAGAGGTATTCACTACTAACAAGATGCCCAAGAACCTGGGTTCAAGTTTGTGACCCCTCACATGTCAGTCCCTTGCAGACACAACCTCCCACTGCAGGCTGCTCTCTTCAGAGGTCTTGCCCACCAGAGTAAGTGTTGAAAACATACTCTGGAGGGAGACCGAATGCTCCCTCACAATAGGCAGGTTCAACAATGAACACCGGAAAGAAGGAGAATTGATCAATAGCTCATGGGTTGGTTCTAGTTACAATGTGTAGCTCTGGAGGGTCAGCAATGCCTCTGCCACTCATTTTCACAGACTAAGGGGTGAGAAAATGTGCGAATAGAAGCCCCTGGGTAAATCTCAGATAAATAGTCTGATGGCATCCGTATCTGTAGACACAGTACCTGACTTTCAGGCAGCCCTTAGCAGAAGCTTGCTGGGGGAGTAGGTATCTATCTGTTCATTTACAGTACAATGACATTAATTAAGATTCCCCCAAAGAATAAGTGCATGTGTGGTGGGGATATAGTAAGGATGCTTGACCTGGAGCTGCAAAATTAACAGACTCTCCACAACCATAGAGATCAGATGTGTCATCTCCCAAGCCTCTCATGATCTGTGTGCTCACCTCACCCTCTCTCTGTTCCTCCTGTTGGACTCTATGTAGGGATGCCCAGGTCCTGATAACTCCAAAGTGCCATTATGTTGTATTATATCATCTTGAGCCCCTTCTCTACTTCTGGTGCCCCCTGCCTCTCTCTCTCCCTTCTCCTTCTTTCTACTTTTCTCTCCATCTCAGTCTCCTAGGAATCTGATGAATCCAGCTCATCTTTGGCACCTAGGCAATGCTGTAGGTGGCTGGAAAGATAATAGATTAGTTAACAAAGGAGCAAGCCGCTATCTGCCCAGCAGGACATTAACCGGAATACAGGAGCAGCTTTCTGTCACCAAGAACTCAATCATTAGATGCAGAAGCTGAATCTTCAAATCTCACTTTATCCAAAAGGCAGTCTGAGAAGACGGGATTAGCATCCCTCCTCCATCTCATCACTGACCAGTAGCCTATGTGGGAAGTAGAAACAATGACATTCAGTTGTTCCAAAGTTTAGCCTTGTCCCTTTGGTCAGGTGGTCAGTCTTGTCTGTGAGATCCACGGTGCTAATGTGTCTCCCCTTGTCTCCTCCTACAGCTTTTCCTCATTGCCATCTTTTTCTTTCTGATGGTGGTTTGACATACACCAAAGCTGCTAGTCTCACATTCCTCCTTTGTGGCCATTTGGATTATGTCTAGATCAACTCAGAACAAAGAAACTCCAAAAAGAAAAAAGAAAAATCTCAAAAAGAAAGAACAGACACTCTTCCCAGCAAGTATGCACTGCGCTATTTACAGTGTATGTGCAGATTCCTTCTTACAACATGACATCTCCATATGTTATTTTAGAACATAAAGGTGCCCCCATCTGTCCCCTATCAGGACAAAGATTAAACAAGGAGCAAATGTGTAGATGTAGCATACACCAGGCCTAGAGACAGTTGGAGAGTTGTTTTTCTGTCTTTCCCTTCTGTTCAGCTGAATGAAATTTTAAGTTTGAATTCTCTTTTCCTTGGAACATGATTTTTGGTCTCTAGCTCTCTGGTGCTGCCTGCCACAGTTTCTGTCTACCTCATAGCACTTTCTGACCATTTCAAATACCCTGGGGTTCAGCTGGTATTCTTGTCTGGATGAACAACTTCTGGCACAGGGTGAGTGAGCTTTCTCAACAATGAGTTAGATGCAAAGCTGAAATGTAACAGAACTAAGATCTTCCCCAGCTAGATTGGACCGCAAGGGTGGTGGTCTGAATGAGGATCACCCTCAAAGGCTCATATGGTCCTCAGTTTGTGAGGCTGTGTGGGAAGGATTAGGCGCTGTGGCCTTGTTAGGAGAGGTGTGTCACTAGTGGTTGGTCCGAGATTTCAAAAGCCCTTGTCACGCTGGGCAGTGGTGGTGCATGCCTTTAGTCCCAGCACTCAGGAGACAGAGGCAGGTGGATCTCTGTGAGTTCAAGGACAGCCTGGTCTACAAGAGCTAGTTTTAGGACAGGCTCGAAAGCTACAGAGAGACTCTGTCTCGAAAAACTAAAAAGAAAAGAAAAAAAAAGCCCATGTCATTCCAGTTAGCTCTCTCACTCTGCCTCCAAACTGTAGATAAGATGTAAACTCTCAGCTGCGGCTTCAGCATCATGCCTGCCTGCCTGCCTGCCTGCTGCCACACTTCATGCCATGATGGCCATCAACTCACCCTCTGAAACAGTAAGCAAGCCCCAATCAAATTCCTTCTTTTATAAGTTGTGTTGGTCATGGCATCTCTTCACAGCAATAGCACAGTAATTAAGACAACGGGGTAGCTGTTTTCAACAGTGATTAAATATTAATAGAGAGAAAGAGAAACTGTAACTAACCTGACATAAAAGAACCAACTCAAAATAACCAGAACCCCTCAGTAATAGAGGTGGAAAATTTGTATCCAGGGATTGCTTCGGACAGGGTATCTATAGATCAAGGCGAAGCCCACAGGAGAAAGTTGTTACCTAAAACACGGGAAGATAATGCATAAAATCACAAGCTGTGCTAACAGAAATGGATCCACGCTGGAGGGTAGACTGCCCAGATCATCTACCCGGACACCCAAATTTTCAAAATATCATCCTTTTAGGACAGAGTGGTTTTTAAAAGAAATTCAACAATTTAAAAGGCAATGATTCCATGTGTCAGGGTTCAAATATTCTAGTCATCCACTTGTATTCTGAAGGCACGCTGAGCATTCAAATGAACCTTTACCCAACACCTGTGCCGTCCAATCAACACAGTCAATAAGAGCCAGTTCACCTTCTTTCTTCTCTTAAAAAAAATGCTTTCTAACCAAGAAGAACACTACACCCTAATCTTGAATTGCTTATAACTGCTTTAAGAGAGGTTTAATATAAAAATTACTTAATTGGGGGCTAAAAATGTGGCTCAGCTATTAAGAGATCTGGTTGCTTTTGCAGAGGACCCAGGTTCAGTTTCCAGTACCTGCACAGGAGCTGACAGCCACCTGTAATTCCAGTTTCCAGGAGATCTAATGTCCTCTTCTGGTTGCCTCAGATACACACACGCAAGCAAAACACTCACATATACACTAAAAGTTTAATTTTAAAAATTATAAGATTTTTTAAAGACAGAGATCGTCTTAGTCTAATAATGTAAACACTGTGTGTGAGAAAACCAGCCACTGTGATCTAGTTTTTTACATTTGTCCAAAGAAAGACACATTCATCATTCCAGTGGCCCTTGAGGTGCTGCCACCCAAGGGCCCAGGCAAGGATCATAGATTGCCTTCATAGAACAAAGACTTCAAGAAGCAAGACACGAACCTATCACTGAAAACAAAAAGAAGTGGATGGAACATATGCTCACTGTATCTGGTGACCTTAGAGAGCAGAGTTCATTTCTAACAAAAAGAACATTCATTCCCCTAGCCAAGTGACTTAAGGGGAAATCTCGGCCATTGCAATATTTTAACTTACTCAACTATCTGTCTAGTACCTGACCGTCTAGGAATCAGAATGCATGGGTATCATATTGCATCAGCAATATAGTTGGCAATAAAGGTGCAAAGTAAAGAATAGGGCTGGTGGCGGGACAAAAAAAAATGTCCATTCATTGAAGTCTTTAGGATGTAATGTCCCAGCTGAAGTGCTTCATGGTCATGGAAGCTTCTGGATGTAACGTCATCTAACAATGCTTTACAAAAGAGTTTCTCAATTCAGCACTGTTGACATTTTGGCTCAGACAAGTCTTTGCTGAGGAACCATCTTTATACTATAGAATATTTAACATGATTGTTACTCTCAACCCAGCAAATGCCAACAGCCCAGTGCTTCAGGTGAAAAAAGAAAAAGCATCTATAGACTGTGCCAAATGGACTCTGAGTGTGGAAATTTCCACTCATTACAAAATTCTGTAGCTCAGTTGATAGACCATTTGCCTAGAATATGCCATCCCTTGAGAAAGAGAAATGGGTAGACAGTATACACTCCTGCTTTTCATAACAAATTCTGTAATGCTATTCAACTTTAGACCATGGAAGCCTCTGATGAATATGAATACTTGAAATACTGGCTTTACAGGGCATAATTAAGCAGCCGGGTAAATCTAATAGTGCCCGAAGCCAAATGAATAGAAAAGCATAGTAGCATTGCATTTGTATTTTAATAAATAAAGCTTGCCTGGAGATCAGAAAAGTAAAACAGCCACACTGGCCAGCCTTACAGACCAGACAGCAATGGCACACACCTTTAATCCCAGTAGCCACACTGGCTTGCCATAGAAACCAGGAAGTAGTGGTGCAAGCCTTTAATCACAAAACTAGAGAGGATATAAAATGGTACCAGGACGCAGCTCTCAGTCTCAGTCTCAGTCTGAGGTTTCCTGGAGGCAGGATCCCTATTTTCGGGTTAAGGTCAAGATAAGAGCCAGTGGCTGGCTGCTTTGCTTTTCTAATCTTCAGGTTGAACCCCAATATCTGTCTCTGAGTTTTTATTAATCATGTTTCAGAAAAGGGTTGGTGTGTGTGTGTGTGTGTGTGTGTGTGTGTGTGTGTGTGTGTTCAGGGGCATGGATTTTGCATAGTTTTTAGAACTGTCATTTACAATCTGGAAATGAGTTCATCTAGGGTGCTCCAAGGATGAAATTAAACAGCCTTCAACTCCTTTCTGCCCGTTCAGCGAAGGCTTCAAAGCTACACCTGTGAGACTCGGAGTTCCAAAGTGCAGCGGACCTGAAATCTTCAAAAAGGGAACTCACTTTCTTGGGGAAATAGATATCCCAACCGTCCTATGATTTCATATAACACTTACTTTCTAGATCACAAAGTTAGGAAAGAGAGCTGTCAGGAATTTGCCAACTACTTCATCCCAGAGAATCCCTGACACCCCAAACCTCCAACACCTTTATCTCCCAAGAAGGCCTCAGAAGTTCACCGCAGTCATCCAAAGTTCCCCAGGGCAAATGCAAGATGGTGCAGATTGTGCATAGGTTATTATACCTAGTCTGTTTGGTTCAAATTCTAGTTCCATTATTAATACGTTTGTGATCTCTATAAAATTAATATCTCTTAACCATCGTTTGACTTCCAAAAATATAAGAACTGAAACGCCTACATTACTCCACAGTTCCCAAGACTGAAGAGCTCACTTTAATAAAGTCCTTGGCATATAGATGGTTCTCTGGCAAATGTAGCTAATGTTATAATTATTGTCATCAGTATAGCTACAATTAATAATAGTAATTATTATTACTATTGCTGTTGCCAGGGGAATTACTTTCCATCCACAGCACAAAGGCTTTGGAAAGCAGATTCAGCTCCCTTCGTTTCATCCTGTGTGGGTTCTGACCTTGCTGGAGCCACTGGTAGTGCAGGAATCTATTCCAACCCAGCTTTCTCCACTGCCGCTCTGCTAGTCCCATCTCCCAGGCATGTTCAATGCAGCCCTCTGCCCACATCTCCTTTGATCCATCAGCACCATCTACGAACTCCTCACTCCCCCTGTTGTAAGTATACTGTTCCCTGGGGTCCTAGGGCAGTGCATTCTTCTGGCTCCCAGTGACCTCCTAGGTTTTATTATCTGTTTTCTTTCCAGACTTCCCTGATATCTGAACTCCTAAAATTGTGATGTACCAGGTTTGGGACCTTGATTACTACATTAACTGCTTGTCCATTGCTGCAACAAAATAGTCAACAAGAAAACTGTAGGAAGGAAAGGTCTTAATGGCCCTAGAGAGTAGCTATCCTGCCTAGCAAGGCATGGAGCCAGAAAAGGGTGGCTGGTCACATGACCACAGTTAGGAAGTAGACAGCAATGATGCTAACATGCTCAGTTACTACTCCTTTTTATTTAATCCTGAACATCCACTCATGGAATAGTACCACCTACATTCAGAATGGGTCTCCCACCTCAATTAAACTAATCCAGATAATCCCACACAGACTAGATATCTAGAGATGTGTTTCCATGGTGAATCTAAGCCCCATCAAGTCAACAACCAAGATTAACAATCACCATTGCCTCTCTCTCTCTTCTTCTCCCTCTCTTTCTCTCTCTCTCTCTCTCTCTCTCTCTCTCTCTCTCTCTCTCTCTCCCTCTTTGCACTGACAGTTTCATGTTATCTTGTGGATTTAGACACTCTACATACAACACTCACTTCAAAATTTACATCTTCAGCCAAGAGCTTTCTGCTATTCCAGGATTCAGCATCTGGTGCCTGCTTACCTTGTCCTGGATGTCTTATAAATGTTTCCCTTCCAGTATGCTTAAGACTAAACTGGTCTTGTCTCTCAAGCCTTCTCCATACAGAAGCAAGACATAACAGTTCCAGTTGAGTCCCCATCTTTCCTATCATGGAGGTCAAAACTTCTGGAGTTATTCATGGCATATCTTTTTATCACAGCATAACTCAATCCACATGCAAAATATAACTTTTCTTTCTGTGCAAAGAACCCCACCTGGATTCCCCAATCCTCCAATTGCCATCTTATAATCTATATTCATACAGTAGATACACTTATCCTCCATAAACACCATCAAGTTGTGTTATTCCATGCCTAGAATACCTTCCAGTGGTTTCCTCCCCTACTTGGAATAAAATCAAGTTCCTTTACAGCATGACCATGGGATTGTAAGCCAGCTACTTCCCGGATTTCATCTCCCACTTCCCACTCTTCCTTCGCTCTCTCAGGTCTCTGTGGGCTCTGTGCTATTCCCATCAGACACACTCCCACCTTGAGGCCTTTGCACCAGCTGCTCCCTCTATCTAGAATACACATCTCCACGTACACACAGACTCAATTCCAGCCTTCGTTCAAATGTCAACTCTAGAACCGATCAGGGCTCTGAACACTCTGTTGAAAATCATATCCTTTCTCTCTCCTACCTGTAGTAATTCTGCTCTGGTGTTTCCCCATCACACTCATTGAATTGCATCATGTGATATCATTAGCTATGTGTGCATTCTTTCTTGTCTACCACCCCCAAAAGCATGTAGGACTCATGAAAACAGGAACCCTAAACCATTGAGTTCTCTGACATTTCCCACCTACCTAGTAGAATACACAGGAGCTATTTAATATGCACTTGCAAAAAAGAAGGGAGAAGGGGAGAAAGACGGGAAAGAGGAGGATGGGGGAAGGGCAGGGAAGAAGGAGACAGCAGCATTTGGGTCCATTCTCAAACAACGCAGCTGCTCTCTCTGGACCTCAGTTTCTATCTCAAAATAGAAGGCAGGAGTTGAAGTAGATGACTGTAAGATCCTGACTACTTCTGCATTTAAAGGTTCTATGAACTATGTCAAGCTGAAGGAGTTCAGAAAAGATAGAAAGAACACTTAGACCTTATTATGGTGCAAAAATCTCAGGGCATGTAGGAAGGCTGCGAGACTGTGAGTGAGGCCATTGTGGGGCTTTTGTGGCTGAGCCACCTCAGCCCTCCTCCATATGACACTGATCTTAGAGATGCTGGGGCATCATCCCACACCACCTCCAAGGCACAGGCTATATAACCAGAGGCTTCTTCATGAGAACCTAAAACATTTGCCAGAGACATAAGTCTTTGCCCAATTCAGAATGTATCACTCAACATAACTTAGTTAGACCATGAGGGTCATACTTCTGCCTTGACCCTACTCCCCTGCTACCTTTTGGTTATAGCACCATGGTATAATTGCCAAACTTGGTACCCCATAAACTGTACCTACAACCTATGCCAGCGAAGGGTCCTGTGAAGGTCTCTGTTATTGGATACAGAGTCCTTAGAACAAACACTAACGTGTGTGCTTTTCTCACATAAAACAAATGCTGCCCTGAGAAAGGGGTACGTGCTGAGCTGACGGAAACCCTGGGTCCTAGCCCTGTGGGAGGGACCTTTGCTCATGCTGCAGGGGCAGATGGAGAACTAGCTATGAGATTGAGGTTATCAAAATGCTAGATCAGCATGTGAGGAGAGGGCATGTGGTAGACTGCACTATCCCCAAAGTCACCCGGGGAGGAAACTCTTCCAGCGATCGTGCAGATACTCCAGTCTTGTTTCCTTCCTTAAATCTGAGCCTCTGTCTCTTCACCATACGCGTCGTTCGGTGAGTCAAGTCAATGTGCCAGTGATGAGAGGAGGGGCTAGGGGTATAGCTCAGTTGGTAAGGTGCCTGCTCAGTGTGCATAAAGCCCTGGTTGCAGTCCCCAGCACTCCCTGGCAAGATTTGGTGGCACATGCTTGTAACCCTAGTATCCTGGATGCAGGTGCAGGTGGATCAGACATTCAAAGGCATCCCCAACTAGACTGAGGCCAGTCTGGGTTCCCTGAGACCCTGTCCCAAAATGAAAATAAGAACATATACTTACATATTCTCTACACCAAAACAATGGAACATCTTTTTCCGGAGAATGCGTGGCTCATGTGCAAAGACTGACAGAGCAGCTTCACCAAACAGCCTATTCCCAAGAGGTTCCCACAGGTTAAGATTGTTATGGGCAGTGAGGACACAACCAATGCCTCTAGCAAAGCTGTCACTGTCACCAACGCCCTGCAAGGACAGTTCCTGCAGACTGGAATGCCTTTCATCTGCTTCTCTACAGAGAAAGCACCTCCTCATCCGCCAATACCCAAAGTTTCCTCTATAAAAACTTTCCTACCTTTCCTAGCTAGTGCACAAATACACACACACACACACACACGCATGCACGCACGCACGCACGCACGCGCACACATGTACACACACAGGTGTGCACACACACATTTTCTTCTCTGTAACACCTCAGTACTTTCTACGTAGTTCAGTCAGTTAATCCACAAACAACTTGAAGAAAAAAAGCTTATACTAAAGTGTTTAATAATAATAACATAATAAGATACATATTAAATAACTTAATGCATCTGATGATTGCAACCACTGTAATAGAATTAAAATATATTTCCAAGGCAAATAATATATATATTATATATATATTAGTATATTGTATATACACACACACACATGCACACACATAGTCATTTTGCTTTGGTACTGAAATTGGCATTGTTTACTTGCTTATATTTAATATATATATATATATAAAGTATGTGTACTATTTTATTTTGTTTTTTTTTTCAACCACATTATGGTTGAACTACAAGATTTTTAGAGAGCATACCATCAGGTGACAATGTCTTTCTTCCTCTCCTTTATGTATGAGCACTGCTGCCCTGCCCAGCACTCTCCAGGGAAGCTGCCTACAGCTGCTGGGTATACAGACACAGGAGCTAAGATGGCAGCCACAACAGTGCTGGGGTTTCTTTTTAGTTAGCTTTCACGTTTCAGACCTCACTTTGTGTTGCTCCTGTCCTGATCACGGGAGAAAGGGAACATGCAGGGATATTTAATCCAGCTGGCTGTGGAATAATGAAACAGCTAGACCCCCGAAGCAAGTCAAAGTTCACTTTCCTCGGGCCAGCAGAGATACAATGAAGCTTGGTCAACCTTGTGGGCTCAGTCCGCACAAGCGAGATCTCTTTAGTCCCGTCTTCACAAACAACAAAGCATTCTCATTTCATGGAAGATACTCCTAAAGATCAGGGTTCAGAGGATGTCCTCTGCAAGAGTGAGGACTAGAGGTCAGATACTCAGAATCCCTTGAAAACGCCAGGCAGGCATGGCAGCCCACCTGCAATCCCTAACGCCAGTGGCAGGGGATCCCTGGAGCTAGCTGGCTAGCTAGACTCATTGACAGGTGAGCTCTATCATCTATAGCTTTATTTGAAATAAAATTTTCATGACCCTGCCTCAATAATACATAAAGTAGAGATGATAGAAGATACACCTGGTCAACCTCCAGCCTGCTCATGCACACACACATATGTACATAGCATCTGCACACACACACACACACACACGCACATACACACATCACTTTCCATGTATACATCCAAAAAGAAAGACTTCATCATGGAAGTGAACAAAATCAAATGACGATAGTACCTGCCATCATGGCTCTAGAGTATCATTTATAAATCATGTCCTATTTGGTGGGACATGCAGTCTCTCTAGGACCTGCTTGATGCTATCGTTATAGCTCAAAAGCAGAAGAGACAATACTGCAGTCAAGGGACAGGCTGTGTGAATCACTTGACTTCTATGGGCAGTCATCCGACGTTTGCAGACCCTTGCTATAAGTCGATATTTCTCAAACTATTGTATGCATACAAGACTGGCTGTACTGCTGATTTGGGGTTGCTCACACAAAAATGTCTTTAAATTTAAAATGTTTATAATTTAATGTTTCCTTAAAACAAACATATGACTTACCAAGCTTGATTCCAAACTTGATAAGTCATTTGTTTATATTGCTTAGCATAAGGCTAAGTTTATTTTAAGTGGGGGAAAAAGACTTCATTTAAAGAAAGATAAAAAACAAACAAGATAAAGATATTGCAAAAATATATATAGGCAGTATTTAAATTGCCCAGGCTTTTTTGATAACATATGTGCTGCAACGACATCCCACCCATGGCCACTGTTTCCCCTCACATCGTCTGTCCCTGCTCTCACTACACTGAGCCAAGGGAAAGGCCACGTCAGATCTCCAGACACAACAGAAAGGGCCACACAGATCGGTTCACACGAGGAAGCTATGTTTAACTCTTCCAACTGTCGTATGACCACATCTATGGCTTTATTTGAACTAAGATTTCCATGGTGTTAAAGCTAGAGAAAAATAGGCATCATACTTCTCTGTCACATTAAAGATTACTAAGTTATAGGACATTCGCTCAAAGGAGACCAGAGAGGATTGTGAAAATTGCTATGAAGGGTTTGAGGGGGACAGCACTTCTTAGTCTTGATTTGGCTCTAGATGTGCCACCTAGAGATGCCATGGTTCTGAACATGCTATGGGTCAAACTGAGGGAGCAAAAAGATGTAAGATTTTCTCACTGATACTTCAGGATATTTGAACCTTTTGACAATTTCTTCTCAGGCTCCTGCTTGGCTGTGCATAAAGATTTTGGTGCTAAAGGAGCCAAGTCTTCTTCCCTAGAGAGGGAACTCAGGTGAGCTTCTGCACATCCTCAGTGGGGCCCAGAAATGTGCAGAGCAGAAGTACTGTCTGCATTCAGAAACAAGACAGGGATTCAATCTTGTAACCCTCTTTGACACAGAGCAGAGAGAGAGAGAGAGAGAGAGAGAGAGAGAGAGAGAGAGAGAGAGAGAGAGAGAGATCAGCAGTTAAAAGCACTTGTTCTTTGTTCTTGCAAAGGACCTAGGTTTAGTTTCAAGCACCTACCAGAGTTGTGGTAACTCACAACTACCCTTAACTCTAGTTCCAAGGGATCTGGTGCCCTCCTGTGGCCTCCTTCAGCACTGGGCATGCGTGTGGAGGCAAAACACTCATACATATAAGATAAAATAAAATAACATTTTAAAAAAAATGTCTTTGACATTGTATTAGTTACTTTTCTATTACTGTAATAAAACACCATGAACAAAGTAACTTATAAAAGAAATAATCTCTCTGAACTTATGATTCCTGAGGGATAAAAGTCCATGATGGCAGAGCAGAGGCAGTATGTGGCAGGAACTGGATGCTGAAAGTAGATGCTGAGGGCGCACATCTTCAAACCAAAGGCACAAAACAGAGAGAAAAAAAAAACTGGGCATATTAGGAGCATCAAAGCCTACATCCAACGACACACCTCCTCCAGTGAAGCCAAACCTTCTAATCCTTTCCAAACAGTTCCACCAACTAGGGGACCAAATATCAAGCATCAGGGCTTATCGGAAACATTCATTCAAACCACCACACACATATTTTGACTAGAGTTGTGGTTTTCTTGTTGTTGCTCTGGCAACCAAGAACTGATTCTTGTGGACTCTGTGTGACGTCTTGAAATTGTAGTCATGGCAGAGAAGTGTAGCACCAGTTCAGAAAAATTAACCCAGAATGGATAATACACCTAATAATAAAAACTACGCTTGTAAAAACATTAAAAAGAAAACATAACAAAATATTTCTGGCATTGGGTTTCTAATAAGCAGATTTTTTTTTCTTATTGTGTTTTGTATTTGGTCTTTCCCAGGATCCACCTTGCTCTGGGTTTGTTTGTTTGGGTTATGGTGGTGGTGGTGGTGGTGGTGGTTTTGGCATTCTGTATTTTATCTGGTAACCCTACAACAACACAGTACACTTTGAGCAAATGTCAGAAAATGTTATCTTTATTAGAAACTTGAGCCCTTTCTGTCCCTTCATGGGAAGAGGGAAGAGAAATGAGATGAAAATCCCAAACGGATGCGCACTCAATCGATTAGCACTTCTAAAAAAAAAAAAAAAAAAAAAAAAAAAGGAGACTTGACTTTAGATTTAGAGAGAAACTCCAGCTCTGTGCTGAACAAGGTGGATCCTGCGAAAAACCAATCACAGAACACAAGGAGAAGAAAGTTGTCCTGCTTGTTAAAGACATGACCTCTGGCCTGGTCTACAGCTTTGTGCTCTGACTACCGTTCCAAGATGGCAGAGTCCACCCCGGAGTCGGTTCTTGGCTGCCCTGGGTGACTTCTCTCAGGTGGAGGAGACTTAAATTTCTACAATAGGGAGTACTTTCCAGACTCCCGGCTGTCGCTATATTTGCTTTTCATAGACGCCAAATGCCCAGACGTCATGGGTGCTTCTTACTATAGGACAGCAGAATTTTCTTTTGTCATGATGCCTCAGTAAAAGAAACTTAAAATTCTCCATCCCAAGGGTCCCAGTCCTGAGGACCATGTGGCTTGTTTTCAGACCGCTTCTTCCTATGGCTCCTCTGAAGATGACTGACTGGCTGTGCATTTTGGGAAGGCAAGCAAAAGGCAACTGAGAATTCCTTGGACTCGACCCTAAATAACGTTTCTCATCATTACTGAACAGAAATAAAATACCCAGATGTGATGTTTGTGACTGCTTCCAGGCACGGTATTGAAAAAAATGTAAAAGGGATAAAACAGATCCCTGTTGTCTGCAGTGAGGCTAATAAATATTCTGGAGCGCACGCTCATTAAAATATAAGTGGATCCTGAGTGAATCACGCGATCAATCTTTTCAAAACACCACTGAGCTCGTGACAAAGCAAGGCACACTAGAGAGTTTGTAAGCCCTGACCAGAATAATGACCAAGGAGAACAAAAGTCAGCATTTGCTTGAAGGATAAATACCAAGGCCATCATCAAAACAGGGAAAGGAATTTTGAAGCAAGGTGGGATAGAAGACCTACACACACACATATACACACACATATCAGGGTCAGATTCCCAAGAGACATAGAAGTAGCCCTCGGGTGATAGCAACTCCATCTTGTGGCACCTCATAAAATAAGATCAATTAAACACGACACTACAATATAACATCACCAATGCACAAAGATAGAAACCATCATGACTTAGCATGTGAAATATGAATTACCAGATAGAGAGTAATGTGAACTAAATGTTTAAATGAATAAATGCAGAATTGAGCAAATAAAATCAAGCGTACTAAAAGACTTAAAATCGAAAGCTAACCAAATTAAAGTTGTAGAAATAAAGTGATAGAAAAGATTTAAAATAAAAGCTCACTGAGAATACTAAAGAAAAGCGTGTTGTTACAGCTGGAGGGATCAGTGGGCTAGTAACAGCTGAGCAGCCATATTTAAAACAACTTGACTTATACCTCATACATTATGAAAAAAATTAACTCAGAATGGCTAATATACCTAATAATAAAAACTAAGCTTGGAAAACGTTGAAAAGCAAAAATAACAGAAAATATATCTGGCATTGAGTTAGGCCAGTGTCTCAACTCTAATACCAAACCACAATTAATAAAACAATTGCTTAACTGACCTTCATCAGAACATATAAGTTCTGCTATCCAGTGAAAGACACAGCGCATATGTTGGCACCATTTGGAGTCCTGGCCTCCAGCTGCTCTTCCCTGCTAGAGATCTTTACTTTCCTTCTGATTTGAGCTACTGAAAGCTGTGTCAAAGTTGTTTACCAGCTCTGCTTCACGAGCACGTGTTGCCTTGGCCTTGAGGATCAGAGGATAAGGTTTTCACCTGTTGGCCCACTTGACTGTTGGGTATATAAGCCTCCGTGGTGGGCCTGAATAAAGGGCTTTTTACCAGTGACTAGAGGTCCGTGTCTCTGTCTCTCTGTCTGTGTGTGTTTGTGTGTTTCAACCTCCAGCCCATTGCCCGAAGCTCAGGAACTGTATGGTAGCACATAGAGCGCAGAGAGGCATTGTGGGCTTCACACATACAGTGAAAAAACAAGCCACATGCTTGGTGAAGGACTCATAATGGAATTCTTTTTTTTTTTTTTTTTTTTTTTTAGTTTTTCGAGACAGGGTTTCCCTGTAGTTTCTAGAGCCTGTCCTGGAACTAGCTCTTGTAGACCAGGCTGGCCTCGAACTCACAGAGATCCACCTGCCTCTGCCTCCCGAGTGTTGGGATTAAAGGCGTGCGCCACCACCGCCCGGCTCTGACATGGAATTCTTAACTCATGTACATAAAGAACACTCACGATGCATTAACAATAAATTCACAAAAAATGAATAAAATATTTGAAACACTTCACCAAAGAAAACAGATGGATCTTAAATAATTATTCATGTAAACCATTGTGCAAGATCTTTATACCTTAGAAAACTGAAAATTAAAACCACACTGAGGAAAGGGACGTATCTCGGCTCTAAACCCAATACAGACAAACACCCTTAAACAAGCACAAGATTCTACTCCATGCATAATAAAAGAGGAAATTTCAAAATAATCCCAACACCAAGTGCAGATGTTGACAATCTGTGTACAGTATTTACAGGAATCCAACATGGGCCAACCATTGAAGAAAACAACTCAGCAGTCACTTAGAAAAGTATGTGTATATAAAACCATGTGATCCAACAATTCCACTCCAAGTATTTCTGAGGAGAAATGACACCGTACGTTCATCCTAAAACCCACACATATTTTTATAGCTTTATTTATAATTACAATATTATTTAAATCCTTCAGAGGATATAGGGGTTAATAAAATATGGTACAATCATTCAATGGAAGTAAAATAAATTCATCACTGTGGTCTTTTTGTTGAAAGTCCATTCATTCTCCGTGGAAATTCTTTGTATGCCTTTCTTAAAACACTGGTGGTCACAATTGTGTGTATATGTTCCTGAGGTCCTTATGAGTCTGTGTTGCTATCTTTACACTTTCTAACTTCCTATATAGCGAGCTCACAAATTATTAGAAGGGGCTAAATTCCTACACTGTAAAAATGCTAAACACATTACATCAAAATTAAGAACCTGTTCATTCTATGAAAGAGGCTGTGAAGACACTAAAATCATGAGGGATAAACTAGGGGATGTTTGAACATGAATTATACAGTAGGAGATTAATATTGAACTATATATTTGGCAAGGATTCGTTTTTCAGAATATACAAAAAAAACTTTTAAGCTTCCAAAGTAAAATAATAAAACAAAACAAACTACAGTTTGGGTCCCACTCCACAAGAAGGAGCTTATTATAATTTTACTATATCTAGTGCTACAAACCTGGTCAAAAGTGCAAAGCTAGGGAGATCATAGGCGCTAGCAGGGAAACCACCGTGGTTATTTTACTAAATGGAAATAATACGCCTATCAAATTGTCTTCTAGATAATTGTGTTTATGCCCACAGACTACTGCTCCTGTTGGCTTTGGTCAGAGATGTTGTGTTTTGCAATGAGCACAAGTACTGAGTACGGAGTACAGAGACTCAGACTCATGACTGCTCTGAGAGCTGAGGAAATATGACTACTGACTGGTCATCCCTCAATAGCCCATCTGCAGAATACCCTCCAAGGCCGAGGAAAAATCATGGAAGTAAGGACAGAGATCATTGGAGAGCTGAAGGAGGGGGTGGAGTGTTGTGGAACCCTACCACCCAGGCCCTCCTTGATTCATGGCAGCTACAACTAACGCAGACTATCTGCACACAGCTGGGCTTAATCTTGAGACAAAACCACACCCGCCTAAGGATTTCTATGCATTTGATCATTGCCAAGGAAGAAAGTGACATCTCATTTTCTTCATTGTTATAGCCTCTAGTGAGTCACCCACACACGTCGTCATCTTCACTCATGTGCTGTAAGTAACCCTGATGAAATGCATCTCTCTCTCTCTCTCTCTCTCTCACACACACACACAAATGATAATATCAATAATAACAATAACAACAATAATAATAGTAATTTAAAAACCAGAAAGGGTCTAGTTGGGAAGAGGAAGGACAGAAGGGAGGAGAAGAGGTTAATGGTGGAGGGAATATGAACAAAATACATCATGTACATGTCTGAAAATACCATAATGAAACCCATTATGTATAATTAGCATATGCTAATTAAAAAAACTCTTTAAAAGCTAGAAAATAGGCAGAAGAGATGAATAGAAATTATGCTAAAGATCAAACTGTAATGTCAAGCATAAGAATGTAGGTTCAGTATTATTAGTTAATAATAAAATGAAAATTAAAACCACAATGAGAATATATTTTCATATATATTCTGATATATAATTCTTGTTATTTTTAAGATTTAAGACTATTATCTTAAAATGTTCCTCTTTGGTCTTGTTTCTCCTTTCCTGCTTTCCTGTGAATTTCTGGAAGGTATTTTTTAACGATAATATACATTTTAAATTAAAATACAGTTGTATCACTTTCCCCTTTCCCATTCTTCCCTCCCATCCCTCCAAAGTCCTCCTTCAAGCTCCTCCCATGCCCCCCACTCTCAGACTGATAGACTTTGCTTCCTAAATTATGTGTGTGTGTGTGTTTGTGTATAAAATCTAAAAATACAAAAAAATATATAAACTACAAATACAAAAATAAAAATTGCTCAGCCATTTTATTGTGTGTGTTATGGCTTTAGGATTGACCATTTTGCGTTGAACTAACAATTAGGGGACCCCTGGAAGAAGTTAATCCCCCTTCTCTCAGCAATCATTAGTTCTTTGTCCAGGGATGGGAGTCTGTGGGATACCCCCCTTCTGTGTTAGCTTGCCTACCAATATTGTCATTGTGAGATCTTGTTTGTAGCCATTTCTATGAGAGACTCTTTCACCGAAAATTTCCCCTGATTCTGGTTCTTACAGTCTTCCTGCCTCTTCTTCCAATTTTTACATTCCAGCACCATGTACATGTAATTGTTTTGAAGGATAGTTATGTGCGCGCGCATGCATGCACACGCGCGCGCGCACACACCCCCCCCCCACACACACACACAGAGTTTATTGCTTGCTCTGAGAATTAAATACCCAGTCATACTTTACCAATCTGTTATTTCCACTGGTGGAAAGTAAGCACCTTGGCGTTGCTGAAGTCCCCACATGTTCCTCAATACATAATTGTCTTAAATATTACATTTCTAAGAGCTGAAGATGGGATGCACCGCAGCGGTAGAGGACAGACAGGCTTAGCATGTGGGAGAGCCTGAGTTCAGGCCCCAGAACATAAAAATAATAACAATGACATTTATAGACATGTGGGAGGGCCTGAGTACAATCCTCAGAACATAAAAATAACAATTACATTTCTAGGCATTGCAAACCACATCAAAAACGTTTTAACTTTAACCTGCAGCCATCAAGCATTGACGATAAAAGGAGCAGGCGGTCATGCCTGGCCTCTCCTCCACCACTCTTCCTTTCTTGCCGATATTCAAAGGCCCATTTTGCTCTCGCTGTTCTTTTCCCATCTGAAGACTTTTCTTCAGCAGGACTTTCATCGCAGTTCTTTTGAAGACAGATTTTCATGGTTTCCTTCCTTTATCTTAATTTGTGGGGACATTTAAGCAGAATAAATAATTTGGGGGCTCTTTTATTCTGCAGCAATAATGCAGGGCCGTATTTAACCAAATTCCTTGATCTCTGAAGAGCTTCGCTTTGGTCCCTTTCAGCATGTTGGCTTTATCTTTAGTTTTATCTCGTTTGGAATTTCATCAGCTTTAGCCTCTCTGCGTTTGTATTATCTGAAAAATTTTAGAAGACTTGAGAGATTATTTCTTCAATTTTTTTTTTTACCTCTCTTTCCAAAATATTAGAGACAATGATGGAGGAGACTTTGCTCTCATCTCAAAGGTGCATATTCTTTAACTGTGTATGTCTCCACGCTAGCTCTTCGGTCATCTCTGCTAATCTCTATTTACAAAGCACACAGATCCTATTTTCCTTGCTGCCCTTTGGTTATCGAGCACATCACATTGTAAAATTTTCTCAGTGTGGCACTTTTCAGTTCAAGCATTTCAGTTTGATTCCCTTTACATCTTTCATCTCTTTTCTGAGAAGACAAAATCTTCCTTAGTTTCCCATTTGTTTTGAGATTCAGAAAGACTGACTGGCTGGGACCTGAACTGCAGAGCTCCTCATGTCTGTGCCCTCCCTATGCTGTGTTTACAGGCACACTCTCGGCTTTTACGTCGGTGCTGGTGTTAGGAACAGAGCCTTCATGCTTGTGCAGAGACACTGCTGACTCACAGCCCCTACATTCCTGTGCTTATCAAATGTACGTATCCATCTAACCAGAAAGACTCTACTGCCAGCCCTTAATATAGGGTTCTGTGTTCTTGGATTCAATGAACTATGGATAAAATAATACCTAAGAAAAGAATGCATCTCAGCTCAACATAGATAAACATTTTATTCTTGACGTCACTTTCTAAACAGTGCAATGTAACTGCTATATAAATATTATAAATAATCTAAAGACTACTTAAAACACACAGAAAGATGTGCATAGGTGATATGTGAAATTTCTAAAAGTAAATCAAAAGATATTATTAAATATATATGTTCTATACTTTTATATTTCTATGCTTATACAAATACAGAGGAATTCTAGAAAATATACCAAGTTCGTAAGAGTGATTGCATTTGTGGAAGTATATTTACCCAACAACTTTACGAAGTTATTCCCTTTAGTTTTGTGATTCTAAGATTTAAAAAGAAAGCAAAGGAAAGGAAAACAATGTCAACATCCATCATGAAACATTCCCTTGAGTTCGAGAGCTCGGGATGTTCAGACGTGACCTCGGCTTACTCCACGCACAAGATGTGGCAACAGCACTCCATAGCCTGAGAGCTGCCCCAGGAGATCCTAGCTCGTTCAGCCACCGTCTCTGGATCTGGATTTGCTTCTCAGCCTCCAGGGCCACAGTGATGAAGGCCTGTCTGACCTTTTCACAGAAAACCTAAAAGTGTATCGAACTAGGGACTGAAAACTGAAAGCCCATGACAGCAATTGTGCAGATCTTATTCTACAATCCCAGACCTGGGGGCGGAGATGGTCCATGTTATTTCATTTGTTGGTAACATTATAATATTATCTTCACAGAAAATCCTTCGTTCCCTACTTATCTTGAAAAAAGTATCTACTCGCCCATCCACTAGCCAGTTCACCTGTCATGCTACCCTGGACGGCGTGCCATCCTGCTGTGTCAAACCCAGAGAGGGACGAGAGACAGTCCACTATCAAAACACACTAGGATATTCCAGGGTCATGTGACATCCTGTGCCTCTGATCCCAGATAGGGACCCCAGGCTGGTCACCACCACACCCACCTCCACATGTGAGGACTATGCACCCTCCTGTGCCCTGCCCCCACTGGATACTATGGCAAGAGAGCTGCCCTCCCCCACTCCTCAGGGGAGAGCTGGCACCTGCACTAGGGAAAGATGGCCCCATCCCTCATCACAGGTGTGCACCTCACTGCTGCTCCCACTGTGACCACAACCTCTGCCACAAAAGGGCCACCTATAGAAGCCAGCAAGCCTGCTATAGACTTCGAAGGATTATTCTTTCTAATGAATATAGATATAAATATTTTCAATAAAGTAATTGCAAACTGGATTCAAGAGCACATCAAAATGATTTTCCAATGTGATCAAGTCAACTAAGAAACAAAGATACATTCCCTAAGATATACAAAGATGGTTCAAAGATGGTTCAATATCCATAACACAATAAATATAATCTACTACACAAATAGACTCAAGGGCAGAAACCATATGACCATCTAATAAGATGAATAAGGGGGCTTTGACAGAGTCCAACATCCCTTTATGATAAAAATCCTGGAGAATCTAGGAATATAGAGAAATATCTTAACATAATAAAGTCAAGAAGCCCACAGCCAACATCACGCTAAAAGAGAAAAACACAAAGCATTTTCACTAAAATCAGAAACAAGACAAGGATGCCCACATCTCCCCATTCCTATTCAGTATAGTACTTGATGTCTTAGCTACAGCAATAAGACAAGTGAAGGAGAAAAGAAAAACATAGGAAAAGTCAAAGTATCCTTATTTGCATATGATGTGATTCTATACAGAAAAGACTGTATTGACTCCATCATAAAACTCTTACAGTTGATGAACACATTCAACACAGTAGCAGCATACAATATCAACACACAAAGCCAATGGCATTCCAATACACAGATGGCAAACAAGCCAAGAAAATAATCAAGAAATCACTACAATAAACAATTGCCAAGAAAATCTTAGAATAAGTCCAATTATGGAAGTGAAAGTCATCAGGTTGGGTGAGTTGGGAATGGGGCAGAGGAGGAGAGTAATGTCTTGATAGGGGGAGCCATTTCAGGGCTAGAAAGAAACCTGGTGTCAGGGAAATTCCCAAGAATCCACAAGGATGATCCTAGCTAAGACTCCTAGCAATAGTGGAGAAGATGCCCGAACTGGCCATCTTCTGTAGTCAGATTGGTGACTACCCTAATTGCTATCAGAGAGCCTTCATCCAGTAACTGATAGAAACAAATACAGAAATTCACAGCCAATCACTGGGCCAGACTCTGGGAATCCTGTTAAAGAGAGGGAGGATTATATGAGCCAGGGGGGTCAAGGTCATCATAAGGGAACCCACAGAAATAATTAATCTGGGTGCATAGGAGCTCAGAGACTCTGAACAGGCAGCTAGAAAGTTGGCATGGGACTGGCCTAGGCACTCTTCATATATGTGACAGATGTGTAGCTTGGTCTATTTGTGGGACTCCTAGCAGTGGGATCAGGGACTTTCCCTAATGCTTGAGTTGGCTTTTGGGAACCTATTCCCTATACTGGGTTGCCTTACCCAGCCTTACTACAAGGGGAGGAGCTTAGTCCTACTTCAACTTGATATGCCTTGCTTGTTGACACTCACGGGAGGCCTGCCCCTTTCTGAACAGAAACAGAAGAGCAGGGGACTGGGGGTAGAGGGTGAGGCAGGTAGAGGGGAGGAACATAGAAGGAGAGTGGGAGTGGAAACTGTGGTCACAATGTAAAATGGATGAAAAAAATTTAATTAATAAAAAACTTCAAGACATTAAAGATATTGAAGGTATCAGAAAATGGAAAGATAGTCCATGTTCATGGATCAGTACGCTTAATATTGTGAAAATGGCCATCCTACCTTACCAGTGGCCATGTCAGAGGAGCAGCAGGTGGCAATCGAAGTTCAAGGTGTCAGTTCACCAGGAGACTCTCTTGATTAGGTGAGGCCCTGAGACCCCAGACCCCAGAATGCCTTCTGGCGTTGCTGTGCCTTTGCATGTTTACTGTTGTTATCTTGCTCTGGTATCAGGCATGGTTGAATTGGGTGTGGGGACATTCCCCACTGCCTGTAAGGCAATGTGTTTATCTTGTGGAAATATCCCATTCTTCTGGGTATTTTTACCTATGATAATGATTCCTCCCTAAGCTGTGCTGTCTAATTGATAATAATAATTCTAGCTTATACAGAATTCTGATGAATAAAAATAAATGTAAGGAAGCATTCCACAGCCAGGGCCTATGAGTCTCACTTAAGGAGCCATATAGTTCATAACTCAAGTTAATGATTAAGAGAAACAATTGAATCCCAGGAGCCAGACTGGCTGAAATTTTTTTAATCTTAATTCTAAAAGATACAGTCACAGGTTTTGATGTGCACCATTAGCTGAAACAAAGCCTTATAATAACCAGGTTAGATCAGATGTTTTGATAATAGCTTTAAGATTAAAAAAAAAAAACAGAAAACAATCTAAAGCTTACAAAGACACATAGCTGAGGGCAAAAATACAAAGCAGCCCAACTGTTGAGGTTGGTTGATGATCAAAGGTGATAGTTAACTTCTTGTACCCATTCCTACCCTCAGTCTCCTGATATAAGAAACTATAGATAAATGGGTATGTACCCTAAAGATCTTAAAGAAGAGTAAACTGATTGTTTTTCATATATAAAAGTTTAGGTTCGTGATTCCTTTAAAATTCCTTACAAGATTAACTTTTACGATAAATACTAAAAGGATTGACTCTTTCTTTGTAACCACAGGATGGCCCCTGCCAACAAATACTTTCTGCTTGCTCATGTTCTGTTAATCTGTAATAAGTTACTTAGATGTAAATGTATATGGGTTATTGGGGTGCCTTTCTTTTAATCATGTAAGGGAGAGGAAAACATACTTTTACCTGTGCTCTCAAAACAACCAGGTTATTAGCTAGCAGAATAACTGTATGGATAGATATTAGAACGAGCAGATAATTTTTAGAACCTTGACTTTGAAGAATCCTCATGGAAAACGATGATTGTTTCACTAAAGGGGACTTATGGCTATCCCACAACTCTGGTCACAAGACACCTCAGCACACCTGAGGCTCTTATATTACTGTTTATCACACACAATGCATAATGAAGGACTGGAGCCATGGAGGCATGTGATGGTCTCCTTCTATAAGACACACACACACTTCTATAAGATATATATATATCGAGAGAGAGAGAGAGAGAGATAGAGATAGAGATATAGAGATAGAGATAGAGATAGATATATTTGTGTAACAATCAATAAATAAGCTTTTGTATGACTGTTCAAGGTCCAGGTCAGTCAGTCCATCAGAAGAGGCTGGACCTTCCTGCTGTCACATAGGCCTTAAAGAACACAAAAGAATAGAAAATAAAGATGGGAACCATCAAAAGAGAGTGTGAGTATCTTATTCCCTAACCCCATCAGATTAAAAAAAAAAGTCTTAGTTTGCATTGATGCCCTGAATTTCTTTCCAGCCCTGTGCTGCTTGGAAGCTGTCCCCACATGGGCAGCAATACTACTTAAAGTAATATATAGATTCAATACAATCACCATCAAAATTCCAACACAATTCTTGACAGAAATTGAAATTTTTCCACCATGACCCACACAGCTTTTCCCTTTGATCTGACTAGGGTTGGTAAGGAAATGAAGAATGAACAGACATGACCAGACTCTAAAGAAATAACAGACATATACAACAACCCCAAACCTCAGTGCACTGATTTAAGTACAGGATGGGGTGGGAGGATTTCGCTTGTCTAGGTAGGAGGTGTCCGCAGCTGAGTTGTCTAAGGCAGGTTACTACAAGGAGAGAGTACATGCCCGAGATGGAGACGGCAGGGCAGTTATCAAAGCCATTGGGACAACATGCACAAGAATCATGCAACCTGAAGTTGAGCAAAATCACAGCATCGTAGGGGAAGAGATGAGCACAAAGTTCCACCCCTAGCTAAGGAGCTATTGGCAACTGGTAGCTGTTGAAAGAGAGAGAGAAGAAGAGAGAAAACAAGGGAAAGAGAGAAACAGACAGACAGACAGACAGACAGACAGACAGACAGACAGACAGAGAGACAGATAGATAGACAGACAGAGACCAAGAAAGTGAGCTGTCTTTTAGGGTATGACCCATGGTAGGGCCACTAAGCTTCAGGCCAGGCCCTATTTCCATGAGTATTTGGCAACATAGGTTGGATCCAATGGACTTTTTTTAAAAAAAGAGAGAGGACACAATGTTGAGAGGGCAGGGAGGTGGGGGAGTTGAGGAAGAGTTAGAGTGAGGTGAATATGATCAAATATATTATGTGAAATTCTCAAAAAATCATTAAAAATATCATTAAACAAAACAAACATCTTTAAAACAAGGAGTCCATGTGATATAAGAGGATAAGTTGTTTTTTTAAAGATAAGCTTGGGGTTTTGTCTATTTTTGTTGTTTGTTTTATTTTGATTTGGTTTTAATAATGATTTCTTTGTTTATGTGCTTGGTGTTTTTTAAAGCAAATTTGAGCTAGATGAATGTGATTTAAAATGGTCCAAAGGAGCAAATCACAACACGAGCTTCGACAGAAACAGCTTCAGAGTTTGAGCTTAGGAGGTGGATATGGGAGAGTTTGAACTCTTCCTCTAACATGACCTAGAGCCATTTGCACCCCGATTCCACCCTCTGTTCACATCCTGCAGAAGCCATGGACTACCTTTTGCTTGCTATGACTCACACAATTAGGCTAAGAGAACATGCCACTCATCCAATAGTAAGAATGTCAAGAACTCCTGTCACCCACTCCAATACACCTATGTAATCTCAGGTGCTTACAAACGGTGGGAAAGAATTACAACTTCCTATGACCTCAAGGAGCTCGGGCCTTACCCAGCCCCAGTGTAGGTACATGACAAACTATGTTGTTTCTGGGAAACACACGCTATGCTTGCAAGCTGTAGGAAGGAAGACTTGCTTGGGTGTTCAGAAATGTTTTCATTCAACCCACTAAGATGACGTTCTTTCAAAAAGCTGTTAGTAGTGTATTCTCTGCCCCCCCCCCCCATTATTCTGCTTGTAAGAGTGTGGCTGCTCTCTACACAGCAAATCCACCGTCTAGTTATTTTCCTAGGAGACTTCAAATGGAAGCAGCAAAGAGAAGAACAGGAAATGAATTATGACAGATTTCAAGACCTTGGTGCTAGGAGGCATCAACCTTAAGAAGCAAGTTTTGTTCCATTTTAAGAGAAAACCAATGCTTAAGCTGTAATAAGTTGACCAATTAGTGGATGACTGAGATACCCTTTAAACTTATGTCTATATGCAAAGTCTCAGCTCGTACCACTGTCAAAATTCTAGGAGCTTGGGCTTAGATCACCACCAGCAGCAGCAGTAGCATGCCCTTGGACCTTTCAGATGTGTTAGAAAAGTCCCACCAGACCTCTGGAAAACAGAAATGTGTCCTAAGAAGCTCCTGGGTGATTAGGAAACACTGTATTTGAGAACTGCCATGACCTGCCAGAACAGTTTACAAACCAGGAAACTCGGGCTTTAAACAGTGTGGAAACAATTTACGAATTCGGGTTTGGTGTTTCGAAGAGATGTGGTAGCCGAGTGAGCTCCCCAAGAAAGAGATCTGAGATCAGCGTGGCCACCAGACCCCGCGATATTGTACTGCTACCTGAACTTTTCACACAAGCATCTGATTAGAGACAGCTGGAAGTCTCGCCTGTGCTTCTACTAAAGCCTCTATGACTTCTCGGCTTCCATTTCTTTCAGTCCCATCCTCCAAAGTAACCAGTAGCTACAGCCTTGCTTCCCACTCTTCCAGATCACCCTCTGGAACCGGAGATGATTTTTTAACTTTGCGAGTCTCAAAAAGAGTTCAGATTTTTAAATTCAGCCTTCCCACCTCCTGTCTCGGGGCCAAGAAAGCTGGCCACCTGTTCCTCCTCCATTCTTATCAACTGGAGAAGAACTTAGTAAGTGATGTCAATAGAAACCACGTCTAAAAATAGGACATGGCCCTTCCTGTTACAGAAGCCACAGTAGGCAGGGAACAGTGGGGACAGCTGGCAGGCAGAGGTGGAATCGAGAATAGAGACACAGCAAGGGCCTGCCGGCATCAGGGGCTTTTTGCCTTCCCAGGTTTTCACCTCATTAGAGCTCAGCTTTGTTGCAAGAGACAAAACAGAGAAATTAAAACCGGGCAAAAGGGATTAGGAACGATATTCCAGTGACAGAGGCAGAGGGGCCGGGGTTAGAAAAGACGTCCAAGAAAGCAGAAAAAAGTCAGCAGTTCTGAGCAGCTAATTCTCAAGCAGAGACAGGTGGGGAACAGAAGTCACGGGGCTACAAAGGTTTTACAGAAACCTTTCAGAGACCAGCGGGCAGAATTAATAGAAGGGAGAAGAAATACCTACAAGGATCCAGGAAGATAGAAGAAAGTTAATTACACATCTGCAAAGCAAAATCAAGGGAACACGTTTGGCTTCTGATGTGTGACTGGGACAGGGGCTGTGGGGGCACCGTGACAAGCTGGGTAGAAGACCTGCTGTCAACCCAGTTAATCTTGGCTTCATATCCATTGCTGGAATGCAAGCAAGGATCTGGCCATTGCTCTCCTCCGAGCAGAACTGTACTGTGAATTAATGAGGAGGCAGCAAGCTGACACAAAGGAAGCAGGGTACTGCTCTCTCCTAAGAGATGAGTTACCCCGCGTTACTAGTGCGTGTGGGGGGGTTCCCCGAACAAGGAGAAAGAAGAAACAAGTTGAATCAGTAACTGTATTTATAACCTGGACAGGAGGTCAAAAGAAGAGTTGAGAATGACCTCAACTATGGCCAAGCAGGAAGGTGTGAGGGTAGATGCAGAGGAAAGGTGAGGGGAACAGAAGGTGATCAACAAATAACCAGCGATGTCCTCAGCAGTGTGACTTACAAGTCAAGCAGCAGCAGGCTCCGCAAGTGAGTTTCCAGGTGCTAGTCTCAATATTCACATAGGTATCCAGTAAGTGCCTTTAATGGACTGCTGCCCTTTCAAAACCAGGCTGCTTGTATATAAGATTAAATCCTGTGCCTCTTGGTATTCCTGCCATGTCTGTCCCCACCAAGTGATCGTCGGGATCAGATTTCAAAACTTAGGAACTTGAGGTAAGAGGTTCGCAAGTTCAAGGCCACAATGGGCTCTACAGACCCTATCTCAAAATTATATAGAAAGACAGTGATGTGTGTAGAACAGGTCGTGAAGGTCAAGGGTCTCTTCAAAGGCAAGGCAACAACACTACTATGGCGTCATGGTTCTTCTACCTCGACCTCATTGTGCTGGCGTGGTGAGAGGAGCGGCGTGTCTGTGACTCTGAATCTGAAAGGGGGAGAAACAGACAGAAATGATATTTTCGGGGCAGAGGTTTTAAAAAAATGTCCAGGCAATCTGGCCAGAACGTATATACAAGTTATCCAAGACACCAAAGTTAGACTAACCACATCTTCGTTTTCTCCCTGTAATGATGAGAGGGTCGGTTTCCATTTCCAGAACGGAGCCTCTGCCCCAGTTACACTCTCTACCGCTCCCTGCAGCGCAGACGAAAGTCTCACACCTGCGTACTCTCTTTGTAAATTTTAAAAAACCAGCGAGAGAAAACTAAAATGCCTACTGGCTTCCATCCAGCGCCTTTGCCTGGAACTACCCACGGGGTTGCATAGCAAGGGCAGGAACTCGGAGTGGACAACGCATGTCTGCCCGTGCACACACCAAGACGTGTTTAAGCATGGTGTGCCCAACACTTAGCAACAGAGGCACTGATAGAATACAGGTCTACACTGTCTATTAGAAAAGTCTACTGGGTTCTCCCCTCCCCAATATGGAAATAACCTTGAAATCTGTGCAAAGACACAGAAGCAATTGTGAAAACAGAATGATAAATTATAGGTCCACACCGAGTCTAAATATTATCCACCAAGGCCACTTCTCCCCTCCCACTGCCCGTTGCCACCCTCCACACTTCTTCCTTACTAGCCTGATTTGTTCAGGTTGGCAACACAGCCGACTAAAAATACATGACTTCCCAACCTCCCTTGTATTCCATGGCATGCCAGTGGGGAAGATGTGACTGATGGCATCTGGGCAAGAGAGCCGACGTCATACCTCAGCCTGGATGAAAAAGGCTGTCTTTCTGAAATGCCACTCCACCGCCCGCCACACATCGTGCTTCCTGCTTATGACACTCCCTGTGCCCAGAGGTCACATAACCATCTTTCTGGCGGTGTATTGACAAAAGCACAAATGGAGAAGTACCCAATTAGGATAGAGAATGTGAAGGAAAGGCCTGGGTTCTCGGGGCACCGCAGGCCAACTGTGCCAGCCCCGCACTGCCTGCCAGCGTGCTTGTTAGCTTAGGAAGACAAACTCCATATTTGCACGTTGTCTCCCAGTCAGCCTTCCTTTTGTTTTCAGCTGAGCATACTTCTAATTGGCCAGATCCATCGCAGTTCCTGTGACTCATTTACTGAGAAGACAACAGTGAAGCTGGTTGTGGGCAAAGAATGAGAACGAAATTCTGGAGAGACAGACAGCCCAGAGGGAGTGGTGAATACCATGTCCATCAGCATTCTGATGCTAATAGGAAGGGCTGATGGCATTTTAAAGGTACAAACTGGCGGCGTGAGTCTTGCAGGGTACCTCAGCCTACTAACCTGGGAATATTTGCCGAAGTCTCATCTGTTCCCAGCATTGCCCCCGCCTCCTTTCCTTAATACCATCCTGCAGTGGTACAGAGGAGCCCTCTTCCAGGGATCCTAAAATGCTTTGGCAAGGACTACAGGGACAAATGTCCTGCCCTGATCTACTGAGTACCGCCGCTAAGTCCGACTCACTCAGCATCCTAGGAAGTAATAGAATACATCTCTGTTCAACTGGCTTTTTTTAAAACTTGTATTGATTGTCATCCTATAAGGCCAAGAGACGGCGAGCTGAACACCAGCAGAAAAATGAGCTGAGTCTCTAGCGCTAATAAAATGAAGCCTCTTCAGGTGGTGAGCAACGGTCAAAGCAGGAACTCATTGGCCAAATGGTGAGAATAAGACACAGCTGAGTGCTTGGGTGGACCGTGAGAGCCCACGGGAGGGAGAACTGGGGATGCTGTCAACCGCTGTGATGTGTCCGCTGCAGTCATAAGCAAACAGCGGCTGTGACTGCCTGCATGGAGCCTGGAAGGAAATGGGACAAGAAGGATGGGAGAATAAAACAGAGGCCCGTTGGGAAGGAAATGAGGATCAAAGGGAGTGGAGAGGGGTGAGAGGGGATGGGGGGGGGGTGTGGCGGAAGCCATCACGGTGCATTGGATACTCATGTAGCCCTACTAAAATGTTAGACAATAAAAGCTTGCACATCTAAGGCAAGCCAGTGCTAACTGTAGTCGTGTTACTGGGGATGATGGTTTTATTTGACGGGTAACTAGCACACATGAATGATAGTTAAGTGCTTTATGCGAATAAATGACTCTTTTCTGTCTGTCTCCTCGTGTGGTTGGTTTCCTCACATCTACAGTCAGCAAGCAGTCAAGTTTGTGGAAGTGCTATTTTAACATCATCCCTTATACACACGTCCGCGCTCTCGGGAAAAGATAAAGCAACCAGATTTCTGGCAAAGTGCAACGGCCATTGCCTTTGCTTTGCCCTCCCAGGGCCCTACTCCATTCACTAAGCTCCTTAAGGGAGGAGCTCTTCTCTTTCCGTCCATACAGCAGAATCCGGTCAACCAGTCTCCTCTGTATTGTTCAAGGTTACGGAGACGTCAGAGCCATCTGTCACATATGCTGCCAAGCTTTGAAAGTGCAACTTCTGATCATTGGACTATAAAAATGCCACTCTGCGGCGTGTGCTGTACTCCGCACTCTCGCGAATTCCACACCCTTCACTCGTTCACAGAACAGCGCCGTGAGTCAGAGGCTGCCATCACACTCACTCTGGAGGTGCAGAACAAGGTACAGGGTGTGACTCGTTACCTAGCAGCAGCCGCAGGGAAATGTCAGGTGCACAGTGCTGACCCGGGTGGTCTGCCTTCAAGACTGGAGCACGTCAATGCTATCCTCTCTCTCCTGTGAGCGCAGTGGACCCTGCTGGACCTCAGCTCCCAAGCATCCAGAGTAATCTTTCTCCTCCTCAATGCTGGAGCCCGGACCTGCTCTGGTATGTGTTCTGAAGGATGGTTAAACACTGTAGTTGAATTAGTAAATTCCTTTCTTTTTTTCCGCTTCCAGCTGGAGTTGGCCAATGGAAATGACTAGAAAGGATAAGAAAGCGAGAAGGGGCGTTTGTTTTCTGCTCCAGTCTTCTCCCCACTCTCTCCTTTTCTTGCCACTCTAACCGCATCCTCTTCTTCAACAGCCTCGACTCCTGTTGGGAAGGAAGTCTCCCATCGCTTCTGCTCTCCAGGGACTCTTTCATTCCCTTCTGTCTTTAAGCCTGGGGACAACTTCTGCCTTCTCTTGTCAACCTGTAGGCGTTTTCCAACCTTCGCTCATCCCCTGAACTCTGTCCATGCTTTGTTCATTTGGCTGGAAACTCTAAATATCTAAATCTGAAGCATGGTTAATAAAAGCCCAGGAACTGACACTGGGGTTCAACTTGAAGATCCGAAAAGCAAAGCAGCCAGCCACTGGCTCTTACCTTGACCTCAGTCCAAAATGGCGATCCTGCCTCCAGGACTCTGAGAATGAGACTGCGTGTGAGAGCTGTCTCCATCGTTTTGTAATCCTCTCTAGGTCTGGGATTAAAGGCGTGCACCACTCCCACCTGGTTTCTATGACAAACCAGTGTGTCTACTGGGATTAAAGGTGTTTGTCATTGCTCCCTGGTCTATAAGGCTGGCCAGTGTGGCTGTTTTACTTTTTCTGATCTCAGACAAGTTTTATTTATTAAAATACAAGTGAAATGCCACCACACAAGACGTTGAAGCATGTTAGCTATTTTCTTTCAGGATCCTGGCCTATACAACTGTCATATAACAAAGATTCCATCTTTGGTCCAGAGGAAAGGATGCACCTTCCTGACACCAAGCTCCATATCTAAGAAGAACACGTCATTCTCCTTTAGCTCTTCTTCAGAACAGAATGGTGAGAACTGGACCAAGTGCCCGCTGTAAAATCATGAGGACCCGGACCCGAGTCCAGATCCCCAGGGCCCATGTGAAAAGCATATACCTATAACCTCAGCACTGGAAAGGGTGGGGTGGAGAAAGTGGAGGGAGGTGGGTCCCTGAAACACACTGGCCAACCAGTCTAGCCCATTGCTGAGCGACAGATTTAAGGACAGACCCTGTCTCAAAAATTAAGGTGGAGAGTGACAGAGGAAGATGCCCAGTGTAAACCTCTAGTCTGCACACATGTGTGCAGGGGTCTGTGTGCCCCCCCCACATGTACAAACATTCAAATAACACACACACACACACACACACACACATGGGGTGATAGGCTGCAGACCTTTCAAAATAATAACAGGGCCAATGTGTCAGACAGACAAAACATTTATAAATGTTGTCTGCATTTAATAACAACAATTTTAAGTATGTGACTAAGAAACTGACAACCAAAGGGAGATACACAAATTGCTTCTAAGATTATAGCGGGAGATTTTAACCTACCTCTTCCAAAAGGGACAGAATGAGTAGCTTAAGACACTCAGTGGAGATACAGAAGATCTGAAGAGCTGACCGCCACCCCTCCCCCCATGCTGGACATAATTGTACACAACAGATCTCTATAGAGAACACATCTCCTCTGCTATACCAAGTCAAAGCACCCAGTGGAAATCTGTGATGGTAGGAAATCTGTGGAGGGCTATGAGGACGCAGAAGATGGTGAATAGCAGGAGAGCTTCTGAGATGGGAGAAGCCTCAGAAAGGACAAGGTGTGCTCCACAGAGTCCTAAACATCAGCTGCAGTGCTAGAAGTTGACACACAGTGGCTACCCTTGGGAGACAGTAGCTAGACACTGTCACCGCCTGGAGTTTTGAGATGCTGACTCTGAGGATTCACTTAGACACCATGCACTTCATGTTTTCAGTTCATGAGAATTCTGTAAGCTGTACCCTAATGGTTTGGATGTTTTGGAAATGCTTATTGTTCTTCGTGAACAAATATTTTAAAAGCACGGATTCCACACTTTGATTTCGGTTCTTGCCTTATCTTTCAAATGTTTCCTATCCATTATGCTTGGCTTTGTGGGAATGTGAGGAAAGCATGAGCCCACAGTTCAGTACAGCAAATCATGAAGACATTTAATAAAATAGGTCCTCAGTGAAGTTAGGCTCTCCTTTTTGGTTCCTGGCTAGTATCTTTGCCCTCAGGTTTTAGCCACTATCCCACACATTCATGCCCTATGTTATGAGATTTTGAGAAAAGCAATCATTTGTGCATATATCAATAGAATACATATTCCCTCCCCTTGCCTTTGGGCTTAACCATGTGACTTTCTTTGGCCAATTATATATAAAAAAGAGACAGTATACCAGTTATCCTAGCCTTTCAGAGGCCTCATACAATTTGCTTCCCTTTTAAGGCTTTGAAGGTATTCTAGGAGTTTCTGTACCACATTTTTTTAAAGATTCATTTGTTTTTATTTTATGTGTAAAAGTGTTTTGTCTACATGTATGTATGTGCATCATATGTGTACAGAACCAACAAAGACCAGAAGATGAGGTCAGATTCCCCAGAACTGGAGTTAGAGATTGTTGCTAGCCACCATGTAGGGTCTGGGAATCGAAGCAGAAATGCCCCACAATGCACAGACAAGTACTTATTTTTATACAGTGGAGAATCTTTTTTTTTGGAGTTGTTCATTACATGGTAATTGTTAACAATACACTTACCAAAGTCAAAATCCAAAAGCGTGTATTATATAATATGTATTATACAATATAAGCAAGTTGTATAATTCTGTCTGATTTCTTTAATCTGATAGAAAAATTCATATACAATGTAACTTTTCCAGATTTTAAATGATAGTAATGACAAATACTATAGAAATAATAATAGTGGTAATAACCTTGCATGTTAACTCAGCTGGGCTGGGGGATGCTGAAACAGCTGTTAAACATCATTTCTGTGTGCTCTTCTCCTCGAAGAGATTAACAATGGAACCAATGGGATACATTAAGATGACGTCATCATAGCTCTTCAGACTCTGACCAGACTCTGACCAGACTCTGACCAGACTCTGACTCTAACACCATCCAACCTGCTCTCAGGACTCGGACTCAGACTGCATGTTCTAGTGAAGCATGTTGCCTAGACAGGCCTCAGCTCCTTGCACCCTTGAGTGATGACCTAGCTGTTGATGTCCTCGCCTGGAAAATGGATCCAGGCAAAATAATTAAGAAGAGCCTCTCAGTTTGGACAAAACAGGGCAATTTCCCATCACACACACCTAAAGAGGGAATTCACTTCCCTCTCCCAAGGTTGCCATTTACTCTTTTATCTCAAAACTACTGTTGTCTTGGGGTATAAGAAACCCAGCCCACATCTGCATCACAGTGCCCTTGAGTCAGTCTTCAGACCTCCAGCTGTTTCTCCATGCTGCAGTACCAAATAAGGCCTGCCTTGGCAAACCCTGGAAGCTCTTTGACTTTAAAAGTCTTAAAAGTACTCAGAAGGCTCGCGCCCCAGTGGCAACAGCTAGCACATCAATAGTCTCTGGCGGAAGCACTGTCTGCTGACATTCAGCAGCTCTTCTTGCAAAGGCTTCATTTGCATAGCAGCACTGCCTCAGCCCTGGGCCTGCAAAGAGAGTCTAGCATCTGTCAAAATAGGAACGCGCTTGAGAGTACCTGACAGGAATCTGAGAAGGAGGCCCGACTTGAAATCACACCGGCTTCCCACCTCCAGAGCAACCCACTTGCTCTTGTGATCAGCTAGGAAATAAAATGAACAAAAGACCTAGAATGTGGCTGACTAAGTGCTAGGGGGGTAGGGCAATTGTTTCATTTAATCCTTGGAACAGCCAGCAAGGTCAGTGTGTGTTGTCGGTGTTCACAAACAAGGAAGACTCAGGGAGACTGACTTACTGAAAGGCTGTGGCTGATAAGCGTGAGAGCGCTGTGGTGGATCTGACCCACTAAGTTCTTAGAACAAAAGATGGATGTACCTGTATAAGAGCTTAAAGAAAACATTAAAATGTCACCAGTGACAGCCATACCATCAAAAGTCCACAATTGGTTTATCTGAATGGTAAAAACAGGAAACAAACCTGTCTCTAGAATCTACCATCAGCCGTGCACTTTCTCTCAGCGCTAAGTGCCAAGGTCAAGGAAGGGGATGGTGAATAGACCGACTTCAGGTGAAAACAGAGTCCTCTCACTTGGGACTGGCAGATCTCAGCTCCAACTGAAATCACCCGATGTCAAAATCATTACCACCACACAGACTGTCTCTACCACACAGATAGCAGCATCACTGGGATAATTTGACTGGAAATGGGATGGACAGAGTCTCACCCTTCTAGACACATCTAAACACCAAGAGCATAATTCTTAAGTTCCTGGGATCCTACATCTGGATTCCAGAACACAGGCTCCTCTGTGAAACTTGCTATGATTCGGAAATGAATTTAGGTCCCAATGGAGGTAAACTTTCAATTATTAATCACTAGCCTGCCAAGAATACCAATGACCAAACAAAGGAAAAATTATATCAAATCCCAACTTGCTCAGCCAATGAGCTTATCAGGGTTGCTTACAAGAGTGTGGGTTAAGGGTCACTTATGAGTAGGCGTGAGCTAAAGACAGGTGCATCATTAAAAAGCCCAACCCAGCACTGGAGTATTTGATCGCTTATAAAAGCTATAATCTTGACATTTCCACAGAACTCACAGGCAATGCAGCAAGTTGTAGTTTCTCCTTTCGGACTGAGAGTCTCCTTCCTCCAGTGGTGCTTACTGCTTATACAACCTCTGGGAGCGAGGGGCTTTGTGAATCTTGTGAGTTTCAGGGACTATCTGATATTTGGGGGTTGTTTACTTCTTGAGTCCCCGAGAGCCACCTTCCAGGATGGAACTGTTTAAACTACAAGGATATTGCCACTCAGCGGTGCCTGCCAGTAGGGGAAGGCTGTCACTTCTGCAGTCTAATTGATCATATTTACCAGAGGCATCAGAAAACAGATTCACGGTGTATCTGTTTTCAGTATCTCACTCAATACCCTGCACACAAAAGTGTCAAGATGGGCTTCAACGTCTACTTCTACTTACCAGAAAGAGCATCACAGAGCTTAGTTCTAAAATACCGTCCTTGGGTATAATCACTTGGATTGTGTTTACAACCATTAAACAGTAAGAGTACTATAATATTTTGAGCAAGCTGGGGAAGATGTCACATTAAAGGGTAAGATGACTGACTGTACTGAAAAGTGTAGGTGCAGATGAGTCTCCTTAATAAGACACTTCAAAAGAGCAGCACAAAGCAGCATGTGCACATCTAACTCAAAGCATTAGGTAGGTAAGTAGATAGATGATAGATAGATAGATAGATAGATAGATAGATAGATAGATAGATAGATAGATAGATATGAAATGGATATGAATAATATAGATAGATATAGATGTCATCATTGGTTTAGAAAGCCTACTCCTGCCCAGGATGGAACAATAGCACTTTATTACTTAGATGAATGAACAGGTCTATGGATCCTTAAATACAGAGACACTGCTGCAATTTTAGGAAGGGTTTTGTTTAAATTCCTTTTACAGGATTAGATCAACAACTACCAGATCACCAAGAGTTCTCAGAGCTCTACCATAGATGGTCTGCCCTTAATTAAGCATGTTCAGTGATTAGGGGAAAAGGCATGTCTACCAGAACATGGCCGTACAAACCAAGAGATGCACCAGGATCATTTGGACTGAAATCATATTAACTTATTGACTTTAACAGCTGGTAGAAAGCCAAGGTCAGCAGGTAGAAACTTCAGCAGATATAAGTGCTCACTATATTGTGAAAACCAACTAATTGCTAAGTGTGAATGTAGATTTTGTAACAAAATGCAATCTGATAAAAAATGCAAAGAGTTGTTTTATTAAGAATAAAAATTATGACAAAAAATATGACTAGGCAATTCACAAAACAAGGAAACCCCAAAGCTCGCAAAGCTAATAAGGAGAGAATGCAAGTTAAACATGCTAATCAGCTACTTGATATGCAGCGCACGGGTAAGCGTCCGAGTCCTGTGATGCAGGGATTGGCAAGGCTGTGCTGGCATGAAAATCACATGCAGTAGGACTGGGACTGTGGACCTGAATGGGAGTTTTGTGTCCACTGTGAAAATAGGAGTGTATGTCCTTCCATTTCATTCCTTCAAGAAGTCCATGTCTGAGATCAAAAGAACTAGTTATCAGGGACAACTAGTTCTTGTGCTTTTGGAAGCAAAGAATCAGATGTAAACTTATTTCTCTAGCATTAGGAAAAATGGAAAGATAAATTGCTGCCTCAAACTGTGGAATATTTACCTGGAAGCAGAAGCAATGAACTAAATATGCATAGAACATGGCTAAATCTCCAAAAGTTAATGTTGGGTGATTAAAACAAAAATCAGAATGAAGGCTATAGTATAACACCATAGGTGTTAACCTACAAACACACACACAGAGGCATGCACACATTCACTGTGTTTTCCAAGAATGTGTGTACTCAAGGCAATGAGATAGATCAGAGGGTAGGGTGCTGCATTTCTGAGGAACACTGCGTTAAGAGTCAGGTATTATCAGACTATTGTTGAATTCCATAAAATCACTGTCAGTGTTAGTGATTTCTTTATTCCAATCACCCCTTTTAATGCTTATTTTCCCTTTAAATAAGCTGAGATGTTAGAGGTTGATAACTTCACTCCCTAATTGACAGCTGCAAGGCCCTTCTCAGTTCTCTGCTTGCCTGGAGTGAAGGACTCTCACCAGCCAAGCCCACTAGAGCTGCTTTCCTGCCAGCACCAGCTGCTGTGAACACTCCTTAGGTATCTTGAGAAAGCTGCATGATGACCGTGGCTGTCATGGGTGGAAGACCCTCCTACCCAGGCCCTGTCTGTGAACGGCAGATGTTTGCAGCTACTGGTTGGTGTCTGCTCCCCCAGCTCACCGCTGATGAAAGCTGAGGATTAGAACAGCTGCCAAGTGCTCAGGCTATTGAAAGTTCAAGCGCAGAACAATAAGCCTGACTCCTGAATGCCAAGAGCAGTAAGGGTCTGGCTTCTTAAGCCTGAAGCAATTGGTCTAAAACTCAAGCAATTAGTCTCCAGCTCTCGGCTCTACAGACTCTGAGTCTTTCAGTTCAGACTCTAAACCCAGGGCAGAGAAGGGCTCAGGTGTCTTTCAGTGCGGAGAAATCCTACCCACAGTTTCTATCCAGGTTGAGCACAAGGACCCCAGACTTGGTCGGTAACGCATATCTAATATGTTAGAGAAGTGGCCTGCAAGTAGTAGGTTCACAGATAAAAAGTTGAAAATGAGACCAGTGCATAAAACAATAGATAAAGGTAAAAAAAAGAGAGGAACTGTGGTGTTAGTGTGCCTGTCACCTGAGAAGGTCAATGACAACCCAAGCATCCGGAGGCCAAGTCAATAAGGTATAGGTTGCATGGAGTTGGGGGGGGGGGGGTTAATGATAAAGGGGTAACTGAGAACTGCTAGGGTCCGTGGATCACCCTGCAGCACAAAGACCACCACTTATGCAATCAGCAAGAGTATTGTTTATTCCAACATGCTGGGGTCTACCAGCCAGACAACAAAACCCTGCAACCCTGAATGGAGCTAATAGGCTCCTTTTATAGGCGGGGAGGTGGGGTGCTAGGTCATCCGGAACCTGATTGGCTGGAACGGTGGTGCTGACTCATACAGAAACCAAAACTGAAACTAAACTGGAACTCAGGCCTAGTGAGGCCTAGGCCTAGCCACGGTACTCCTGTGGCAAACCAGGAGTAGTGACTGGGGTCTTGTGCCAAAGGGCTGGGGCAAAGGGCAGTGGCCGGCCAGGGTTGGAGCAGCTGGCCAGCCCCTCCGTCACACTTGCCCAAGGCATACTGTTTCACCACAGCCAAGTGCCGGCTCTGTGTTGCTTCTCACTGCCCTTGGTGCCGCAGCAGGGCGCCATGGGGTGGGGGGTGGGGGGCAACTGCACGGGCCTGAGAGGCCTGAGATGCCGTGGGAACACCAGCCAGGAAGGGCACTGCCTCAGAAACATTGAGATTTAAAATGATAATCTCTTTTCTTGCCAAATGCATGAACCTCAAGTTTTGCTAGCTGTTCATTTCACCCTATTTTCCTACTGCGACTCTTACTGAAGAGCTCCAAGCTACACCAAGTGCCCACTGGGACCTTGTACTATCACCAGCTCTCAGAAGAGGTGACCAACACAAATAACTATTATGTCACAGATGCCCTGAACTTGCACCGCATCTTAATATAGAATAAAATCCTTCGCTAAGGACAGACAGGAGAAATGAAACCCTGGCTAGGACCATGGGGGAAGAGCAGCCCACTGGCCTCAGTGGCAGCCTGTCACCCCACCTCTGCAGCCAGAGTTGAGGATTGTTGATCACTGAGGCACTCTGCTGAGGTTCCCATGTTATCCCTTGAATAGGCTGAGAAATTCCAGGAAAAAAAAAAATCAGAAAAGACACAAATCCTCAGGAATATAATTGAAGATATTATCTTCCCAAATCACCAGACTGCAAGGCTCCTGGTTTTTTGCTCTTGCTAACAATCAAATAAGCAAGCAGATATATAAATCAGCAGCAGTCACATTCGCTTCCAACAAGCAATTAATAAAACCCTCAACAGGTAAGCAATATTTTTTAGCACATGAAGTAAAATAACAATGGGAGGGATTTAGCTGGTATGTGCGAAGATAAACAAATGGTGTGCTTGAAGATAAGTCAGCTGGGGCTGTTGGGATGGCTCCGGTACGTGAAGGTGACAGCTGCCAAGCCTGGTGACCCAAGGAGAGGTCTGATCCCCCAAAACTGTCCTCAGACTTCTACAAATGCACTGTCACACACATATGCAGACAGAGGTGGGGGCCAAATAAATGTATCAAAATGTAAAAAACGAATTAGCTGGAGGCCAGCCTATTAAGTATAAAACTTGTGGTGGGATACACCTTTAATCCCAGCAATCCGGAGGCAGAGGCGGGCGAATCTGAAAGTTCAAGGCAGGCATGGTCTACAGAGCTAGCTCTAGGACAACCAAGGCTACACAGAGAAACCCTATCTCAAAAGAGGGGGGGGGGAAGGAGGGAGGGAAAGAGGAAGGAAGGAAGGAAGGAAGGAAGGAAGGAAGGAAGGAAGGAAGGAAGGAAGGAAGGAAGGCAGGCAAGCAACTTAAATCCTTGTTTGCATCCACATTATTTTCTAAAATAAAGCTGCAGGTATTCATTAAAAATTATGACACACGGTTGTATGGCAGCCAAAAGAAAATCTCATCGCTATGGACGGAACATTTGCAAATATCACACAAGAGTTTCTCAGGCAACACACACACACAGATATATGTTAAAAATGAGACCTGGAGTTATGCAAATTTTATTGAATGGAAACCCAGGGTTATTGCTTAAAGTACTATGAAATAAATATTTTAAGAATTATTAAGGTTTCTGAGATTAAGAAGGGGGAAGAAGGTAAATAATTTCTAAACTGAGTGTGATGTGGATGGTGCTTATAATAAGCACTTGGAAGGCAAAGGGGAGAAAGGATTATAAATTTGAATTCATCTTGGGCTACAAAAGAAGGCCTAAAATATAGAGCAGTGGTTCTCAACCTGTGGGTCACAACCCCTTTCAGGGTCAAACAACCTTTTCACAGGGTTTGCCTAAGACTATTGGAGAACACAGATATTTACATTACAATTTAGAACTAGCAAAATTACAGTTATGAAGGAGCAGCGAAAACAACTTTATGGTTGGGGTCAGCGCAACATGAGGAGCTGTATTAACAGGTCACAGCATCGGGAAGGTTGGGAATCACTGATCCAGAGCCTCAGGGAACCTTGATGACGTCGTTTGGGGGGTGGAGAAATATGTATATATGTGCACTGTGTGTGTAGGCCAAAGGTCAAGAATCTTGTTTTCATATAAGAGTGTCTCTGAAGTGGTGAACAGATAAGAGTAGGTCATAAATAGAAAGGATTTTCCTTCCTCTGCCTTACAATTTGCAGTTAGCTATTATCATTTTTGGATTTTTGTTGTTGTTGTTTTTCTTTTTCATTGTTTTTATTAAGCTATACATGTTTATCAACTCCCCTCTGTTCCTCCTCTCTCCATTCTGCCCTCTCCCATGACCCCCATGCTCCCAATTTACTTAGGAGATTTTATCTTTTTCACCTTCTTATGTAGATCTGTGTGCGTATGCGCGCGTGTGTGTGTGTGTGTGTGTGTGTGTGTGTGTGTGTGTGTGTGTGTGTGTGGAGAGAGAGAGAGAGAGAGAGAGAGAGAGAGAGAGAGAGAGAGAGAGACTATGGACCCTATGTTAATCCATCTTAGGGTCCTCTCTGTTGTCTAGTTTCTCTGGTGTTGTGTCCTGTAGGCTGTTTTCTTTTGTTGTTGTTGTTTTATATCTAAAAGCCACATATGAGTGAATACACATTATATTTGTCTTTCTAGGTCTGGGTTACCTCACTCGAATGGTATTTTCTAGATCCATCCATTTGCCTGCAAATTTCAAGATGTCAGTATTTTTTACCACTTTGTAGTACTCCATTGTGTTAATGTGTCACATTTTCTTTATCCATTCTTTGCCTAAAGGGCAGCTAGGTTGTTTCTAGGGTCTGCTATTACAAATAATGCTGCTATGAACTTAGTTGAGCACATGTTCTTGTGGTATGACTGAGCATCTTTAGGGTATATACCCAAAGGTTGGGCCTCATGAGGCCCAGTGTAACTTCCTAAGCCTAACTTGAGTTTGATGGGGCCAAGTGTAACTTCCTAAGCCTAACTTGAGCTTGGTGAGGCCCAGTGTAACTTCTTGAGCCTAACTTGAGTTTGGAGAAGAGCAACTGAGCACAGCCTAACCTAGGCCTGCCTCTGCCCAGCCACCGCTGATGTGGTAAGATATTATTGGCCCTAATTCCTCACTCCACCTTACCCCATCCCAAGACTCCTGCCCACTACCTCAGCCCTATATAAGTTTCTACCCTGATGTAATAAAGTGAGTTCCTGCTTCAACAGTCTCCCAGCTCAGTGTGTGTTTCTCCCCGGTGGCGGGGGGGGGGGGGGGGGGGGGGGGGACGGGGGTCTGGGTCTACACTCACCATCCCATTCAGCCCCAGGGAGAGATGGACTGTACTGGCTTTGCCTCGGCCCTATCTGCTGGAGAACCTGGCACCCAACAGCAGTATAGCTGGGTATTAAGGTAGATTGTTTCCTAATTTTCTGAGAAATTGCCATACTGATTTCTGAAGTGGTTGTACAAGTTTGCACTCCCACCAGCAATGAAAGAAGGTTCCCCTTATCCCACATCTTCTCCAACATAAGCTGTTTACCTTGACCGACAGACATAGTATGGAATCTCAGAGTTGTTTTGATTTGCATGTCTCTGATGACTAAGGATGTTGAGCATTTCCCTAAGTCTTTCAGACATTTAAGATTTGTCTGTTAAGAGTTATCTGTTAAGGTCTGTACCCCATTTTTTAATTGGATTATTTGTTCTTTTGATGTCAAGTTTCTTGAGTTCTTTGTATATTTTGGAGATCAGTCCTCTGTCTGATATGGGGTTGGTGAAGATCTTATCCCAATCTGTAGGCTCCCATTTTGTCTTGTTGACCATGTCCTTTGCTAAGCCTCTCAGTTTCAGGAGGTCCCATTTGTTAATTGTTGCTCTCAGTGTCTGTACTACTGGGGTTATATTTAGGAAGTGGTCTCCTGTTTTGACGTGTTCAAGTGTACTTCCCACTTTCTCTTCTACGAGGTTCAGTGTGGTTGGCTTTATGTTGAGGTCTTTGATCCATTTGTACTTGAATTTTGTGCATGGCAATAGATATGGATCTATTTGCATTCTTCTACATATTGATATCCAGTTATAACAGCACCATTTGTTGAATTTGCTTTCTTTTTTTCCACTTTATAATTTTAGCTTCTTAGACAAAAATCAGGTGTTTGTAGGTGGGTGAATTGATATCTGGGTCTTTGATTCAATTCCATTGGTCTTCCTGTTTGCTTTTATGCCAATACCAGGCTACTTTCATTATTGTGGCTCTATAGTAGAGTTTGAAATCCAGGATTGTGATGCCTCCAGAAGTTTTCTTGTTGTACAGAATCATTTTGGCTATCCTGGGTTTTTGTTTTTCCATATGAAGTTGAGTACTGTTCATTCACAGTCTGTAAAGAACTTTGTTGGGATTTTGATGAGCATTTCATTGAATCTGTAGATTGCTTTTGGTAAGATTGAAAAGTCAAGTGTCTTATCAATTACTCTCCACCTTGTTTTATTGAGACAGAGTCTCAATTTGTCTAGACTGGCTAACTAGCAAGTCCCAGATAGTCTCCAGTCTCTCCTTTCCCAGCTCTGTGATTACAGGCATGTGCTACCACATCATATTTTTATGCTGGTGTTGAAATCCAAACTGAGATTTTCATAAATGGAAGCCTCTTTACCAGTTGAACCCCCAGGAGCCCTGTGAAGTATTTTGAATATCTGGAAACCTTAAACAATTCTCCATCCCTCAATCCTACAACTACTGGCTCTTCTTTGTTTTATTTCACTGAGCGCGCGCATGCGCGCGTGTATACACACACACACACACACACACACACACACACACGAACATAATTTTAGATCCTTTTCTGGTGGCTTTTATCCTTGAAATAGCAATGGGCTCCCACATTTTGCAGCCAGTCTTCTTAGTAAACTCTTAATGTGTTCTAATCAGTAGTTACTGCACCTTTTCAGTTCTCCAGGTGAAACAGAATGGAGGTGAAATCTCCGCATACTTTTTTTTTCTTTTGGTTTTTCGAGACAGGGTTTCCCTGTAGTTTCTAGAGCCTGGCCTGGAACTAGCTCTTGTAGACCAGGCTGGCCTTGAACTCAGAGATCCGCCCGCCTCTGCCTCTGCCTCCCGAGTGCTGGGATTAAAGGCGAGCACCACCACCGCCCAGCTCTCCGCATGCACTTTTACTACTGAAAAGGGAAAAAGCCCTGTGCCACTAACTTACACTCTAGTGGGGAAGAAGCTGGGATAAGTTAGGGGTATACAATACTGAGGGGAGAATTACATAGCATCAATGACTGTAAGATTTTATGGGAGACTATAAGGTATACTTGGGAAAGGGGAGGAAGAAGATCATAGGCCATTGCCTAGGGGATGTGATCCTTAAGTTATAACTAGAAAAGCATGCCAGATGTAGGCAAAGAAAGAGTAATACACGCAGAGCTATAATCTCAATTTCCTATGCCCTAATGCTTCACCAATCCCAGAATGAAGATAAGTGGAGCTTTGTAAGAGATAGTCAGTGGTTTGAAGATTTTAACTTGCATAGAATAGTGTTCTGAATTTGAAGTGTCACCCATAGGCTCTTCCAACTTGGTTCCCAGATGGTGGCTTTGTCTTGGAAGGTTCTGGAACTTTTAGGAAGTGGTTACAGGAAGTGTGTCACCAGGGACCAGCTTTGAGTTCCATAACCCAGCTCTCCACTACCTGTCTACCGTCCACACTCTGACTGCAGACAGATGCAAGGTCACCATGATGGACTACACTCTCAAATTCAACCCTCCCTACTAAGTGGGGTGTTTTTTTGTTGTTTTGTTTTGTTTTTTGTTTTTGTTTTTGTTAGAGCATTGGGGGAAGAAAGAACTAGTACAGGTAAATGTTTGGTAAGCACCAGAGACCCCACACAGCTTGCTTCACTGGTCTATCACTTGACTATTCCAGCCACCGTTGATTTCTAGAATTGCCCTTCTGAAAAGCTCACCCATCCTTGGTTGACTCAAGGAAGCTGAATGGTGATGTTCTTCCCCAAATCAACATTCACTTCTCTCCCATTCCAGTTTATTTTTCTGTTGCTTTATCAACACCATGACTGAAAGCATCTTGGCGAGGAAAAGGTCTATTTCATCTCACAGCTTACAGTCCATCATCAAGGGAAACCAAGGCAGGAACTCAAGTTAAGAGCTTGAAATTGAAATAGAAATCATGGAAGAATGTTACTTACTGGCTAGATCCCTCTGACTTGCTCAGCTATCTTTCTTACACAACCCAGGCCATTTGTCTAGGGATAGTACTGCCCACAGTGGATTAGGGTCTCCTAAATCAATTAGCAATTAAGAAAATGCTGCACAGCCATGTCCATAGGCCAGAATAATCTGGAAAATTCTTCAGTTAAGGTTCCCTCTTTCCATATGATACTAGGTTCATGTCAAGTTGACAACTTAAGGTAACTGTGGTACCTCCTCCGAAGTCTATTAAAGGTGTATATGTAATCAATAAAATTATGTTTTTAAGTAGTGTGTGTGTGTGTGTGTGTGTGTGTGTGTGTGTTGTATATACATGCTTACAGAGACAAAATGAGGATATTGGGTTCCCTGGTATAAGTGGAAGTGTCTGTCCTGCCCAGTCCCACAGCTATTCAGTTGCAACAAAACACACAGTGACTTATATTAATTATACACTGGTTAGCCTATTAGCTCAGGCTTATTATTAACTAGCTCCTACAACTTAAATTAATCCATAATTCTTATCTATGTTTAACCACGTGGCTTGGTACCTTTCCTCAGTGCGGCATTTTCATCTTGTCTTGTCGCCCTGCCTATACTTGCTGCCTCGCTACTGGCCAATTGACATTTTATTAAACCAATACAAGTGACAAATCTTTGCAGGATATAAGAACATTATCCTACAGCACCCTGGAACCAAAGTTGCAGATGTTGCAAACTCTGTGATCTGAGTCCTGGGAGCTGAACTCATGTCCTCTGCAAGAGTAGTAAGTGCTCCTAACTTCTGAGCTGTCTGCCTAGCCCTGAGAATATAATATTTTCACTCTTCACTTTCTGACAAGTCCTAGTTGCATAAAAGTAGACTTGGATAGAAATGTTCAAAATCTGAGCTAGAGTGATGGCTGTACAGGTTTATACACTTAATGAGATTATTACAAAGATGGATTTTAATGTAAAAACCGGAAGTGTTTTAGTAAAGTATTAAAAATATAAATTTTACCTGAATATATTATACCTTAATAAATACTCCTGAATAAATTGCACCCAAAGTGCACTAGGCCCTGTATGTTCCAAGCATTTCTATTTAATAACCAGAGGCATCAACCTAGCCTTTGTATCATGGTTCCCACCCCAGTCAGCTCTGTGACCTCAGCACACAGCATAGCTTCTTTGAAATTTCCTTTCTTCACACTATAAAATGTGTTTGCCTATCACTTTCACACCCACCTCATAAGGTAGGATGAATAAGACTATGCACGGATGCTACCAAACAGGGTCCAAGCATTTAATAAAACTTCTATAAATATTAGTTGTTTTTCCTTCCTTCTTGCCTTCTGTGTAATATTTGATAACAGTTTTGTCATGCTGACAGTGACTCCTCTTCTACCCAGGATTTGTATCTAATTCCTAAGAAGCATTAGTATTGTATAGCAGTGATTCACCTGGTGCAGGCCTGTCAGGATGCATCCTTCCATCTTGTTCGTCAGTCCTCTGCCTGATCTATGAGTCCCAGCTTCCCAGGAAGACCCGTTTTGACCATGGCCTTCTGAAAGTGTTTTGTTTTCGTCTTCATTTAAGATACAAAACTCTGGCTCAAGGCAGCAGCAGGCTTGTAAAACTGCCTCCGAGATCCATTACTAGGTCGCTGGAGAGTTGCCACCCAGGAACATAAGATCTCCCTCAGGGCTTCTGCCTTGGCAGTACCCGGAATGCTACAGTTTCCCTGACTGTGGGGTTAATGCCTTGCCAGGGGAACAAGGGGAAACTAAGATGTCTGGAATGAGAATGGGAAGTTTGAGCCCTGACAAAAGTTGTGGCTTAGACTTACATTGCTGTGGAATAGTCTTTCTGCACACTGTGGATGTGTATTACTCTCCTTGGTTAGGTAGCCAGGCAGGAAGTACAGGCGGTACAGCCAGACACAGAGGACCCTGGGAAGAAGAAGGCAAAGTCAGAGGAGATGACAGCAATCCACTAGGAAGCAGGATGTGTAGAAAATGAGGTAACAAGCCATGAGCTATATTACAAAGCTTAGATAAGACATATGGGTTCATTTAAATGTGACCATTAGGTAGTAACAAGCCTGAGCTATCAGCTGAGCATTTACAATTAATATAAACCTCTATGTGTTTATTTTGGAGTCTGAGGTCCTGACAGAAACTCTGCCTATATGACATGATCCTGTATGTTTCTCTTACCCCTCATTGACTTATGCTAACAAGTTCTACTGATTGTCCCTTCTCAGTAGTTTCGGATCAGGACAGGAGCTGGGATCTTACCTGCAGTCTTCATCTACACAAGCAGCTCAATGCTACCAATCCAAGGAGATTACATAGTCAAGGCCACTGCTCTCTGGGTGTGTCTTAGGTGCCTCTTCTCTTACTCTCTAGGTCTACAACCCCTCTGCCTCTTTGGTCTGTTGATGTCTGCTTTAGACCATCTAAAACCCAATCTATTTTCCATAAAAGCTAACGTTTCCCACCGGTTTTTCTTTCCTACTTGTAATCAACTGGTCACCACTCTAGATTCCCAAGAAGAAATGGGAATCAACTTTTATTCACTTGAAATACAACTCCCTGTTGAATAATGCTTACGATGTTTGGCTTATCAGCCCTACTATGAGAATTCAGTTTGATGAGAGAGAAACATATATAGCCATAAGACAGCATACTAAATTTAAAAAAAAAAAAGTGTTCCCAATTCTTCCACTAACAGTGAATTAAAAGAACAAGACAAAAATCACACAATGAGCTTTATCCAACAACAAATACACATCCCACATGCTATTACATGTAGAGAAAATTGGGGGGACCAGGCTCAAGAATGTTGGAAGTGTTTTCTTCTCCTGTGGCAGGACTGTGAATGGCTTTTATAAAAATGCCTGCTCCTCTTTGTTTTCCTTTAGTGAACGCGTACTCCTTTTCTAGTGACAACAAAGGGCTTTTCCAAACAAACTGATGGAACTTCCACACTTGTCTGGAAAGCAGAGCGCTGTCTGTCTGTTCTGGTGCTGCACGCCCGGCAGTCCCCACATCGCAAGCACATCAGCCTCAGGTCTGCCAGGAAGGCAAGCTCTTGTAGAAGGAAGACTCCGCATGTTGAGCAGTGAGCTTCGATGGAATGGAAGGAGCCGTGTTGATGGTCTGGGAGTGCGACAAGAGACAGACTCACATGGCCCCACCCCTAACTCATGCTGTCCCTTCTCAGAAACTGGAAACCCATGCACAGCTATGAGGAGACTGCACATGGGCACTGCCAACCACTGCAGCTCGGGACAGCGTGCAGAGAAGAAACTCAGAGGAGCAGAACGCAGCCCCTGGAGGCTCCCCCTCACTCTGAATTGCACACACAGGTAGACTTTAGTTTCTCTGGTTTAAAATTTTACAGAACAGCAATAAGCAGACAAGATTGTTCTGCCAACATGATAGAGAAAGACAAACACAGAACCTTTCAGGAATAGTGTGAAGCCGGATGTGGTGACATGTGACAGGAATCCCAGACTAAGGAAGGCTACAAGTTTGGGGCCATCCTGGACTGCAGTGTGTGTGTGTGTGTGTGTGTGTGTGTGTGTGTGTGTGTGTGTATGTGTGTGTGTGTGTGTGTGTGTGTGTGTGTGTGTTTATGCATGTGCATGGATTATCTCTGGAAATTTTTAATTTGCTGAACAAAGTTTTGAACACTTGCCACATGGGCATGGTGGGAGCTGCAGTCAATGAATTAGCATTCTTTCAGTCTAGCCAGAGGGATTAGCATTAATAGGCACACAAATACACTGTATTTATATGTATCAACACAGATAAAAGTAGGGCTTCTCAACCTCTGTACTATGACCATTTGGGGCCAGATAATCTTGTCTTAGAGGCCACTCTAGGTACCATGAGATTTTTTTTAGCAGCATCCCTGGCCTCTTGTCCACTAGATGCCAGTACCATCCTTCCTCTTCTGTTGTGACAAGAAACATCTCCTAATATTGCCAGATGTTCAGGAGAGGGTGGAAGCCAAGATCCCCCTCCTTACTCCTTGTCAAGAAGAACCATTGCTATGGGATGGAGACGTAGCTCAGTTAGTGAAGTGCTTGCCTCTCAAACATAAGAACCCCACGTTTAGATTTCCAGAACCCACATAAAATAGTAGGCCATCTATAAGATGGAAAGTGGAGACAGACAGGCTGCCTATATAGAACAGTTCCAGGTCAATAAGAAACTTGTCTCAAAGATAACATAGAAGGCACCTGAAAACTGACAGCTGAGGGACCAAACTTAGACTTTGAGTTCAGAGAACACTCAGGGGCAAACCCTAAAGTTGAGACCCAAAAGATGACCAGTAAGAGTGTCCAGGCAGGTCCAGAGCCCATGTGACTGTCCTGATCTTGGAGTTCTAGAGGAACCAGAAGCCCCGTATGCAGTGTTGCTTGAGGACCCTTTGAGGTCAAGTGACAGAAAGAAAGCCGCTCATGCTGGATATAGTTGCCATCCTCAATATTCTGTTTCCATTTGTTCATTTAGTCCCTGTTTTGTCTTCTCAACAAGAAATGACAGAATGAGAAATTAAAAGAAAATAGCGTGGTAATAATTGTAGGCTGTGCATAAAGTCAGAGCTCATCTCTTCCTGAGACGACCCGGATGTGAGCCCTAGCAGAGGCCACCAGGCTGAGCTTCAGCCTCATATGTGAGCAAAAGCGCTATTTCCAGTCTCACATACAGCCTAGGAGAAGCACAGATGTCACATGACTCTCCTGCTTCCTTTAGCTAGATGCCAGTGTCAGGGGAACAAGGGGAAGAACACAGTTGATGGCATTGGTTTGGTTCTTCAATGGTACATGAGCATCGCAAAGCAGACTCCCACTGACCCAGCTCCCTCCCAGTTAGGAATAACCACCCCAGATTCTCCCATCAGACAGAGACAGAGTTCTGTGTTAAACCCTGAAACCTGGCGATCTGTCCAGGAATTCACCTGAGATTCTCCTAAGCTAAGCAGCACCTCAATAAGCAGCTTTTCCTGCTGGGCGGATGTGCATGCCCCATCGCTAGGTGCTTAATATGGAAAATAACTATATCCTGCAGGCAGGGAACATTCAGGAAAAAGCTAACCCTTGAACAACTCAGATCCATAAGAGGGATACTTTTAGCCTTCAGTTTTGATGTGAAGAAATCTTAGGAATGAAGAGAGAAGTTCCTCTCCTTTTGAAATCACACGGAGACAGTTGCTTTTTCTTTGTAAAGCTATATAGTAGAGGGGTAAATTCCCCCCACAGTACAAAGTTCCAAAACCAATATGGCTAATAAACTCTAAAAATCTTCTGGAAAACTGAAACTGCTATTATCAAATTGAAAAGTAACTGAATAAAATTAACTAAAGTGCATAAATAATAGAATATTAAAGATGCATAAAGTAACCTATATTCCTGCCCTAGTCTTTTTTGTCATACGTCACACTTTTTCCCTACCAGCTTCTCCATCAACTCTCACGAATCCAAATGTCAATAGCTAGAGATGATTTCCACTGTCAGCAATCAAGCACTTAGCAATCAAGCAGGTGAGAGGAAAGCTTTACTGTAGACCCATTCAGATGCACAGCTCCAAGTCAGTCTAACAGAAGAAACAGAATGCAGATAGGTGCCACTCTCCGATGGGTCAGTCTTAGATAGGCAAGCCCCAAGACCACAGACCCAGGAATGTCTTTTGCTTCTGCTGTACTTTTACATGTTTGCTGCTGCTATCTTTCTCTAGTATCTGGCATGGTGTGAATGGAGGTTTCCCCACTGCCTGTAATATAGTGTGTTTATCTCATGGAAATATCCCATCCTACTGGGCATTTTTACCTGTGGATTATTATGAAAATGATTCATTCCTAAACTGTACTGTCAAATTGATAATAATGTTAGTTTATACAGAGTTTTGATGAATAAAAATATAGCCAAGGAAGTGCCACACAGCTAGCGCAAGTGAGTTTCTATTGAGGAGACATATAGACTGTGGCTTAGGTTAATGATTAAGAAAAACTATTGAGTCCCAGTTAGCACAACTAAATTAAATTCTTTTAACCTTAATGTTGGGAGTTGTGTTCATAAGTTTCCGAGGGCAACATAGCTAAAACAAAAGCTTTAAAAATGACTTAAAGCCAGACTAAGATGTCTTTGTCAAATAGCTTTGAGATGAAAAACCCAAGAAGACAATCTAAAGTTTTAGAAAGGCACAGAGGTGAGTGAGGAACTCGTTAAGGTCAGAGAACAACAACAAAGCAGCCCAGCTATCATTAGCTAAGGTGCTTTTCTTGCAAGGATTGGTTGATGACCAAAGGTGATGATTAATTCCTTGTACCCATTTTTGCCCTCAGTCACCTGATAAAAAGTGATTGATGAGTGAATATGTACCCCAAAGGTTTTAAAGTAGATCTGACTGATTCTTTTTTCTACATAAAAGTTTAGGTTTGTGATTTCTTTACGATTACTTATAAGATTACCTCTCAAGATAAGTAATAATTGACCCTTTCTTTGTAACTGCGAAATGCAGTCTGCCAGTAAAAGACCTAACGGAGAAGAATGCTTTGCTTGCCCACACAGCTAATCTATGACAACCTAAGTTGCATGGGTATGAATGTATATGGGTACCTGGGATAATTGTTTTCACCTGTAGTACATAAAATGTTTAATCATGTAAAGGATATGGAAAACATGCTGATTATATTGTTTGTTTTTGTATCATTGTAATCATTTCCTTGAAAAACAATGTAACCACATTGTAATTTCTGCATTGCCTGAAAACCTTTGTTGGAGGATATAAGCTATAGTAAAAAAGTATACAGCAGAAAGAACACAGGAACGAACACAAGAATAGAGAATAAAGAAGGAAACCATCAAGAGAGCATGTATCTTTTTCCCCTTTCCCCTCCCAGATTAAAAAAAGTCTAGTGAATGCTAGTCTGTGGATTTCCCTTTGAGCCCTGTGCTGCTGGAGGCTGTCCCTGCCCCCAGGCAGAAATAGATAGGTCATCTCAGAGGAGCTAAAATGGTACTAAATGCTCTTGGGATAAGGAATGGAAAATCTGAATTGGCCCTGGTGGAGGCCTGTAAGCCTGGCTATTTGAGAGGCAGGATAAGGCAGAAAGGTTGCAAATTAAAGATTCTACTTGGATGACAGAGTGAGTTCAAGACCAGGCTAAGCAATTTACAGAGACCTGATCTCAGAATGAAAAGTCAAGAGAAGACCAGGGATGCAGCTCATTGACAGATGTTTGACTGTGATGTGTTAGCCCTAGATTCCATCCTTGGTGCTGGTAGAAGAGGGGGAATAAAGAGATGGCCAGGAAGGATGGGGAAATATGACTTTCAGCTGACTTAAGTTATAAAGGTAACTGTTTTGTACACATCTGGCAATACTGGGGTAAATATTTTTAATATTGCAACATACTATTAATATATATTTTATTTTGTTATATTTTTATACATCTTGTAGTGAGTATGTGCACAAATGTGCATGCGCGTGTGTGTGCGCATGTGTGCATATACGTGTGTACATGTGTGTATCAGTGTCTGTGGAAGCCAGACATTGATATTAAATGTTTTATTTGATCGCTGTCCACATTATTTTTTTTTGAGACATGGTCTCTCACTGAACCTGTAGCTCATAGTCCCCAGAGCCTATCTTTGCTTTCCTGGAACAGTGTTTCAGGCAGGATCCATGACACCCAGCTTTTACATCGCTGCTAGGGATTGAAACTCAGGCCTTCATACTTGCATAGCAACCAGTGGACCTGCTGAGCCATCTCCCCAGCATAAACGCATGCATTTTATCTGTTCACACATAGGCACCTGAAGCAATGTGTCTATGTTTAGCAACAAAGTTTACTGCTGTAATGCACTCTGATACTTTCTATTCTGTATTAATTCACTTCATTTTTAAAAGTAGCAAAGAACCCAATAAAATGAGAAACATATATAAACAAAAATTTCAAAACAGAAGATGTACAAATCAACCATGTACACATGTAAAGAGATCCGTAGAGAAATGAAAATAAATAACATGACGGAAGATCATTAACACATGTAAGAACATCTACGAAGTTAAAAGATTTACAGTGATAAGTGTTGAAGAAAGTACAAAGACACTCATTGCAGATGAAATCTAAAATGATGTCATTGCTAAGGAAAACAGTTGAGCAAATTTTTAATAAAAGTGAAATATATGCTTACATACAATAAGGTCTAAAATCATAGAAAATATGACACAGAGATTTGCCCATAAATATTCATGGTAGTTTCACTCCTACGCATCTCATCAAGGCGGAAGCAACCATCCTCTGCTGTAGTAATATTCCATCTGTATTTTAATAAATGAAGTTTGAAGTTCAGAGAGTATAACAGCTGCGCTGATCAGCCTTACAGACACACATCTTTAATCACAGTAGCCATACTAGTTTACCATAGAAACTGGGAGGTAGTGGTGCACACCTTTAATCCCAGCCCTAGAGAGGAATATAAGACGGGAGGAGACAGCTCTCAGTCAGTCTCATTCTGAGATTCCTGGAGGCAGGATTCTATTTCAGACTGAGGTAGAGGTAAGAGTCAGCGGCTGGCTGTTTTGCTTTTCTGGCCTTCAAGTTGAACCCCAATTTCTGTGTCTGGGTTTTTATTAATCATGCTACACTCTGCCCATCATCCATAGGTGAATAGATAAGCAAATTATGACATATCCCAAGAAAGGAATACCCCATAGTGACAAAAAAGGAACTATTCCTATTCACATGGACAAACCTCAGAAATTTTCTGCTAAGTAAAGGAAGTCAAATGCAATTAGTATATATTATATGACTTCATTTATACAAAATTGTTTATAGGAGAAATCTATCCTTAATAACAAAAAAAATCTATAGTGTCTGGAAGCTGGAAATTGACAACCACAAAAATTGGCCCAAGAAAATTTCTTGGGGTAATGGAAATATATTCTATGGATTACAGCAATGATTACATGGGCATCTAGATTTGTCAAAGCTTCTGCAACCATAGAGTTAGTAAATTATTTTTGTTTCCACCAACAGGAAATGCCTTAGCACTGGAAAAATTAAATATTATCATTCAAATTATTTTGACTCAAAATTAAAGTTTTATCTAGAACCCAAAGTATTAATGAAATAACCCAGTAAGCTGTCATGTTACCATTACCAAGTTAAACTCAGTGTGACAATTAGACATGAGACCTGATAATCATTTTAATTTTCTCAGACTTTTGAAGTCCGTCTTCACCCTTAATTATTTGAAGATTAGTAAAGTGCTTCACTGGAAATCTGTTTACGGATGGAGAGGTCTTGGACCCAAAGGAAGGCTCACATTCTGGTGCTATCTCTTTTGCAGCTGAGGAAATGAAGTTTAGGATCTCAGAGCACAAGGCCAGGAGGAAGGACTAGGTCCTGCTTGCATCCGCATGTGCATCTCCCTGGAATTACACTTAGAACACCAAATCCTCCTCTCCTGACTTTGGCTTTCAGTTTCTCATGTGATTAGGACATATTTGGTACGTTGTAGTTGCTTTAAAAAACAAATAAAAACATTTAGTTCTGTTGCTGCCATTCCAACCCACAGATCTATACTTCACGGGTTCTAGAAGATCAAATGGAAGTCACCCAAAGAAGGCAGCTTTAAAAAAAGATGTCCTCTGCCTGAACATTTCCATTTTTCTTCCTCACAAGAGTCGAATGTGCTTTCCTCAACAGATTTGCCTAGTTCATCAAAAAGAAGAAACCACCCAGGAAGGGAATCTGTGACCTCTTTGTCAAGGGAAGCCAGATTATTCAATGCCAAGGAAGGCTATTTTTACTTCCATCTGATGGGCTGTGAGGTTTGTTTTAAAGGTGAAAGCAAAAAGAACAGCCATTTAGCAGGCAGGACTTCAATCCTCTCCCCCTAAGGGCCTCGGCCAGCCCCTGCCCCTTAGGTAGTAGCTTAGCTTGGATGGTTAGAGCTTAGTTACAGATTAGGGGCAAGGGACCCATTCCATTTCTAGGGAAGTCACGGAAGATGCTTTGAAATATTTTGCATGCACTCAACTCTCTGTTGACACCCACGGCCGCAGCCTGGGGCCAGAAGATGTAGGAGGACCATCCCTAATTCATGCTCCTGCCAGAGATGCAAGCTAGTAGCATCCTAGGAACATTGGGGGAAAGGGAGAGGCTGCAATTGTTTACTTTATCCTTACAAGGTAACCTCAAAGCCAGGCCTCAGGAGGTAAGAAAGACAACAGGATACAGTTGCCAAAGCTGTACAATCTTGACCACAGCCATCTGTCTTGTTATTGTTCTGCTGCTGTGCAGAGACACCATGACCAAGGCGGTTTATAAAAGAAAACATTTAGTTGTGGGCTTGCTTACAGCTTCAGAGTGTGAGCCCATGACCATCATGGCAGGGAGCATAGCAGCAGGCAAGCAGGCATGGTGCTGGAGCAGTAACTGCGAGTTTACATCCTGATGCATAAGCAGCCTGCTAATAAAGAGTCTGGGTCTGAAATGGGCTTTTGAAACCTCAAAGTCCATGCCCAATGACACCTCTCCTCCAACAGAGCCATGCTTCCTAGTTCCACTAACTAGAAACCAAACATTTAAATATGTGAGTCTATGGGGGTCCTTCTCATTCAAACCACCACACCATCCTATAATATGCCAGTTTCTTCAAATGATCAAATGATTCCAAGTAACTCTTTGTGTGTGTGCATGTGTGTGCGTGTGTGTGCGTGTGTGTGTGTGTGTGTGTGTGTGTGTGTGTGTGATTTTTATTTCACTGAAGAACCTGACTAATACAAGTTCTAGGCCAATTTAAGTGGCATTTAACAATTATGATACGCTGGGGAAAGTGCTGAGTTGGTACAAGTGTAGCCTCCTTTGTACATGTTGCAGCTCTGAGGGGAAATGTAACTTGGCCATCTGGACCCAAGGAATACCACAGAGTCACACTGCACCACAGACCTCATGCAAAAGATTTATTGAGAAATACACACAAGGATGGCTTCTTTGCATGGGCAAGAAACAGGGGAACTGACAGGCAACAAGCTTATATAGGGTTTCTTGGGGGAGGAGTTTTCCAGGTAGAGACTTCCATGGCTGGGGATTGGTGGGATTTCAAGTTCTGAGCCTGGGGCAAGACCATGAATTGGTGGGATTTCAAACTCAGGGATCGGTGGTTTTCATGGGTTTTCAAGCCCAGAAGTGAGCTTGAACTTTTTACTCTATATCCTGGGTGTGACTACAGGGGCAGTCACGGAATCCTAGACTCACACTGGCTCTGTGTCTGTGTTCTGCAAGCCACTATCTTGGAAATGGCCTTGCTTTTTTTTCTTGTGTTTCGTGATGGAGCACATGCAGGGCCAGAGATGTGTGGGTGACACACCTGCTTACAAGAGTGGTGATTTCAAGTCAGCGAGGGGCAGAAAGCAGATAGTCATCTCCTGCAGACAGGGGCAAGAAGAGTGGAGAAAGGCGATGGAAGAGGTCCCAGGGGTCACAGATTACAAGGAAGGCATAAAAATGCAAGTGGTAAGGGATGCTTAAAATGTACACTCGTTATCTTAGCTGTGTGTGCATCAGGACCTTTCAAATTACATGCTTTCAGTACATGCAACTGCTTGTTTTATATACCTATAAAGCTTCCTTAAATGCTGTCTAAGGAGCCCTTGGCTATTTTATCTATTCTGTATGCGTTTAATAATTCCAGAATAAAAAGTTGAAAGGAAACAGCTCTATGAGCCTCCTGGAACTGGAAGTGGCTGGTATGAAACATGGTGTGGGCTCGCCTCCGCTGCTGGGAAAAGCCGCGGTGATTTCCATGTGTCTGCTTGCTGTAACCTGGCCTGGGCTGCTAGATTTGCAGCAGCATGCTGGATTTGCTCAAATTGAATCTGACCTCTCCACTCTCCATGCTCCCTGAATCAGGACAGTCACCAAACTGTCGCTGTTGGCAGCAAGATTGCCACGCAGATTCTGACCCTGAGAACCAACAGGTACAGAGAAAAGTGGAGTAAAATATGTATTTGGTCCCTCAATCAGCTCCAGGCTCCCTCTCAGGTGGCTGTGGCTGATTCAGCTCCCTGAATGGCAATCAGAACTGATTTTTCATCCCAACATCCCATGCCCAAGTTAGCTAATATCCAACCTTGGGCAAGTCACCCCCCTCTTAGTCCTCAATTCCCTTCTCTGCATCATGGGAGGGGGGCGCGTTGTCTACCCAAAGTCTCTTCCAGGGTGATATTTACAATCTGTGTGCTTGTCTTTTCAACATCCTCAAAGAATAATAAATTGTAGGATGGGACTCATCGAGAATCCTGCAATATGACCAGGCTGTGTCAAGGGGACACCAGCTATGTTTGGGGGGCACCAAGCTGTGTCTGGGGGCACCAAGCTGTGTCTGGGGAAATCAGGCTGTGTCTGGGGAGCACAAGGCTGTGTCTGGGGACACCAGGCTGTGTCTGGGGACGCAACAAGCTGTGTCTGGGTGGGGGGGGGCACCAGGCTATGTCTGGTGAGGGTTAGGAGGACAGCTCAGATGAATGGGTTTCATCTAAGCTATCGTGCCAAGTTCATGTTATATAAAGTTGAAATACATCTTGATCAACTGTGGTTTGTACATTTGGTACTTCTCAAGCAAATACGAATAGTTCCAGAAGTGGCAGTGGTTTTCTGAAACCTAATTTGAAACACAACTAGATAGTACAAGGAGCTGAAACTCAGGACCACCACACTTTTTTACCCTAACTTCTTACTCATGTTTCTACATTCCCTTTAACCTATCCCCCCCTCTCCCCCTTCTCTCTCTCACACACACAAAAACACGCACAAAGAGACACACACACACACATACACACCTTCCATCAAACTCCTATGCTTCAGTGGCACAGCATAAGCAATAGTTTAACATGTTGTCCCAGTTCACAATCAAAACCGTTACCTGCCTGTCCTAGATCCCTAGGAGAGGACTTCTGTGAGGTCAGCTTAAGCTCTACCAGAGAGGGAGGCAACTGGTTCAAAGCCCTGCTCTTTGGTGGAGAGCAAAGGATCCATCATCATTTCTTTTCTGTCACTCCAACAAAAGCAACTTAAGACAGGAAAGCTTTGCTTTGGCTTACAGTTGAGAGGGATACGCTCCATCATGGCAGGGAAGGCATGGCAGCAAACACATGAGGCCTGCTTGTCACGCTGCATCACCAGTCTGGAAGTAGAGAGAAAACCTCAGAGCTCATCCCCTGTGACAAACCTCCTCCACAAAGTCCCCATGCCTTAAGGTCACATAGCCTTCCAAAACAGGGCCACCAGCTTTTGTTGTTATTGTTGTTTTAGAAAGAAGGCATGAAGCAGTCACATTGAAAGAGATCACATTCATGTTGTTCAGGAAGGCAACTAAATTGCACAGGGATGGTGAAAGTTTCTTTAATAACGTGAGGACAGGGGCCATAAGGTCTCAGATTTCTACAGCTTTGGAGAGAAAGAGGTCCAGCTGGCTGTGACAGGAGTGAGTCTGGAGTTCTGCTTATTCCATTTACAGAATATGTTTGTTCAGAGCCTTCTCTTTATATCCAGGATGGGGCCAAGCAACCAGACTCTCATGCCAGGAAAAATACAGGTTGTGATGACTGCAACCATGAATAATGAAAAAGGAACAAATGTCTCTGACAGGTTGTTGTCCAAAGATTATTATAACGATGCCCTCATCTCATTTTTCCCTTACTCCATGACCTTGCCATCCCTCCAGTGAATGGGTAGAATCAATGTTGCTTTTGCTTGGACGTTGGCAGAACCCTGTTGGTTGGCTTCCACAACCAACAGAGCAGAGATGAAGCTAGATCATACAAACACCTTGACATCCACCATGTTTGCGTAGGTTGTTTACTTTTAGGTCCTAGCCACTGTACCTCAAGAAATCCGGACCAGACCACATGGAGAGGCCATATGAAAATGTATAAGAGCCCAACCCTATTGCTTTCCCCTAGGTGACCCACTGAATTTATTTAGGTTTCCTTACAGAAGCAAGGGCAAGTTGATAGTGGCTACATCACTGAAGAACATGTCTGTTAACCTCAGCCGCTGCCTCCAGATCCTGATGAAGAGTGGGAACCCCCCCCCCCTCGTGCTCCGTGACAGGATGCTAACACAGTATTTTTGCCCTACTTATTATTCTAACAAGGAAGGTTTTCACCGTGTGATAGGTACAAGAGCTACAGGGGAACTGAAGTACACAGTAACCTCAGAGTTCAGAGCTTGGCGTATGAGAGGCACTCACGAAGTACTCTTTTTCTTTCCAGCTTTCTTTACCTTCCTTTTCCTATCCCTGATTATTCTGCTGTATGCTTTGAGTCCCTTTGAGTCCCTACTCCTCTGGCTGACCCCTTCTGTGATTTGAGGATGCAATCCCTTCAGAAGAGGAAATGACAGAGCAGAGAACTATAAAATTAAAATGAGTATATGCCATGTGCATAGTATTTCTAGAAAGCCAGCCCATCCCCTCCTTTCACGTTGCTCTTCTCTTGCCTGCACCTGCTCCTCTGAACCACCCTCCTCATGCACACAGTAGGTCCTACCACCCAATCTCTTGTTTAGTCTCAGCCCCTCCAAGCAGTAGCTGATGGACAGGTGAGTGTCTCATGGGTAGAAAGAGAATGGTGGCAGATGCTTCAGGCACAAATACAAAGAAGAAGCCATTATGGTATGAAAGTAACAAGGCCATATTTAGAATACCTTTAAAATGTTTCTGTTTTTTTTTTAATTTTTGTAGATTTATTTTATTTGATGTGTGTGAGTGTTTTCCCTGCATGTGTGTATGTGCACCACATATGTTCCTGCTGTCTAGGGGGTCAGGAGAGGGTGTCAGATCCTCTAAAACTGGAGTTACAGATGGTTGTGAACTATCATGTGGATGCTGAGAGTTGACTCTGGATCCTTTGTAAGAACATATATTCTTAACCACTGAGCTATCTCTCCACCCCCGAGTTTCTGGTACTTAAAAGCATATGATAAATAATTTTCACAACTGCACCCAGATCTGTCTATTTATTGCTTCCACATCTTATGAAATGTGGCTTTGCAATTTCTCCCATTGAAACATGGAATTGAGGTTTTTCACAACTTAAATTTGGATCTGCTCTGAAATTCGTCCCTTTCTGAGTCTGGGTGTGCAACCTCTCACTGGTGTGTGAGCAAGCTTAGGCTAGTCTGCTAGAGGCTATGCAACAGAGCCCAGCTCTTCATCCCAAGTGAGTCCCTGGAGCGTGCCACAGGCAACTAACACCAAACATGTGAGCTATCCCTGCCATGATCGGGTGCCACTCAGGCCACCACTGAGCACAGCTGCAGGAGAGAGTAACGGGAGCAGAGGAACACTTACCCAGCTCATAGGCTTTTATAAGAAGCTGATGCTTGGCTTGACCAATGACTTTAGAGTGTTGTTTTGCTATAATCACTGAGAGATAGGGATATTCTTTTATTAAAAAAAAATCTTAGTGGTGGTTCTCAAAGCAGTGGTAGTAGAGGTTTTGGGGATTGGAAAGATTAAAATTTGTTGGTGTATGTGTATGTGTGTATGTGTGTGCATGTGCATGTGTGTGCCAAAGATTGACTTCAGGTAACTTCTTCAGTTGCTTTTCACCTAACTTTCTGAGACCGTCTCTCCATGAACCCAGTGCTCACTAATACGGCTAGAACGACTGGTCGGCAAGCGCTAGGGATCCACTTCTCTCCATCCTTGCCCGTACCTCTATCCTCAGAGCTGGAATTATAGGTGTGTGCCACTGTGCCTGATTTTTTTCTCTGGGTGCTGGGAAAAGGTCAAGGCAGCAGGAAACGGAAGTAGCTGGTCATGCTACATCCACAGTCAGGATGCTACATCCACAGTCAGGAAGAGAAGAGCAGTAAATACAAGCTGTTGCTTAGCGCCCTTTCTCCCTACTCAACCCAAGATACCAGGCAGGGAAGAGTATCACCCATAGTGGGGCGGCTCTTCTGACCTCAGTTAAGTAAACCAAGCTAATCTCTCTTTAGGCATGCCCAGAGTAATTCTGGATTCTATCAAGTTGAAAATTAACACCAAACATCACATACCAATTTCCATTCAATGAAGAATTCGAGTAGGCAATACCAACACCAGACAGACAGAGAGAGAGGGAGAGAGAGAGAGAGAGAGAGAGAGAGAGAGAGAGAGAGAGAGAGAGAGAGAGGGAGGGAGGGAGGGAAGGAGGGAGGGAGGGAAGAGGGAGGAAGGGAGGAAAAGAAAAGAAAAAGTCTGTACATGGCGGCAAAGAACTTGTTTGCTTAGCATCAGAGTGGACACTCCCTGAACAGCCCTCCCCCTTCCTCGCCCCCTCCCTCCTCTACCCTACCAAACTCATAGCTCCTGGGTAATAAATCTTTCTAGTTTAGTGTTCCAACATTTTTGGAAAGCGCTAAATGTCATGTTTAATCATCTCTCACCAAAAAAAAAAAAAAAAAGAATAATACAACAGAGATCATGAATACTTTAAAACAAAGGGCCCTTCCTACCAGCCGAAGAGATGGAGAAGACAAACGTGTCCCCACGCCACATTTGGCCCAAACTTCTCTAGTTCTTTTCTTCCCAGCGTTCCAAACTTACCAGCCCAACAGTGTGACTAAATCTTGAGCCCAACTCTGGGAAGGCTTCTGATCTACCTGCCTGTGATATACAAGAACTTGTTTCCAGCTCCCTTCCCCCTCCTCTAACAGTCCCCACCCCCTGCTGCCTACTTCACCTCCTACCCCGTCGCAGAAACAGATTAATGAACAAACTGTCGCTCTGAATAGTGCAGACCTTGAACACGTCTGAACCATTTATTCTGAACACTTCTATCTAACCTTGAGCTCACAGGTGCATGATAGATAGTTGGACATGCATTTTGACCTGATTTTTTTTTCCATTTTATTGTCTGCTGATACTTTAGAAAGATTTATAATGGGAAAGAATTGTAACCTAGCTACTGTTCATCGAGGTAGTCACTGGTAGGCGTTTTGGCCTTCGGAGTTGATTCAATCCCCAGTATGACTTCCTTTCCTCTAGCCTGCCTACCATGAGCACATTCTCTTAACTTTCAAGAATCAAATACTTTAAGCCCCTCTTTTTATGCAGATACTATTTCTTCAACTTCATTCAGAGTCAAAGATACAATTTTGATAATGCATGGTAACCTATGTAGTCCTAAAAATGGCTGCTATGATGATTCACTTTGTAAACTGATTGGGTTCAGGAATGCTTAGGCTCAAATCTGGGTGTGTACTGACGGAATCATGGGGCCCCTGACATAACCAATGGGTGAGTAATAACCAATGGGTGGTAGAAGGGAGTGAAAGAAGGCAGTGGGGTGGGGGGTCTTGGAGCCTGTTTCTGCCTATTTCCCTCATCTCTCCCCTTCTCCCTCCTCCTCACCCTCTTCCTGTCCATCATGAGATGACATGTTTTCCTACTACATGCTTCTCCTTCCATAATGTTCCGCACAAGTACTCAGAATAGAAAGCAGAAGCCAAAATCCTTTCTGTTGGACCCTTGATTGCAGCGATTCAAAAAGTAGCTAATACCTCCACTAACAATGTCCACATCTTTCTATTCTCTTCCTGGGTCTGGGAGGTGTTAGGAATGTTTTGATCTACACATTACAGGAAAAGCAGCATTCTTGGAGCTCAGGGGTCAGATCCAATGCTTGTAGGTAGCTCTGCTTCTTCTCCAGGTACCCAACAGCTCTTCTGTGAGAGATCTAAGCCACACGAATGAGACAGCCAACACTGACACTAAAGAGATGAGCTATCTCCATCTCTCTAGCCCAGTGAGTTCCAAAAATGTAGCCCTTGATCATGTTACAAGGAGTAGGGACACATCCAACAGAATCCAATAAGCTGTAGACTCATAAGAGAGTACAATGGCAGTGGGTTCAAAGCACTGTTTTGAGGCATTTTCTTATACACTAAAAAACAAACAGCAGATCTTAGAAATTCCCACTTAAAAACTAAAATGGAGATGTGGGAAATGGAGACTCACAGTCTCCGGGTGGGAGAAGATTCATATGGTTACTATAGTAGGTAGGTTGGAAGCACTTATTCTTATTTCAAATGTGTATGCCCTGTAATTCAGCAATTTTACTTCCAAGTGCCTAATCTAAGATATCAACCATACATGTTCCAAGGAACAGATACAAATAGACTTATCTCAGATGTTTTAAGAAAAAAAACGATTATCCATCAATAAAGGAATGTTCATGTACCTAATATAGAATATTTCTTACCTGCTAAAAGAATAAGATATATTTACTGAACCCAATAGAAGAAAAGGTGGGAAATAATCTTGAGCACATTGGTACAGGAGGCAACTTCCTGAACAGAGCACCAATAGCACAGGCACTAAGTTTGACAATTAATAAATGGTACCCCATGAAACTGAAAAGTCTCTGTAAGGCAAAGGGCACCATTAATAGAATCTACAAGGATGACCCCAGCTTAGACTTCTAGGAAAAGCAGATACATAGCCTGATCTGGCCATCTCCTGTGACCAGATTAGTGCCTGGCTCAACTGTCATTAGAGAGGCTTCATCCAGCAACTGATGAAAACAGATGCTAGACCCACAGCCAAACATTAGGCAGAGTTCAGGGAATCCTGCAGAGGGAGAGAAAGAATTGTAGGCGCCAAAGGGGTCAAGGATACCACAAGAAAACCCACAGAATCAACTAACCAGGGCTCACAGAGACTGAGCCAACAACCAGAGAGCCTGCACAGGACTGCCCTAGGTCCTCTGCATATATGAGACAGTTGTGTAGCTTGGTTTCTTGTGAGACTCCTAACAATGGGAACAGGGGCTGTCTCCAAATCTTTTACTGCAGGAAGAGGGCCCTCTTGTTCTTCCCGGCCACCCGACTAGCTTAGCCCCGAAATAATCACACAGGAACTGTGTTAATTAAATCACTGCTTGACCCATTACTCTAGCTTCTTATTGGCTCACTCTTACATCTTTTTTTTTTTTTTTTTTTTTGATTTTTCGAGACAGGGTTTCTCTGCAGCTTTAGAGCCTGTCCTGGAGCTAGCTCTTGTAGACCAGGCTGGTCTCGAACTCACAGAGATCCGCCTGCCTCTGCCTCCCAAGTGCTGGGATTAAAGGCGTGCGCCACCACCGCCCGGCTTTCACTCTTACATCTTAATTTAACCCATTTCTAGTAATCTGCGTATCACCACGAGGTCATGGCCTCCTAGCAAAGTTGCTTGCAGCGGCTCCTTAATGGCTCCCTCTGACTCCGCCTTCCTCCTCCAAGCATTCCATCCAGTCCTCCCTGCCTACCTAAGTCCTCCCCTATCAACAGGCCAAGGCAGTTTCTTTACACACTAATAGTAATCACAGCACACAGAGGGGACTCCCACATTATTTTACAGGCCTTTGGGAACCTACTCCTCATACTGGGTTGCCTTGCAGAACCTTAATACATGGGGAGGTGCTTAGTCTTACTGCAACTTGATATGCCATGTTTTGTTGATATCCATGGGAAGGGGAGAGCTGCCCTTTCCTAAACAGAAATGGAGGAGGAGTGGATTGGGCAGTGGGAACAGAGGGGGTGGAGGAAGGGACTGAAGGATAGGAGGGAGGGGAAACTGTGGCCAGGATAATCTCTAGTTAAAATTAAAATTAAAACAATTAATTTTAAAAATAAAAATAAACTAATAATCTAAAAAAGAACAAAATATAATCTAGTTTCATTCTGTTGCTGTGATCAAACCCTTAGACCACTTTGGGGAGGTTATGGTTTGCTTGGCTTACATTGCAAGTTATAATCATTGAGAGGAATAAGGGCAAAGTCTTCGGGACAGGAACTATGAAAGAACTCTGCTTGCTGCCTAGCTCACCGCTATCACTTCTAGCTTGAAATCATCTGTCGGAAGAGTGGACTTTACCACAGTGGAATCAAGACAATAACCTATAGACAATATGGTTAGGACACTCCTCCAATTAAAACTGCCTTCTCACATGACTATAGGCTATTTCAAATTGACAGCCAAAGCTAACTGGCACAGTGTAGCTGTCGGACCCTACATAGAACACATGTCCCATATATTACTGAGTGAGAATAATAAAAAATGATATTACAGCATGTAGAATAAGAGCACTAATAGCAAACATGTGCATAACAATACACGTGTGAATAGATCCTCTACTATATTATTGCTTATATATCTGAATGTGTTGACAGTCTGAAGGCGTTAACTGCATTTATACTCATGATAGAACTGGATATATTGCAATAAGTAACTCTGAAATTTTGACCATTTAGCATAAGAGTCTATTTTGTCCTCTTAGAAAATGTGATAGGGGTCAAGTGGCTTTCTTATGTGGTTCCCCTGCAGAGCAGCTTGGCGATCCGGTTTGCTTCCATCACAGAGTTACACAATATGGCCCTTGTGGCCTTTAGCCGCCTGTTCACACGTGGGAGACGAACTGTGGAGCGGGCCCATTAGCTTTCAACTAACGTAGCCTAGGCATGGCAACACAACATTATTGCTCACCGTGCACTGGCTGGAATGATTCACAAGGTGAGCCCCAACCTACTGCAGTCTTGTTTGCAACATTTACATAATTTTAATTATTTCCCAACATCACAGATAATACTACACCGTGTCTGCATGTGATAAGTCGAAAGTCTCCTAATCCATTATCTTGCTTTAAGCTCACAACAATCGTGTGTGAAAGGCAAGCTAGCTGCGAGCCTCACTGTTGAACAAAGAGAAGAAATTACAGCATAGAGACTCTTGACCAGAATTTCGTGGCTATCAAACAGCTGAGATTCAAATGAACTCCGTGGTGCTTAGGTCTGGTTCCCTTGGGACAAAACTGCCAGTTACCTTCCTTCCCCACAGCGTGTCTTTTGAGCTAGCCTCGGTATGAGAGGATGGAAGGAATTTAGCCAGAGAATAGATAAGGGCTTTTAGGACATGAAAGAAATAACTGTTTCAAGAATCTGTGTCAGAGTGGTTTTGAAAAAAAAAAAAATGTTTGTTTCCGTGTCTGTCTTCTTGGCTAGAATATCACGATGTTCTAAACACAATGGGCCATATTCCCCGCCCCCTCTGCAATCCCACTCTCTGCCACAGGACCTAGCCATGAGCGCTAGACAAGTATTTATTGGATGGCTACATGCATGGAAAAATGGATGGAGACAAAGGCATGCTTTCTAGATCTGGACTGATAAAAGTCATTGCTTATTTTTAAAACCTTGACTACATCTACATCCTTTCTACTCAAACTTACTTTCTGAAGCAGCCAATATCAGAATTTCCAAGAACTGAAAACACACAAAGAACCTCAGACCTCACTTAAGACATAATAAATTAAAGATATTTGTTTTTGTAAGATCTCAAGATGTCCCATTGGGATTTTAAAGTCTGGGTAAATACAGATGCACTGTCCGGAATCACCTCTTCTAATTGTGCAGACAGAGCAGCCCTGTAGATCATTGACAGTCTCCAAGATGCCCCAAGACTTGCTTGGAAACCAGCCTGGAATCATAGTCTTAGCCGCAAGGGGATCTGATGCTTGTCTGTGTCAGAGCCTCTTCTCAGCACCAAAGGAACACAACAAATTGAGTCTGTTTAAATCGGATGCATTTAGTGTCTGTGTGTGGGTAGGATGGCGGGATGGGATCTTTAATGACAAAAGGAATACATTAGTAAACCTGTGGAAATTTTAGGAGCTACAGGATCAGAAGCAGCACCCCAGTGCCACATGTAAATGTCCTACTGTCACCTCCCATCTTCCAAGGCTGCTCCAGTTTCCCATCATCTCATAACGCCATGCAGGGCACAACAGGGCACAAAAACCCTGGGATGTATACCACGTCCCGAAGCTAGTACCGATACTACGAACTAATCCTGATACTTCTCTGCAGAGATAATTTCCTTTAACTCCTATATAAATGCAGGCTGGAATTATTCACATATCACAGGCAAAGAAATCTAAGTCCAAAAAATGTTGTGAACTTGTCTAAGTCACTTTGGAGATTCAGGATCTTAGCATCTAGAAGTCCAAGGTGGCCTGACATGAACCCCCTTAAACTGACTCAGGTGGCCAAGATACACCATGGGCTGCGATATCCACTTTTTCCAGGGGAGGGAGGATGATGTAATGGGGGCAAAGGTCAGCTGGCTCTAGTGTCTGGGCCCATTTGAAAATACTGACAGAAGTTATCCAAGACACTCCCAGCTCTAAACCTCCTGCCCACTCTCCAGACACATGGAGCCACAGGGCCCTGGAAGTTTCTTCTGACCTCTCTGAAGATAGCTCTTCTCCAGACTCAGGGAGATGGATGCTGCACAGCAGCAACCATGTGACTGCAGACACCAGAGCATCACCACGTGTGTGGCAGAACAGGGCACAAAACTGCTGGGAAACTAGGAGTCTGTACTGGTGTCCCGTGAGTCTAGCTGCAAGGCTTTCCCAATACTGGATGGATCCCTTACAGCCCAGTACCTGGATAGGTGGAGGCAAGAGATGTTCCTGAATAAAAAGACATAGAAATCAAGCTGCTTTGTTCCCCCAAGTGGACAATTACTGCTCAAATCAAAGGCTAGAAGAGGCATAGCTTTGTAAGATTTGTCAAAGTCAAGGAACCAATGATGTTGTAAAAGGGTCAAAGCCATGGCTGGTAAGGTGCCAGAAATTAGCACCTGGCTCTAACTCATTCCTTTCTGGTTTGTGAGGTTATCTTTGATGTGTTTAAACCCAGTTAGTTCCTCTTTTTTAAACATTGGGATTCTTTTCCTTCATCTTCTCTTCCAGTCACAAGGCTATGACAATGTTTACTCACTTGACACAGGCCCGAAAACCCCTATTTCCAATTCTCATCTCACTTCTGAGTTAAGAACATGTATATTGGGCAGCTCACTCAGCTTTTCTAGTGTGTGTGTGTGTGTGTGTGTGTGTGTGTGCCACACATGTGCAGGACAACTGGTGTTGGACCCTCAGAAGTTGGAGTTATAGGTATCTGGGAGGTGCCCAATAGGGGGTATTTGGAACTGAACTCGGTACTCTAGAAGAGCAGCAAGCGCTCTTAACTACTGAGCCATCTCTCTGGCCTTTCTTTGACATTTTTGCTTGGATTTGAACAGACATCTCCACCTTAATTTGTGTAATATGAACATGAACTCCATCTAATCTTCTACCTAAACATGTTGCACCTCCATCTTCCTGTAGTTTGATAAATATGCAACCCTTTACTAGTTTGCTCAGTTCAAAGCAACCAGTAACATGTAATGCTCTTTTTCTTTATGACCTCACATCCTATCTACTAGCATGTTCCATACCCATAATGTTAAAATGTGCCATATCAATCTACATGCCATTCTCACTGCTGCGCCTCCTGAGTCAGCCTCTTTGTTTCCTCTCTTGCCCATTTCCTAACACCCAGGTTGATCTTTAGAATCAGGCCATGCCACGACTCTATTCCGAACTATTTGAAAATTTGCCAAAGTGTTTGGAACAAATCCAAATGTGGAGTTGTGGCCCATAAGGCCCTTCATTGAGCCAGTCCCGGCCTGCCTGTTTAACTTTATCTTCTGTCATGCTTCCTTTCTGATTCAAACAAAAAGATCTTTTTTCTGGGTACCTAGAATATGCCACTTTGGTTCCACAGTAGGGCATTGTTCCTGCCTTGCAAATGCCATGTAAGTACATGAACACACCTGGGTTCCAATAAAGATTTATTTACAAAAATAAATCCTCAACTGAACTGGGCCCATGGCCCCTGGTTTGCCAGCCTGTCATCTAGACGAGCACTTGGCTATAGGGAGCGTTCAGTAAATATTTATTGAGTATTATATGCATAAAAGAATGGCAGCACAGAACCAACACAGCACAATAATGGGAGGAAACACTAAGTAAAATGTAAGAAAAAAAAACAAATATCAGCAGGGTGTCTCTTATACACATCTAGCAATCGATGATTATTAGCACAGCCTTATTGCCTCTTTAAAATAGCTAAAAGTTAGTGTTTCAGTCCCTCTGAAAATTATCAAAAAACTGAAAACATGCTGTGTACTAAAATCAGATGGGTCAGTTAGACCCTACGGCATCGGAATATTCTTGAGAGCCAAGAAAGACCCCTTTCTGTGCTTGGATCAGAAAGGGTCTGAGTATTCAAAGGGTGGCATGTTTCATCTCAGGATAAGCAAATGGTGCACTTGGTACAGCAGCATAAAAGGCTCATTAAGGGAAAGATATTACCTCCCGGCTCCCTAATCTCTGAGTGGAGAAGTACCATTGTCTCCCCATTAAGAGTCAGTCTAGCTGGAAGAGCCAGTCTCCTGGCCAAGCGACTGTTGCTCAGAAAGTTGGGGGCCACTTTATACCATGCTGTAAGAGGTAATAATTATTATCCCTTTGATGAGACAACATACTTTTCTTTCCAGAATTCGTCCCCTACCACAGTCCCTACGAACCCCCATGAGGTTCTGAGTCGGTCTGCCTTTCTGATTGTAGTGTTTCCTTTTTCTTCTCCTTTGTCTCTATCCTTTGGACACTGGCCAGAGCCAAAGTGTGCTTTCTCTGGTAATTTGGGCTTCCATAACTTGTTCTCTAGAGCATCCCCTCTTCCCCACCATTTAACTGCCTGTCTGAGGTGCAACTTACCTCTATGCCAGCTTAATTCAAAGGACATGGTTTTCCTCCTCCTCCTCTTCCCCATCTCCCTCCTCCTGCAGCTGCTGAGATTTTCAGCTAGGGTCTCCAATTAAATGGCTCTTGAGCTTCCTTTTGAATCTGTTCTTAAATTCTTTATTAATGAGACTAAGAGTCCCTAAAGAGGGCACCAATCTCCCCTTTAGCCAGTGCAATTCTGATGAGACTCCCAAAAATTTCTGGCAACACACTATTTCTGAAAGATTTTGGGGGCTTGCCCGCTGTCTACGCTTTCCTCTGATTCTACCACCCTTCCAATTACATCCTTGGTAGTCCCCACCACGTTATCCTTTATAAACAATTTTTAATAAAACCTGTGTTTAGAGTAGGATAATATATCATAGCCCTTGCAAAAGATGGGATTACTCAATTATTAAAAAAAAAAACTTGTAGAGACAGTAGGAGATTGGGGTTTGTGGGAAAGAAAAGCCCAGTTTTAAATGTGGTAAATTCCAAAGTTCTGGATAAGGGGCAGGATAGGGACCACCCCCAAGGGTAATTGTCAATCCTGGCCCACCTAAGAGTAACAACATTTACAAGATTCCCCTCTATAAGCCACAATAATTGGCTTAGTCATTGTTTCCAGGCTCACTGTTGTCGCCCCATCAGCTCACAGAGAGAAGAATTTAGGATGAGTTCTCCAGGAACATAGTTATATACTTGCTACCTATTGAGATTGCATGGGGCTCCAAACTCCAGGCACCTCAAGGGTTAAGAAGACATTTTGTGGTCACCTTGCCACCACTTAGGGGGAAAAATTCAAGGAGTAGGGGACTTTTGAGTTAAAGGCAAATGATCTCAATAAAATCTCTTGGGAGCCCATTGTATACAGAAGGCAAGGGAACACTCCTACCCACTAGCTGGGGAAGAAGATACAATCTCTAATGGGAATCTTCTCCTCTCTGGACTATGGGTGATTTGGGAGTTTTACACACACATATGCACGCACGCACATACACACACACACACACACACACAAAGAGAGGGAAAGAGAAAGAGAGAGAAGCAACTTTCCCTCATGCTTTTTGAATTATGATTTCTGAGGGAAAATAATGTGTAAGGAGCACAAACATTCCTGTTACAAAGCTCTAGTCTTCTGGAAGTCTCTGAGTTCAAATAAAATCACATTTTATTAACTCTGTAAAAACTCAGGCTATCTTTTTGACTAAATTGATGATGAGCACCATCTACTGGGCATTACCCAAACTCTGTTTTAGGGATATTTCCATGAAGTTTGCAAAGAAATTCAGGGTCCCTGTTACACAATGGTCCTTTGGTATATTTAAGGAATATTCTAGAAATCTGGCAGCATCTTGAGTTCATCTAAAATTACTGTCTTAGTTTTTCTTATAGAGTTAAAGGTTTCTGGGGAAGCAGGTGGGGAATGAAGGCCCAGAGAGCAGCTTTATTAAATGGCTGTAATTCAAGGGTAGCAATCTTACAGGCTGAGGCGTTTCTGTGCAACCTCTCCTGCTCGTCCCACTGTTTTCAACTGGCTGGACGCAAGGTCCAGTCCCTAAGGGACAATTCTCAATAAATGGTAATCCCAGAATCCTCATTTATTGTTTTGTGAAACAGACTTATAGTTCCTCCTAAAATAAAGTCCTCTGCATTAATTTATCCTCTAGCGACAAAACAGTATGAAAGATATTAAGTCTGAATTAATTCCTAACTATGGTCATCATCACCTGGCTAAAACAATTAATATGCATTTGTGTGTGTGTGTGTGTGTGTGTGTGTGTGTGTGTGTGTGTGTGTGAAACCAGTGTAGGTGGTCTTTCAAAGCTGACCACATTTCACTCTGGTTGTAATCTGACTGAAAATGCCACAGTTCTATGAGGTAAAGAAAATGTCTGTTTCTGGGTTCCTTACCTCAGAGCTAAGCATATCTTCCTGCCTGTGAGGTGCGGGGTTTTGCACAGTCGCTCCTGTCTTGCTCATGAATCCTTTATGACACTATTAGTCTCTGGGGTGATGTCTAAAGTCAAAAGAAAATCTGACTCACACAGAAGACTGTTCATATGAAACGATAGCAACAGAAGTATCCTTCTGAGGGAGGATGGAATTTTTTGCTAGGAGTAGGACAGCAACACAATGCAAAGAGCCTCCATGCTCGGTTGCTAAAGGGACAACTTTGCACAGATCTACATCTTCCTTTCTTACTCTGTAAAATGGGGTAGTATTGCCTCACCATATGATAGTGAGGGTCTTGTTTGAGTTGTCTGATGTATACTAAGCATAAATCACTCTGCATGTTGTTCTCTTCTTTATAAAATTTTAGTGAACAGATGTTAGAGGTCCACCCAGGATGTCTCATCGGAACTCTGAGGTTACCTTTGCTATCTCACCCCAGGACGATCTGCAGTAGAACTACTGAGTCAGCTCTTAACGCATGCACAAACTCTCTGCAAACTACCCAAGAAAACAACCATTCCAATGTAGGAGTCTAGAAATAAACAGGAAGGTTTATAATCACATTTTCTGCATGTTTTTAAGGTATACAACCACATCCATCAAGGGAATTGCCTAAACAACTAGATGCTAGCCTAACAAAACAACTCACCTGACCTTCATGCAGCATGTATTGTAATTGGTCTTAATAATAAAAACACAGAGCCAGATATTAGTGGGTGAAAGCTGAAAGATCAGAGAAGCAGAGCAGCCAGTCACTAGTTCTTACCTCTACAAAAAGTCCTCAGACAGAATGGGGTATTCTGTCTCTACAGGTCCTAAGACCAAATGTCTGAGCTCCTGTCTCCTCCCAATTTATATTCCTCTCTTTCTGCCCAGCCATACCCCTTTCTGTCTCCACCTCTCTCATGTTGGGATTAAAGGCATGTGACTCCCAAGTGCTGGGATTAAAGGGGTGAGCCACTACTGCCTAGCTTTATTTCTCTTTGAGACTGGATCGATCTAGTGTGGCCTTGAATTTACAGGGATCCACCTGCCTCCTGAGTGCTGGGATTAAAGGTGTGTGTCACCACAGCCTGGCCTCTCTGCCTAATTAGTAGTTTAGCTCCACACTCTGATCTTCAGGCAAGCTTTATTTGTGAGAATCACAAACAAAATATCACCACATCTTCCCAAAGTTCAAGGAGAAAAATTTGTTTCCACCAATTGTTTCCCTTCTCTTTACTTATAAATCATAACTTCGGAGAACATTGACTTAAAGGTTTAAATCAGTAAACTCCCAAAGTCTACCTAGCATATAGGAAACATTTGCAAATAGCCTTAGCTTTTCTGTTTGTTTGGATTTTTTTGTTGGTTAGTTGGCTGGTTGGTTGGTTGGTTGGTTGGTTGGTTTTTCAAGACAGGGTTTCTCAGTAGCTATGGAGCTTGTCCTGGAACTCATTCTGTAGACCAGTCAAACTCACAGAGATCTGCCTGCCTCTGCCTCCCGAGTGCTGGGATTAAAGGCGCACACCACCACCACTGCCTGGCTAATCTTAGATTTTACTATCAACATATTGAAATTTCAGTGTCAGCAAGAAACTCTATTGTTTGTTCATTTGCTGACTTATAAAATACTTACTGAATGCCTAACTTGAGCCAGGCAGCGTTCTAAGTATGGGGGATACAACCATGAATGAGACAGTCAAAGTTCCCTGTGATCACTGTGCTTATCATTCTAATGAGAAGATAATAAATGTGCCATGGGAGATTATAATAGAACACAGGTCCCTAAAGTCTGTACTCTTAGATCCTCTGTCATAATGTTGTTTGAAATCTGAATTATAAAGCAGAGCCATGAAAACATTTGGGGAGAAACCATCAGACAAAAGAGAGATCAAAAGCTCCTAAGGTAGGAACTAGACAGACTTGCCTAGAAAGTCAAAGCAATGGTACTTTGGTGGGGATAGTAAAGTCAGAAAAGCTGTGTATAAGAATCCCTTAACTAAGTGGGTCTGTGTGGGACCTGAGAGTCTTCATCTCTAACAGACTCCCAGGAGACATTGATGCTGATGGTCCATGGGGCCCACTTTGATTGGCAAGGATATGGAACCTTGTATGCCATGCAGAAGAGAATTTCCCACTAGCTACAGTCAAAAGCCATGCTTATCTGATGCTTTTCTGACCTATGAAGCCCTTCAGGGCGACTTAAAGGTCACAGCTCTTTGATATTTCCATATACCTCACAAAGCTTAGTGCTTAATAGATGCACTATGAATGTCTGGATTAAATGATAAGGATGATTAGCTAGGCCCTGCTTTGTGGATTCCTGAGCTTTAAACAAAAAATAATAAAATGAAATAAGGAGTGGGGAGTAAATGGGAAAGAGACACACAGGCTTTGAGTCTGGTGTCTGTGGCTTCCCACCTCTCACTAAAGGACTTTCAGCAGATGGCCAAGTTCTCTGAGCACTCTATTTCATTTAAAAAATAGTATTAATAACTATTTCATTAGGGGAGATATGAAAATCACATACATTACATGTTTTCATAAGCACTCAATAAATGTTCATTTTCTTTTCCTCTACCTCAAATCCACTCCAATGTCAACAACACGGTATTTAAATCTGAAAGTTTTCCAATTATCAACTAGTATATAAATAATGAAACAAACTATAGAACCACACAATGGAATACTGCTCGGCAGTAGAAAGGAGCAAACTGTTGACAAACACAACAGCAGGGAAAATCGGTATCAGTTGTTATTCTCAGTGCTGGGACAAGACCGTTGACAAAGGCGACTGAAGGAAGGAAGGGCTCCCTTTGGTTCACATTCCCAGTGTGTAGCCCGTCGTGGCAGGGAAGCCATGGCAACGAGAGCTGGAGACAACTGGAAATACGGCATCTTCCGTTAGCAACCAGAAAGAGATGAATGTTGACCCTCCATCCGTTGTTCTCATTTGTATTCAGTGGGATATATTCACAGTGTATCTACTCCCGCACCGTGGAAGATTGCTAGCCTCAAATAACTTGATCTAGAAATGCCCTCACAGACATTCCCAGAGGTTTCTCTCTTAAGTGGTTCTAGACCCTGTTGAGTTGACATTAAATACTGGCCATCACAAGCCCATCCCTTCTCAGGTTGATCACATAAACACATCAGTTTTCTCCATAAGCTTTCACCTCCATTCCCAATGCAAAATGCACCCAGACCAGCTTCACAAGTCAGCACCATCTTAACAACTCCAGCAGCGCTCAAAAGTATAAGGAGAGCTGGGGAGATGGCACCACACAGAAGCCAGGCAACCCAAGTTCGGCTCTCCAGAATGCATGTAAAAGCCAGATGCAGTAACGTGGTGTCTGTAATCTGACCACTCCTATGGTAAAATAGAGGTGGGGTCAGAAAAATCTCTAGTGGTCCACAGGCCAGTGAGTCAGTTAGCTTGACTCCACAGCAGTGAACGAGAAAGACAAAGTGGAAATCAAGGACCAGCCCCTAAGATCTCTTACCTACATCACACAGTGCGGCATGCATGTGCCTACGCTCGCACATATGAACATATACATCATCCACAAAGGATTAAAAAAATGTCTATATAAAAAAGTGTAAGTGCAGAATGTCTGCTGAGACTCGTGAAATCTCTTAATTATGAGTCCTTATAACATCAAAGTAGAAATTATATACTTCCAGCACACAAAAATCACAGCGTGAATGTTGTCATTTTAAAAGGTTATACCTGGATATGTTGAATAATGTTTTTCTTCTTTGTGTCTCTAAAGATTGAACCCAGGGCCAACACATATCAGATTGTCCAGGCTGGATATGGAAATTGTAGCGCGTGGTAATTTTATCTCTATAAAAATTTGTTAGGAATAAAGAGTGTGTAGTCAATTTGAATTCAAGTGACTTGGAAGGCCCAGGACCCTGCACTCTGTGTGGTTTTGGGCAAGGTACTCCTCCTCCCTAAGAATCTGTCTCCTTATACATAACGTGGTTAGAGTAACAGCTGCCTGCTTTTTATTTTAAGAGTTATTGTGTGGCACTGGCAGGAAGAGCATATTAATTCCAAACCAAATTCCCTCTCCATGCAAAGTACAGGAATTTCATGCCTGTGCAGATTCATCTAGGAAAGTCGCCCCTTAGAGCTGGTGATTGTTAAACGAGAGCATTTGCGTAAATAATTTGGACAATACCTGGCTCATGGGAAGTATACAATAATTATCTGCTATCATACCACAAAAAAATTCAGTGAGCATTGTATAGCACGTCAATTTCCAAATCAGAAATGCAAAGCCAGCATCCACATAAAGTAGGTGATTGTTCCCCTAACCTTGGTCATACTTGTCGATACTGTGACGACTCACAACTAGGCTCAAGCTCTTGTTTCATGTATAGCTAGACAGTCTTCTGTTAAGCCTTTGCCATCTGTGAGTTGCACATAGTCTGAGAGAGGCTAGACAAGAGTGGAAAGGAAAATAAGAGGTCAACATGGTCATTGGAAACTGATGCAACCAGATGCTGTTGGGGACAGAAGACCCACTGGATAAGACTTGGGAACAGGATTGACCTGTCTTGGAATAATGTGAAAGAAAGGGCTTATGAGAAGAATGATGGGTAGGAAGAAGACTGCCATATTGCACACCAAAATGCTTCACTCCTAGTAGCGCAATTCCTTCTTTACACGTAAATGGAATTTTCAGATTTTCTGTGGCCATAATAAAATAATCCACTAGATGAAGAAATCATTTCAAAATAGTTGTGCGTGTGTTGGTTAATCTTGATTGTCAACTTAATGGGATTTGAAGTCACCTGGAAGATAGAACTCTGAGCATGTCTGTGAGGAAGTTTTCAGAAAGGTTCACCTGAAGAGGGAAGACCCACCCTAACTGTGGGCAGCACCATTTCCTAGATGAAGGTCCTGGGCTGAGTGAAAAAGGAGAAGCAAGCTGAGTATGAGCATCTGTTTCCCTCTGCTTCTTGGCTGCAGATACAATGTGGCCTCAAGCTTCTGTCCTCATGACTTTCCACCATGGAGGACTGCGGTGGTTTGATCGAGAATGGTCCCCGTAGGCTCATAAATTTGAATGCTTAGTCACCAGGGAGTGGGACAATTTGGGAAGGATTAGGAGGTGCAACCTTTGTTGGAAGAGGTCTATAGGAGGAGGTGTGTCACTGGGAGTGGGCTTCAAGGTTTCAAAAGCCCAGGACTGGCCCAGTGTCTCTCTCTTCGCCTGTTGACTGTAAATTATGATGTAAACTCTCAGGCACTGATCCAGCACCATGCCTGTCTGCTTCCCATCAAGATAATCTTGGATGAACCCTCTGAAACTGTAAGCAAGCCCCAACGAAATGCTTTCTTTATACATTTACTTGGGTATGTGTCTCTAACAGCAATAGAACAGTGATTAAGACAATTACACACACTCAAGCCAACCAGAGGCTACAAGTTTTTCTGCTAAATTAAAGTGCTAGAGTAGATAGTCCTACTTGACCATGACATCTTTCAAACCTGGTTGGTTAATTTCAGTCTCAGAGAATTGATTTCTCTGTGAAGATGGCAGGAACCCAGCAGCTGAGACATTTGAGGCACGAGGTCCAAATTCATCGGGAAGTGGCATGAAATCCTTACCCATTAACCTTGGCCATCACATATCCTCATCCACTTCCTTCCAATCCCCTTATTCCAGGAACCAGAGTGCCAAAAATATTATCTCATCCTTACTCAATCTTTAATATTTTTAAAAGCAGCTGACAGCACAGGGAAAACCTGAGAACAAGCCTTAATGGAATCAAACGTGTGCCTTCCTTCTCCATCACGTAGGGATGTTATAATGCTTTATTTCTATTTTTAAAAAAATATCCTTCAGACCAAAAGAAATCTGTAAAAAAGTGCTTGCAATGACCATTCTTGGGCATCAACTTGACTACTTCTGGAATTAATTAAAACCCAAATAATTGAACAGACCTGTAAGGAAATTTCTTCTTAATTAAATCATTTGAGGTGGGAAGACCATTTTTAATCCAGATCTTTGAGGTGAGAAGACCACCTTTAATCCGGGCCACCTCTTCTGCTGGCAGGCTATATAAAGGGCATGAAAGAAGGAAGCTTGCTTTCTTTACCTGCTTGCTCTCGCTCTCACTAGCAAATCCATTTATTTCTTCACTGGCATTAGAGTCTATTTCCTCAGGAGTCTGTCATGTCCTGAAGACCAGCTGAGACATCCATCCTTATGGACTGAACAACTACTGGATTCTTGGACCTTCTGTTGGAAGACAGTCATTGCTGGGCTAGCTGGACCACAGACATTCTAATAAATCCCGTGTGTGTGTGTGCATGTGTTCATTCTATAAGTTCTGTTCCTTTAGAGAACCCTGACTAATACAATGTCAATATTCTGAAACATGATTTTATTAATTAAATTTGTTTTTTATTTTTGTTGTTATATAATTTTGCACATGTGCACAGTACACACCAATCATTCTCACCCCTGCTTCTCTGCTACCCTGTCAACCCTCCCTCATACTCACAAATCTCTCTTATGTCCATGATTATTTCTCTTGTTTTATGAACTACTGAGATTAACCAGGGCTGCCTGTGTGATCGTGGATTTGGAACACTGTGTTGGAGCCTGGTGAGCCCAGCAGTTTGTATGCAACTAAAGACAGGGGTCCCTCTTCCAGAGCCTATCAATAGCCAGTAGTTCCGAGGTGACGAATAGGAGCCTTGAGTTCCTCCACCTTTTGTCATTTACTGTTGATAGGCCAGTCCCGTGTGAGCCAAGGGCAGTTGAAATAGTTGTGATGAGTTACTAATCATAATAGTTATTTGGAGCCTAGAGAAAGGTGCTTTGCAGCCCTTCATTTTACCTCCTGGCTCTCAGACATTTCCCAACCCCTCTTCTAAAACGTTCCCTGGGTCTTAAAGGAAGTGGTACACAGGTCCTGTTTGGGGCTGTGCCCTCAGCCATTGTTATTCTCTGCATCTTGGAAGCTGTGCATCTCATCTAAAGATATATATCTTGAAGAAATGGTTTTTCTGTGGAAGCTTACACATAAGCAGAAACTATTTCACTGAAGGACAGATGCTGAGACAGGCACAGTGTCACATGACTATCATCCCAGCACCATTGGATGCAGAAGAATCACAAGTTCAAGGTTATCCTTGACTACACAGCAAGTTCGGGACCAGCCTGGGTAACCTGAGACACTGCTGTGAAAATGGAGGAGAAAGAGACAAGGATGACAAAGACAGAGATGAAGACCAAGAAGAAGGGCTGCTTCCCCTAAGACTGGTTCTCCTCCCCGCCCCCCAGGAGACCAGGAACTTTCAGAAATGAGGACAAAAGCAAGAGTTTCTCTTCCCTCAGACCCACGCCCAAAGAGAATCTCTTTTTAGCCTGGTTGACTCTCAACCTGAGAAGGTTTGTGCCATTTGCTTCCTTATCCTGATATTTTTTAGGATTTGAAAGACTAAATAAATAGAGCAAAGACTTCAGAACCGACGTGAATCCACAGTGTAGTTCAGGGAGCTTAGGGCAGCAGCGGATCTCCTGATTACTAAGAGGTTAAATTGTGTGTGCCAGAGGTAGACATTTAATGGACCAAATTATACGTGTGTTTTTCTGATCCGCAGGTCTACAGAGCAGGCAAAGGAGCAGGTGCTGCTTACGGAAAACACGGGCTCTTTTAGTATCATCTCTACTCTTTCCCAGCCAAGGGCACCCATAATTACCACTCCTAAGCTGAACCTTCAACCCCACTGTGCCACACATACACACAGCCGCTGCTGCAAATTGTATTGGCAATTAATTTGTCAGGAAAATGCTAGGGGATGTGAACACTGGTAATTTTATACCATAGATATTCAAATTAAGCCTCCAGCCTAAGTATTTTTGGTGTCAACTTGTAGAATTGTTGCAGAAGAAACACAACCTTCTCTTGCTAGCTCCCAAGGAGGACAATAAAGAATGCCACAGTGTGGATATAACAGCCTGACTCCATCTGTAGGCTTGGCTTGGGGACATTGAGAACAGAAACACTAATTATGGGTGACATTCCTTGTGTTCCTCCTCTAGTGAAAGGGGATGTATTGGTTGTTTTTTTTTTTGTTTTGTTTTGTTTTGTTTTGTTTTTCTGTATCATTCCTCAAACGCTCAGAAGCTTTTTAATGGAAAACAACTGTGTCAGCTACTGATGACCTCTGGATCCCACTCCAGTATCACACCATAAGTTTCCAGAGTCGCTGTGCGGGTGTGCAAGGGTGATGGAAAGACCCTGGGACAAATGGTAGCTATGAGAGGTCCTCAGGACCAGAGTGTCCGACAGCATCGGCAGACAGTCCCGCAAACCATCTCAGTACAGCTCTGGAACACAGAGCCTCATTAGAGAGAAAGGCATTATTCTGGTTTCATTTTGTCGCCATGATAAAATACCCTGGGAAAAGGCCGCTTAAAAGGGAGAAGAGGGTTATTTTTAGATCACAGTTCCCAGTTACGGTCCATCACTGCAGACAGGACTAGGCAGGAACTTCGACCAGGTAGCTGCACCCACAGTCAAGAGCAGAGGGAAAAAGAATGAGCGCTTGTATTCAGCTGGGCTAGTAGGCCAGGAAGCCTCGGAGATGCTCCTGTCTCTGCCTCCCCGGCACTGAGATGCCAGGTGCATGGCACCATGCCTAGCTTTTATACATGGGTGCCAGGGATCAAATTCACTCATGCTGGAGCAACAACTGACTGAGCCCATACTCAGTGTTTAACTCTTTAATATATGATACAAACGGGGTGCACAGAGTCAATTACATAAGCATAGTGACATTGTTATAAGAAAAAAAATGGAAGTCATGGATACCTAAGTTTAAGCTCCATACAAAACACAACCAATTCTCAAAGCAATGAATAAGAAACATGAGGAACATAGTTTAGAAGAGGGAGTTAGTTTTTAAGACAGGATCTCACTATATAGCCCTGGCTGGCTTGAGAATGACTATGTGGACCAAGGTGGCCTTGAACTCACAGCAATCCCCCTGCCTCTGCTTCCTGGTTACTGAAATTACAGAAATGAGTCACAACACTCATCCTGAAGAAACTATTTCTTTAAAAAGATCATATTCCTAGTGACTAACTCCATTCTATTAAGATAGACTCTCTGCAGAGGAGACTCAAGAAATGGCATTTTTAGTTAAGTTCTGTGAGTGATTCTGTGAATCCTAAAGACTGAGAGCAACTGCTGAAACAGATATTATGAAATGAATGTTAAGTGCACAGTACTGTATCTAATAAGATTCAAAAAGTTAGTACAGGGTGTATGGGACACAAAACCTTGGGCAGGTGAATCTTGTCCTCAGAGGACATAAATTGCTAACACATTATTCCCGAGGGGGAGTTTGCCCCCGCACTGAAATGTGAGGGTACGTAACTTGAGAAGCACGGGGAACTGTTTTTTCCCCTCATTTCCCTTCTCTATTTGGCACAAACATCATTAACGTAACCTCCATCATTCCTGCTTTATTTTATTCTTTTTTCACACTCAGACATCACTTCTTTGGCATATGCTGGCAGTCAAGGGTGGCACTTCACCTCTGCGCAGCTGTGATGGCAACTCTGTTTGGCTCTGGGAGCTGTGAAGGAGGAGAACCCTAGTGTGATGAGAGATATAGAACTCGGGGTTCTTACACTCTAGTGCAGTAGGGGGGGGTCTGTCTTAGGTCAACATCAATGGACTGGCATGCGCACTGTGCTTAGAGATTTCCCGGCCCATGTCCTCCTGGAGAGGAAGAAATGGGATTTATCCTGAAAGCATGGGGACACCGTAGCTGGTGTTTGCTCTTCTTGCTCAGAGAAATTCTGTATTTGCATTGGAAATTCTTTCCAGGTCACACAGCATCCATCCACAGAGAATTGTGGGAACCTCTATTCTTCCACATCCCACGTTTAATATACAAGGAGCTGGTGCAGAAAGGATAAATCCCCCACAGACGCATGCGTACTTGCTGATGCAGACCAACAGCAGAAACATTGATTTCCTCCCCATCCATCTCTCTTGCACAGCATAGAAACATCTCGCAATTGGACAATTCCCTTTAACTCGAGCCATATCTGTTACACAGTTTCTGGAAGAAACATCAGGAAAAATCCCCTCAAGGCCAAGTCAGGGGACAGATATCCTGTGCAGCAGGCTGAGACACCCACCCTCCCCACAACAGAGTTGACATCCAAGCAATCCAGGGAACAATCAAGAAGAGACCAGTTCTAAAATAACCAAGACAGTTGATGACCAGCTCCGCTCCTCGAGACAGACACCTTTCCAGGAAATGCGTAGGCAAGGACGGTTTTCTGAGACAACATCTGCTCTGTGAAACAAAACAGACACAACACAATGAATGCTGCACTCTGCCGTGTTTTCCTGCCTGGAAGCCCCCCCCCCCCCCGCTGAGGGATGGAGACCACCACTAACCCTGTGGGGTTATGGATTCTCCTCTCCCGGAGTCAACAGTGAGATGAGTGGCTTCCTCCTAATGAACTTTCACACTAAGGTGTCCCCAGCTTCATAGATGCCCCACTTAGATGCAATGCCAGCAGGGTAGACAAGTCAGCTTGGAAAGAAAATTGTCAATTAGACATCTTTGTTATCTTGAAACCACTAAGTCAGTAGCTTTCTTTAAAAAAAAAGGAAGAGGGGTGAGGGAGATGGAGAGAGAGGGGAAGAAGGAGGAGGAGAAAAGAGGAAGAGAAAGAGGAGGAGGAGGAGGAGGAGGAGGAGGAGGAGGAGGAGGAGGAGGAGGAGGAAGAAGAAGAAGAAACAACCTCATATAGAACAGAACATCTTTTCTGTTTCTAGGGTCATGTGCCGTTGGTTCCCATACAGACACCAGTGCCCTATATAAGAAGCCTAATCCAGAGCTAGAGAGATGGATTAGGGGTTAAGAGCTTGTGTTGCTCTCACAAAGAACCTGTGTTCAGATTATCCTTGTGGACCTGTGTTCCATTTTCAGCATCTACATGATAGTTTACAACTTTCGTAACTGTAGTTCCAAAGGGACCTGTCACCTCTTCTGACCTCGGAGGACACCATACATGCACAGAGTGCACACATAAACATGCAGGCAAAATAGTCGCTCATAAAAATAAATCTTTTTAAATTAAAAAAAAGATGTCTTGATCTGACTCACCCTAAAACGCAGGCATTACAGGTGAATCACAGAAAGCAAGAACTGAGGCCTAAGGCTAATGACACAGACAGTCTGGGGCTGCATCTGCGTCTTGGATGCTTGGCAACAGAAGATGGGGTTGATAGAGAGAGGCAGCTCCTTTTCCAAGTGTGAGGTGGCAGGCTATGTCCAGTTAACTATAAGGATACAGGGTGAGATGAGAGAGGCAGGAAACTGGCCAGAACCTTCTGCTAGATTAGTGGGCAGGCTCCATCAGCAGCGCAGGTGCTAGCTTATTTGGGGATTTTGTGGAAACTAGAAAAAAAAAAGTGCCTGCTCAAAATATTTTGCCGCCATCTACTGGGATGTTGTCAAAATAACTCATAGCACCCAGGGTGGCTGCCAGTGAATGCTGCCTCCTGCAGGTGTTCCCTGTTGCTGCATACCCCCCCACACACACAGAAAGCCCTGGATGGAAATCAATTCTGGCAGGTAAAGAGGGAAATTCCAGGACTAAGCAAGCCAAGGTGCAGGCAGAGCTTACTCTACACCATGGACAACATGTAAACCAGAGGAGGACTAAGCAGACAAAGCAATCCAACGGGGCCCTAGTTGCCAGTGGGACTTGGTCCCTGGGACAAGGTTGATGGTACACCCAGCTATGAAGGGAGGCAGAAGGAGCTCAGCTCAAGCCCAAGCACTGAGCAGACTGAGGAAGCAGGGCAGGCTCACTGGCACAATCAGGTGCAGATCTCCAGAAGGTGACTTTACATATCAGCCAGTGGGGAGGAAGATGGGGCTCCAGGTAGTGAATGCCCTGTCTCGGCTGTCAATAGTGCAAAGCTACAGACAATAACTGGGTTTCTACTACTAGTTAGGTGGAAGCTACAGTAAGCAAAGAGGACTAAGGATTAAATGATGGTTGTAGGGCCATGCTTATGATTTACATCAGGGATTCATGGATTGAATTTAAAAAAAAAAAACTCCAACACACCTTTTAGGTGCTGTGTAAATTCATTAAAAATACCAATAAATTTTAGTGAGTACCTTCTATGTATCTACTCCTGTACTAAGCAGTGGAGAGCCATCGGTGAACTAGAAACAGTCCATGCCTGCAAAAGGCTAGTCACAAACAAATAATTAGTTACAGCCAGGGGTAGCACAGTGGACTATATGTGCTTTGGTGTTTGGGTTTTTTTGAAGCAAGGTCTCATGTAGTCCAGGGATCAAACTTACTATGTATGTACTTGAGAATGACCTCGAATTCCTGCTCCTTCTGCCTCCCCGTCCCAAGTGTTGGATTTACAAGTGCTTGCCACCACACCTGACCCTTGACACCATAAACTATCAAAGAAGGAGAAGGGCACTGAACTCGGTCTTGGGGATGTAAAAATGGGTCCCAGAAGAAATGATAACTGGAAAGCATGAAGTTGCCCTTCTCAGAAGACTTAGGGCAGGAGGACACACCAAGCTGTCCACACATGGCTACTGAGAGCTTGAAATGTGACCATGACATTGGAGATAATAAATAAAAAAAAATTTCAAGGTGTTGTGGTTTGAACCTAGGGCTAGCAAGTACTCTACCACTGAGTTACATCCTCAACCCTAATTTTACCTTTTATTTAAAAACATGGTTTCACTAAGTTGCCCCACATTGGCCTTGAACTAACTTTGTTCCTCCAAGCAGGATTATAACATGGGATCCTCCTGCTTCAGTCTCCCTCGTGTTGAGGTTACAGACCTTCATCACCTGGTCTAGCTGAGAAACTAGAAATAGTTATATTTAATTTTACTTGATTTAAAATTTAAAGCTGAAAGAACACAATTTTTTTCCTTTAAATATAACTTTATTTTTTGAAGCGTTATATTACACTTTAGCCAGGTTATTGCCCATAATGACATTGCATGTACCTTTGCCTTTTATAAAACTTTGTAGACTACACATGTGGCTTTCATTCTATTTTATATTCTAGACCAGAGAGCTAGTCACGAGGCCAGAAAAGTGAAGTGGAGGACCCATTAGACTGCTGGGAGGGACGTCTGCTCACCTGCTACTTGCTCTTGTCTGGAAACATTAAGGCAAAGTGCTCTTGGGAGATCCTAAGTGGCAAAGAAAACAACTCAGGTCTAATACACATGAAAGTAGGATGACTTTATGAAGAATGAGTAACATGTGCTTAGGCAGAGGAGACGCGAGACCTTTTAAAGGAACGCCTCATAATCTGGCTCGGATGTGCTCACCTGCATCACCCCCATCAGCATGCATTAGGCAGTAAGTAACGGAAAAGACGCTGATTTAAACCCAAGAGCCATTCGCTGTTTGCTTAAGCCCGTGGGGAGGAGGCCATAGCTGGTTCAGCAACTCAGATATGTCTTCAAGGAGCAAGCCATGGCTACTTTTCCTACCACCAACCTAAGAATTTTGTTTGTTTCCTGAACCTTGTTACCATGAAGATTCCAAGGAGGCAGCAGGAGCTGGGAAGGCCAGTTAGAATATTCCTTTACGCCATGAGAAGTGATTTTTACCCTTAGCTCTCAAGGAGGCAAAAGGAAACTAGAAAGCCATGACATTTACATTGGTCACAGGCGTCCGGGTGCTGTCAGAACTGTCCGCAAGGACCAAGGGAAGGCAGCTCAGTGCCAACCACACACACCAACCCTGTGATATTTATTTCATGATCCTTAAATATCCCGCCGCCTTTTAGCAAGTAATTGGCTAGAAGGGTCTCGCTTAAATGGGAACACAGGTGATTCTCATAATTGTATGTGAGGGCAGAAATATGTGAAAGCTCCGGTCAGAACAGCTCATAGTAACCCATAATAATCCACAGTAACCCATAGTAACCCAAAGGCAATTTACATGTAATTGCTCTTTCTCACCTAGGAAAAGTGATGTCATCTCAGAAAGAGGGATAGTGTGGGATTCACAATGACTATGAAACTTGTTTTACTGAGAAAATAATTTTTTCATATTTCTATAAAGAAGAGAAAATTTCAAAGTGGCCAGCATTCTTGAGTCAAGAACAAGCTATTCAAATTTCTCCAAGAAATAAAGACCACTAATCCTACCAGATGCACTTGATATTCAAGACAACTCTGTACAGATAAATAAGCTAATAAAAGCTACAACATCGAGACTTTGTAGAAGCAACAGAGCTGGTCACTGAAGAAAGAGGATCTTCACACGACTGTCATGTGGAGATTAAAATGTGCCTTGTGTTTCCTCATGGGATCACTGTGAATCTTCATGTGAGATGGTCTTGCCCGTGGGAGAAGCCATAGGTTCACCCTCTGCGAGGACATGCTGCGCCCATCACTGAGAGGAAAGATCCATTCGCAAATCAAATTACGCCTGAGAATTAGGAGCACCTGCGACCCTTTCTTTTCTAATGCTGTTTATTTAGTTGGATGTATGAGGGTAGGTGTTGGCCATACAAAGGCAAAGAGTCTGTTCACAGCCTAATGAGAAAGACAGGAAAACATCCCAGCCATGCATAGTCCGCTAGGCCTTTTATGAATGAGGCAGTGGCTATAGGATGGTCACACAGACTGTTAGCTATGTTTCACATTGCTGTGACCAAATACCTCACAGAAACTACAGAGGGGAGGGGCTTACTTAGCTCCCTTCAGGGACTACAGTCCACAATGGAAGGGAAGGCTTGGCACCTGGAGCTACCAGGTCCTTGACCGGGGAAGCTTGCTATGAGACCTGTTCCGCTTATCTCAGGGAATCGAGAAACAAAGATACAGAGATGAAGTTTGCCAGCCTAAAAATCCCCCAAACCCCAAGTCCATCACATAGGCTGCCACATCCAGAAGAGTCCATGACCTCTCCAAACAGTTCCATGAGCTGGAGACTGAGTATTCAAATACAAGAGCTTTGGGAAGGATGTTTAACATCCAAATCACAACTCAGAGAATGTTATGATGTTCTTGAATTTTTAAAATGTCCAGATTGGGGCTGGAGAGATGGCTCACTGGTTAGAAACACTTAGTGCTCTTCTAGAGGATTCAGGTTAGATTTCCAGCACCCACATAGGCATTCCCAACTGTCTGTAACCCCAGTTCCAACAGACTTGGTGCCCTGTTGTGGCTTCCTTGCACACCAGGTGTACTTATGGTACACAGACACACCTACAGCCATACATTCGTACTTACAGAACAAAAGTCAATCTTTACAAAATTAAATTGAGCTAATATTTTCCAAGAAGGCAAAGAACTAAAGTAGATTACTGGACAAGGACACAGAAAGGCAATCTGAAGAGAAAAATATTTGGGGAACTGGGAAGACAGTTGCCGAACGGGAATAAAAGAGAGCATTCAAATGTCTCCTACAAAACACTGAAAAGACAGGCAAAGAGGCTTTGTATAATACAGAGCTGTCCCGCCCACTTCACTACCACTAGGATTTGTTTTAGATAAGACATTTCCATGTTTATGAGGCCAAATTTTCTTCCTTGTCAGTAAAAAGCAGGAAATAAGTATTTCCCAGAGTTCTTGGGGTGATAAAATGTGACAGTTAAAGTATCGGGTGATGTCTCTAGGCATGAGTGGATATGTGCTTGTTATACACACATTGCTGTTAAGCTCCATAAAAATCAATAAAAAAATAAAATAAAACCTCAAATCTCCCCCCCAGAAAAAGCAGCGCAACCCCCCCCCCCCGGAAAAAGCAGCACCACATGCACTGGCTCTGCCATCTTGAAAGAAAAATGATGCTACTCTTTCCCAGTGAACCACTGGAGACAAAAGGCCCAGCAGACCAGCTTCAGTTATAAAAAAGCCCAGGGATAACGGAAATCACGCTATTTAACAGCAAAAGGACTGTTCCAGCGGAGCTGCTGAGACCTATTTCGAAGAACACTAAGAGCATAGCAAACAAGGTATTGGTGTGACATGGTGATTTAAAGAAAGTTATAATACAACCTTTCATTTCCACCCAGACTTATTCGCTGCTAAATACGCCCTGGTCCTTTCCCATGGAGCAAAAGGACAACCATGTTTTGGGAGGCAATAGCCAATTATCCTGGTTATAGCTTCACAACCATGACCAGTATCCAAGCTATGCCTGACTGCCTTGGTGGCTGTGATGACTATACTTAGTTGCCACTTGACTACATTGGGAATGAACTAAAACCCCAAAATGGTCACAGCTATGAGGAATTTTTGCTTCATTTTAAGTGGGAAGATCAACTTCTAATATGGATCTTTGATGCAGAAACACCTGCCTCTAATCTGGGCCATGCCTTCTTTGGACACGGAAGAAGAGCTTTTGCCCTTTGCCAGCTTGATTTAGCTTCACTTGTAGGTTTATTTCTTCACTGGCACTAGCCCCTCCTTCTTTGGGATTCTGAAATATATGAAGACCAGCTGAGAGACCTGGCCTCATGGACTGGACAACTACTGGATGCCTGGGCTTTCCATTCATAGACAGCCATTGTTGGATTAACTGGGCCACATCCTCTGAGTCATTCTAATAAACCCCCTTTCTATACATAGAGATTCATTCTATAAATTCTATTATTCTATAGAGCCCTGACTAATACAGTGGCTGTTTACAAATCCACTGAATATCTTTTGTAAGGAGTTCTGCTGAGATTTAAGGCGGTGGTTGAAACCAGGATGAGTCCATTGGAAAGCTCACCTCAGATGGTCACCAGAGATAACAAAGGACTGAGAAGTGACCTCAGCCTTGTGGGTTCTGATTGTTCCTTATATGGAAAAAAAGAGCTAATGAGTTCTGTTGTACTTTTGTAAGGCTAAACAAAGCAGATTTAAGGCCAAAATGAGCCAGTACTTTATGAAGATGTTCTACCAGAGACTTCCATGGCTTGTGGCTTTGTCCATCCAGGTGTGGGAGTCTGCTTCATTCTCTATTCTGAGTCATCTAAGTGAATTTCTCCAACAAACCCTTTTTGGAAAGATGCACTCCCACAAAAAAAGCTTGCATTTCACAAATATGTGACAGTGTATATTAGTCCTGTAAAGAATGAATTAAAGACTTCCCAAGGAACTCCGATGCAGTATTGCTAGGTTACAGTGCTGTGACCTCGGTGGTAGGTTTGCCCCGAAACCCTGCATCAGTTACTTTGGTGATGCTGTGATAGAACACCATGACTAAAGCCAACTTAGAGAAGAGAGGGTCTATTTGGGTTTCCGATTCCAGAGGGCTAAGATATCCACAATGGGAGGCAAGGTGTAGGGGCAGGCTACAGGAGTAGAGAGCTGGATGACCAAGTTTCATCCCAACAGGAAGTCTAGAGGGTGAACTAGAAGTGAGAGAAAAATATAATAATTTAAAATAGTCAGTAGATATGTGTCTTTAACGCTTCCACATTGGACGGCTCAGAATTACTAGAGGAGGTCATTATTTTATAAATTAATAACTACACAAACTGACAGTGCAGAGAAGCACTGTGCTGTGGGGCTAGCAATGGCATAGCGGTGGGTGTTTAGCAACTGGTGACAGGGGAGTACATAATTGGTCATGGGTTTTATTTCCATAGTGATCTAATCAAATATTGCGTTACCATGACACTTTTCTTGGGACCATTAACTTGTTCTTTGGGTGCTGATGAAATAAACTTCTCTATTCTGGAAGGGGAGCACAAAAGTCAGTCAGAGCCTTTCTAAATAGAGCCTCATTCACCTGGGAAACAAATGAGGCTTCATGAAATTAAAGAGTTTAGAATACAGTTACCCCAGTAAAGAGACAGACTGTAGAGAAGGGAAGAAAGTCTTTGCTAACTATGCATCCAGCATGGGGTTAATATCTAGACTATACAAAGAACTCAAAAGACTCAACAACTAGAAGTCAAATAGACCAGTCAATAAGAGAGCTAATGAAATAAGCAGACAGTTCTCAAAATATAAAGTACAAATGGCTAATAAGCATACAAAAAAATGCTCACCTTCATGAGCCATCAGAGAAATGCAAACCAAACCGTGTTGAGATCCATCTTATCCCTGTTGGAGTAGCAGTCAATAAGAAAACAAGTATTAGCAAAGGTTCATCAGTGAAGATGTGGACAAAAGGAAAACCCTACACACTGCTACTGTCAATGCAAACTAGTCCACTCTCTACAAAAATCAGTAAAGACGTTTCTCAAAAACATAAAAGTGGACTAAATCCGCCGGAAGAACTGAGTCAATATAGGAGAGAGACGTGCACATAAATGTTTACTACAGCACTATTCAGAATAATTAAGTTCTAGAACCAACTTACCTGCCCAACAACAGAGGAATGGGTAAAAAAAAAAAAATGTGGTGTATGCACCGTGAATTGTTTTCAGCCATAATGAAGAATGGGGGCATGTCATTTCCAAGAAAATAGATATAACCATAGGCATTCATACCAAGTGAATCTAGTCTGTTTCAGAAAAAAAACAAATATCTTCTATTTTCTCTCAATTTTGGTTTCTGGTATTTGTGGAGTCATATAAAACATGTATACATATATGAAATGAAAATAATAGAAATGACGGTGTCTAGGAGAACAAGAGGAACCAATTGGAGGGAGGGAAAGAAAGGGATGGGAATAATATGCTGAGTATACAATATGTACCTGTATGAGAAAGCTTTTTAATCAAATAAAATTTTAAAACAATTAGAACAACATTGATCCCAAAGAAGAAATCAAATAAAGCTTATTATTAAAAATTAATGAGTTAGTCAAGCCATCAGACAGACTGTGGCAGTGGGCAGATGTCTAGTGTACAGATGATCAAAACCTAATCCTAGGCAAGTAATTCCTTTAGGAAGCCCCTCCACTTACACCCATCTTTGGAATGGGAACTATGGCAATTGTAAGTCCACAAAACCACAAAATATATGAAGGAGTCTTTTCAGGGCTCCCCAAAAGTCAAAAGTTTGTGACTGAGTTCTGCAAACTTCAAAAAGATTTTTAAAACATTTTTTAATTTGGCAAAATTTGTATACATTCATGGTATTGGTCGCATATGTTTTTGTTTTGAAACATGCTACATTGTAAGATGACTAAATCAATCAAATAACATACACATTGTTTCACATTCATTTTGTGATGGTAACATTTAGAAACAGCCATCTTAGCTATATGTAAGGTTTCAACACATGGTGGCTGTAAACATTATGTTGTACAATAGATCTTCTAGACTTATTTCTCCTCACTACATAAAGTTTGTGCCCTGTACATCCCTAACCCCTTCTCCTGCTCGATGGGTTTTCATTAATAATTTCATCTCTTCCGCATCACGTGGTCAGGGTGGCGTTTACTTCAGAAAAACAGATGACATTGAAAAGCTCTAAGGAAGATCTCAATTACAAGGATGAGAAGTGTTACGCTGAGACTTCCCAGCCTCCTCCACAACACATGCCAGCTGTTCAGGAAAAATGGCTTCCTGGAGAGATACAGTTGAGTCACCATTGTCTATGAGTCTCTGTGGTTCTAAGCACTAATAAAGGGGGAGGGAGTGTGATTTACTCATGGACCAGTAATTATCACAAAGTAACTCAATCTCCCAAAGAAATATTGCCAACCAATTTCCATCAATCACAGTGCCCCCCACAGCCCCAGTTGTGATTAATGGGCATTTCCGTTAAAGCTGCTCCCAGAGTGAGCCTTACCCAGATGGTGTCAGGTGATTAGCAGAGCCACATGATATAGGGCCAAATATTAATAAGCGCCATTATTTATCAAGCATTTTCTTGAGCTGACCCCCGCCACACAAGCTGGCATATTCTGAGTTGTTCATAAGGGTTATAACGATGCTCAATATCTGAGTCAGGTAGAAGCCCTCCAGCCAGCATCCTGCGATCAGTACACAGAACAGCTTCATTGTAACAGACACTCTCAAGTGCAGTTTAGAAGACTCACTACTAGTGCAGAATCATCACTACTGATCTTTAAATGAGAACATAGGAGACACCAAAATCTCTGGTAAAATGTTCAGAAAGTCTCGTGCTACAGGAATCTCACAAGAGGAGATATTGATAAAAGGATTAGGGTTCTAAGGACATCCAGTAACATTCAAGGAATAGTTACATTAATAAGTTATTATGAATATGAATTTAACTTGGTATCCTGTATTACACATTTTCGTATGTGTATAGACACACATATAGGTACACATGTTAATGTGTGTGTTTGTGTGTGTGTTTGTATGTGTGTGTGTGTGTGTGTGTGTGTGCACCCATTGATATGGAGGCCATAGCTCAATGTAAGGTATCTTCCTTAATCAATTCACATTATTTTTTGTGGCAGGGTCACTCACTGAAACTGGAGCTTACTGGCTAGTTAGTCTACATGGTCAGCAAACCCCAGGATTCTCCTGTCTCTACTTCCGCAATACTAAATTATAGGCACACCACTCCACGGCTATACCTGACTCCGTATGTGAGTGACATGAGGCCAGACTCAGGTTCTCATGTTTGCATAGCAAGCACTTCACCTGCTGAGCCATGTCTCCAGACTCTGTGCCCTGCATTTTTATCTGTTTCATCTGAGAACCTTAAGAAGGAGCTCCTCCAGATAGGGAGTAGAGCATCTGTCTACCTTATTCCCCTCTATAGCTATAGCCACTATGCTCCCCTGTTTAATACAAAGAAAATATACATAATGTACACATATATATATATGCATCATGTATCTATATATACATATACACACATACATATATGTGTGTGCGTAAGTATGTATGTATATACACACATGTGTGCATATATACATTTTTTTCATTTCAAATTACTTTTAGTCCAAATTTTCATGCTTTGAAGTAGACTCGAGGCAGTCCATCTTCTGTTTTCCCTTTGGCTTCACAGAAGTAACTAAGAAAAGCCTCCCTTGTTTTATTGTCTAGAAGAGTCTTGGTCTTGTTTTGAATTAGTGCAGTCTCCACCAGTGGCCAGGGTGACTAAGGGTTTGTCTTGGTTCTGCACTAGTCACCACAAGCTATTCTCCACCCAACAATTCACACAAAAAGATTGCTATTCAGAATCAAACCAAGAAAGTGCTCATAATATCCAGTACACAGATGAGTTAGGTTTCTCTGGATGTAAGCACTTGCCTGGTTACATAAGTGAATAAATGGCAGAGAGAGGATTCCAACCCAGGTGAGACTCCAGAACCCACAGTGGGATGTGTCTGCTGAAAACCCTATCCACAAAGATTGCCTTGAAGTTTTCCTTTTAGACAGTGAGGAATCTTCTAGAAATAGGCCTGTTGCCATCTAAGCAGGATGACCTTTCTTCCAAGAAAACGAGAAGATCTGCTAGACAATTTAATGGTCATTTGACCTTCAGTAATGGAGTACCAGGAGCCTGAGAATAGTCCCAAGCTCATGTACACCATTGGACTTGGGCTAAAGAAGTGGGTCATTCTCCTCTGATTGTCTGCTGAGCTCTGTAGGTTTGATCAGGGAAAGAGAGTCACAGTCAAAGAGTAAATGATGCTTTGGTCCTTCACAACCACCTTGGCTGTCAAGAAGGTGGTAGGAGTACTGGACTCTCTGGTGATGGGTGATCCTTGCTTAGCTAGCAGTCTCTGGACTTAGATGGCCCCAGAGAGGCAGCAAAAATTTAAACAGGAAGCCTCAGCACAGGGGCTCAAAGGGCCACCACCACAAATGATGCATGAGAAGACTAAGACTGAAGGCAGATTCTGTGAAGGAACCAAAGCCACATGAAATGTGCTGCCAAGACTTTGGGGAAATCAATAGCCCACAAGGCAACTGAGAGCAAAGGCCAAAACAAACTCATTATTTCTCTAAAATATCCTTAGCTCCCAGCTGACTTTCCCTAAAGTAACTAGGGTTCATTGAAAACCATGGCAAATCCATTATTTTTACATAGTTTCCAAGTTCAAAAATAATCTTCTTTCTCAATCCTAACAAGATAATGAAAAAGAAAATATAAGGAATAATTTGTGTGACATATCTTAAAATATACATCTAAGAATGTCTTTCAACATATAAGTATGGATAGGTTTTTATTCTGTCATTAAAAAGTATTAATTCCACCATGGGGCTAGTTCTAGATTTTGCCAAAGGTAATGCATACTTTAACTCTGTTAGCATATTGTGCTCCCTTGTAGGGGTCAGTCATTTAAAATATTTTTGCACATATCTACTATTCTTTCTCATATTACTCTGAGCATTATGAAAATGGCTATTTTTTTTTTGTTGTTTTTTCGAGACAGGGTCTCCCTGTAGTTTCTAGACCCTGTCCTGGAACTAGCTCTTGTAGACCAGGCTGGCCTTGAACTCAGAGATCCGCCTGCCTCTGCCTCCCGAGTGCTGGGATTAAAGGCATGCGCCACCACCGCCCGGCATGAAAATGGCTATTAACAGGAATTTTCTCCATAGTATTTGTCCCATGCTTTATCAGGTATCAAAAGCCTATATAACCACTTTTTCTCTTGAACTCATATATTCTTTTGGGGTATGCAGGGCAGCCTGAGTCAGTAATACTGGTAACTTGCTTATTGGTGCTCTGTTGAGTTGGGCACATAAGTGATGGTTTTCTGGAATAGTTAACATTTGTGGAAGAATTGTTACATCTCAAACACTGGGCTAGACACCTTCCTTTGAACTATTTAATCCCAGAAGGCTTCAGACATAGGCCATAAACAAAGGCACTACCCATCAATACCCAGTCTATTTAGATAAAGAACCCTTTCAAGATGGATTCTTTTCCTGGAAAAAAAAAAGCTAGCCTAGCTCAATGCATAGCCTGTGTCACCTCATTCCTAGAGCTGGTACTACCAGCTGGTTGGAAGTTGACCCAGAGTCAACTGGCCCATGCTTTAAAGCTTCAACATGGCTGTTCATTGGGTTCAAATCACTAGAGTCATGATGGACTGGAATTTTGACCCTGTATTTCTTGGATGGTCAAATTTTATTAATCCAGGAGGGGGAAGTACCTTCAAATCTCCCAAGCTGTGAATCTGGGATTAGACCTAAGATCCTGAGCTTCAGCTCTTCAGTGGTCTTCAAAGGAGCCACTAGACAAAGACCAAACTGGGATGTGAGGCATGCAGTATATATTAGGGACTGAAGTTGGGAATCTGGATTATATTCACAATGCTTTATCCTCAACGCTGAAGATTGAACCCAAAGCCTCAGACATGCTAGGCAAGGCATCTGCCATGGAGATGCTTTTTGTTTTCTATGTTTAATATCTTGTGGATCTAGGAGAGATTGTCCCTGCCTGGGGAGCTAATCAATTTCTAGGGACTGCATATAGCTTGCTTGAGAGCATACACCTCAGGTACAAACCAGCAGGCCTCCTTTTCTCATCTCTGGTAGTCCAGGACACTGTTCCAGTCCTAATCATCCTAAGGCTGGAATCCAGGAAGCCCTATGCCCCAGAGCCCACTATTCAAACCAGGCAATCTCTCACCCTACTTAACCTGGTTTACCCATTCTTTCCTGTGAAGACCATAATAAAAGGTCTAGTCTATGACTTTCTTCCCGACAATATTCATGTTTTTATGCCCTACTATGTTTGATTAAAATAAATTCTGTAAACAGAGAGACTGCTCTTTCATTTCCAGCTGCCCAGACCCAAATAATCACACAGAAACTATATTAATTACAAAGCTGTTCAGTCAATGGCTCAAGTGTATTTCTAGCTAGTTCTTATGTCTTAAATGAATCCGTTTCTTTTCATCTGTGTATCACCACAAGGCTGTGGCTTACCAGTTAAATTCTGGGTGTCTGTCTCCTTTGGCAGCTAATGGTGCCTCTCTAACTCTGCCTACTTTCTCTCTATCACTTTTCTGATTTCCCACCAGACTTTACTCTACTAAGTCATTGGTCAAAACAGCTTTATTCATTAGCAAACAAAAGCAACACATATACAGAAGGACTTCCCATATCATCTCCCCTTTTCTGTCTAATGAAAAAGGAAGATTTTAACTTTAACATAGTAAAATTGCATATACAAAACAGTTATCAAGCAAGAATTATAGTTACAATATTTAGTCCATTTATATTTAGCAAATTAAGGAAAATATTTTATCATCTACCCTATCTTTGTAAGTCTAAAGTTTCATTTCTAATTTATCTTTTATCAAAACTAAGAAAAACTATAACTATCTATCTTTAATTCTTCAAAGACACCAGAAGGATATAATATTACCTAAGTAAACAGGAAGTGGATTGTAAGCAAGTTCCAAATTTCTAGAATTGACAGAAATATCTTGCTGCCTGGACAGAAACCCAAAGTTCTCCTTTAACATTGAGACAGTTATCTTCACCTTACAGGCCCATAGTATTCAGCAAACTTTTCCATGAAGCAGGAAACTTGAAGATCTGTTCTGCATTGTACTACCAAAGTTCATCAGTTTTCTTCTGTGTCCTGCAGAATGTTTGAAAGTTTCTTCTGTAAAGCAGGAACCCTGAAGGACCATTCCATCTTCTGGAAAGTTCAGTAGTCACGTTTTTTGTAGGTCCTGCATGTCCAGTTCATACAAGATACCATTAAGCAGTCCAGGCAAGAGCAGTTTCTTGCCCAAATGGCTAGCCTTGTCACATTGAAGGCAAATTCCATAGAGAATTTCTTCACTGCCTATCATCCTCTTGGAAAGTAATTGGTGCTGCCAGAAGTAGACATGTCTCACTGTTGAGAAAAGTCTAAGTTCTCAAAACATTTTAAAGGCCAAGTTCTGTATATCTTTGAAAGGTTTGAAGAATACTCATTGATCTGAAATATATCTCTGTACATCTAGAAAGCCTAACTAACATGACTACAGTTTGACTATTATAGATGACTATCTATTAATCTGTATTCAGTATAATAAAGTCAACCATGTAGCTGTCAAAGGAGACAGACACCAGAATTTAACTGGTAAGCCACAGCCTTGTGGTGATACACAGATTAAAAGAAATGGATTAATTTAAGACCAAGATCTATACCAATGCATAGTATTAGTCTCTATATCATATCCCCCTTATTTATTTATTTTTTTAGAAATTGACCATTAAACATTTATAACCAACCTTTTGGCTTAGCCATTAAAGGTAAGACTCACAACCAAAAATATAACCCACCCTTTTAAAATGAAAATAAACATTTATAAGCAACCATTTTGGGAATTATGGCATAGTTTTCTCCAAACTGCTTCCTGCTATTTGTTGGGTGAAGTATTTTTAGGGTTCATGGAGACCTTTTCAGGGAGGTCTTATTCCATTAAACCACATTAGCCTGGAAGGAATCCATAGGTTCTCATCTTTTGTGAAACAAAAAGCAGAACCTCTTTTCCAAAGCAACAAATCCTCAGACCCAGATTTTGAAGTCAAGATACATTTATGTTGGTTTAACTTAGCAGCCCCGAGAATCAAATGTCTCTCTGCAGTCAAAAATTTCAAAGAAAACACATTAATATACATAATTCAGACTTTCTATGTGTTTTCCATCTTTGTGTAGCTCATTTGTTTTTACTCTATGACTTTTTAGTATTTATTTTATCTTTTAATCTGTGAGTGTCTGTACTTCTTTTTGGTCTATACTCTTTTCTTCTCTCTCCCAAGCCTACATACATTTTTTAAACACACTGTCTTGGTTAGAGGTCTTTTATGTCTGAATCTGTCCTACTGTGTATCTGAAAATTTTTTTCTGACAAGGAGCATTTTAAAATGGTAAGCAGTGTGGTCGCAGCAGCCCTAGATGCTGGGTCTGCCTCTCTTGACCTCTCAATATTGCAGAGGTATGTTTACCACCAATTCTTAGACTGCTGAGTGGAAGCCATGCTCACCACCTCAATTCTGGCCATGTTGGCCAGTTGGCCCATGCTGCGACCAAGTAACTTGCAACATGCTGCCTACAAGCCCCATTCAAGCAGGACTTCCCAAAATAGCCAGAGCCATGGGTGCTGCCATCACGAATCAGGAAGTCCTTTCTTAAAGAAGTCGTGCAGTTTTTTCTACTAATGCTGAATCAGGAAGCCTCTCTTAAAAGAACTGCACTTCTGCTTGCCTCTAGCAAACAGAGCCCACCTGAGACAATGCTGCTACCAAGAAGCTATGCTTAACTCTTTTGTGTCTAGAATTTCTTCCCAAACTCTCTCAGGTTTCATGGAGATGTAGTTTCCCCATGTTGGGCACCATTTTGTAAACAGAAATATTACTCTTTCATTTCCAGCCACCCATACCTGAATAATCACATGGAAACTATATTAATTACAACACTGTTTGGCCAATGACTCAAGCATATTTCTAAGTAGTTCTTATATCTTAAATTAATCCATTTTTATTAATCTGTGTATTGCCACAAGGCTGTGGCTTACCAGGTAAAGTTCTGGGCATCTGTCTCCTTTGGCAGCTACATGGTGTCTCTTTGACTCCACCTACTTTCTCTTTATATCTCTGTTCTAATTTCCCACCTGGATTTACTCTGCTAAGCCATTGGCTGAAATAACTTTATTCATTAGCCAATAAAAGCAACACATATACAGAAGGACATCCCTCATCAAAATCCTAGGTTCATTTTAAAATACAGACAAAATAAAATGCCAAAATGAGAGGGGCTGTAGAATGAAGACAAAGGTTGACTCTTCTCACGAGGTGGTTCCCCTTGACTTTACACGAAAACGTAGAATTTCTAGATCAAATGGTAAGTATGTCAAACTGCCAAACTGTTTCCTAAGAAAATGGCAGCATTTCACTTCCCCACAGGAAGTATGCTAAAGCCCCCATCTTCCGCACCTTGAAAACTCTTCTTTTTCATTGTATCTATCCTAGTAGGTGTGAGGCTGCATCTCATTGTGGTTTGGATTTACATCTGATTTCTATTTAGATTGATCGTATTAGCAAAGGCTAATGACATTGAGGAGCTTGCCAGGCATTTCTTTTTCCACCTGATGCACTCTTCATACAAAAGATTATTCTATTCAGACCCTTATCCACTTGTTTATCTCATGAAGACAAAAGCAAGCATGATAATGAGATGGTAGAATGATGGGGAGGAAGAGGAAGCCATTGGCAGGCTCAGTAAGTGCAATGCTTTGAAACAACTCCAGGTCTACAGATTTTTGCTAGTTTTTATATCATTTCTTTTATACTATAATTACATAATTTCCTCCTTCGCTTTCCTCCCTCCAAACCCTGCCATATAGCCCTCCTTGCTCTTTTTCAAATCCATGCCTCTTTTTCATTAATTGTTGTTGCATACATATCTATGGTGCATATATGAAAGAAATACATTCCTAACACCTAAGTACAGTGTGCTCACCTTTGTTATTTTAAAGAGAAAACCATCTTACAAGACCAGACCGAAGATCAACTCCAATCCCTTGCTCCATCTCCGTGCTTTAGTGGATGAATTTGCCTATTTGCCTGGTGCTGCCACTATTCTACTGTTGTCTTCAGAGCAATGAGAACCATCACAACACAAAGAGAAGTTCTGGACTATATCAAACTCAGAAGAATTGCAGGAATAAAGTGGGATACCTGAAAGGATGTTCCAAATAGAACTTACCCAGCTGACACCCTCCTCCTCAGAAGACGTCCATAGAATTCCAGAGTCATGCTGATTCTTGCTGGAGACCTCATCGATCCTTTTTCTAGCCATGTTGTGGTAAGTCAGGCAAATGCCTTGAGCTTCAGGATTCCCACCTATAAAACAGGGATGAAATACCTTCCTTAGGGGCTTGTTGAAAGTACTAAATGGGACGCAGATAAATGATGGTTTTTATATGTATTAAAGGCCTGGTCCCCAACAACTGAGAAGTGTCTGGATCCTGAAGCCTCTGTCCTAATCAATGGATCATTCCTTTGATGGACTCAAATAATGCTGACATTATTGGGAGACAGAAACTACCTGGAGAAAGCAGATCTCAGGGGATAGGAGTTGGTATATCCTAGAAAGACGAACCTTGTCCAAGTTCTTTCCTATTTGTCTCTCTGCCTATTTGTCCCTTGGACACCTCATAGTGAGCAACCTTGTTCCAACATCCCCTTCCAGCACAATGTTCTGCCTCACCACACGCCTAGGAATGATGGAGTCAGCTAACTAGGGACTGAAAGCTCGAACACTATGCACCCAAATAAATATTTCTACCTTATAATTTAATTCAGGCATTTTGCACAGTAGCACAAAATAATACCAGGTGAAAATGCATGCTCACCAACTGTAAAATGTCCCATGGACCTTATTTATCACTGTATGTCTCATGGACCCACTATCTAAACCTTGGCCAGTGAGTGTAAGATCTGCTCCATCAACTCAAAGAGAACAAGAAGAAGTTTCCAATCAACTCTGTCTCCATGAGAGGAAATGTTAAACCTGCCCTGAAGTTCCAACCTTGCATTATGTTTGTAAATATATATGTTTGGAGCTACATGTTCCAAAACACACCCTTCCCATTTCAGAGTGTGTCATGCCCTCAATCACCAGTAGCAAAATCTAGTTCAAAGGAAGAAACACTTAGTTGCTTTTTTTTTTTCAGAATTTGAAGGATGAAGAACTTAATTATGCATTCTGTAATTAGTTTGTAATTCTCACAAAAGGCACGCGGGGAATGTTAATGGTGGCCGCATGCCATGCAAAGAAGCTGTGGCATATTTCATATTCAAGGAAGCTGTGATGTATTTCATATTCAAGGGTCGTCCCAGGGAGAGGCCCGTGGAACACAATGGGATAGCCTTCAGTTGTTTGCATCTCCAGGAAATCCTAAAGGTAGCTTCCATCAGCACAGTGAAGGAGGAAGGCAAAAGTCTTTACAGAGGTTTGTCAAGGCGCTCACCCAGGGAACTGCCTGCTTAATTGCTTTGGTTTTGTGGAGCTGTTGGTCATTCCCCAAGAAGGGGATGGAGGAGTTGCACTGGGATGCCATTTTTGTCCCAGAAGCCATGAGGCTTGCTTGCATCTTTTGAATTCTTCCTTCTGTCCGTGTTCTACATTCCTCACAGAAATGGTTCCCTCGGGTAGCAAGCAATTACCGAAAGCTGTTCAAATATGAAGGCCCACAGAGTATATTCAAGGTAATCAGGACCAAGAAGCCTGCTCTCCAAGCTCAAAACCAAAGAGTGGGGCAGTAATCACTGCACTGCCTCCAGTTCACTCAGTGGGTGCCTGAACAGACACGGCCTCTCAGGGAAGAGCTGATTTTCTGCACAAACTAGAAAGTGACTTAGGTTCCGATTTGTTGCCTCCACCTGCTCCTTGAAGGAAAGGAACAATTGAGTATACTCTTTGCAGAAAGTGGCCTCGATTACTCCCCCATGTTCCATCCCTGTCTGCAGTAGGATTCCGCAGTTCTTTCTGCTAACATCACAGCCTCCTGTGTCTGACCTGGTTTCATGCTTTGCTTGGCCTGTGGAATGTTACTGCAGTAACATCAGGCCGGTGCCCAGCCTGTACTTGAAGAGACCTGAATTCTTTCTTAGAACCATTCCTAGCTACCATGCAAATGAGAAGCCCAGGCTAGCCTGCTGGTTAACAAAAACACAGAATGTTACAGATGTGGATCTGAGTCCAGAGAGGGTGTCAGCTGAGACTTCTTATGGCTGGACCAACTCACTGAACCAGAAATGTATGGGTAATAGAAATAAAGACAGTCGGTCAGAGAACAGAAAAACACCCTAAAGAATGAAAACAGGAGAGAGTTAGATCAGTCCTGAGACCCACAAGCCGCTAGCCCATGTCTTTTCTGGGAGATCTCATGGGTTCACACAGGTTCTCTTTCATTACCTGCAGCCCACAGCCACAGGGGTTTCCAGACCTCCAACAACTGGCTACTTCAACAAGATAATCTTAATGTCTGTCTCTTTGATGTCCTGCTGCTTCCTGTCACAAAGTGGTCCAGTTCCCACCACATCTCAGTCAACATCTCAGATTTAGAACCTCCGAACCAACTCCTAACTGGGTACAGGTGCATACCTGAGCCTAAGTCTAAGTCGCCAACTCATAGGTTTAGGAATTAAATTAATGTGGTAAATGTCCATCTAAACTACTAAATTTCCACATGGTTCCCCAGGCAGCAAATCTCTGTGGAGAGTTTTCATACTCCATTCTGGTGGTGGAAATGAAACAAGAGGAAGCCAGAGAAACAAAGCCTTTGGTATCTAAGAGACAGCAGACGCGACAGTCAGTTCTAGACAGACATTCAGCACCAGTCACCTGCCTTCGGACAGTCTTGGTCTTCCCACTGGGATGGCTGGAATATCCAGCTACAGAAGCCCTTCATGTATGGAAGGAACTCCATCTCCAAGCCATTTCTGCTTCTGCTCCATTCTCTGTTTCTTTAGCCTAGTTTCACTGGCTAGCTCTGTTTCTGCCACTCACCTGCTGAATTGTCCTGATGGTCTGACTGGGCCCAGCAGTCCGCCTCCTCCTTCTGGCCCTACCCACTTCCCTGTCTTCTGACCTCTGGGAACTGCTCACCAGGGTCCCCTAATGGCCTCCTAAGTCCTATGCTGAATGGCCCCATATCCATTTTCTTCTTAGTCAACATTATTTTAGTATTTGACACTTCTTTATACCTTAAGGGGACTTACTTAGGGAAACTTCTGAAGAATCCTCCTTTTATTCAAAAAAGTCTTGAGGCTTGAACATGGTCATCATAAAGGACTAGCACCATTTTTCTAAAGAAAACAGTGTGCTCTTTTCCAAAGAGGGGCCTGAGGAAATATGCAAAATCTGAGTTATTTTGTGAAGAGCCCAAAAAATAAAATTGTAAGCCTAAACACATTCTGAGGAAATTGGAGCTGACAGTCACTGTTATCTTTTAACAATTGCTTTGCTTTCTGCCTTAAGAGCTAACATCCTGGGGGTTGGAGAGATGGCTCAGAGATTAAGAGAACTGCCTGATCTTTCAAAGGTTTAGAGTTCAATTCCAACACCCATATGGTGGCTCACAACCATGAGATCCTGTGTGTGTGTGTGTAGTCATACACGCAGGTAGAACACTGTATACATAATAAATAAATAATTTTAAAAAAAGAGCTGACATCCTGGCAGCTACTATGTACAGAGGTAAGCTTTATTTATTTATTTATTCATTTATTTATTTATTCATTTATTCATTCATTTATTTATTTATTTATTTTTAAGCTGTCTTTTCATTTTACATACCAATCACAGTTCCCACTCCCTCCCCCAAAAAATAAACTTTTAACGATCGTTTCCTGCCCCGTCAGCTAGGCAGTTACACTGGACAAAGATTACCTTCTAACTATTGCCTCTATGGATCCCCCCCTGCTTTATATTCACTTAACTTCTAACTGTCCCCCATGTGGCTCTACCATCTGCCTTGCATTCTTTCAGGGACAGCGAAGAGCAGCTGTCAGCCACCGGCTTTCACAGACATCTTAAATTAACATCCTAAACTCGAAAGGTGTAAGTCTTAAAATATAACACTACCTTAAGCCTGATTTCAAGGTTGTAAAGGCTCTTTGACCAATTAAGAAGAAGCTCAAAACCGGCTCCCATTGTCACAGCGTCAGAAGCAGGAACCTGTGGTCCCAGGGAGCTGGAAGGTCTTCCCCTTCCACCCCTGTTCCCCCACTCTCACCCTCCTCCCCGCAGTGACTGGAATAAAATTTGCTTCTGGCTCCTAGACTTCATTGTTTACACACCCTTGTGATCCAACATTTTGGTTCTTTTGAATTTTGTTTTGCTGTTTGGGTATTTAAGGGTTTTGTTGAGACCATCTTTTAAGCCGGTCAGGATGACTTCAAACTCATAATCCTCCTACTTCAACCTCCTGAGTGCTGGGATTCCAGGTGTAGGACACCAAACTGGCTGAGTTGTGGAGTCTCAGCGTGTTCCTGGTCAAGATGGATTGCTTTGTTTTGATTCTTTTTCTTTTTCTTTCTTTCTTTTTCTTTTTTTCTTTTTCGTTCTTTCTTTCTTTCTTTTTTTGAAGGGGGGAGGCATCTTTTGAAACACAGTTTTCCTATGTAGCTCGGACTATCCTGGAACTCACTCTGTAGACCAGGCTAACCTCCAACAGAGATTCACCTGCCTGTGCCTCCCAAGTGCTGGGATTAAAGCCTGTGCCAACATCCAGACTATTTTTTAAAATGGCTCATTTCATCTAAACAGATAGAATGCAGACTAAAAAGAACACTGTACAGTAAGTCAGGGGTTCAGAATTGTGACCCATTTATGAATTTCCCACTGTCTAACTGTATAAACTATTTAATATCTTTGAGCTACACTATGCAGATGATATAGTGTAAAACAAAATAAAACAAAAAAACATCTGTCAGACTATGACTACTCACAAAGAGAACTTGTCTATTCACTGGACCTACAGACCCTAGTGCATTGCCTACAATATAGGAGGAACTTGATAGATGTTCAAACGTTTGCTGAATAAATTTTGAAAGGCCTGCAAGATCACAAAAACAAGATCATAAACCGTCAGCATCATTACCACGTCCCTAAATTGTCAAATCCACCAGAATTCAAATCTCTCAGTGTGGCTTTCTTTTCTGCCCCCGGCATTGATTGTTCTTGATGGGCATAGGAGCAGTCTTGCCCTGACTGAAGTTGACAGCAATGGGACAAAGGATACATGTGATGCTGAGTGCTGTCAGCCTGGCAGGATCCGCTTACCTGGGAGATGTGCCCCGGGGCATGCCAGAGAGGATTATTTTGATTACATTGACTAGGGCAAGAAGAATGACCACTGTGGGTAGGACCATTCTCTGGGCTGCGGATCCTGGATTGTGTAAGGTGAAGACAGCAAGCTGAGCGCAGGCATGCACGCATGCACGCATCACTCTGTCTCCTGGCTATGGCTGTGAGGCGACCAGCGGCTTCAACCGCCCCGTCTTAATTTCATCATCCTCGGGGACCTTGAGCTGAGAGGTAAAATAAGGCCTTTCTCCATTAAGCTGCCTTTGTCAGAGCATTTTATCACAGCTACCAGAAAAGAAACCAAGTTCATGAGCTTAGTCACTGGGGAAGGGGCGTCAGAATCACACAGGTAAGTAGCTGTGTCTACAAAGCCTGGATTCCTGGGTCCCATCCTCGTGAACTCTAATTTGGAATGGATTAAGTCAAAACCCAGGAGTCTTTTTGAAAAGTCAAAAGTGATCCTGTTGCCTGTGGTCTTTTGGTTATGATTAGAGATGTTTACATCACAACCCGACCCATCCTCCCTCTGCTCCACTAAAGGGCCCGTGGATAGCCATCCCTCCTCAGAGAATCTTAACAGTTTTAACTATCTCGGCCCAGACCATAGATTTCAAATGCATTTAATTACACAGCTACACAAAGGAGAATGAGTTTCTGGTCTCCAGGGGCGCCTGAATTCTGGCCCCAAAATAGTAATTCAGAACCCATGGAGCTGGTTAGTGAAGCAGGCTCAGTCCCCCTATGAGGCTATGAGTCAGAACATCTTTTTCAGGCTTGAAAGCGATTAATAAGGCAGAACAAAGCCTTTGAAGCATTGTTTTCCCTCCATAACAAAGAGACAAGCATGCATCTGTTTAAGTTAGCACCGTTGTTATAGAAACTACCTATTTAAAGTGAGCTGTAAAGCGGCACACACTCCCCTGAGATGAAGGAGCTCAGGAGGGCGTGACTGCTCTCACTGTACATGTTGGTTGGCTCATGAGTCATGCTGATGTGTCTGTCTCTCACCATGGAGACTTGGAGCACTGGGTCCTCAGAGCTGTCTCCTTCTATCCCCTCCAGCATAAGCCTTGGGATTCCAGGATACCCAAAGCCTCTATCTCACATATCCCGCGTGAGCATCAGAGAAAAGTGCATTGGCCACCCTTTTTTCCTCTATTGCGTTGAGTCTAACATTATGAGAACTGTTGGCTCTCCTCATGACAGCATCACATCCAAGAGATAATCTTGGATCTCCTTGGACCCCTTCATATGAGGGGAAAAGGAAGCCCTGTCCCAGACCCCTGCAAGTCCACTCATTAAGTGAGCCAGGAAGTTACGGCCTAAGCCTGATGCAAATGAGGCAAATTGCCCAGTGAAACTTGTGGCCTGAACAGGGATCCTCTCCTTACTGCTTACCTTCCTCCTCATCCTCCCTCTTCCACCACCCTGCATTTCACAAAGACCATGAAAACACCCTTGGAGAAAGACACTCTGGGTTGTATTGATTCTATACCAGGTGTCTCTGACCAAAATAAAAGGATGCTCCAGAAGAAACATCTCAGGCTGTCGCTATAACTAAAAAGCAAAGCAGGCACAGTGACATCCACTTGTAATCCCAGCACTTGAGAGGATGAGGCAGGCCACACAGTCCAGACAAAGTGGGGCTGCATAGACAGTACTGTCCTGGAACTCACTGTGAAAGACCCCCACCATACCCGGCTTAAGTCTTACCCTTCTCATAGTTGGTAAACCTGTTGAGATTTTCTTGTAGACAAGAAAGCTAAGAACCAACACCAGAACTGGAGCAGCTAAAGAATAATATGTTAAAATGAGATTGAAACATCCTTGAATGTGTCTCACATCCTAATATTAGTGAGTTTGTCAATGAGATCTGTTAGTCAGGGCTTCGGGGATATTCCTTTAAAGAGGCCTTTCTTCCTCTCCGTTTCTGAGCCCTGCTGTTTAGGCATAAATCTCAGTCTTAGCATCCACGGGAGAGCGGCATGCACTGTCTCCATTCCCAAGTCAGAAAAAAGAACCCTTGCCTCGGCTCCACCCTCAGTGACGGTCTAATGAGGCTTCACTGGTCTGGTCACAGAAAACACACCTAGGTGGCCAGAAGGCATACAATGAGTTGAATGGCTTGTGTAACCTTCCACACTGGAGTTCGAGAACAAGAGTGATCAACTAAATCCCAACCCTTGGTAACAACAGCGAGATAGAGAATCATACAAATAAAGGCAAATAAAATCTGCCCTGTCAGTGTATTGCACATAATGCCTTCTAGATATACGAAAACTGCTTTTAAAAACTCCTCCACACTAATGGGTTCATGTGACTTACTCTCACAAAACTGAAATCAAGAAATTATTATGATAATACATCATGTATCTATGTTTGGGTCTCCCAAAGCCTTTAACATGTTCAATAGACTTCATCTCATTCTTGAGCCCCCTCCCAAGAACCAATTGGAAGAAAAAGAACCTCAGCTTCTGCCTTAGAAAGATGTTTTCTTCAAATCAAAACTGTGGCTTGTGGTATTTTTTTTCCCTTGCAAACCTCAAGAATACAATCTGATATGCTTTTATACCAGCATTGAAATGAGAAGATTCAAAGGCACACACAGTCTGGGAAGAAAAAAATCAGACAGAAAATTAATTACTATGTTTCATAGTTGAGGAGAGCCAATAGGAGAGAACTGAAGAAAGGATTCTTACATCAGCAGCCAGGATTCTCTGCCTGTGTTCCCCACCTCCCCTGGTCCCTGGAGAAAGAGAACCTTCACGTCCTGTGATGCTAAGGGACAGAGGTTCCAGGGACATTTTTGTGTTCACAAGTTTGAGAATTCAGCCCTGTGCTGGTGACAGACTTGGTGCTGGCCAAGTATCTGCTGTCACCCTGGCCTTTTGTTTATGAGAGAGTTTTAGCGTTAGATGATGGGCAGTCTGGTCAAGCCTACAGCAAAATGGATCGCGACCAGCAGGCAAGCTTTCATGTTCAACGCTTTCAGCTCGCTCCAGCGCCTCACCTGCAGTTCATCTGTAAGAAGCGCTGCTGGCACAAAACTTAGGTGAGTCACAAAATGAAAAGAATCTGGGCCATGTTCAGAGGTAAGGCCATTAAATGTTCTAATGCAGCTCCAGGCTCCAAGGAGGAAGCATGCTCCCGCTAACCCCACGCCATGACAGACTGAGTGGGGCAAAGAGATCCACGTGCAGGGCCAGGGCGGTCCACCCTTGGGCTTCGAGGAGAAAACATGAGGCTGCTGGTCCACGTGGCACCAAGCAGATGGGTACTATTATAGTAGGCAAATGTATGGTGTGGTATGGGAAACGGGATGGGGGAGGGGCTTCATTTCCTGTGGACAGAGGTATAAAAGGTAAAAGTGATGAGGAGGGTGGCTTCGTTGCCACCCAGGGTCATGGTGATGTTTGGGCCTGGGCTGCTGCTGGGCCCATGTCTGGGTTCATGTCTCTGAGGCAGCTGTGGTCTGTGTTGATGTCCAAGGCTCCTGATACCACCAAAGGTTGAGAGGATAGGACTGTGCAGAGTTGGCCCCATCCATCCCTGGCTGTAACACTAGGGACAACTGGTCCTGCCCCTTATCGGCTGAAGCCCTCAGGAAAGATGGTCCTCCACTTCACCTGGGCAGCACATTAGAGCTGACCCTGTCAACAAGAGCATGGGCAAACTGGCCCTGAGGGTGTGAGAGGGGCATAGCTGGTACTGCCTCCTTCATCTTCGGTGTAGTGGTGGGGGTGAGGGAAAGATGCCCTCCCCACTTGCCCCTACCACCCCCTGCTGGTGAGGGAGCCAACCCTCCCCTTTACTAGCTGCAGCGCTCAGGAAAGTTGGCCCTGCACCTCGTCTGGGCAGCACAGTGGAGCTGATACTGTTGACAGGAACACAGGTGAGCCTGTCAGAGAATGTGAGCTTAGGAGATCTGACCCCACCCCTCATCTGCCATAGGTGGCATAGGCGGGAGGGAGGGAGATGTCCTCTTCTCCCAACCCCCCCCCCCCGCCACCACCCCTCTACACCTGAAGCAGGTAGGAGAGCTAACACTGAGGTCATAACCATAGGAGAGCTGCCCCTCCCCGGGCCAGCAGCAGCACTCAGAAAAGCAGACCCTGCACCTCAGCGGGTGGCAAAACAGATTCAACCCTGTTGGCAGAGGTGTACGTGAGCCACTTCCAAAGTTATGAGCATAAGAGAGCTGCTCCCACTACTCGGCTGTCACATGGTGTCCCCCCTACTTCTTGCCTCTCACCACCTGCAACAGATGAGGGAGTTGACCCTCCCCCTTACCAGCTGCAGCACTCAGACAAGCCGCTCGCTCCTCACCTGGGCAGCACAGTAGAGCTGACCCTATTGACAGGGGTGTGGTCAACTAACCCAAAAACATGAACATGGCAGATCTGAGCCCTCCCCTCATCTGCCATATGGTGGTGTGGGCAGGGAGAGATCACCTACCCCTCTCCCTCACCCACTGCCCCTCACTGCCTATGGCAGGTGGGAGAGCTGTCCCCTTCCCCGCCCCTCACCAGCTGCAGCACTCAGGCGAGTGGCCCCTGCATCTCACCTGGGCAACAGAGTGGAGCTGGCCCTGGTGGTGTAGGAGTAGGAGAGCCCACCCTGAGGGCACAAAAGCAGGGGAATTGGTGCTGCCCCTTGTTCATCGCTGCAAGGGGTGAACTAGCTAGAATAATGCTAGCAAGCTCACCCTGGTGATGAAGACTGGGAAAGCTGGTATACCGGCCAACCCCGAAACTTCCCAGGCCCAGAACCAGGGTTATGAGTTGACCAACCCCAACATCCACCCCATCTATGAACTTCTGGAGCACATGAAGGGACCAGTCCTGCAGAAGCAAAGCTGCATGATCTCCAATGCACAGACAAACAACAGGATATCCAAGAGGAGCTCCAGAGAGGGCCCAGCATCGATAGTGTAGCAGAAACCAGGGGCCTCAAACCAGATCAACGACTCTGCAATGAACACTTGCAAGTAAAGATTTGGATACAAGGATCTACTGTGTGACTCACTGTGTCACACTGCAGCTTCCATGAGGAGATTTTTCCTTTTTTTTCCCCTTATTCTCTCTTAAATTTTATTTTATCTTTTTGGAGGAGGGTTGCAAGGGCAGAGAGCAGATGCAAAGGGATGGATAAATGAATGGGATGGAGATACATGATGTAAAAGACACAAAGAATAAATAAAAAAGTTAAAAATGTTCTAATGTACAGAAACCAGGAAGGCTCTGTGCAGGCAGTGTGGTTTCACTAGGGAAGAGCATTATCCACACTTATCCTGGCTGTTCTACGGAATGGTGGGTAAGGTGGACAACCTCTACAACACACAAACAACACACAGTGACTCAGGTATTGGCTTCAGTGACCTTACAAATTTGTGCAGATATGTATGCATGGATGTGTGCATGGCCATGTGTGTGCTGCTGCCTGCAGGGAAAGGGTTGAGGCCAGAAGTCAACCCCAGCTGTTGCGGTCCAGTTGCTGTCCACCTTGGTTTTTGGGATGAGGCCTCATTGGCCTGGAGCTCATCGAGTAGGCTAGACTTGCTCTCCAGAGAGGCTCAGGCACCTTCCAATCTCTGCCTCCATCCCAGCACTGAGATTATTAGTGTGCTTTGCTGGTCCCGGATTTGTTTTATTTTACCTAGGACCTAGGGACAAGACTCAGGTCCTCACACTTGCTTAGCAAGCGCTTTACCATCTGAGCTGTCTCTCCTGCCCTGGCCTTGAAAATTTAATGTACTTTTTTTTGCAAGCAAACAAGTTATACCATTTAATCTGCTGCAATCCATTTTACTTACTCATTTTCCTCAACATTCTATTTTTATAGAAAATTCAAAAATAAACATAGGACTTTGCAAGATAGAGGCAATTTTATTATGGGTCCAATTTATCAACATCAAAAATTTTTGTCTTGTTTGTTAAAAAATTGAAGAAATATGACATAGATGAAGAACATGAAAATTTAGTGTTTTGTGTCCTAGGTTTGTGAGTGGCTTTGTAGAGAGGATATCTGAAAAATAGGAGCTGCACAGTTCATTTTCAAGGGCTTCATGCACCCCTGTAGATCAATTATAAAAAAGCCATGGACCGGTAAGATGGCTCGACAGATAAAGGCACTTGCTATTCAAGCTTGATGACTGGAGTTGGACCCCTGAGTCCCACAATGCAAGGAGAGAATCTAGTCCCAACAGTTGTCCTATGGCCTCCACAGAAATTTTGTGTCACACGTGTGGTGCGGGAGAATTATTTGTATTCTGTCAATCATGTTTTAAATAAATGCTGATTGGCCAGGCAGGAAGTATAGGTGGGTCAACCAGACAGGAAGTAGAGTCAGAGCGATGAGAACAGAAGTATTCTGGGAAGAAGGAAGCCCATTCCTCCCATTCCAGCCCAGACTTTGAAGAAGCAACATGTGATCTGCCCCGCTGTGAAAGGTACCGAGCTACATGGCTAACATAGATCAGAATAATGGGTTAATATAAGCTACAAGAGCTAATAAGAAGACTGAGCTAATGGGCCAATCAGTTTATAATTAATGCAGACTCTCTGTGTAATTTTCTTTGGGGCTTGCCCGCTGTGGGGTATCGGGTGGGACAAAAACCCCAATGGGCAGGACCTCATGTTACACACGTGTGCCCATACTTACATACATCATACATATATACATGCACACATACACACAGACAGAGACACACAGAGAAAGAGAGAGACATACAGACACACACATAATAATAAATAAATATTTTTAAATAAAATAAAGAAACAATTAGCAGAACAGCAAACTGTGGCCCAAGGGGTCAAGTGCATGTCTGGCTTTATAACTCAAGTTTGGGTGAACATAGCCCCATTCATTTATTAAGTTTGTTCCTGACTGTTTTCCCATGACAGTGATAAGTGGTTGTCTTAGAGACTATCATCATCTGTATTAGACAAATAGCAAATGTTTTCCCAGCTATCATCCCAAAGACCAGAAGCCAACAGTCTCTATAGTACCCTTGTCTTATTTCCATCACCCCAGTGGCAAGGGAAGTCCAAGAACAGGTGCACTCAGGTGGAGAGCAGGTGCAGCCTCATAGGAAGAGCTTTTCATTCATAAGGGACAGAGTGGACAGACCCAGAAAGAAAGCTCTGACTACTGACTATCAGGCACCATGTCTACAGACCAACTTCTTGGAGAGGTAGATTATGCTGATGTACAAAGGCAATCTCTATATGATGACAACACCCTGGATTTATACCATACAGCAGCTTTGAATACTTGGGACAGAACTGAACAAGTTGGAAAAAAATTGAGTCATTTACTAAAGCTATATAGGGTCCAAAGGAAACCTTCATAGATTTCTTACAAACATTGACTTCAGCCATAAATAGAATGATACCAAATTCAGAAGCTAGACAATAATTGAATCTCTGGCTGTTGAAAATACTAATTCTCAATACAAAAGGATAATTAGGTCATTAAAGGCAAGATCAACACCCTTGGAAGAATGTATTCAAGATACAATCAATATTGAGTCTCATGACCATGATGATGCTTGGATAGGGGAGGTGATTTCCAAAGGTTTGAAGAAAAATCAAAATGTCAAGTGTTTCAGTTGCGGCAAACATGATCACCTAAAAAATGTATTGTAAACAGAGCGTCCCTAGAAACAATGTTTTTTCTAAGCATAATTCAAACACAACACCATCCCTTATGGATTATGCAGAAGGTGTGGCAAAGGCAGGCATTAAACTAATGAATGTAGATCAACAAGGGACAGTCAAGGTAACTCTTTGCCATCGGGAAACTCCTTGGGACCCAAGTCAAATTCAGTTCAGTCATTTCCTGTATCCATGGAGGAAACTCCTTCCCAGAGCAATTAAAGGACCTAATGCCTATTATAAGAAATCATACTGCTTTGGATGACAGAAAAGCTATAGAAGAAAGAACAGAAAATTCAGGAAAAAACATAAAGCAAATATTTTGGCAAACTTCTATAAGTGAACAAAGACCAAAATTAAAAATATGAATAAATGATATTGTCATTGAAGACATCTGTAGACACAGATGCTGATGTAACAATAATTGCACCAGAATCTTGGTATCCAAATTGGCCTCTTCAGGACATAAATGTTCAGCTTTTAGGGACTGAATGTTATCTGAGATAAAACAGAGCACATAGTGGGTAGAATATATAGGGACAGAGGGACCGAGGAAAATTAAAGCCATATATGGCTAACATAGCAATGAATTCATGGGGACATGATTTGTTACAGCAATGGAATACTCAGATTAACATTCCCCCCAATCTTAGAAATGAACCATAAATTAACACATGTTTCTGGGAAATTATTAGATGGTATTATAAAGAACAGTCACTGACCATTCAGATTGTACAAGAACAGGGCACAACAGCTGCTGATCTTTTAAAGACACTATCTTTAAAATGGTTGATGGACAAACCTGTATGGGTTAAGCAATGGCCTTTAACAATAGAGATCCTGCAGACCTGAGAACAGCTGGTACAGGAGCAGCTAAATGCTGAGCATATTGAAGAATCAACCAGTGCTTGGAATTCTCCTGTATTTGTTATTAAAAATAAATATGGAAAATGTCCACATTCCTAAGAGATGGGATGTAGGAGGAGGCCACTTGCTCATCGCAGCTGCCCAGAACCAAAATAACCACCCAGAAACTATATTATTTAAAACACTGCTTGGCCCATTAGCTCTAACTTCTTATTGACTAACTCTTACATCTTAATTTAACCCATTTCTAGTAATCTGTGTATCGCCATGTGGCTGTGGCTTACCAGCAAGATTCCAATCAGCATCTGTCTCTGGTGGGACTACATGGCTTCTCTATGACTCTGTCTTCTTCCTCCCAGCATTCAGTAAAGGATGTAAAGGTAGATTATTGCATCTATTCTGAAAAGGATAAAAAGGGGATATAGAAACAGGATAAAAAGGTAGATTATTGAATCTACTTTTAAACAAAAAAGCAACTACTTGTTTTAAATATATTACTTTGGATATATCTAATATGTTATATATGGATACAAACTTGAGATTAATTTTGTTAGAACATAGTGTACATACATTTCTCATCTTATTCAAGGTATTGTACCTATATAGCTCATTTAACTATGTAATGCAAATTTCTAGTTCTTGAAAGTTATTATTACCAGCTAATTAGGATATAAAGAAATACAAGTTAGGGGGGCTGGAGAGATGGCTCAAAGGTTAAGAGCACTGCCTGCTCTTCCAGAGGTCCTGAGTTCAATTCCCAGCAACCACATGGTGGCTCACAACCATCTATTATGAGATCGGATACCTCTTCTGTTGTGCAGGCATACATGCAGGTAGAACACTGTATATATAATAAATAAATGAATAATTCTTTAAAAAAGAGAAATACAAGTTAGTAGTTAGTCATTACAATCAAACTTGTGACCATATTAGGTATGTTTTCAAGGTCAAACAGAGACATATTTTAGACAGGTTGTCTTCAAACACTTCAGAACTCTACAGAATATGCCATTTAAGATGTTTTAATAGTATAGGTGCTTTTATTTTATATGACAATGAGACATGTCTGTTCCTTGCAGCACCAATCTACTTCAGAGAAGATGATGGGCATCAAAGAAACTCCACGTGGAGTTTTCTTTCTTTGTGGCAAAAGTTAGCTACTGGGCAAGAAAGTGCTCTTGCCTCAACTGCTGACAGTATGCAGTGCAAAATGGACAAGCAGAACACAAAAGAAAGGACTATCAAACTTTACCAAGACAAGGTAGGGAAGTCCTTCAGAATATCCTGCTTCACAGAAAAGTCTGTCAAATATGCTAGGCCTATAGGCTGAAGACAGATGCCCCAACACTACAGAGGAACATAGGGTGACTGTCCAAGCAGTCAACTGTCTCTGTCATAGCTCACATTTTTGGAAGTCACTTGCTTGTACTTCCTGCTTACTCAGGTAATATTATTTCCTTCTTGGGTCTCTGATGGAGTTGAAGACTAGATAGTTATAGTTTTCCTTGTTACCAGATTCAGAAAAGAAATTCACTAAAGAGGTGTAATGTGTATAAGGTTGAGAGAGATTAAAAGATAATTTTGGTAATGCAAGTTAGAATAGAAAGTGAATTAGGTACAACTTTTTGGACTCATCATCATAGCATAGATATGGAGTATTTTCTCTGAATTTGTCATTTGCTAATGGAGTAGATATCATTGATGTATTTATTGCCTTATATATTGTACATAGTTATTTACTTACTGTGTAGAGTTTTTCTTATATCAGTTATAACCTTTTTTATTTTAGACAAAAAAAGGGGAAATGTGATGATATTTTGCTTGTGCTCTAACAAAGTGTGCCTAAAGATCAGAGGGTGGAGTTAGTCACTAGTTAACCATAGAGGTATGGAGGTCTTTACAAACAGACAGAAAGTGATATGGCTGGGCAGAGAGGGGAATACTAGGCAGGAGGAGGCAGGAGCTCAGCCATTTTCAGCTGAGGAGTTAGCAAGGTAAGAGTTAGCTATGGATTGCTCCTTTCTTTCTCAGAACTTTCAGCATTTGCCACTATATCTGGCTCTGGGTTTTTATTATTAAGACCAATTAGAATTCATGCAACACAGCCACACCAATATTTCCACCCCCAATCCTCAGAAATTCACAACTCTTTTGAACACAGGCAGGACTAATAATCTCTTCTAATAATCATTAAAATTAGTTGTATTGAACATGAAGCTCTTCTAGTCTAGAAGTATTGCCATAGAATGAAGATTGTTTTCTGTGCGTGCACATAAGCCCCTTCCCAATGCAAGAAAAAACATGGAAAGAATCTTCCAGACCTCAGTCTAAGCATCTATCCACATGCCTTATCTATATGATATCACACAGAATTTGAAAGCATTTCCAAGACTACACCAAGAAAGGACACAAGTCTCTGCAGACTATGTGTCTTTCTTGATTTGCAAGACCATGCCTTTGCCTCTTGCAGTTCTCGCTAGATGTCATGGCCAACTCAGTGGGTAGATTTACAATAGGAACTATCCAAATCACGTACTGGTCAGTCAGAATCTCGGGGCTCTAACCTGAGAGCCCGTGCTAGGATGTGTGTGAGAGGTGCCAGGTTCTTTCTCATCCAATGGAACTCACTATATCTCAGGACTATCTCAGCAGAAACATATGAGAGAAAAGTTAATTAGGGGATACGAGATCATCTACAGTGGCTTCTGATCTAAGGCACATCTAAGCTTGGGACACAAAAGGTACACTGGTCAGTTTGCATGAGGGAAGATCTGCCAGGAGGAGCTTGGAGACAGCACAAACAGACTTGATGATCATATACAAGGGATTGATTTTAGATTAAAATATTCTAAAATTTGTGTAGAGAACACACAGTCTATGGCGTGCTAGAGGATAACACGTGAGATAGCAACAGGTAAGCTGGAGGGATGTCTTGGCAGGACTTGGCAACCCCTTCACGACAATGTCTACTGTGTGTCTGCAAGAGGGTTATGTGGTTCACAGCATTTCCAAAACTAGTTTTTCTGTGAAATGCTCCTACTTTAAGTTATCTTAAACATGCTTTAACATATATAAGATAGAGCAACACAAATCAATTAACTCAGCTTCCTACTAACAAGCTGCTCAGTGCCACAGTAAAGATAAACAAGAAAAATTCAAATATAACAAGTTGCATAGTGACAAACTTCAGCGTTTTCCCATCTCTTCTCTCTGTTTCTTCTCCTTATTTTCCAAATGTTAAACAAATAATTTTAGTATGACTGAGCATTTTTTCCCTTATTTCCTCATACTGAGCTTGCCCTGATCAATCTGAAATGTTTATTTCCCTAGAGAAAGTGACTGGTGGCCGTACCAAGAATATAAAAGAAAAAAACTGTTAATATTCTGCTTCATGGGTCCAAAATGGGATTTTGTAACAACTTAACAGCTTATAGAAGCAAGCTTTTTCAGGAGAAAGGGAATTTTCTAAATCTCTTTAACTCCCCAACTTAGTAAGCGCTAAGCCTAAGTCAGCTAATCATACATGTTCCTCTACCTCTGTGCTTCCCAAATCTCCATGTGCACACAAGTCACCTGGGACATTGTAACAGCACAGGTTCTGATCCATGAGAACCAGGTAGAGCCTGAGACCGCATTGCCCACGAATCCCCAGGTGATGCCACTGTGCAGCTAGGAACTGCACGTTCAGGGAAATACCACAGGATTACTTTGGGGTATTTGGTGGCTCGCCAGGAGGCTGCCCTCAGGTAGGAGAAATTTCAATGCTAAGGAAGTGAAAAATCCAAGTCTCTCCCCCCTAAACTGTGGACTGGGAGAATGAGCAAAGAGATAGGAGGCAGTAAGCTATACCTTAAGTCCCCTTCTTTAGACATCATCAGTGTATTAAGAAAGGGTCAAGGAAACGTCCTAAGGAGAAAACGCTGTCCATGTGGGACTGCCAATGCTGGGATACATGTGTCTTGGTTTGTATGAGTGAGCCCCTTAGCCCCAAATAAAATTGGACGATGGGGAAAAACCTCTACTAACTCCCCAAAGACCTCTGCTGACTCCCCAAAGGCTTCTGATGACTCCCCCAAAGACCTCTGCTAACTCCCCCAAAGACCTCTACTGACTCCCCAAAGACCTCTGCTGACTCCCCAAAGGCTTCTGATGACTCCCCAAAGACCTCTGCTGACTCCCCAAAGACCTCTGCTGACTCCTCAAAGACCTCTGCTGACTCCCCCAAAGACCTCTGCTGACTCCCCAAAGACCTCTGCTGACTTCCCAAAGACCTCTGCTGACTCCCCAAAGACCTCTGCTGACTCCCCAAAGGCTTCTGCTGACTCCCCAAAGCTGCCTTCTGCTCCGGTGGATGGCCTCAACAGCTTCATTTGTCTCCTGAAAGTCAACCTGGGTGTCCCACCTAGGCAACTACAGAGTGGGGCTCCCACCTAGGCAACTACAGAGTGGGGCTCCCACTAGAGCACAAGGGCACCAACCGTACCCCAGGAAGCTGGTAACTAAATTAACAGGGAAACCTAGTGCAGCAAAAAGACCAGACTACTGGCCACAAATGCAGAAAATGTCAGCAGTAGCCATTAGCCAGCTAAACACTCCCCAGATGGAACTAGTTGACCTTAGGTTTCTCCAAGCCATACAGCATTCCAGCCTAGCCCCTCTGCTACAGACAAAACCACAGGATGGTTCCAGAAAACCATGCACTTAATGGCCCAAGAATCCCACCAGAAACACAGCAGGCAAGACCACAAAGCCACACTCTCTAACACAACCACCACTTCGAAGACACACATGGCTGGAGACAAGAAGCAAATGCAGTTGTCTAGCTTGGTCTGTTTGAAGGACTCCAGGCGTTGGACCAACATTTATCCACAGTGCCTGAGCTAGCTTTTTGAAGCCCATTCCCTAAAGTGGGATGCCTTGCTAAACCTTGAGGGAGGGGCTTGGTCCTGCCTCAACATAATATGCCAGGCTTTGTTGACTTCCCATGGGAGGCCTTACCCTTTTAAAGGAGTGGATAGTGGGTTAAGGGAAGGTGGGGGGGATCAGGAGGAGGGGTGGGAGGGGGAACTGCGGTTGGTATGTGAAATGAATAAAAATTTAAAAAAAAAGACACATAGTCCTATAATGATGATTCTTGGCTGGCCTGACTTCAGTCAAGCTGGGTTCAACAGTGACTGCAGATTTGTAACTGCTTGTAGCTACCCTCATTGTGGGGCAGTAAGGCACTCGAAAGAAGTTATTTCTTCACATCTAAACTTTGCCTTCTTTCATGGAGCTTCAGATAATTGGCTGTAATTTCTCTTATCCCTTCCTCCAATATGTTTATGAATGTCCTGACACCCTGACAAATGTCTAGGGGGAATATATACCTTCTTAAAAGATTGTGTGTCTCACTAGCAGTCTCTAGGTAACTAACTAAAACTACCTCTGAGGTCCCCGCTAACTCCTACTGTCAAGAAGAAATGTAGAGGTGCTTTCAGAGAACCACCCTGGCACAACGCTGGTACTGCCCAGTGAGTAGTCTGCTTTCTCCTGGGTCCCAAATGGAAAGCAATTTGACCTGCCAAAAGGATTCACTGCTAGGATTTATAGGGCTCCTGATCCAAGAGCAGAGAGAGAAAGAGTGTTGCCATAAAACACCTACAGAGGAGAGGGAGAGATAAGAATCCTGGCATTACACGCATGCCTCTCAGGAAAAACTCCTCAGAGAGTGGAGAGGATTTCACAGGATTTCTGTGGTGTCTCCTATATTCCCAGATCCCATCCCACAGTGATAGAGGTGTGCTTTCCTGCTCCACCTGCCACCTCGTTCCCACTCCCATGGAAGTCACGGCCACGGGGATTTACTGTGACCAGAGGGAAAGCATTTTGCTTTCAAGTTGCTCAAATAATTGGAGGGGGAGGGGAGGGTAAGAAGAGGAAGAAGAAGAAAAAAAAGAGGAGGAAGAAGAGAAGGGAGGGAGGAGGAAAAGAGGAAGAAGAGAGGAGAAGGGGACAAAGAAGGAATGGGGGAGGAGAAGAAGAGGAAGAAGGGGAAGGAAGGGGGAGGAAAAGGAATAAATGTAAGATGGTTCAGTCAGCAAAGTCAGCACAAGGACCTGAGTTCAGTCCCCAGAACTCACATTAAAAAAATAAATAAATAAATAAATAAATAAATAAATAAATAAAGCAATGGTGCACACATTTGTAACACAGGTGCTGAGGCAGAGAGAGGCAGATTCCCCGGCTCACTGGCCAGCCAGCACAGCCCAATCAAAGAGCTTCAGGCCAGCGAAAGACCCTGTCTCAAAAAGATGAGGTGGACAACTGGTGAGGAATGACACCCAAGGCCATCCTCTGGCCTCCACATGCATGCAGACATGCGCGTGTGCACCTGTATACACAAGTGAGTGCACCTGCACATACATGAACACACATGCATCTAGGCAAATACACAACCCAAGAAAACGTTAAAACAGAAACGTTTCACATGAGGCAGACAAGATCTGTTGTGTCTCCAAACTCAAATAAAAGCTAACGTTTTGCAAATGTCCTGGGAAACTAGGAAGCCGCTTTTACAAAAATTACTTGGAAAAGGCATGATATTTTAGACAGTTATGTAAGTAAGCACAAGAAAAGGAAAGAAGATCTATGGGTGATTATGTATAAAAAGTAAAAAGCAATCATGCCCAGAGAGACAGGATGTACAAAGACAGTCCACACCCTGAGTCATAACTACCCCCTGCACTGCAATCATGAACGCTGATCACAGCCCCACCAGCAGTTTGAAGATGCACTTTTGTGTCCTTCATTGTGTAACGACCTGGCTCACTTAACCATACCTGGTTCTCCCTGCAGAGATCCCAGCTAACCCCTTTAGCATCATTGTAAAGACCCAGATATATTCTTATTTATCAGGACAGAAACTGAGCAGACCATGTCTATTCAGAGTCAAGAGACATGGTTATATGGCTCCCGCTAGCTCTAGGAAAGCAGTGGACATTCGTGCCCTGAAAACGGTCTCACTGGGAGCCATGTCTGTTGTACGTGGCATCCATATTGACCTTTCCAAAGTTTTTTGTTTTGTTTTTTTGTTTTTTGGTTTTTGGTTTTTCAAGACAGGGTTTCCCTGTAGTTTCTAGAGCCTGTCCTGGAACTAGCTCTTGTAGACCAGGCTGGCCTTGAACTCAGAGATCCGCCTGCCTCTGCCACCCGAGTGCTGGGATTAAAGGCGTGCGCCACCACCGCCCGGTTTGACCTTTCCAAAGTTAATGATACACTCCATCCTTGAAGAAAGTGAATTATGTTCTTCAGAACATGTGGTAAACATCCAGGAAAAACACAGCTTATCAATGCCCAAAAAGTGGGTTTATCCCCCAATATGTTACATGTACAGAAGCCTCCTGGCAGGCCTGCAGAAAACTCAGCTACCACTGGGCTCCCTTCTGGGCTTTCTGAATCATCCTCTTCCATTAGTGCACAGATCAAATTTCATTTCCTTAAAGAAGCCTCCATTGATCTCTCCTTTCACAGAAATGTCTAGAGCAAGTATCGATTGTGCCGTAATTGCAGTATTTAATCACATATTGTCATGTATTCCTTAAGTTCTTCTTTTTATGCAAAGGCATTTTCCAAAAAGAACTAGAAGATCTCACTACCTACCATAATGTTTCTCAGTAAGGGGTTAACCGGCTTCCAGGCCTTTCCATAATCGTAGGTTAATGTGTTATCATTACATGTTTCATTGCTGGTGGCTCACTGTTTCCTGATCTTATCACAGCAATGGACCACTGGGATACTGAGTCCTGATAGCTGCCTGGGAAGACCCCCGGGCTCCTGAGCTGCCTGATAACCCCACTCTTAGTGCTCACCCCTGAGCCAGTTTCTGACTTGCCAGCTGGCATCCCAGGCTGCAGCTCCTCTTCTCCACCCAGTAGCAGGGCATTGTCTTTCCTCCTGAGAGATGGCTGCCTGCCCTTCAGACTGGGCTCTCCTGGCTAAGAGCTGCTTAGGTAGACGTGTTCTTTGCAAACACTCCCCAGGTAGCCTGCTCTGTGCTGCAAAGCTAACATTTTTCCTAATTGATAACCTTGGTTCACGTGGCCTCTTGGAACAACTTGGTAGCTCTCTGCTGCTCCCTTCTGGCAATATTGTGACACTGCATCAAGTCTTTCAAGGAATTCAGCCTTGCAGCTTGGAATTCCAGTTTCACGGGATAGATTGGTGGTGCCTGAGGGCAGGGAGGAGGGAAGGAAGGAGGGGAGAGCAAGAGGAGAGAGGAGAGAAGAGAGAGAGGATAGGTGAATGAATGAATGAGATAGACAGACAGACAGATGATAGATATCACATGAGAAATGTTTTCAAATTTCCCTATGTTTTATTAACACTTACCTATTTCATCTTTGGCTACTCCATTCAGCTAGCCCTGCATCATTAGATACTAAGATGCAAAGAGGTCTGCTAAAAAAGCCAGGTGCCAGATATCTTTAGCGGACGCCGCTACAGATACAAGAGCCATGAATATGTGACTCTATATGCGCTCTCATCCACACCATAACAAAGGTTACGCCTAACGGCAAACGGGCAATTCACAAAGATTAGTTTATATGGTTGCACGAGAAGCTTATTGAAAATTAAAACTCCTAAGCATCTCGAGACTCTGATTTTCTAGAAGGGGCACAGAGACTCATTTTTAACTGGCACCTTGTAATTGAACCGCAAGAGGTCCATGGGAGACATTGGGCTCCTAGCCATCTTCTACCCTTTTCTTCTACATTTTGACTCAGCCAAAGTAAACACCCTGGGGTTTAGAAACTAGCGCAGTCCGGGGTGAGGGGCAAGCTTCCTCGAGTAAGCATCTAACTATCAGAAATGCCCTCTTCTTTGCAGTGTGATGATTGCAGTGCCCAATATACGCCTAACAGTGGCATGAGGTGCAAGGGAACGTGGTAATTTAATAACCCTCTCTTCCATGATTTATCGCACAAGATCTCGCAGCAGGTAGAGACGATAAGTCGCTGAGTCAGCAAATGGTTAAGCACCCAACAATTATTCCAAATACATTGTGGTGTACTTTATTAGGCCTAGGGATGTGATCTCGCAGAATTTTGTCTCAGTTATTTGCTTAGCCAAGTGAAGATGCACCAGACTGACCTGATTTCCTAATAATTCTCTAATGGGGCGGCGGGGGGGGGGGGGGGGGGGACGGGGGGTAGGGAGGGCGGGGGAAAGAGACTTCTGCAAGCATCCTGGCTGCTAAAACTAACTTTGCTATCTGCCAACGGTGATGCTCGGTAACAGCGCTCGTCCAACCTGAACATGCTTGTGATCACGGGGTTCTTGTTGAAATTTCATTTTCAGGTTTAGCACGCAGATCAGATTCAGTGGTTTCGGTTAAGATCCTGGTGAAAGCACCAGTCACGCCTGCGCTAGCCCACTAACCTGCCCTTGCTTGGTTGCTCTTAACATCAGTTTCACGGCCCGTCTCTCTAAGCAGTGAATTCCCACGAGCTTTGTCACAGACAGCGCCTCTGGCAAATTGGCCACCATGGTAAAAGGTACCTAAACTGGCTTTCTGAGACGTGCAGGTTGCGCAGACCTTCTGACGTCAGAGGCCAAAACTTCTTCCTGGAGCCAGCTAACGCTGCTGCTCCGAGTGTCCGAGGGAGAGCAGCGAGGCTTTACTGAGCACACACGACCACAGTCACTTCACTTTCCCGCGCTTTAATCGCCTTTTCCCCACACTCCAGCCCTCCCCGAGCCTTCAACCTCTAAGTACCCCTACACTCTTTCCTCAGGAAGGCAGATCTGAGGCGACCTGCCCCAGCTTCACAAGCGACTGCCTCAAGAGGGAGCCTTCACCATCACCTCCCACATGGTCTAGCGGTTAGGATTCCTGGTTTTCACCCAGGCGGCCCGGGTTCGACTCCCGGTGTGGGAATGTGGGTGAACTCTTTAGTTGGCTACAAAAAGGAGTATGAAGGTCTTTAGCTGAACCTGGAAGAGACTACTTTAGCAAGGAAAAGCAGTCGTACGTCGTAATCCTGTATCTTCCCGAAAGGACTCTCTTGCAAAACCCATCCATTATATATAAACATTGGGCAATCATTCAACGCATTTTTTAAATGTTGAGACAGGGCTGTTGGGCAAGCACTCCACGCTGCCTTTTTTTTTTATGTTGACACAGGTTCCCTTGAATTCTGTAATTCAAGAAGCCTTAAACTCCCCACTTTCCTGCCTTAGATTCCAGAGTCTTACAGGGCTTACAGGCCTGTGCCGTCTGGCCCTGTAAGGCTCCTGGGCGGCTGGCATACCGCACAGAAGGCAGGCTGGGCCTGTTGCAGCCAGTCGTGCTTGAGTAGCAAGGCTTGCTTGCAGCTTCTGCCCAGAACCCGGCTACCGGCATTATAATCCTGTTGGCAGCCCTTATTAACCCGCCAGAGAAAGGGCACGTTTTCCGTGTACTTAGTCTTATTCTTGCAAACTGTTGTAGACAGAATTAAAGGAGGCATGGCTGTCAGGTTCCTGATTGGTGGAAACCTTCCCCTTAGTCAACGTTTCCCAGAACTCTTGCAGCGAACTGTGAGCACTGCTTTCCCGCCCCACTTCCTCGCCTTCCCGCATCCCATTCCAGCCAGGATACAGTCTTCTTAGCCATCCCCAGCTAGACAGTCTTTGCCATCCCCAGCTACCGTCAGCTGCTCACACAGTGCACACAGAGAAGGGATGTGACAGGGACATCTGATGACACTGTGCTGCTGCCTTTAAAGACAGAAGAGAAGGCAACAGGCCAAAGAAGCCGGAAACAGGTACTATGGACAGATTCTCCCTAGAGGCGTCTGCGAGAATAAAGCCCTGCTAACATTTTGCCTTTAGCCCACTTGAGTGGAGCTGAAACTTCTGCCCCAGAGCTCTGAGAGAAGAATACAGATCACCACTGACATGTACTTTAGTGGACCCTCAGGCTCAACTGCACCAGCATGGATTGTCTGGAGCTTCCATATAGATGCTAAGGAACAAGCAAATATATCACTCACTCATACATGCACACAGAGTGGAGGTGCTGGAAACAGAACTGCCATCACTTACGGGGTAATCACTATACGCTGTGCACGCAATTGACATATTCGGTTCTTACATGGAACTCTGGGAAGAGTGAACTATTGCTAACCCTAAAGCACATCTAAAAAGGAATTAGAGCTTGCTCAGATTGGTGAGCTAGCTGGCCTGAAACCACTGCAGAGAGCTAGGACAAAACCATCCCCCCACCCCCAAATCTTCCTAATTGCATTACAACAAGAGAGGGATAGTCCTTTCAAAGCAGGAAAGCCCAATTTGCCCCGGAATAAAACAAAATCCATCAAGTACTGTATAATGAGTCTTACTTGTCATTTCTTTTCTGAGAAAGATGAGGCCAGCCTGCACCCTATTTAATGAAAGCCTGGGTGCAATTCATTTTCTTCTAAAGTGGAATATAATCAAGAGCCTTTTGATTTTTCTCTAAGGACCCCTGTGATAGAGCAACCTTCAAGGAAACATCAAACAGAAACCAGGAGAAATCCCCATAGGCTTGCCATCCTTGCCTCCACACGCACAAGTATTAATTTTTCAGAGTGCAACCCAGGAAGCAGGTATGAGATGGAAGTGTGGCTAGAAGGGAAAGTTAAGCAAGCTTGGAGCTGTAGACAAATGTTTGCTGTGTCCTAGTGAGGACTTGTCACAAAGCTGCCAATTGAAACAAAAAGTCTGACAACAGGGGGCACCTGGATTTGAACCAGGGACCTCTTGATCTGCAGTCAAATGCTCTACCACTGAGCTATACCCCCACAGCAAGCATAGGCCTCCTGTAAATATTTGTGCTGCTCTCATGACCTACATCACACCTCATGAAATGTTTCTCATGCCTGAGATTCCTCTAGGACTTGACTCACCCCTGATTCTCTTCCCACCACACCGCCTCCTGCTGTTCCCAGAGCTTAAGCATTTCTTCTCTTCCTGCTCCCTAGAGCTCAGGCCCAGCTCCTGAGTTAATTATCATCAGGTGTGCACACTGCTCCAGGTGAGTAAAAGAGTCTTCTAAGCAGCTGTTGCCACCACATAATTGGGCGGGGCTGGTTAAGGATCTGTCTACATGTCTTCAGAAGCTGACTCTGAAACTACAGGCAAATGTTGCTGTGTGCATGCACTGTGCGTGCTTTCACCAGATTTCCATGTAGGGAAATCTGTGCCATAGTTAAAGCAAAGGGAAGAAAGACGAAGAGTTGGAAGTTCAGTTTACCCCAGACTCCTAGTCCCTTGGGTTCTAATCTCAGAACTCTCAATCCCGTGCATGGCTAAGACTGAGCCAAAAAGTCAGAGAAGCGCTCACCGCTGTAACACACTGGCCTTGACGAGGCCTGTCAGACACTGTAGGGACAGTGAGTGACGGGCAACAAGCTGGGGCTGGGGCTCAATAGCTTTCTGAAGGCCCCAAATTACCCACTTACACCCTCTCCATTCTGATGCCCAAAGAGAACCTTAAATTTCAACACCGTTCGTGCCCCAAATTAAGCTTCTTATCTCCCTGTTCTATAATTCCATGTATTTTGCTCTGTTGGAACAATAGCTCAAATGCACTAGCAATTTGCGGTGTGCCTCACCATAGACTGTTTACCCATAAAAATCCCACAAAAAAAAAAAAAAAACCATTAGTGACAGTGTGCTCGTTTGGCGCATTGAAAATAGAGGCACAACGTAGGTGAAGTATCTAGTCAAAGCTTCCAGAATTAGCAGGTTATCAGGCCAGGATTCTGGTGTAGGCTCAGGACCGAGTGCTGGGCCTGCGTATCTAACCATCTGACAACCTTCCCCATCTCTGTCTTGCTTGGTGACACCCCTGTCATCTAGGGCAAATATTTCAGGCAACCCTGGGTCGTGCTATCTCCAGCTAATGACTAAGTGCTGTTGATTTGACATTTGAGGTTGCCCAAGTCGATCGCCACCCTTTCCCTGTCCCAGCCTCCAACTGCACACTGTGCCAGAGCCTGTGAGAAAACAACGTCTATTTACACACCCCTTGCGAATGCATTTTCAATAATCTCTAAGTCTCCTAGACTGCACACAAAGCTATTCACCCTTGATCTCTACTTGTCTCTTCTTCTCACTCCCTACATTACACTCTAAGCAGCGACCTGGCTCCAGCCTCTCCCAGTGCATTGCTGCTGCTCTTGCCGAGAACTGCCTACACCATCCGTCTCCAGCCAACCCCACCTCCATCCACTCTCCACCTGTGGGACATTATTCTCTGAGACAGGCTGGCCATAAACTCCTCTCTCTCCGAAGCCTCCCCTAACCTCCCCCTCCTTTAGATGAAAGTAATCACCGCCTCTTCATTCTGCTAAGCCTGGCACCCCTGGCACAGCTCATGCCTGCCTTCTGATCCGGAGTAGAGGGAGCTGAGTCTCTGCCATCTCTGGGTTCATGCTTTGTACAGTTTCCACGTAGAGTAGATGCTCACAATGTCATCAGAATGCTACCAAACTTAAGGTCGGTCACAGCCTCTGATCCAACAAGCCGAGCTTACTCACCCATTCACAATAAGCCAATAAAAGAGCCAAATTCATAATTAAAAGCAGAAAGGGGAGATTTATTCGATATGAACCACATTGGGAGAGGGATATATATATTATAATGAGAAAGATTTGGTACTGGGATGAAACCTTCTGCATGCTGCATGCATGCTTTGTCACTAAGCTGCATCCCCAGGATTGTCTTTCTTGGCTTCTCCCCAAGCAAGGTCACTAAATTACTTGGATGTCCTTGGAGTAGGAATGTTGTAGAAACCAGGGGACCTTGGAAATACCACACAGAAGGATTTTATCACAAAGTTATTTGGTGGTTTGGTTTGGTTTGCTTTGGTTTTAAGGTAGGGCATCACTTAGCCAAGACTGGCTTCAAACTCCTTACAATGCCAAAGATGGCCTCGAACTCCTGATCTTCCCCTCACTGCTTCCCAAGTGCTGAGATGGCAGGTATGTGTCACTGAGTCTGACAACATTTTACTTCAGAAATGGTGACATGAGCCAAATAGTGAGGTCATGGAAGGTGTGTCTTGAGTTCAAATCCCACTTCCCCTTGCAGCTTTGGACTTTCACAAGTTACTAACCATCCCTGAATATCCATCTCCATGAATGAAGTTCAGACAGCACATACCTTGTAAAATTACTACAAAAAAAGCAGAAGACAGTGAATGTTAGGGGAGCCTAGACTCATACTTGCCATATCCAAATAACTCAAGGGAAATTGTTAACTCTTCAATCATCCATGAACCAGAGATAATAATAAAAGTCAAATTCAATCTATATTCTAAAGCAAAACCAGAAATGGGCAGGGGGCACCCGGATTTGAACCAGGGACCTCTTGATCTGCAGTCAAATGCTCTACCCCTGAGCTATACCCCCAGTAAGGTAAATTTATTTTTATACTGTATCTGCCTCTTAGCATTCTGATTCTTAAAAGCCTCCAGTGACTCAGGAGAGCTATAATTAGGCGTGTTGCCTAGAAGGAGTCTGGGCATTAGAAGTGGTAGAGGAGATTTATGATGAAACAAGACAGGGATCTGAAGAGCTAAGTCCACAGGGCCCAGAAAAATCTCCTTTAGGCTAGCCAGTATTCACAGCTCCATTCCTGCTGATTGTATTTCATATAAAGCAAATCTGACTCGCTAGGAAAAACCACCAGTGTCGCCACGGCTGAGAACATGGCTAAAATATGAGTGATTGGACTGCCATCATGGTTGCTCGGCTTCCACTTACATGGGTCCTCATTGTTCTCCATGCCATCACAGAACACAGCTCCAAACTGGCGCTTGGAAGATAACTATAGCACTAAATTGACTCATGGGGGGGAGGGGCGGGGGCACGGTACAATAAATCTCAGTAACAATGGGTGAGAGACAGCTGTCCTGAGCCATAACTGTAAGATGATTTCTGTCGGCTGAAAATAGAGGGTCAGCGGCACTCTGCTGTAACATAAATACTAGGTTATATAGAACACAACTCGCCCGAAACCTGCAGTACTGTCCACCCTGAAAGGTCATTTGGTTCAGGAAACAGGAATGGACACCAGAGGCACACAATCGACTGACTAAATTATCGACCCCAGCCCCACTGCCAAAGCTTCTTTTTAACTACCAAGTGTGCCCCCAATTCCAGCAGCCGCTGTTTCTTGACCTCATCAACATCTTCTCTTCCCAAGTAACATGCAAAGAGGCATCCTATGGGAATCCACGTGTAGGCATCTGTGAGGGAGTTCCTCCTGACGATTGCTCAGGCCCTCTGCATTATTTAGGTGTTTCCCAAGAATCTTAATTTTGGGAGTAAACAATCCGTATGAAGGCTGTGGTGAGAAGAGACTCCATCCCATTTTTGAACACCCGGCCTCACACTAGAAATGAGCATATTAGTTCCTTTGGATCGTTGACAAAATACTTGACACACACAACTTAAAGGAAGAAAGATTCATTTTAGCTGATGATCATAGAGATGTTTGGTCTGTAAGGGAAGGCAAGGCGTGGCAAGGTGAGAGTCTGTGGCAGTAGTCTGTGTGGTGGAAAATGTTCACATGATGGTGGGAGAAATTTTTGTTCTACGAAAGGTGACTCGCCAGCCGACTGCCAATATTCCATATCCCTTTGCCTTGTAAGACTTTCATACAAACCTTTTAATCCCCTCCAACTCCAATAGACTTCTGTTTACACAAAGGTCCCGCTGCATTCTTAGAACTTGATGGCTTGGAACAGCAGCCCCTTCTTCTTTACCAACTCTTTCTAAACCAGTCTTCTGGGAGAGAAGGTGAACAGTCAGACCCCATCCAATCAGGGAAAAGACACATTCACTTCAGGTATTAAAATAACAACCAAGTGAATGTCCTGTCTCTGGCTGCTTGATAACTGGGCCTTGGCTCTGGTGTGCCCTTTCTGCAGAAAGGAATTGCCACTTTCACTTTTATGTGTTCCCTTGTGCAACACCAAGATGATTTAGTATTGGTTTGTTTTTAACAGTGGCAACTAGGAAACAAGGAATGCCTTTGGACACCGGGCCTGGCCCCACCAGCGAGGGGTAAGTGTTCAAATCCTGACACTGTGAAGAGCTCAGACTCAGACTCAGACTCAGAGCGCATGCTTTATTTAGTCCTTGTTCTTTCCTCTCTTTGGGCATCAGTGGGAGCTGAGATTTCAACAGTGGCAGAGGAGCAGTGTGCTTCGCTTCGTCCTGAAGGACCCCAGTGCCTGGAGGGATTTAGAGATCATTCCAATCACTGCTTTTGCAGACTAAGTACAGAGTGAGAAACGATGAATAGCCTTGTTTAAGGTCACTGGTGTATTGGGCTACTCTACTCAAGGTGCCTCAAAGGCAGTACCCTTTGGAAACTCTCCGTGGCTGGGGGCCATGTTGGAACACAAAAAACGGTTTGTTGGATAGCTAATGGATTATAGTCACCAACCACGCTCATTTTCTAGGGGACTTCCCACATTGTACAACTAAGCGCCTGTGACTCAGAAAATCCTTCAGGGACCTGGATCCATTATCATTCTAAACACCACCTCTCGGCCCCCATCATCCTCAGTATTTCCCAAACCTAATCACTCACTTTTTCCTGGCATAACTTTTACTATTTCCACAGCGCGTCTCCTGTGCTAAGGCTGCTGGTTGTGACAGCTAGGGAGGTCTCTGGAGGCAACAAGCAGCGTCCTCGCCTAACTCCCTTTCCAGGTTCTAGTCACCACCCAAGAATCCTGTGATAAGATAAGGCAAGTTTAAGACTAAAAGTACACACCCACGGCTGGGAATTTCTGCTTCGCAAGAAAGCACCTCACCCCTCACCACCCTGGGACAGACTCTTCCGTACAAGCTCCAGTAGGTGAGAGATGTATGGAGGGAAGGTGGAAAATTCCCAGGAATCAGCCAGGATTTCCTCCAGAAACGTTTCTGCCACTGCACTGGATTTTCT